>NC_059371.1:19483928-20135714 GCF_019703515.2 Myxocyprinus asiaticus | reverse complement strand
AACTGTGCAGTTAAGAGTAAAGGGAGGTGTACACGGTGCGATTTTCAGCTGTCGTGCGAGCTCCCTACCGATTATTTCCAGTCGGGAGAGATCGCGTGGAAATCGTTGGCGCTCATGTGGTCGCAGCTTGCAACATGTGAGAGGAATTACGAGCGGAGACAAGCAGCTTACGAGCAGCTCACGACCTCCCGATAATTATTAAAAACTGTCTAAATAATCTGGCTGCTGTCGGCTTGAATTCGTGATGTGTTTGCAGTTGAACGAGCCGATTTGGCGATCAACCTGAAGTTGATCAATCAGTAGAAGGTGTTACAACTCACACGATCAATGAAAAGTGTTCATGAAGCTTTTACACATTTGGAGAAAATGGTCGTGTTAAAACGGTGTTTTCCCATATTATTCACGACCACATCACTGGGAATGTTTCTACAGAAATGCCATGCTATTCTCTGTTCTTCAAACAAATCACTTGCCATATGGCTGCACTAGAAAACAATCTTTATCACTCTGATGGACAGAGTTTTAAAATTTCCGTCATGGTCTATTTTTATTTGTCATACTTGCATTTGTTTCAGTTCTAGGGCTTCATTTAGGGGGATATAGCATCTGTAATAATTGTATATGCACACGATAGTGGATATGTGATAGATTTTTTTCAACTCCCCAAGCGTGAGTCTGGTGAAACCAAGGACTTCTAGGTTGAAATTCTACCTTTCAATCAACCTCTGCACTAAAACAAGATTTTTAAACTTTGCTGTGTGCATCTTTAAAGCATATTCACATGGACAAGACCTCAACGATCTTCTTCAGAATGTCTGCTATCAACATGCAAGCAGTGACACAGATGAGAAGGATGTAGCCTACATCTAAAGCTGAATAGTTCAGGTAGCCAGCTCCACTAAATTAACTCAGAATTCTGCACTAAACATCATGTTTGCACTTAAATTAAATCCAAGTATAACCGACAGAAACGGTGCGTGAATTTTCCACACTTTCTTTTTAATCTTGTACATTTTGTGCATTTTTATTATCATGCAGTAACTGGCAGCAGCAACACACTGACGTTATGATTGATGTATAGTCATAAAATCACACAGCATCCCTTCGAAATCTGAATCTGTCAAATGTTGGACAGCATTTGTAATAATTATCCATATTTTATTATTTCTTTTGTAAATTGGCAGATGAGTTTTCAGCTACTGCACTGTCAGAACTCGCACCGTGTATGCCGGGCTTAAGACAGAAGGTTCTGTCTCAAGCACATGTGACTCAGGAATTGGAGAATTACTGTACTGTTATTACAATTCTCCAAGGGGACCGTCCCTGTATTTTACAGTATAGTGCTATGGCTAAAAGCCACCTGGTGCATTTTATGTGATCTCTTATGGTGAGATGGCTATAGTTACACATGAAGGGCAGATGTACAGTACCTGTAAAATTGCAGCATCCTCTGTGGACACCCATATCGCGATCTATAGCAAGAACAGCAAGCAGAGATTAAGAGAAATATAGAAGTTGTGTTAGTAAGACTTGTAAAGGGGAATAAAATGCCATACTCCAGTGAGGGGACTTCATAAACATGTATTTGACTTTTATTTAATGTGTTAAGAATAATGACCCTCATTGGCAGGGTTGGGAGGGTTACTTTTTTAATGTAATCAGGTACAGATTACTGATTACTTAACAATAAATGTAATCAGTAATGTAATCCAATTCCAGCAATATGAAAGTAATGTAATCAGATTACTTTTGAGTACTTTTGGATTACACATATACAGTATGTAAAGTCAAGATAAAATCAATATGATTTCTAAAACTTATAAATATTACTTGAATGCAAACAGAACATGTTTGAGTTATAATATAAGTACTGTTGTAGCTGTTATTATTTATAAGGAAAATAAACATGTACACTGCACCCTACCAAGAAAACAGAAAATTAGCGGTTAATGTAGAACAACTCAATAACAGCTACAGTTTTTTTATTTTTTTTATTAAAAATTTTTACAATGGTCAGAACCCAATTTTTTATGTTTCTTCCCCATATCGATGACTGCCCCATCGCCCAAAACACAGAGTCTGGGACAAAATGAAATCCGAGTGCACAATACGTCACACATAAAACTCTGAACCTTCAAACTAAATTCTTGGATATTAACACACCACCAAAAAACATGAGTTGTGTCTCCATCTTCTGATTGGCATCGCCAGCAGGTGGGTGTGTCTTTAAGACCAAGTCTATACAATCTAGAGGGGGTCCAATAGAATCAATGTAAAATCTTGAATTGCATAAGGTGCACCCTTGCATCTCTAGATGCAGACTTGACCTTTTTTAGAATCCTAGCCCACACTCCCTCCTCCAAAACCATGTTTAAATCTTTCTCCCATAATCTCTTGATAGAAGTTAAAGCTCCGTCCCCCAGACTCTGAATTAGCAGTGAGTAATACACTGATGCCTCATGACCTTTTCCAAAAACAGTAATCAGTAATCTGCCACTTTAGGGGGGTGTACGCTACTCCCAAAAATAGTACAGAGCAGGTGGCACAACTGTAAATACCTATAAAACTGAGATCTGGGAATCCTAAAATGTTGAACCAAATTTTCAAACGATCTCAACACTCCACTCTCATATAGGTCACCGAGTGTATTACCCTCCCTAACAATCCACTCTGACCAGCAGAAAGGGGACTTATTAATACATAATTTTGGAATTAAACACTCTCGACACTTATGTCCATACTGAGTGCAAATGTGAGATAACGTGGTGTAACTTAAATTCTCCGGTTAGTTTAATAGAAAAGCTTTGCAATGGTGAAATGGGACAAGAACTTCCTGTTCAATACAAAACTCAGGTGGGAGCAACCAATGAGCCAAATGTCTAAGACCGAATGCATAATAATAAAACAAAATCTTGGGTAGGCCTAGCCCACCATTGTTAATCGGCTTATGTACCTTACTGAAATGTAATCTGGGACGTTTACCATTCCAAATGAAGGACTTTGCTATGCTTTCAAACTGCTTGAAATAAGAAAGGGGAACATCAATAGGGAGAGACTGTAGCAGGTAGTTGATTTTGGAATACAATTCATTTTAATAACATTGACCTTCCCAATCATAGATAAATGTAATGAAGATCACCTGCCCACATCGCTCGAAACTTTTGACCCTTTAATAAAAAGGTTAACTAACTAAATCACACAAATTTTCTGGGAATAAAATCCCAAAATACTTAATGCCCTGTTTGGGCCACTGAGGCCACCCGGCTGAAAAGCCGTTACCAGGCAGTATGCTGTTAGAGCCAAAGCTTCGGATTTAGACCAATTAACTCTGTATCCTGAGAACTTAGAAAAGGAATTAATAATTCCGTGGAGGCAAGGCATAGATCTAGTAGGGTCGGAGGCAAATAGTAAAATATCATCTGCGTAAAGCAAAAGTTTATGCGCTACACCTCCCGCCACCACCTCTTGAAAATCATCCTCCTTTCTTATCGCAGCTGCTAATGGTTCCAGGGCAAGACAAAACAATAATGGGGAAAGAGGGCAACCCTGCTGGGTGCCCCTATCCAGAGTAAAATAATCTGAAATTAATCCATTCGTTTGTATCGCCGCTACCGCGTGTCTATAAAGTAACTTAATCCAACCAATAAAAGTATTCCTAAACCCATACATTTCCAAAATCTTAAAACGATAATCCCATTCTACCATATCAAACGCCTTTTCGGCGTCAAAAGAGATGGCAGCGACCGGAGTATGATCATTCGCCACTGACCACATGATGTTGATGAAACGCCTAATGTTATCAGAAGAGCTATGGCCCCGAATAAACCCCACCTGATCTATATGTATAAGAGATGTCATAACCTTATTTAATTGGTTAGCCAAAATTTTTGACAATATTTTAACATCTAGCTGGATCAGGGAAATTGGACGGTAACTGGATCTTTGTCCTTTTTAAGAATCAGACTGATCCAGGCTTGTGTCATGGTTGGCGGAAGCTTTCCATTCTTTAATGATTCCATATAAACTTCTAGCAAAAGTGGAGCCAATTCTGCAGCATAAGATCTAAAAACCTCAGCGGCAAAGCCATCTGGCCCCGGAGACTTGCCTGTAGTTAAGGCCTTAATTACCTCACCAAGCTCCTCCAAGGGAATCTCAGAATCAAGATAATGTTTTTGCTCAGTCTTCAGTTTAGGAAGTTCTAATGGTTCCACAAAGTTTCTAATATCCTCATCAGTAGATGAAGACATGGAACTATAGGGATCAAGATAGAATTCTTTAAAAGCATTATTAATATTAATGGCCGAGGTAAATATTTCACCACCAGCAGATTTCACTGAGGGAATGGTAGAAAAAATTATCTCTGATTTATATATCCAGCCAGAAGTTTTCCTGCCTTAATGTATGACTGTCTTGCCCTGAATAGCCAAAACTCCACCTTCTGTGAAAAAATAGTGTTATATCTGTATTTCAAATGGGTAAATTCTCTGAGGCCATCAGATGACATTCGGCACTTCAGCCCTGCCTCGGCATTTTTAATATTCCCTTCCAACTCAACAAGTTCTCGTGCTTTGGATTTCTTGGTCAATGAGGCATACTGTATGATCCGGCCCCTAAGAACCACCCGAAGTGCCTCCCAAGCCACGCCCACAGAGCATACTGAGGACCAGTTGGTCTCCATATAAACATTGATTTCAGCCTTTAGCATTTGTTGGAATTCAGGATTTTGCAAAAGGGATACATTAAAGTGCCAACTACAAGATTTCTTTTTCTCTGTATGTGGCAACACCTCTAAACACACCAGGGCGTGATCTGAGACTAAAATGTTTCCAATTGAGCAATCAACAACAGATGAAATGAGGGACATAGATTTTTTTAAAAAAAATCTATTCTAGAGTAAATCTTATGGACTGATGAAAAAAATGTATAGTCCCTACCAGATGGGTTCAAAAGTCTCCAAATATCTGTAAGACCAAGATTTTTACACATCCTGTGAAGCGTCAATGTTGCTCTAGGGGGCTTGCACACTTTTGCTTCACTATGATCAAGGACTGAGTCCATCAAAAGATTAAAGTCTCCTCCCAATATTATGTCATGAGAGGTGCCAGTGGCTTGCAACATCCCTTCAAGATCTATAAAAAAGCCCTGATCATCAAGGTTAGGTGCGTAAATATTTACTTTGCCCCTGAATTTCTGCTAAAACAATAATGACTCTTCCTAATTTATCTTTAAACAGTTTGAAACATTTGAATTATATATGTTTACTTATCAGTGTAATGACTCCCCTGCTTTTCCTTGAGCCAGCACTAAAGAAAATCTGTCCACCCCATATCTTCCCAAATTTTCAGCTTCCTGCAGGGAAAGATGCGTTTCTTGAAGATACACTATATCATATTTCTTACGCTTAAGAAGAGAAATAACTTTCCTTCTTTTTATGGGGTACCCCAACCCATTCACATTCCACGTGGAGAGACACAATCCACTCATATTAACATCTGACATTTTGACATATGAGAAAAAATAGATTGTGTGTCAAAAACAAAATTCTAAAGACCACATTCCAACATTAGAGCAACAATCAAACCCCGAACTTCCCCCTGAACCAAACAAACATCGGCAACTGGCGTCCATCACTCTAAACTCAAACAGTCCATGTACGCCTAAGAGAGCCCCCACGACACTTTTGCCGTTGGAATGCTCAAGTCTGGTGTTTCTATACAAATTTTGTGAGACTGCATTACACAACAAAATATAATCTATAAAACAAACTCCAGCCAATAGGTGGAATAAACACAAAGAACGTGTAGACATCCACATAACTGTCCCAAAGGTGTGTTCCTCCACAAAACAAACGTCAGCCGCTAGGTGGAACCAGCACAAAAAAAAATAAAAAATCCGCTCATTTTCCTTGGACAGTCAAACAAATGTTCAGTGAGCCGGCCCATTCAACTACTATGTCTTGCAAGAAATACTCCACAACACAAACTCCAGCCAATAGGAGGCATAAGCACAAAGAACGTGCAGATTCATCCACAACACTGTCCTGAAGGAGTGTTATTCCTAGGCGGAACCAGCCGCTAGGAGGAACCAGCAACAAAAAGGCGCTCAGTTCCTTGAACAGTCAAGTGAATATTCAGTGAGTCGCAACGTGAGTACCACAAAATAACTTACTCACTCCATTGACTTTATGAAGGACAATGCTTGCTTTGGGCATGTGAATGTTTTACAGCCATCCTTAGCATCTATTCTCAATTTGGCCGGGAACATCAGTGCAAAAGCGACCTTCCGTTGATATAAGAGTTTCTTGCAGTCCCTGAATCGATCATGTTTCTCTCGTCAAATTCGCAAAGTCTGGGAACAAAAAAATGCTGTGGTTTTTCCAAGAAAGCCTTCCATTACTCCTCGCCTCGCGT
Source organism: Myxocyprinus asiaticus (assembly GCF_019703515.2). Lineage (NCBI taxonomy): Eukaryota > Metazoa > Chordata > Actinopteri > Cypriniformes > Catostomidae > Myxocyprinus > Myxocyprinus asiaticus. The sequence goes on along the minus strand of NC_059371.1, from coordinate 20,129,304 downwards.
AACACGAGATCTTTATCGGGTGACCTCAGAAATTTGGCCAGAATTGATCGGGGCTGTCTCCCTCAGCAGATCGCCGAGCCGGAACCCTGTGAGCTCGCTCGATTTCCAGCTTATACCCTGTTATGTCGAGCAGACTCGGAAAGAGCCCGTCAAGGAATTCCACTATATACTGACCCTCTGCTCCCTCAGGAATTCCAACAATATGGATGTAATTCCACTGACTATGATTCTCTATATCCTCCAGCATCTGCCAGACGCGCTCCAAATCCACTTTGGTCGCTAGCGGGTTAGTAGCTAATTCCCTCTACGATGACTCCAGATAATCGATCCATTTCTCGACATCCCCCTCTCTTGTAACCACCTCAGTGAATTTAGTCTCCATGGCAGTGATCGATCGATGTATTACAGCAAGATCCTCCAAGTCAGCAACAATCTTCATCAGCATTGCAGTCACATTCAACAATTCATGCCAAATTTCCTTCACTTCTCCAGCCAAATCGGCTCCCTGGTCCCCACGGACCATTTGGCATCATTCTGAGTAAATTCTAGAGACTGTTGTGCGTAAAAATCCCAAGAGATCAGCAGTTACAGAAATACTCAAACCAACCCATCTGGCACCAACAATCATCCATGTGATTATCTAATCAGCCAATCGTGTGGCAGCAGTGCAGTGCATAAAATCATGCAGATACAGGTCAGGATCTTCAGTTAATGTTCACATCAACAATGGGGAAAAAATGTGATCTCAGTGATTTGGATGGTGGCATGACTGTTGGTGCCAGAAGGGCTGGTTTGAGTATTTCTGTAACTGCTGATCTCCTAGGATTTTTTACACACAACAGTCTCTAGAATTTACTCTGAACTGTGCCAAAAACAAAAAACATCCAGTGAGCAGCAGTTCTGTGGACGGAAATGCCTTGTTGGTGAGAGAGGTCAACAGAGAATGGCCAGACTGGTAAGAACTGACAAAGTCTATGGTAACTCAGATAACCGCTCTGTACAATTGTGATGAGAAGTATATCATCTCAGAATGCTATTCTGAGATGCGGGTTGGCGCTGTTTTGGTGTCACGAGGGGGACCTATACAATATTAGGAAGGTGGTTTTAATGTTGTGGCTGATCGGTGTATAATCAGAACAGATGCACTGAATAATGTCTTGGTTATCATTAAATTAAATCTGACAGGATATACCTCAGATTCAAAAACACTGCAGTGTAATTCTACCATGTATTGCAGTTAGTGTGTATAGGCAATTGTAATTTGCTCTATTCATTAACTTCAGAGACTGTATTCAAAAGGTAGATCACACGTTATCATCGTCATCATCATTATTATTGTCATAATTAAATGCTGGATAGTGTCTTTCCTCTGTTTGCTCTGTCAAACATCACCAGCTAACAGTTTATGGCTGATTTTTATGTTTATGTTTCTGTTTAAGTAGGATTTTAAAGGGGGAAAAAAGTTTTGATTCCAAAAAGAAAACAAAAAGTAGTTTTAAAGAATAGATAAAACAGATTCAAACTTTTTAAGTGTCTTTTCACTTACTTATTCCTAATTACTATAAGTGTTGAACATGTTACATTTGCCAGAATGTCTCCCTCACTCAGACATTTGAACTGTTCTCGACAATAATTTATCAAAATCAGATAAATTCTTAATTGAACTTTCTTTTCTAAGAACTTAAAACACATTTTCAATGAATTTGGTACTTATGTGTACAATCTGGAGTGGTTAATAATGATCAGGGATGCATAAGAGGTGATAAAGGAGAGAAAGTCATAGCAGGTTTTCCAGGAGAGTTTTTTTTCAGTTGATTTTTGTATTGTTGTTGAATTCAAAACTTTTTTTTCTTAAATGATTAAGGTTTAAGTACAATTCACCTGGGGGAGGGGTCATTTTTTTCAGCTTCAATACGGAACAGAGCAACATATAGGATGCCTTGGCTAATTTAGTACAGTTCGCATTTGCAACCATGCAAACCAGGGGATTTCTATGTCGTCCCAGCAATGATGCGCAAATCGTGTCATTATTGGCAGTTATTCCTTCGCCCGCAAAATGATGAGGGATTTCTTTTAGCACTAAGGCTAACTCATTTTAACACATTTTAATATTAACTCATTTTAGCTAACCTAACTATTGTGATTTCTGTGTGGCTTCTTATTATCTTCAAATTCTCAGGTCCTTGGATAATGAGAGCATCTTCACAGCTGGAAGGCATAAATTCCACTAAACTTCAATGCTGTTTAGCTTTTTTCTTTTAAAGAGCAAATAATGTCAAAATTTCCAAGAAAATAAATCATGTTCTTCAGTGGCCATTGCGATTAAGCAGCTGTTTGCCTCGAGAGCAGAGTGCTGATGTGAGACAGGTGTTATTTGCGCATGCAACAGTAGGAGGTGCTCCTGACTCAAGTGAGTCATGGGAGAGAACCCAATGAGAACACAGCATCTAAACCATCTCTCACTCTAAACAAACAGCTGTCTGTATCACTTTATGTCAGGAAAATTCACTATTTCTTTTGTCAGAAATTAAAACTTTTAATCCTGACAGTAATCCCAATTTTTGGAAAATGTAACTAACGGATTACAGTTACCTAATTTTTGTATCCTGATTACCTAATGCCATTACAAGTAATTCATTACTCCCCAAGCCTGCTCATTGGTCATGTACTGGTCTTCAGTTGTAAGTAACTTTGGTAAGAACATTTAGTGTTGAATATAGTCAGCATATACTGAAGAATTTCCAACAACTGTCTCGACTGGCATCACTGCAGGCAAGGCCAAAGCACTCTCTAAGGGTGAATGACTCACCCACACCAGTGAGAAGGTTCTGCTTACATGTAGTTGTCGCCTGGGGAGCCCATCTGCCGGGTGGAGAGACAAGCCAGGGAGTCTGTGCTCGGTTCAGGGTACATGGAGCCGTGAGGGAGGAGAGACCAGCTGCCAGGTCTCACTCAGACTCTCAGCTTCTGCATATTACAGAGACAAAGATCAGTCATTTAAAATACCACTTTCAACAAAGACTCCTAAAGAAATTAATTAAATAATCACGGTGCAGTTAAAACAACATACAAACATTGAAACTGATTTGACATTTAGCAGAACAACAAATAAAAGGTATGAAAGGAGGATGTAACAGGCAAAATCTTTTTGAGAAAATGTTTTTGCAAAATAAAAGAAAAAAGAATGAAATACTTGCCAGTTTGTTGGCAGCTTTATAAGGAATTGCAACATACTGTCCATGGCTTCTTACATGACAAATTGTAAGAATCAGTGGCGCCTGCAGCTGTACAGCTGTACACACTGTGTGTACCATGAGCGCTCTGACTAGACCTGAGAAATATTTACTCTTAGAATATTTCACCAATCATGAAATGTGTCCAGTATATCTGTTTGCTGTTTAAAAGAACTAGCAATGTCAAATTTGCGAAAGAATCATTCTTTTGAGTCGGTTCTTTTCAGTGAATTGGCCAAACGGGCTTGTAAAACGGTCTGAATCGATTTGTGATTCAGTACATTTAGTTCAGAGCGCTCTCTCACTGAATCAACTGGAGCGGTTTCTCACAAAGTAAAACAGTATATGGATATTTACGTACACAGAAAAAACAGCGCTGAATACAGTGGAAATTTACCTACAATCAACTGAAACAAAAGGCTGTCTTTTTGAGAGGTAACTTTGAGAAACTTCAGCTAGTGCTGTTCACGTGAACGAGGCTGTTCAAACCGCACTTGTTTCTGCATCCGCCCACACTGTTTTTCAATCGTTTTCCATGTAAACGCTCACTAAATGGATGTCTTTTGACAACTGTGTCACATTTCACTGTGTTTCTAGCATCTCTCACGGGAGCACTGCATTTTTAGATGCTGTGTCAAGTAAAAAAAAACTTCTTCAACTGATAAAAACACATCTCGAGGAGTCATGTGACGCCATGCGAAGGGCAGAGGTGTGAGAGACAGCTCTGCGCACTTTGCTCATTTTTTAAATTATTTTCATGATATAATCTGGTGAACTTTGATACACCCAGTTACACATTTGCTGTTTGAGGTAAACATGGCAAAGAAGTCAAAATCATTGGGCTCTGGAGACATTAAAAGACACTTACGGGTTCAAGATGAAAGCCCAGACAGGCCTGTGGACCGGGGACTCGATTTGGATGGCGCGGCGGGAAAAGGAATCCAGCATCAAATGTCCAACATGTCGGTGATGTTGACGAAGGTACTTGCGGACTTGGAGGATCTCGCTGTAATACGTTGATCGATTACGGCGATTGAGAAAAATTATCTGAGTTAGTCACAAGAGTGACAGATGTTGAGAGACAAATCGATTATTTGGAGTCATCAGAGAGGGAATTAGCCGCTAATCCGCCCACGACCAAAGTTGATTTGGAATGTGTCCTTGAAAAGCTTGAAGATTTTGAGAATAGAAGCCATAGGAATAACGTTCGAATTGTGGGAATTCCTGAGCATGAGGAGGGCAGAGATATAGTGAAATTCCTAGACAAGCTTTTCCCGAGTCTGCTCGACATAACAGGCCATAAACTGGAAATCGAGCGAGCTCACAGAGTCCCGGCTCGCAGATCTGCTGAGGGAGACAGGCCCCGATCAATCCTGGACACATTTTTGAGATCATCCGATAAAGATCTCGTGTTGCGCCAGGTGAGGAGCAAAGGAAAGTTTTTTGGAAGAATCACAATATTTTCTTGTTTCCGGACTAAAGAAACTTTTGCATTGACGGAAGATCACTTTTACAATGAAATTCCTGGCCAGATTGAGAATAGACACTATGGATGACCGCAAAATATCTACATGCCCATACAAAGGATGTCTTTTATAAAGTTGGCGAACTGTGTAAGTCATGGGATATACTTTTATGCGGCCTCCGAGTGAATTGACTCTTGACCATCTGAGGAACCGGGATGCGTGTTTCGTTTCCTTTTGTGCAGGTTCCGCCTAGCGGTTGGAGCTTGTTTTGTTAAATAACATTACTTCGGGACAGTTATGGATGAATCTGTCATTTCCTTGTGCTTATGCCTCCTGCTGGCTGAAGTATGATTTATGGAGTATTTTCGTGAGACATTGGAATGATTGCGTCATCTGCTGCACTCATCAGCTGGCTCACTGCAGATTTGTTTGTCTGACCGAGGAAACTGAATGGTTTTATATCGGCTGGAATTTGTTTTGTGAAGGAACACACCTTCGAGACAGTTCTGTGAATGAGTCTACACGTTCTTTGTATTTAATCTGCCTATTGGCTGGGGTTTGTTTTACAAACTATTTGATGTTATGTAATTACAAATTTGTGAGGCAAAATTGAGCAATCCGATGGCAAAGTTGTCGCGGGGGCTCTCGTAGGCGTACATGGACTCTTTGAATTTAGAGGGATTGACGCGCGGGTTTAATGCGCACGTTTTTCTTTTTTCTGTTTGTTTTGTTCGGGGGGAGGTTCGGGGTTTTATTGTTGCATTAATGTTGAAATGTGGTTTTCATAATTTTGTTTTTGGCACACAATTTATTTTTTCTATTATATCAAAATGCCAAATGTTAATGAGTGTACTATATCTCTCAACATGGAATGTGAATGGGTTGGGGCACCCCATAAAAAGAAGGAAGGTTATTTCTTTTCTTAAACGTAAGAAATATGATATAGTGTTTCTTCAAGAAACGCATCTTTCCCCGCAAGAAGCTGAAAAATTTGGGAAGATATGGGGTGGACAGGTTTTCTTTAGTGCGGGCTCAAGTAAGAGCAAGGGAGTCATTATATTGGTAAATAAACATTTTCAATTCAAATGTCTCAAACAGATTAAAGATAAATTAGGGAGAGTCATTATTGTTTTAGCAGAAATTCAGGGGCAAAGTCTGATTTTGGCTAATATTTACGAACCTAACGCTGATGATCAGGTCTTTTTTATAGATCTTGAAGGGATGTTGCAAACCGCTGGCACCCCTCATGATATAATATTGGGAGGATGGACTCAGTCCTTGATCATAGTGAAGCAAAAGTGTGCAAGCCCCCTAGAGCAACATTGACGCTTCACAGGATGTGTAAAAATCTTGGTCTTACAGATATTTGGAGACTTTTGAACCCATCTGGTAGGGACTATACATTTTTTTCATCAGTCCATAAGATTTATTCTAGAATAGATTTGTTTCTATATCGAAGTCCCTCATTTCATCAGTTGTTGATTGCTCATTGGAAACATTTTAGTCTCAGATCATGCCCTGGTGAGTTTAGAGGTGTTGCCACATATAGAGAAAAAGAAATCATATAGTTGGCACCTTAATATATCCCTTTTGCCAAATCCTGATTTCCAACAAATGTTAAAAACTGAAATCAATGTTTATATAGAGACCAACTGGTCCTCAGTATCTTTTGTGGGCGTGGCTTGGGAGGCACTTAAGGTGGTTCTTAGGGGCCGGATCATACAGTATGCCTCATTCATCAAAATCCAAGGCACGAGAACTCGTGGATTTGGAAGGAAATATTAAAAGTACAGAGGCAGAGCTGAAGTGCCGTATGTTATCTGATGGCCTCAGAGAATTGACCTGATTGAAATACAGATATAATACTATTTTGTCGCGGAAAGTGGAGTTTTGGTTATTCAGGGCAGGACAGTCATACTTTGAGTTGAGGGACAAAGCAGGGAAGCTTTTGGCTAGATATATAAAGCAGAGAGAGTCTCTTTCTTCCATTCCCTCAGTGAAATTTGCTGGTGGTGAAATTTTTACCTTGGCCATTGATATTAATAATGCCTTTAAAGAGTTCTATCTTGATCTTTATAGTTCCACGTCTTCATCTACTGATGAAGCTATTAGAAACTTTGTGGAACCATTAGATCTTCCTAAACTGACAACTGAGCAAAAAAACTCTCTTGATTCTGAGATAACCTTGGAGGAGCTTGACGAGGTAATTAAGTCCCTACCTACTGGCAAGGCTCCGGGGCCAGATGGTTTTGCCGCAGAATTTTTTAGATCCTATACTACATGATCTGGCTCAACTTTTGCATTTGATATGGTAGAATGGGATTATCTTTTTAAGATTTTGGAAATGTATGGGTTCGGGAGTACATTTATTGGTTGGATTAAGTTACTTTATAGACACCCTGTAGCAGCAGTACAAACAAATGGATTAATTTCAGATTATTTTACTCTGAATAGGGGCACTTGGCAGGGTTGCCCTCTTTCCCCCATTATTGTTCTGTCTTGCCCTGGAACCATTAGCAGCCGCGATAAGAAAGGAGGATGATTTTCCAGGGGTGATTGCGGGAGGTGTGGCGCATAAGCTTCTGCTTTACGTAGATGATATTTTATTATTCATCTCCGACTCCACTAGATCTATGCCTTGCCTCCACAGAATTATTCATTCCTTTTCCAAGTTCTCAGGATACAAAGTCAATTGGTCTAAATCAGAAGCTTTGGCTTTGACAACGTACCGTCCAGTAACGGCCTTCCAGCCGGGTGCCTTCCAGTGGCCCAAACAGGGCATTAAGTATTTGGGAATTTTATTCCCAGCAAATTTGTCTGATTTAGTCAGAGTTCATTTTGATCCCTTAATAAAAATGTTTTCGAATGATGTGGACAGGTGGGCTTCATTACACTTATCGATGATTGGGAAGGTTAATGTAATTAAAATGAATTGTATTCCAAAATTCCACTACCTGCTACAATCTCTCCTTATAGATGTCCCCCTCTCTTATTTCAAGCAATTTGATAGCATAGCAAAGTCCTTCATTTGGAATGGTAAGCATGCCAGGTTAAATTTCAATAAGTTACATAGGCCGATTGACAAAGGTGGGTTATGCCTATCCAAGATTTTGTTTTATTATTATGCATTCGGACTCAAACATTTGGCTCATTGGTCGCTTCCACCTGAGAGAGAGCCCCTCCCTGGTTTTGTATTGAAATGGAAGTTCTTGCCCCATCTCGCCACTGCAAAGCCTTTCGATCAAATTAATCTGAGAAGTTAAGTCACACCGTTATTTTGCATTTACACTCGATATGGACAGAAGTGTCCAGAGTGTTTAATTTGGATATTTATTTAAACGTAGCCTCGAGCATATGGCAGAACCCTAAACTATGTATTAATAAGTCTCCTTTCTGTTGGTCAGATTGGATTGTAAGGGGGGTTAATACACTCGGTGACCTATATGAGAGTGGAGTATTGAGACCTTTTTTAGAATTTGGTTCAACATTTTGGGATTCCCAGATCTCAATTTTATAAGAATTTACAGCTGTGCCACCTACTCTGCACTGTTTTTGGGAGTGGCACGCACCCCCTAGTGCAGCAGATACTCTGGGAGTGGTGATTACTGCTTTTGGAAAAGGTCATGAGGCATCAGTGTATTACTCCCTGCTAATTCAGAGTCTGGGGGACAGAGCTTTAAATTCCCTCAAAAGATTATGGGAGGAAGATTTAAATTTGTTTTTGGAGGCGGGAGTGTGGGCTAGGATTCTTAAAATGTCAAGTCTGCATCTAGAGATGCAAGAGTGCGATTTATGCAATTTAAGATTCTACATAGATTTTATTGGACCCCTTCTAAATTGTATAGGCTTGGTCTTAAGGACACACCCACCTGCTGGCAATGCCATTCAGAAGATGGAGACACCACCCATGTTTTTTGGGGGTGTCGTAAGATACAGGAGTTCTGGTTGAGGGTCCAGAATTTTATGGGCGACATGTTGGGTACTCGGATCTCCTTTTGCCCCAGGCTCTGTATTTTGGGTGACGGAGCGGTCATTGATGTAGGAGATAAGTACATGAAGAATTGGATCCTGGCCGGTGTTATGGTGGGCAGACAGGTTATCCTTAGAGGTTGGAAGTCAGCTGGAGCCCCCTCGTTTCGTGAGTGGTGCAAGGAGATGGACAGGGTGGCAGCTTGGGAAGAGCGGTCATATAGAAGGCTAGGCAACATGGACATGTTCATCAGGAGGTGGGGCAGCTATTTGGCCTTTTTGGAGGGCCCTCGGGGAGGGGCAGTGGAGGGAGACGTGTTGTTTTAAATGTGTATGTTGTAGCCTTTTTGTTTTTGAACATATACTTTTTTTAAATGTATTTCTAAATATTTTCTTCTGTTTTATTGTCTGTTTGTGTGTCTTTGTCAATTGTATTTGACCACTGGGGTATCTGTTTGTGTTGGGTGTTTAATGTTCAGGAGGAAGGGTTGTAAATAATATAATGTGATTCCAAATATTCTGTTTTTATTATTATATATATATATATATATATATATATATATATATATATATGTCTGAACGGTTACTGGAAGAAATGCTTTAGCCAATAGTTACATAAATGCTACTCATACTTGAGAAAATAAATAAATGCTTATCTCAAAGTCACCAGAATTGAACACTTTGGTGTTGTATTATGCAACAACAAAATAATCTCCGGTGGGAGCATGCTCCCGGACCCCCCCTAGATATAAGGTTTATTAGGCAGATTTCTGTGTGTACCCTCAGATTAAATCCTGCAGGCACCAATGGTAAGAATGATAATATGACCCTCACTGAAAACGTCATGGTTTCTTACAACTTTTACTTTAGTGGAAGATTTACATGTTACCTCAAGTTTTTTTTTTCTCCAGAACTCCACGTGCCAAAACATATATATTGGCCCTATATTGTTTTTTGTTTTTCATTTTTTTTTGGGGGGGGGGGGAGGTTTGTAGCAAAATGAATATGAGGAACAAAATCACAATGTTTCTTTACGTTTTGGTTACGGGTGCAGTTTAACCAAGAGACATAGACTGGCTCAGACACATTCAAGGGTGTTGCTAGCATTGTATAAGGTAAGGGGCTAGCTTGTGTTAGCGACATTACTGGGTCCATCTCGTCGATGATGCTGCCAGTCACAAAGACCTTATTGCCAAAGTGACATGCAAGTTGTTAATTGATAAAAATACAAGGAAAAATAAAGTTTCATGGCAACAAAGAAGTATTTATGGCCGGTAAATTTTCTCAAGTCACCTGCTATTGGCAGGTAAGGCAAAAAGTTGTTTTTGGACCCTGGACACATGTACATCTGTGTAATAAGCTAGCTGTGGCCAGCAGGTGGCACCATTTACTTGTTTCACACAATGTGGGAATCACCCAGAGGAAGACATATAAATTTAGCCTACATGGCTGATTTGCCTGGATTTCCTCTATCAAATATTTATTCTAAGCATAAATTGATCTTCTGCTGATCTAAAATTAAGTGGTCAGACAGGGCTGTCTTTTTTGTTTGTAAACTTTAAAATGATTAAGAGAAAATGAAGTAATAATAATGTGTTGCAATGAGGCTAAATTTCACCTAGAAATCAATTAGAAATCAGCACAGTGGTGCATTTTAGCCCCAGAGGTCTCCTACCAATTCTCTATCTCATTAGTGCATGTATTCAGTGGATTAGAGAAGCCATGAAAATGCAGATTGATTCTTGGAACACCCCAGTCCTAAATGTCCTCTATTAGCAGTGATTTGTGATTTATTAACATGTATTAATACTATGTTAAACTACTACAGACATGACTGTGAGGTCAGTGATTCTTCACCAGCAATTCTTATGTCACTGAAAAGTTTATGTTGGTATTGTGGACAACCAGTAGTCTATTAGGTGTAGGCTAAAACTGCAGTAGTATATAAACTGCTTCCATGAAAACATTATATGGGGGGAAAAAATGAAATGGTTTAAAAGACAGGAAAAGCTAAATTTGAGCATATCCCTGCACATAACGATAAATGACGATTTTAATCAGTAGTAGGACTCAACCACCATGCCAAATAGCAACATGAGACATCAATTTGTAATCCTTGTGTGTTATTTCCAGCATGAGTGAACTCGACTCCCATTAATACTGAAAAAGCATAACTCTACTGTTGAAAGCCTGATGAGGTCCACCTGCTGGCTGCTCTCACTGCACCGCCAACTGGCCGATCTCCAGTCTGGCAGAATTTTACCAGCAGTACATTTTAAACTGCAGAGATGTTCCGCAATAAAACGGTCGGGAAAGAGAAGTGAGAGAAAGTGTAGAAAGTGTAGGGTCGACACTTCACACAGCTCTGTTTGACCGGTCAAGGACTGATGGTACAGTGGAGCGATACAGTGTTCCAGCAATAAGAGAAAGAGAGAGGATGAAATAGGAGGGTGGTTGAGGAAAAATAGAGACTATGAAGTTGTAAACACTTGAGAGGTGCTTCTGTAGAGCAGCTCCAGTTTATCACAAATCAATCTGCTCTATGACTGTAGCAACTGAGTGGACTGCTGTTTTTTATTTACTTTAAAGCAGTGGTTCTCAAAATGTGGGGAGCTGGGGTGCTGTGGTATTGTGTGTGTGTGTGGGGGGGAGGATTTGAGCATCAAAATTTTGGCATTCACTTGCAATGTATGGACCAAATGAGCTGAGAAATTCTTCTAAAAATCTTCATTTGAGTTCAGCAGATGAAAGAAAGTCATACACATCTAGGATGGCTTGAGGGTGAGTAAATGACGAGAGAATTTTCATTTTGGGGTGAACCATGAACTATTCCTTTAAGCCTTGTTTATACTTTGCTGGCACCAAGTGACATCAGGTGCGCTCACTGCAGTATATAAACAAAGACGCTCTTGTGCGCGCACCACATAAAATGGGTGAAAAGGTTAATTAACACTTAGGGTGCATCTCTCATTCAACTCCCTAGTTCAGTAGTCAGGGCACTGATCAGGGAGTCAGCCATTTCTAGGGCTGTCTCAATCGCAAAATCGTTCCAGTGCACTGAAACATTCGTTTACTAAAAATTCCAAGATGCCCTGTAAAAACCAGGGAGCATCGTTGCTCACTGTTCCTGTGGAGGCGGGCATTGTCGAGCGTTCTTCTGGAAAGAGAGTAAGTGGTAAGGGTTCTCAGCTGAAATTATTTGTTGGTAATTGCTTGTTTCTGTGTTCGTAGTGAGAGACGGGGGAAATAAAAGGGGCTAGACCTCAGAGTTTCACCATCACGCTTGACGTGGATGCGTTTTGTTTTTGTTTATTAATAAAAGTGACATACCTGAGCTGGAATCGCCGTCTCCCGCTTCCTCATTACATTGAACTCCTTACAGTTCCCTTACCGGAAATGTCATCATGTCTTCTGAAGTCTCTCAAGTTGTTAGAAGATGAGCACAAGTGTAAAACTATGAAGTCCAAGCCTTGTATTCTCTTTAAAAGAGATGTTGTATGTAATGTCTTTCATTCATAATTACCATGAAAGTGAAACAATATTTTTAATATTTGAGTTGTTAAAAGGTTTAAAATGCACTCCTATATACAGTTGTGCTCAAAAGTTCGCATACCCTGGCATAAACTGTGAAATTTTGGCATTGATTTTGAAAATATGACTGATCATGCAAAACAATTTAAGGAATACATTTTTAAATAAAAGTCTTTTATTTAAGGATAGTGATCATATGAAGCCATATATTATCACATAGTTGTTTAGCTCCTTTTTAAATCATAATGATAACAGAAATCACCCAAATGGCCCTGATCAAAAGTTTACATACCCTTGAATGTTTGGCCTTGTTACAGACACACAAGGTGACACACACAGGTTTAAATGGCAATTAAAGGTTAATTTCCCACACCTGTGGCTTTTTAAATTGCAATTAGTGTCTGTGTATAACTAGTTTGTTAGCTCTCACATGGATGCACTGAGCAGGCTAGATACTGAGCCATCGGGAACAGAAAAGAACTGTCAAAAGACCTGCGTAACAAGGTAATGGAACTTTATAAAGATGGAAAAGAATATAAACAGATATCCAAAGCCTTGAAAATGCCAGTCAGTACTGTTCAATCACTTATTAAGAAGTGGAAAATTCGGGGATCTCTTGATACCAAACCAAGATCAGGTAGACCAAGAAAGATTTCAGCCACAACTGCCAGAAGAATTGTTCAGGATACAAAGAAAAACCCACAGGTAACCTCAGGAGAAATACAGGCTGCTCTTGAAAAAGACGGTGTAGTTGTTTCAAGGAGCACAATACGATGATACTTGAACAAAAATGAGCTGCATGGTCGAGTTGCCAGAAAGAAGCCTTTACTTCGCCAGTGCCACAAATAAGCCTGGTTACAATATGCCCGACAACACCTTAACACGCCTCACAGCCTCTGGCACAATGTAATTTGGAGTGACGATCACAACCATAAGCGTTATGTTTGGAAAGGGGTCAACAAGGCCTATAGTGAAAAGAATACCATCCCCACTGTGAAGCATGGTGGTGGCTCACTGATGTTTTGGGGGTGTGTGAGCTCTAAAGGCACAGGGAATCTTGTGAAAATTGATGGCAAGATGAATGCAGGGGAGATCTCAAACGTGCAGTTCATGCAAGACGCCCAAAGACTCTGCATGACCTGGAGGCATTTTGCCAAGACGAATGGGCAGCTATACCACCTGCAAGAATTTGGGGCCTCATAGACCACTATTACAAAAGACTGCATGCTGTCATTGATGCTAAAGGGGGCAATACACAGTATTAAGAACTAAGGGTATGCAGACTTTTGAACAGGGGTCATTTAATTTTTTTTCTTTGTTGCCATGTTTTGTTTTATGATTGTGCCATTCTGTTATAACCTACAGTTGAATATGAATCCCATAAGAAATAAAAGAAATGTGTTTTGCCTGCTCACTCATGTTCTTTAAAAATGGTACATACTGTATATTACCAATTCTCCAAGGGTATGCAAACTTTTGAGCACAACTGTATTTTTATTTCTATAAATTATGCCATTTATCTGTTAAAATTACACTGTATGTTTGAATATCTATCTTTAATGAAAATGAATGATAGTGTCATTTATACAGTGATGGTATTGATAAATAACAGCTTTGCTTCAATGCGAGCTTGTTAATGTATCGCAGGTGATTGAGACATAAGTGTCCCAATGTTCAGAGAATGAACACCCTTGCCAGTGCCCGAATTTGTGTTCATGATATAGCTGATTCAAGACACAGGGAGCTAGGGAGCTTATTGAGACACAGGGTTAAATTTTGGTCTGTTTCTTACATAATTCTATCATATGGCTTCAGAAGAATTAAAATATAGCACACAAGTGATATGGAGGGGATAGGGTTCCAATCACAATCCCTCATCCCTCAAACTTGTGTATCACAGATTAATTTAAAGGTACAGTTACAATATTAAAGCATTGATTAACACTACATGGACAAAGGTATGTGGACACCACTTTCTATGAGAGGCTATTCCACTGTTTCTGGGGATTTTTTTTTTTTATGCTACAGCATACAATACTGTGTAGATCAAAAAGTAGCATCTTTGACAGGCCACTACACAGAAACTTGAAAGTGAAATCCAATAAAACACCCCAAAGAAGCTCAAACAACCTCCTGAAATATACACCAGCAGTTAGGTATGTTTCACCAGTCTTTATCTCATCACGTCTTACGACTCTTGTATCAGAATACGTCTCATAATGACAGTGGCCTGCTGAACCAACCCTGTGGGCTACTAGTTAATTCACCTTTAGTCTGATGGCTAACGCTTTGGTTTAAGATGTCTTTGTGACAGAGAGACAACAATCTGGCCCTCGAAATGTTTGCTCAAGTGTCAGTTGAGAGTCCAGCTGGCATGAACTCGTAATCACCCTGCATGACCTGACCATACTCCACTGCACACCCATGAAACTGCCGAAAATCATGAGCATATTTGAGAGAGACTATATACACAAGACCAGACCAGAGTATACATGTTACATAGAAGTGTCAGATTACACTATTTGTCCAAACATGTGTAGGCACCATATTGTACATGCTTGAACATTTAATTTCAAAACCACAGGCATCAATTCACACTTTGCTGCAATAACAGCCTTCTTCCACACCAGACACAGTAAACCATTTCTTTATGGAAATTTTTTTTTCCACTTTATGGAACTTGTATTGTGCACAGGGGCATTGTCATGCTAGAAAAAATGGCTTTCCCCAACTATAGCCACAAAGTTGGAAGCACACAATGCCCTAGAAATCATCTGTTATGGAGAAGCATTATGAATTGCATTAACTGGAATTACTGGAGTAACCAAACTCGTTAATTAGAAGGGGGTGTCAACATTTTGGCCATATAGTTTATGTAGAGAGTCGACCTATTGATTTAGCTTCAGACTAACCAGATGGATTCAGCATGGAACCTTATGCACTGTATGATTAATGGTGACAACAAGAGCTATAGGGTCAGTACACCAGAAAAAAGCAATCAATGCGCTGAGCTTGCATGTGTGTTCACATTAATGATTCATCAATATAGAAAAAATTTACCATTTTGAAATAATTGGCATCAGCAAATAACTGTGCCCACTAGATTTTAACTAATATTAGTTAGTTAGTATTAACTACTTTGAACCAGACTGTTGAACAGAAACTGCTGAAAAAGCTACTATATATGGATCTCAGTCAGAGTAGCATCATTTTTTATTTTATTTTTTACTGGTTGTACTGTTGTTTAAATTGCCATTGATTGTTAAGCTGATTAAATTCATTACATGTAAAAATATATTTAAGTCCAGACAGAATCTGTGGACTTTTCCCACATTTTCTGAGTTGATTTTAAGAGAGAAAGAGAAAGAAGAGGAAAAAGGCTGAGACATTCTTTAAAATATATCCTTTTGTGTTACACAGAAGAAAGTAATATGGGTTTATGGGAAAGTAATATGGGTTCTGATTCTGATTAACTTCACATGATAAGCTATAGAAGAACTCAGACCTGAATCACTGCAGTGAAATGAACCACACAAATCGAGCCATATAAATTGTTTGTAATTCAGAAATTTTGAAAAACTGTGTTTAACTTCACAGTGCTACATTAACAAAACTGCAGAATGATATGATGCGTAACTGAGAACTATAATTGCTTTCCTTCATACTCATTTCAACTCTGAAACACAGAGAGAAGCTGAGCCTGGACACAAACTTTGTACACAGTGAATTCAGACATCTCTAAAGTCTGTATGCTTCTTTTCAAATTACATATAAAAGCTTTTAAAAGACTATCACAACTCCTCACTCTGAGTGTAAATATGACTGGATATATGAGGTATATTGCAACTCCACATCTGCAGTAAACCAGTCACAGCACAACAGAGTTTGAACCCAAGCCAAAACTTGACAGTTATCACCCACAATGTGACTGCATATCCACACCTGAGGGATGCATTACTGTACAAAGATGAAACACATCTCTCCCTCTAGCATTACCAGGCATGGCATATGCTTAAGAGGAGCCAAGATTATTCCCCACAGAGTAGGAAATGGTTTTAATACATATAGTAAATGGTTTTAACACATGAGCATCAAAAAACATAAAGGTTCATATGACTGTCAGTATTGCATTTCTTCTTTGCATAAATATTTTTAAACATGCAAAAATCACACACATAGGACACACTCAAATAAAGTCTATTACTCTAGAATGGATAAAAAGACATGCTGCAGGTCTACACTCACCAGTGTCTTGTGCTGTGTTGCTGCCTGATAACTCCAGCTTGGCTTTCACTGTGGAAACACAGATAGGCTGAGCAGAATCCTCTCTGAAAGGTGTAAGATAGAGAAAGGAAGAGATAGACAGCAATGAGTGAGAGAGAGAAATGGAGGACTGTGCTCAGGATGTTGCCAGTGCTTTGGCTCGCAGTAATATATTCCTCTCCAAGCAAATCTGCTACAATCTGAGTTGTGTGTGTGTGTGTGTGTGTGTGTGTGTGTGTGTGTGTGTGTGTGTGTGTGTGTGTGTTTGTGTAATGTATCTGGGGGTGAAACACACAAAGGCATAATAAATACTGCTGATGTGCTTATTTGAGTGCTGAGTAAACTAAAGGAGAGCCATTCAGAATGGTCTTATAGACAGAGACACTTTGACATTAGTCATTTTTACAGTAATGACTAATAATAATACAGTGAGTACACTGAAGAACTTTTTATTGCATGAATGGTGCTATAGGCTATACACTGCCTATATTTCTACCATGGTCTGTTCGAATACACGATTCTGATTGGATGGAATGCGAGCGTTAAAACCATTTAATGCACAGGTAGTTCCAGTCAATTTGAATCACCGTTCTACATTAATGCACCTACTCTGCTGTCCTCCGTAATGAGACATTGTGAGAGTTTTATACTTCTATTCAAACAACCTCCAGACACAAATATAGTCTCAGAGCTGGGATTAACAATCACATCACAACACAACACAACACAACACAAAATCATCAAGTCATGCAGTGCCGTCTTAAAATCAACTGTGAAGCTATAGGAAACATAGAAAAGACAGCATCGTTCATCAGCCCCGTATTACTAACCCAAAGCTCTCGTGAGGAATGTATGGTTTGACATTCAGCTGTTTTGCACGTAAGGGGAGAGAAGATAATGGGGAACTATCAAATTCGTCTCTGTCTGACAAGAGGAGGCAAGATGATTTAAACTGTAATATGATAAACATCATCTAAAATTGCTGCCCTGCTCAACATGTGCATCTATAGCCGCTAGAGGGTGCCCCGTGATCACACATGGCTGACCGAAGCTTAATTCAATTAATCGTGCAGCCTTAATGGATACCATATGTATGTCTCAGAGGTCAAAGTCTGCAGGATTAGAGCATTTTGGATTATTTTCTCATCACAAACTGTAGTGCCACTTTTACAACTTTTTTGTCACGTCAACAACACCGTTTTTCTCATTAATGTGAAAATGACAAAGAATAAGAATTAAATATTACATGTTCTGAGAAGTGCCAACTCTTCTACATTATGTGGCTATTATTATTTCTAGATTGAGAATTTAAATTCACAATTTTTAAAGAGTGGTCTCCAAAAAACTGTGATATTATCATGCTACTTTATCTCTGTGTCTGATTTAGAATGGCAGAACTCTATATCTAACAACCTGTAGAAAAATGAACCAGTCAAAAGTTGCACTGTAAAAATCAATGACAGCTGTAATTAATCAATTCTAGCAAGTGACCATTCCATGGCTAGGTGTGCGTTAAATGATTTAAATGCACTTCGCGTTGGGTGGTTCTTCGCCTCCAAGCCATGCATTAAAATCGTTTAACGCACACCTAGCTAGTTTATCCCTTACATATATACATGTATATTAGGGATGTGCATGAGTAATTGATTACTCGAGTACACGCTCAACTTTAAATATTCGACTAGTAAAAGCACTACTCAATGTATGTATTGCACTTTAAAAAAAAATTTCAAACAATAAAAATGAATGGTGACTTAGTCATTCAGGAAGAATGAAAGTCATGAAGTTTTGGCCTTGTTACCTACAAACATACCATTTTTCGGTTACCAGACCAAAGCTTGAAATAGATTCGTGAGCTATCACCTTTAGCAAGGCACTTAACCCCAGGTTATTTGTCCCTGTAGCTTAAAATTAACTGTAAGTCATTTTGGACAAGAAAACACCTGCTGAAAAAAGAATAAACTAAGTGTATAAATGCTGTTTCATACCCTTCAAACACAAGGTATGCGTGTTATCATGCCTGATCGTCTTATATGTCAAGTTCCACCAGGCTAAGCTATCACTTTGCTGCCAGGGATCCAGAGGTGAAGGAACACTTTCTATAGATAAGCTCTAGTTTCTATCTGGGCTGTATAAAGTGACGCTGCATCACAGGGTTTGTTCCATCCAACTAAACATTCAACACTTTACTGGAGCTCTCACTCAAAGCTCAAGAAGCATCAATGGAAATAGAGGTGATAGCAAACTCAGCTACAGGCCCTGTCCTTGAAGCACACAGACAGGAACATCTCCATCCTCTCTGTCACTTCTGGTCTAAGAGTTGCATTGACAGACTTGCTTGAAGCAGTTGATGTCAGAGCACTTACATCATGCAAATAAGGAAAAGTGTGAAAACAACAATCCTTCAGAGATGTTAAGAGTTACACAAAATATGTATCAAACCTTTAGCTGTGCCTTAAAGGGCCATAAAATAGTTTACGCCCAAAAAAATTACAATTCTGTCATCGTTTACTCAAGTTATTTATAGTAGAATGTCCAAGCTGCTCTTTTCCATAAAATGAAAGTAAATAGTGACCTCACCTGTCAAGCTAGATTTTCAAAGGTAGACTTTCACTGAATAATGATTTAATTCTGACCACTTTTATAATACTTTTATGCTTCCCCCGCCCCCACCCCTTCATTTTGGATCTGGACAGCCCCAGTCCTCATTTACTGCTTTAAATAAAAATAAAAATGTTTATTCCTTAAAAAAAAAAATTATTGGGGTCAAAAGTTAAACACAAAATGGATTTATTTAATATGAATTCAGACTTTAAGAAAGTTGAAGGTGGAATGTGTAATTTTAATCCAATACACTTTTTGTCAAATTCCGTGAATATCTCGTCACAGTCCGCTAGCTGTCCATTCTAGGAGCGCTGAAAATAAATCTGGTGATTGTACACAGCCCTGGCTCAGTAAATGGGAAAATAAACAAAGTGGATCGGTCCGATCACACAGCACTGGCAATGGGCATGCCTGAATTTTGGGGGCAGAGCTTCTGAAGGAGGGGTGTGTTTGTTTGGCTGATGAGTTCAAATATCAACAGTCTTTCTCAGGAATCGCTTACTCCAACTTTAACATGAAAACCAGTTGAACTGTAACACCGCCAATGTTATCGGACAAGCCGATTCCCCTGCAACGCTTTCTGTCTGGTGTGTTTATGTTATAGTGGTCTTGTTTATTACAATGTTAGACGTTTATCATCTTTTATTTAGAATGGCCTATTTGTTCATAGAGAATCAGAGTGTGCGAAAGGGCGTGATGAGTCTGAGGGGTGTTGGCAAAGGTTGTTTGAAAACATACTTTATTTTTGTAATTCCGTTTGGTGCCACTAGTAGCGCAGAAATTACACACTCCACCTTTAACTGTGCAGCAGGTTGACCTCCGCAGCTCAAAGCTCAAACAGTGTTAAATTTGACCAAAAAAAAAAAAAAACAGATAATCAGGTAATGAGAACTTAAATCTGTCAAAGCACCCATTATTTACCAAAATTCTAAATTTTTGAGAAGGACTTTGCTATATAAATAACAACATCTTAAATTTAGATGCATTGTGTTACCATGCACACTCTTTAAAAATAATTTGGAAGAATGTGTTATTCATAGCTTAGGCATTTAAAAAGATATGGGGAGCTGAATGGACAGCTACTGTACTTTTATCAGCTTTCTCTGAAATGTTTTTTTTTAAGTGTCTTTTAACCAAGGTCAATAGTGTTGAGCAGAAAAGCCATGACTGGCAATACATTTTCAAGGGTTCTTTGACACTGGAGATTAAATTTCAGTTAGATTTCTGGTAGCGATATTTGCTACTGGCTCATAAAACAGAAATCTGATGCCTTATTGTAAACAAGGAGAGATAGTTATATCAAATCCATTTATACACTATTTATACATTTATTTATGTATTTAAGATTATTAAAAACATAAAGACAACTTTGAACTTTTGAAACTTTTGAGAAAAGTTGTATTTTGCAAATATAAATTTCTCATGTTGCCATCCACTTTGCACAAAGCAAAATCCATTTCACACATATTAGAATATTCACTTCCACTGCCAATGCAATGTGGTTATGTTGTGTTGTGTTTCCACTACCAATAATAATTTCAAATTCCATAAAGAAGGATGAATATGAATTTTCTCTGTGTAATACTCTAAAATCTCTTTATACAACTACAAGTGTCCCAGATATAACTGATAGACATGATTAATCAAAGCTTTAGGGTGAGATATGTACCATAGTTGGTGATAAGCTTCCAGCTATAATCACAGAGCATACAGTAGGCATATAGTACACCACTATGGACGCATTAAATGAGATGACTACAAAGGAAACCAATACAACGGCCATGGAGTCTAAATGTAAAAGTAAAATGCTCTGCCCCAACATCACACAGATGAGTACATGGTAAAAGAAATGCTACATTACAGATTATTGTTTTAATAATCAGGTGAGCTCACTATTAGATTTCTGCATGTTATAGACCGGAGCTACCACTAATGCTCCCAACTGCACTTTGGTACAGTAGAATTACTTAAGTACACTTGAGCTATATGCAAAATGCAATGTTTAAATGCATATCGTAACAATCCGATGGAATAACAGATAAACCAGGACTAGTTGAACTGCTTTGTAATACACTGGTGAGTCAGATCGTCAGTACGAAGCAGGACGGGAGCACGCGCAGTGACCCAAACGATGCTTGCGCAACCTATGACAACCTTGTGCATTACTTCCGTAAACTTTCATTTATAAACCTTTTACTATGACTCGTGTTTTCATTTGCAGAAAGGATTGAAATGCATTACAGGTGGGCCTTATAGTATCTTGTAAAATACATTTTTCGTATCGCTTTTCAGCCTATCACTGATAGAGTCTGTCTACAAATATGTGCTCACGATGCTGTGAGCTTTAAACACAAATTTGCGTTCGTGCACGAGCGCTGCCTTACCTCTAAAAATGTTGAGAGACATGTGAGTTCTCGCTGTGATATGTTCTCAAAGAATACCTCATGCAAGACAAAATCAGAAGGACCACTTCCCGCTGCTCTCACCTCTAGAGCAAACCCACGCACCACAGGCTCGTGAACGAAGCCCGCGAGCAGCTGTCCTCGGGCATCAGTTGAAAATAGCAAATTGGTGTTTACAATGCCATTGGTCAGAATCGTTTTCTATGAGGTAATCCACTCACTGTTCTGATATGACGTCACCGTGGTAACCAACAATGTCGAAGTTAATTCACTGAATCGGTCATCAGTAAGCGAATACAATTCACTTACAGCTGTCACGTGCAGCAATGGGTCACTAAATCGCGATAGGATGATGCTGTCAGTAGAATTGTCGTAATATTTCAGCAGACGTTGCTAAAGTAGCCTATTATGTGTTTTTACAGATTTTTCTTAAAATTCTTACAAATTCCTCGGCTTGAACAGTCTCGATATGCAAGAGTTTAAAAAATATAAAGCACAGAGTAGGCCCTAATAGTGTTATGCATAAAATATTGTTTTTATTTATGTTTTTATTTATTTATTTATTATTATTATTTTTGTTGTTGTTGTTGTTGTTGTTGTTGTTGTTTTTGTCATTTACAAATAACGTCCGGTGTGATAAAATTTTTATTTTAGAGTTTTTAATCTAAATACACGTGTCAAGTACGTAAGAATGTTTGTGCCCAATTTGGTTTCATGCATTTTTGAAAAACATTTACAAAATTTTCTGCATAAAAAAATGTACATTAAAAAAAATAAATAAAAAAAATACGTTTTGCACTTAAAAATACACCTTGAATACAAGAGTGTGCATAACTTTATCATACATTTTCAAGGTAAAAATGTATTTAAACAAATATGATTAATTTTTGAGTCTTGAATATCAAGAGGTTTTCTTGGATTTGCACCATATGACCTGAACAAAATGTGTCTTTTCATTAAAATGTCAAAATATCTGATGTTTAGAAAGAAAGAAAAAACTTCACACAGTCTTGAGGGTCTAAATTGGTCATCTGTTTGTTTGTTTGTTTTCTTGGTCACATGACAACAAATTGGCAACCTACATGTTGGTTACACCACATGATTTGGTAGACTAAAGTTTTTCAAATATTAATAATATTTTTAAACAAATTTGCTTTACTGCTTTTTTAAAAAAAAAATAATAATAAAAGATTATTCTGCACTACTCATGCCAACATTTCCTCAAGTGTTTCAGCTTTTATTTATTTCATTTAGTATTTACTGTCTCTGGACAGTTACGCCACATGACATTTTTTACTTTAAGTCCCAGAAGAAAATAATTTATATATATATATATTGTATATAAAGTTGTGCTCAAAAGTTTGCATACTCTTGGAGAATTGGTAATATACAGTATGTACCATTTTTAAAGAAAACATGAGTGAGCAGGCAAAACACATTTCTTTTATTTCTTATGGGATTCATATTCAACTGTAGGTTATAACAGAATGGCACAATCATAAAACAAAACATGGCAACAAAAAAATGAAATGACCCCTGTTCAAAAATTCCTTTAGTTCTTAATACTGTGTATTGCCCCCTTTAGCATCAATGACAGCATGCAGTCTTTTGTAATAGTTGTCTATGAGGCCCCAAATTCTTGCAGGTGGTATAGCTGCCCATTCGTCTTGGCAAAATGCCTCCAGGTCATGCAGAGTCTTTGGTCGTCTTGCATGAACTGCACGTTTGAGATCCCACAGTGGGGATGGTATTCTTTTCACTATAGGCCTTGTATGGCCCCTCTCCAAACATGGCGCTTATAGTTGTGACCATAAATCTCTATTTTGGTCTCATCACTCCAAATTACAGTGTGCCAGAAGCTGTGAGGTGTGTCAAGTTGTTGTCGGGCATATTGTAACCGGGCTTTTTTGTGGCATTGGCTTCTTTCTGGCAACTCGACCATGCAGCTCATTTTTGTTCAAGTATCGTCGTATTGTGCTCCTTGAAACAACCACACCGTCTTTTTCCAATGCAGCCTGTATTTCTCCTGAGGTTACCTGTGGATTTTTCTTTGTATCCTGAACAATTCTTCTGGCAGTTGTGGCTGAAATCTTTCTTGGTCTACCTGACCTTGGCTTGGTATCAAGAGATCCCCGAATTTTCCACTTCTAAATAAGTGATTGAACAGTACTGACTGGCATTTTCAAGGCTTTGGATATCTTTTTATATTCTTTTCCATCTTTATAAAGTTCCATTACCTTGTTACGCAGGTCTTTTGACAGTTCTTTTCTGCTCCCCATGGCTCAGTATCTAGCCTGCTCAGTGCATCCACGTGAGAGCTAACAAACTCATTGACTATTTATATACAGACACTAATTGCAATTTAAAAAGCCACAGGTGTGGGAAATTAACCTTTAATTGCCATTTAAACCTGTGTGTGTCACCTTGGGTGTCTGTAACAAGGCCAAACATTCAAGGGTATGTAAACTTTTGATCAGGGCCATTTGGGTGATTTCTGTTATCATTATGATTTTAAAAGGAGCCAAAGAACTATGTGATAATAAATGGCTTCATATGATCACTATCCTTAAATAAAAGACCTGATCAGTCATATTTTCAAAATCAATGGCAAAATTTCACAATTTCTGCCAGGGTATGCAAACTATATATTATATATATATATATATATATATATATATATATATATATATATATATATACACACACACACACTGTATATATAAATTTGACTTTGAACACAGTATTTGAAAACATGTTCATCATAGAAGAGGTGTATAAGTTGATAGATCCGGACAAAAAAAATAAGCGTCATGTTATTGACACTAAGGTTACTGTAGCCTAAAGTAATTTAGGTTTAGCCCTTGTTAGACAGCCTAAAAGTATTCCCCTTTGCTTGCTAGAGAGACTTATAAGGATTAATAGTGCCCGCATAATTAAAATAATATTCTGTTTCTGATCAGAGACACTGGAAGATCAAGGCCTTGTAAATGGGCTACTCTTATAAATGTGATGTTGAAGTCATCCTGAAAATATCCAGTGATGGCATTCATTAAACGTTTGTTGTTTGGTCTACCCATTATGGCATGCTAATTATACAATTGTATATACTAGTTTGAGCACTGGGATTTTTCTTTTGTAGGTCTCCTTCCAAATGTACTTGTAAGGTCATCCACTACACTAGGACTTTTTTCTAACTCTGCCACTAGATGGTAGTATGTGCTTAGTTAACAGTGAGGTATTGTGCGCTTGCTGAATAATGTACTATACATTATACAAAGTGTGGATAAATAAGAAAGAAATTGTTTTTGATTTGAGTTAAATATATTTATTTTAGTGATGTCAAATATAAAAACAGAATATAAATATATATTTTATTTGTTTCTTTATGAGGTGTATTTGTGCATTTGAGAGTGTATATAAAAAAAGGTTGAAACCACACAATTTAGATCAATTTGGAGGGTACGAGATTAACAGGTTAAAGAGCTTTGAGTCTGAAACTAACTCAGTGTACTTCATTGTGTACCCCTGAACATAAAAAAATAAATAAAAATAATTTGGTAGCTGGGTGCCTTAACAGCACTCATTGAAAAAACGGATTAAACAAAGATTTGTGTAGCTTGAGCCAGCCTATTTTCTGTGAGTCTGTGCAAATCCACCAGCCACTAGTAGTTACTGGGGCTGGGCTTTGGGTTCTCACTATTTCCCCTAAACTGGCATCTGAGTGTTTTTTCTTAATTTATTTATTTTATTTCTCACAAAAGAAGCTTACGGGATGCATATGATCATAGTGAGGGAACGCCTATTAAACTTGCTTGTAAACCAGGTAACCTCATAAGAATGGGGATTAGATTCAGAAACACTAACGATGCAAATTCACCCGCTGTGCCATCTGTGAAACGCTGCAAACTTTTTTAGCCCTCTTTGTTGTCGTAAAGCAGAGGAAAGCCGCTCCAGAAGCAAATAGGGAAGAAACAAAAAGCCTTTTGTAAACTAATTACTGTACACTCTGAGCTATTCTTTTCCCTCTTGCAAATAAAAACATCTTTTTTTATCATCAATTCAGATTTGTACTCAATGAATCTGACTTTGCCTACACAGCAGAAATGAACAATCCACTGTATTATGCAGCATGCCTCAAAACTTTGCTTGTTTTTCATTATTTGAGAATAAGGACAGTTTTCTTCTGAAGTTTGTCTTCTTTGCACTACTATAATTTCACAGTAACACTTAGTCATCAAAATCTGCAGTTCCACATAGGCATTAAAAGAAATAACCTAGATAAATATTTATTCTGAATTCCGAATTAAAAAATGTATTTAAATGGGATATACAGTACTGTATATTATTTGCTCTACAGATTTATAAACTAAACTAGCATACCATGTTTAATTATGTATATTGGAGTGCTTATAGCTGATCATGGCTGTCTTGGCATCCTCAGATTATGAAAATTATACCAGAGCTAAGAAAGGGTACCAAATTATAATCTAATACCCACATAAAACCATAATGACAAATGTCAGCCTCTGTGATCACAGCAACTGGATATGTTATCAGGTTCATTTTAAATGGTATGTCAGAATGCAATAAATGTGTTAAGACTAAAATGTGTTATTGAAGCGACACAGTGATTAATAATTCTCAGTACAGTATTTGATGGTGTAGATATTCACACTTTTCAAAGATCTGCTCGGGAGGTAATTTTACATGCTGACCAATGACAAATTATTTCACAAAATGTCATTATACATTATACATATAGAACTATTATTAAAAGAGAAAAGCATTTATGCAGATGCAACATATTATATTACAATCAAAACTCTCCTAACTCTCCAGATTTTAATCCAAAATGTGCTCTCTGGTTTCAGATCAGCCAAGAGTGTGAAATGAAATGGAAGCTTACAAATGAAAACTGGCTAAATTCAGAGTATGTTATTGTTACTTTTATTAACTTTTTGCATGGATAGTTTTGGAAATATCACCATATTAGGAGGCTCATCTCCTCATGTTTAAAAAGGAAATGGAAAAAAATGGTTAAGCAGCTCTTTCCGTTTATAATATGTACTTAATACTACAACATAACTTAAACTGCCCTGATTTTCAGTGCAAGAGAACAAACCACTGTGTGGCTTCATATACCATAACTGGGTGTTTTTATTAGGCTTTCAACATGTCTTAGATACAATATGCCTGACATGTACGCCTGTAGAGGTTTAGTTTCTTCTCTCTCTCGACCAATCCCACGTGCCTTGTATCACTCTCACCTCAATGTCAAATCAACACCTTCAGCGAGCTACCCTCAGCCTCCATTACACCACCCACAGGAAAGAGCCACCTCTCACATGAAGGAGACAACTGATCCTACAACAGCACACAGCTGTAGGAAATGTTGCCATACGATGTAATAAAGACACAGAGATTAAAGCAATGACTCACAGCTTCACTGCTCGCAGTGTCCCTCCATCTTCCCGCCATCACTGGTGAGACTGATGTCTTTATGAGGCGATGGTGATGAAATGTTGCATAGTGCAATTCATTCGAATGTGGAAACAAGAGGAGCCATTGAGTGGGAATCTGAGGAAGGCTGGATAAGCCCGTGATTAGATTTACAGTTGGTGGTGGGAGAGGGAAATTCACAATGAATCAGTTGGAACTCCTCTGAACCATGGGACACAAAGTCATAACAGAGATTAACATTGTTGTGACTCTCGCGTGAATAAGTTCACTTTAAAATGAAAATTCTCTCATCATTTTCTCACCCTCATGCCATCCCAGATGTGAATGACTTTCTTTCTTCTGTTGAGCACAATGAAGACTTTTAGAAGAATATCTCAGCTCTGTAGGTCCAAACAATGCAAGTGAATGGTGACCAGAACTCAGAAGATCCAAATACACTATATTGCCAAAAGTATTCGCTCATCTGCCTTTAGACGCATATGAATTTAAGTGACATCCCATTCTTAATCCATAGGGTTTAATATGACGTCGGCCCACCCTTTGCAGCTATAACAGCTTCAACTCTTCTGGGAAGGCTTTCCACAAGGTTTAGGAGTGTGTTTATGGGAATTTTTGACCATTCTTCCAGAAGCGCATTTGTGAGGTCAGACACTGATGTTGGACGAGAAGGCCTGGCTCACAGTCTTCTCTCTAATTCATCCCAAAGGTGCTCTATCGGGTTGAGGTCAGGACTCTGTGCAGGCCAGTCAAGTTCTTCCACACCAACCTCACTCATCCATGTCTTTATGGACCTTGCTTTGTGCACTGGTGCGCAGTCATGTTGGAACAGGAAGGGGCCATCCCCAAACTGTTCCTACAAAGTTGGGAGCATGGAATTGTCCAAAATCTCTTGATATGCTGAAGCATTCAGACTTCCTTTCACTGGAACTAAGGGGCCAAGCCCAGCTCCTGAAAAACAACCCCACACCATAATCCCCCCTCCACCAAACTTCACAGTTTGCACAATGCAGTCAGACAAGTACCGTTCTCCTGGCAACCGCCAAACCCAGACTCGTCCATCAGATTGCCAGATGGAGAAGCGTGATTCGTCACTTCAGAGAACGCGTCTCCACTGCTCTAGAGTCCAGTGGCGGCGTGCTTTACACCACTGCATCCGACGCTTTGCATTGCACTTGGTGATGTATGGCTTGGATGCAGCTGCTCGGCCATGGAAACCCATTCCATGAAGCTCTCTACGCACTGTTCTTGAGCTAATCTGAAGGCCACATGAACTTTGGAGGTCTGTAGCGAATGACTCTGCAGAAAGTTGGCGACCTCTGCGCACTATGCACCTCAGCATCCGCTGACCCTGCTCTGTCATTTTACTGTCATTAAAATGACTGAGTTGCTGTCATTCCCAATCGCTTCCACTTTGTTATAATACCACTGACAGTTGACTGTGGAATATTTAGTAGTGAGGAAATTTCACGACTGGACTTGTTGCACAGGTGGCATCCTATCAGAGTACCACGCTGGAATTCACTGAGCTCCTGAGAGCGGCCCATTCTTTCACAAATGTTTATAGAAGCAGTCTGCATGCCTAGGTGCTTCATTTTATACACCTGTGGCCATGGAAGTGATTGGAACACCTGAATTCAATTATTTGGATGGGTGAGTGAATACTTTTGGCAATATAGTGTATCACATAAAGGCAGCATAAAAGTTATCCATAAGACTCCAGTGGTAAAATCTATATCTTCAGAAGTGATATAATAGGTGTGGGTGTGAAACAGATCAATATTTAAGTCCTTTTTTTGGAGCTTCAAAATTTTGGTCACCATTCACTTGCATTGTATGGACCTACAGAGCTCAAATATACTTCTAAAATCTTCATTTGTGTTCAGCAGAAGAAAGAAAGTCATACATATCTGGGATGGCATGAGGGTGAGTAAATGATGAGAGAATTTTCATTTTGGGGTGAACAATCCCTTTAAGATACTTCCAGACTGTCCACTTAAAGGAAATGAGTCGATCATAGAATTTACAGAATACAGTTTAGTAGAAAGCCTGAGTTGGACACCATTACTGCCCTGCAAAGGCAAAACTACAGTACACATTTTGCTTAAATTGGGTTAAGTTCAAATCAGGTCTCTTAGACTATATCCTGTCCTGTGACAGACAAGTTTGGCTCAACTATGCTCAGCTTCAGAGAAAATAGAGCGAGACTCTTATAATCCACATTGACTTTAAAGCCATATTCCATAGATTCAGTGTTGGTGTAGTTATTGCGTTTTGGCTTTGTAGGGCCTTTTAGTACAGGTCAGAGACTTGTACAAATATGCTGCCATGGCATGACAGATAGCTATCTCTTCCCCTTGTTTTACACAGTAGTCTTTGTACAGGCTGCATTTGCCTTCATCTGTTAGCTGGCTCAGGGTTTGTAATGCGTAAGAAGACCCTGACCTCCATCAGCATATGGACTCCATCGATTTACCATCTCTTCCACTGAAAACCTCAAAATCCCCTTACACACAGGAGATTTACACCCAAAACATCCTGGTATAATGTTTCTCTCTGTCTTGCTGTACTCTTTCCATGACTTTTATATTCTGCCAACATGTTTGCATTTAGGCTGTTGGTCATGGTACTGTGGATTCACATAGCAATGGAAATGGAGAACAGAGGTTTTTCTGTTAATACTTGGCTTGGTTTACATGTTTATTCACACCTCATTAGCCAGAACTGAGTTCTTGCTCTAAACATATGTCATATTGTATATTATAAGAAAGAACACACCTATCAGAATCAGAATGAGTTTTATTGCCAAGTATGCTTACACACATAAGGAATTTGTGAAATGGTGACAGAAGCTTCCAGTGCAAAGTATATGCAACCATATAAACATACATACAAACATACACATTTAAACATATATACATATTAATTAACACATGAAATCAGAAATTGTATCACAGCATGCACTGGATTTAGAATTTAAATATTTGCAAAGAGTCTTTAATTATTCATCCTTGACGTACAGTATCTTGTCCTCACATCCTCTGCTTAACAATTTGACACTTTGCTGTCTGAAAAAAATGGAGGGTAGTTGGTAATTATTGCAACTTTGCTCTGCATTTAAGATGTTTGTGTAAGTTAATGTTTCAGATAAGGTATTATACTCCATCTGTATTGTTATTATTTTTTAATTATGGCAAACAACTGCTTTACAATAAGATTTCATTTGTTAACATGAACTAACAATTAACAATACTTTTACATCATTTATTCATCTTAGTTAATGTTAATTAAAACATATACTAATACACTTTTCAAATCAAAAGTTGCATTAGTTAATATTAGTTAATGCACTATGAACTAACATGTACTAACAATGAACAACTGGGTTTTATTAACTAACATTAACCAAGATAAATCAATTCTTTAAAAAAATATATTGTTAATAATTTGTTAATGCTACCTAATACATTAACTAATGATAACAAATGGAACCTTATTTTAAAGTGTTACCATTAAATTAATATTTTTAGGATAGTTTTTTATTTTTTATATTCAGACTATCTGGAGTCTGAATTAAAATCTATTCAACAATTAAAAGTTGCACACTACACAAAAATGGGTGATATATTTTTATTTTAAATTTCAGTTCATTAAACAGTGAGGTTCAATGTCCACTGATAAATTGAAACTGTGAATGCCACTGGATACAGCAATGTTGACAAATGTAAGTCCTTTGTTCAATCAGAGTAAATTCACTCATGATTTGAGGTGTTTTATATTGCTTCCACTTTGACAACACAAAATTACACATTGAGAAATTTCAGCACAGCCATTAAGATCCAAAAGAAGACATGTTTGCTTCCTCTACATCCAATCAGGCTGACTCAGATGCCAACTTAGACTCTCTTACTGTGTGAAAGGCTTCTCTCTCTCTCTCTCTCTCTCTCTCTCTCTCTCTCTCTCTCTCTCTCTCTCTCTTTCTCTCTCTCTCTCTCTCTCTCTCTCTCTGAACACCTATGAACTGGAAACAAATGTGCACTGTGGGAGATGAGGACATCTGATGAACAGGACAGATTTACCTTATCTATATCCCTCTCTTGTCTCTATTCTGTCCTTCATGTCATTAGACAAGTCAGCTGTGTCAAATCTCTGTCTTCAGTGAGTCACTCACCATCACAGTAGGGTGATGAGCACAAACATTAATCTTTTGCTGTTTGGCTGCTCAATGAGTTGCATCATAAATGATGGATGTCAGCCCTTCTCAAATTCAGCCTACACATTTACAGGGTTAGTTCACCCAAAAATGAAAATTCTATAGTCATTTACTCACCCTCATGCTGTTTCAAACCCATATGACCTTTTTTGGAGTAGTTGAGTAATGATAACAACATTTTTTGGTGAACTAACCCTTTACCATTTATTCTAGAACTGTCTCTATATTCACAAGAGTTAATAATGTACATTTTAGGCTTTAAAAAAAGAAAGAAAATTCATCAAGAATAGCTCACTCTGATCATATTTGGAAAGACTTCCAAATGAACTCAGAAGATGATTCACACTGATTCAGTTTGTCACATTTTGAACAGCTATCTGTCCCTTTAAAAAGGATGAAAAATTGATGTTTCAGACAATTGACCAATGAAGACATAGTCACTGTCCAAGTGTCACAGCTGGAGAGGCTGGCTGAACTTTCTTAATGCAGGTCAGTGTGTCCATCCCCAGGCCTCTCTCACACAGCATGCAGAGCGTGTCGTTTGTATGCAGTCAGCTATGTGCTCATTGTAGGATATAGTAGAAGGACAGCGTAATTCAGCTGCCAACCCAGGCTTGTGCTGTGCATGGCGCCTCCGCTTCCCCAGGATTTGCTCACCCAGTTGCTTCCTGATGTCTGCTGTAGGCTACTGTCAGTGATTTAACCATTACACGCTTGTGCAGTGTCTGTAATTGTGATTGTGAGAAGAAATTTTAACTGGGAAAAAAAGACCTTTCAAAGCCTATAAGTTAAGTGTGGACTTAATTAGCATGGCAACTAGGAAATAGGCCTACATGGAGCACAACAGATTTCAGAATACTGACAATATAGCCTAAGAACAGTTCGCAACTGATGTGTCACAACAACCCTAAAATGGTCCTCAGATTCTGATTGGGTCACAGACAACAGGGGAAAGCAATGCTAAATTCAAATAATAAAATATAACCAAGCATGTAATTATTGTAGTATTCCCATATATTTTGTTGTTGACATCAAAGCTTGTGCATCCAATAAAACTCTACAAATTTTGAAGCAAATTCATGCGTCACTTGATAGAATCTAGTCAAATTAGACAGACACCAGCAACAACATGGACAAAACTAAGCGAGGTAGAGGGAAATTAGACCCAAACTACATTACAGGTTCACTTGGTTGGTGTTTTGTGCAGTGAGTGAATTATTGGCTTAATAAATATAATAAATAGTAATTATAAATTACAATGTTTGAGTTTAAGGGCATTTTTTTTATTCATTAGTACTGATTACAATTTTAATATTGTGTTATACTGCTCTTCATTGGTCCTGAAGCAAAACCAAAAGTACAACTCTCTTCGTGTAGGCTAAAACAGTAACTTGCAATGCAATATCATGTCAACAGAGGGCACCCTAATCAATTATTTGGGAGCTTCAGAGTATGCTAGTGCAGAGAAAATGACCTAAATATTATTGGCCAAGACTGAAAAGTCCATAATGTACTAAAAACCAAGGATGCATCTGTTTAAAAAATACTCCCTCTTCTTTAGGAGAATATCTACCGTATTCTGTTCACAGGATTTCCTAGCAATAAATGTCTGCTGTTTAATCAGCCACATTTACCACTCACCTCAGACTTTCCACTAAGCAAATTGGCTCTTAAAGTCTGCATTTTCAAAACAAATATGTGTGTGTAGGATACATTTTCCACACATAAAATATGTTACTGGGTCATCACAAGGAATTTACAGTGCTAGAATGACTGGTAGAAACAGCTGCACTTGTGTTTGGTCAAAACACACAGTTAATTTTTATTGATATTGTGCCAAGAGAATATCCTTCACACCCCGCGAGCAAAACACACTAGCTGCATCCGAATATCCATATTTCCCTACTATATAGTATGGCAATAACAGTGTGCCAATGGAGTAGTATGTCCGAATCCTCAGAATTCATAAAGCAGTGAGCGAGAAATACCCGGATGACCTACTATTTCTGGTGAGATTATGAAGTACAGATTGACTGGACACTTTACGATCCCATAATCCCTCGGGAGCTGAGGCAACGTCATGTTCAAAATGCTGGATTTAAAAGAACAGCAGTGACCTGTGAGTCGGATGGCTCTTCTAAACTGTAAGTGATATATTATATTCCAAGAAAATTGTTCATTGTGCTTAAATTGTGCTTGTTTAACTAAACCGGAGGGGATTATTTCAGCAGTTGTTGTTCTCATATATTCGGGTAAGGGGTCAATACCCACATCCCTGGATGCAGTATATCCAAAATCTATTCATACCACTCACATGCATACCTAAAAGAACATACTATTTTACTGGGCGAGAAGTGCATCCTTCATAAAACACAGTACATACTCTGACAGTATGCGGTTTTGGAGGCAGGGACTGTCATAAACACCCCCAGCCCTCTGCATTTAAGTGACAGAGTTTATATGCAAATACCCAATGCAGCTTTGCAGGCGAGGCGTCGGGAGCAGAGGGCTATCAACAAGCTGCTTGTCTATCTTTATTAGCCAAATCCAATGCCGAAAAATGGATCCCTCTGCTTATCAGCATGGTGCTCACTGTTGCCGCTCACGAGCCAGAGGTCAGAGACATGACACCAAAGTATGGGCACTGTAGAGTTATTATTATATTGATGGAGAAGATGAAGGAAAGAGAGTGATGGGAGGGTGGTGGGGTTAAGAGGATACTAAAGATTAGGAGGGGAATTGCTGCAGCACACTGGCTGCTTTTGTGAGCCCAGTGTCCAAGGGGAAAATATCTCCTGGGGCAAGAGCAGTCTGCCACAAAGCACTAGTCCTATTATAGATACAACAACTTGTTTTCAGACTCCTCAGTGTGAGACTGCATGTTTTGAGTGCTAGTTTGCAGAGACAAGTTGGCCATGTAAACAAGGTCATGTAAAATCATTGTGGGACACAAATAGATGTTGTGTATGGTGCTTAAAAACAGTCCCAAAAATTTTGCTGAAGGGATATTGCCAGTGCTGCATGCCAGGACTTTGTTAGGAGATCTAATCATTAGTTTGACCAAACGCAAAGTAGTAGAGGGGTACTGTTTAGCAACTTAAACATCCTCAAGTATAGTTTACCAAACGTTCTTTCGTAAAACACCAAAAGTTCAAAATTTCCATATAATGAAAGTGAATCAAGAGTGGGGCTGTCAAGCTCCAAATTGATACAAAAGCACCATAAAGTATCAAAAGAGCATCACCAAAGTATAACTATTTCTTTAACACAAGAAGTAAGATAACTTTTCAACCTGCCACCCAAAAGCATATTGACAAATAGTTGACAGACCCAATTTGTACGAGCAAAGCCCCATAAAGTTTGACAGCCCTTAAAGCATATCTGGAGTATTCAAAACTTTAATTCTTTTGATGGTGTCATAACCTTAAGCATCAATATAAAACAGAATAATCTTAAGAAGCTTCCACAAACAGTGAAATGTGACATAGATACAACAACTTGTTTTCAGACCATGCAATGTGAAATGGCATGTTTTGAGATTGGTAATATGAGAAAGGTCATATAAAAACACAGAAACCCTTATGGACAACAAATGGACAGGCATACAGTGTTTTTTACTGACAAAAACAGTAGTACCTAAAAGATTTCCACGTTGTATGTTAAAGGTGACAGCACTTTAACAAGACCTTTGCTTTATCAGACGTTAAGTACAGGGATAATGAGGTTTTAGTGCTGCTTGTAATTTGTTATTCATGTCAGCAGCAATTCTGCAGCTACATATGTCCTATTAAAGGAATAGTTCACCTAAAAATGAAAATACTTCCATCATTTACACACCCTCATGCAAGGGCGTAGCAGCCGCAGGGGATGTGTGGGACACGTCCCCCACACTCTTTAAAAAGGTGATTTTTGTCCCCCACACTTTTCCAAGCTAAACCCATACCAAGTCCAAATGGTGTATTTGTATACAGTATTCTATATGTTTTGTTACTTTGGGCTGATTGAGTGACCATCCAGCCAATCACAGGTGAGTTTCATGAGCCAAAACAACGCTTACGTAATAGGCCGTCAGTCAGACAGTCTAATCAGTCTTCTCTGTTCATTTCTACAGAGTTGCTTTCAACAATGCTCATTTATCCATGTTTTTTATCGCCGTTGATGTTGATCTAAATGAATAATCTAGAAATGAGGAACACACAAATGAGAGTTATTTATCAGCATATTGTTCTAGATTGGCAGCATTACGTGAAATTTACTGCAGAAAAAAAAACAAAGGACAATCCATCTTTAAAGCACACATTGTAAGTGGAGTTTATATCAGTGCATGAGTCTTTATTAAGTTATGCTTTTTACATTATGTTTGTGAGGTAATAGTTTGATCGGTTGTTTTTGCCAATTCAAGCAGATTACTAGATCTGTGTTAAATATGTAAAGCTACTTTTAATATCAGCTCCTGTTTTTTACATCTATACTGGTGTGCAGTTGACAAACTGTAGAAAAAAAGATAGATTTGCTGTGATCTTAGAACAGTTAAGCATTTTACTGAAGTCAATAGATAAGTAGACAAGCAATTTTTATACATGAAAACATACAGACTATAATTGTTTAAAGTAATAAAAGTTTATTATAAAACTATAATTGTTGTCTTTTGATAAAAGTCATGCTCAGCAGCTCACAAACTGTAGTGAAATGATAGATCTGCTTTGTTCTTAGAATGCTTAAAACCTCTACTTAAGTCTCTTTGTATGTCTGTAGATATACACATTTTAAAGGATTAAAATTTTCTTTTGATTGTTGATTCAGTGACTAACTCATTTCACACAAGACACTCATTTGTCAGCACCTTCTGGCATCACCAGAAATGGTCACTGAATCACTAAATGGATCTGAACAAACTTTGGTGAATGTAGTCAAAACACTCAAGCCACTTGGATATATTTTAAGACCAACAATGAAAAAATAAATTGCACATGCACAATTGTCATTGCTGTAATTGATTAAATAATTTATTCAGGACCAGCTTGTGCTCAGTCTTTTATTGTCACGTGTAAAACAAAACCAAGTTTTCCACAAGATGCCCTTTATTTTTGCTGCTAATTTTGCAAAATTTTGCAATTATTTTGCAATACTTGAATCTTTAAAACACTACAAATATTAAAAGTAAATAATACATTTATATTAATATAATACTTATAATTATATATTAATATATACAGTAATATATTAATACTGCTCTGTAAGTGCTGGGTCTGTGCAACTGCTATGCCCCAGCCCTCATGCCATGTCTTCTAAAGCAATACGATCAGTTTGGGTGAAAAACAGATAAATATTTAAGTTCTTTTCACTATAATTGATTACTTCCGGTCGCTCTCCAATGCCTGTCCACAATGGGACTTGGTTCCCTCCTCCTCTCACATGACATAAGCACGCTAGCATGTTCAAATTAAAGCAAAACCATTAAAGCTTGGGAACAGCGTTCTCTTGTAAACAAATCGAGCTGCACTTTTGGTTGTATCACGTCAGTTCTCGCGAATACATTCCAACGTGTTTACATCATGTGAGAGGCAGAGGGAACCGAGTTAATTTAACCACTGGAGTCTTTAGATTGCATATGAATTGCTTTTACTACGATTGTATGTGCTTTTTTAGTGCTAATCACCATCCACTTGCATTGTATGGACCTACAGAGCTGAAATATTCTTCTAAAGTGGATTATTAATCAAGCACTAAACACAGTGACTGTGTGTGATTTTGGAGTCAAGAACAATCAATAACACATCATTTTGCTCATTGTGTTGCCCATGAAACAAAATGAAAGGTTTTCTATTGGAAATAGAATTGATATGACATACACAAGACAGGCCATCCAAATAGTTATACTACTGAAAATCTCATTTATGAGTCTATGACTTTATAAGTCACAGTTCATAGAAAGTAATGTCTTTTCTCTAAAACTCAGTGAGAGTCTCATACATCTTATTTGATTGCAGTAATACGCCTCTCTCCTTGTTAGGGACCGAAAGGTAGCTCACAGTCTCAGGAAGCTTCTTTGAAATGCCCCACTTATTAAAAAGCAGTGCTGGGGTCACTAAAGTGTCTCTATACGTACGGTCTATACACACAGGGACCAGAAAGGGAGCTGTTTGGTTTATGTGGTTCATATTAGTATAGATGGTGAGTTAAGCTCCATAACACAGCCTCATAGGCTCGCTCAAACAGCACTCACATCACAGTGGGGTCCTATCGGACATCACATCTCCTCTGAAATATAGGATATAGATCAATGGACTCCCTTCAAGAGCATTCTCTGCGGGTGCAGGCTTAACGTTCAAGGTAAAGCCCACTCTTTACTTGAATTCTTCAATTTCCTGAATAAGCCATAAAACCACTGTGTTTTTGATACAGAACTAGTATGATGATCATTAGGGGATAGACATCTGTGCTATAAAAATATCTGAAACATCAAGAATCAACATTTGTAATGCAAATAATTAAATGCAACTAATTATATAATTATGTGTAGTGGTATTAGCAAAATAAATAGGCTTATCAACTTTGAACTCATATAATTGAAGGCTGTCAGTCCCTAGCATTGTGCCTAACATCTTCTTTTTTGTTCCATGCAAAAAAGAAAGTCATACAGGTTTTGAGCAACAAAAGGGTGAATAAATGATCATAGATATTTCCTTTTTTGGTGAACTAGCCCTTTTAAACAGACTCCCAGGAATGTGAGCTAGTAACTGAACTATGTTTCAAACAGCAGTAGTGAAGGAAAACCCACCAACCTCACCTTATCCAACTACCAACTCTCTCTCACGCTCTCACAATCGCACCCTCTCACTGTGTTGTCTACGGGGGGCCAGCTGCTCACTGATGACATCACACACTCTTCCAGCTGCAGCACTGATGGTGATATGAACAGATGTTGGCGTTTGGGAGGCCCCCCTCCGACAACCACAACTTTATCTTCCCACCTTCAGTTGCAGGGCCAAGAGTACTGTTGACATCTGCTCTCAGCGTTTCACTCATAATAAAGCCTTTGGCCAGGACTAAATTTGCGGGAAAACACCCTCCAACTTGCCACATCCCATGAATTCAGTTTTTTTGATGGCATTAAACTGGCACTATAAAGTTATGTTTGTTCTCATGATGCATGCATCGTAGAATGTGTTTAAAGAGCAGAGGGATTCAGACAGCTAAGAGTCACATGGCCAAAACTGATATTGTATGTAAACTGAGCATATGAATCCTATCATCAACATTAACAAAACAGGAGAGGAGGATTTATTTGTGTTCCCAGATTTGACCAAGTTCCGTGTTTCATGACCAGTTTTGGACCAACTAAAATTACATTAAGCAAATGGTAGAAGCACATATCTCTTTGTGTGTCCTCTCTGTCCCCTGCTAAAAAAAAAAAAAACCTTAGTTCCCATAAAAATGGAAAATTACAAGCAGGTTTTTCTTAAAGGAATTGTTCACCCAAAAATGATAATTTTCTCATAATTTACTCACCCTTATGCCATCACAGATTTGTTGTAATGAAGGATTACATTTGTGTTGCTAGTTTGGAGTTATGATCACTGTGGGGCATCTGTTAGAATGCACAAGTCTTTAGTTCTTCATCTACACTCTCTTTTATTGCAAACTTGCTTCTTTTAGGTTACATGTGGATAAAGATGTGGTTCTACAGAAGGAAATAATAATAAACAGTAACTTTCTTTAGTAAAGTAACAACAAGCATCAAACATTAATAACAATACAGTGAAATAATTATTAGATTGTCTTATAATGTAGAAATATTCAAAATAGACAATAATATGCTCTTTAAACTATATGAAACAATATGACTAAGAAACGAGCTGTACCACACGTCATATGAATCATATCAACAATAATAATAACAGTAAATAATCCTCCTTATTGGTCAATACAACATAAAGCTGCAAATACTTAACAACATTCAAAAATGCAAGACACAAATGTTAGTGTATCAAACAGATGGTAAATAGAAAGTGCTGAGTCATTCAGTCATTCAACGGCAAACAGTAAATGACCCAAATGCACAATAAAGTTGCTCATCCCCATGTCAATACATGTCAATACTCACAATTTCCCGCACGCACAAATCCACCAAAAACAAGATTAACTGTATCAACAACACTTAAATTACTGGTGTTCCTTCTGCCTGTTGCTTCACAAAAACTAAAATGTCCTCCACGCAAAAACGCGATAGTATTTCAGGCAGTCATATGATAAGACAATCCATTAGCACACTCTGTTGGACTGTTTCACACAATTCTTTACAACAGCCACCCCCAAATTTGTCCCACAAATTTGCAGTCACTGGGGCAACCTTTTGTCATCATCTTATATAGCGGGAAGATGGATCAGAAAACTAGTAGGTCTGACATAAGTCTGATCCTTCACTTTTACCTCTGCTGTACGTATCTGCCCATCAGGTCCTGGGAACACCTTGATGACTCGTCCGATTGGCCATAGGGCTCTGGGCAGTTGAAAGTCCACTATGAGTACCACTGTCTCTGGTTGGAGGGGTCTGTGTCCATTTGCCATTTCTCTCGGATTTGCAAGGCAGGTAAGTAGTTTCTCAGGAATTGTGACCAGAATCGGTCAGCACTGATTTGACAGGCTCTCCAGCGCCGCTGGCTGAGTAACCTGGAATCATGGTAGATGATTTGTGGCAATGAAGGGTCGAGCCGCCCCATCAGAAGGAGGTTGGGGGTAACTGGGTCTGGGTCGGCCACATCAGAGTAGACGTAACCTAAGGGCTTGGAATTCAGAATACCCTCGATTTCAGTCAGGATGGTGTTGAGCATTTCCTCAGTCACAGACTGGGCATTGAGGATGGCATATAAACCTGTCTTTATGGATCGAATTTCCCTTTCCCATGAACCTCCAAAGTGCCATGCACTAGGGGGGTTAAAGATGAACTTAATCTGGTGCTCAGCTAGGTGAGTTTGCAAGGAAAGGTGTATGGCTTTGAAAGTGTCTTGGAGTTCTCGTTCACCCCCTTTGAAATTAGTCCCTTGGTCAGACAGTAATTCTGCAGGTTTGCCTCTGTGAGAAATGAACCTC
The DNA here is from genome assembly GCF_019703515.2 of Myxocyprinus asiaticus. Lineage (NCBI taxonomy): Eukaryota > Metazoa > Chordata > Actinopteri > Cypriniformes > Catostomidae > Myxocyprinus > Myxocyprinus asiaticus. The sequence continues at coordinate 20,089,073 of NC_059371.1, read as the reverse complement.
CTCAAGGCCATCAGGAAGGAGTCTGTGTCTAGGCTTGTTAAAATCTCGATGTGTACTGCCCTTGTAGTTAAGCATTTGAAAAGGATCCCCCATCTCTTTTCATTACGGCGACCTATTTTAACTAAAAAATGGCCAAAGCAGTCCACTTCAGTAGAGAAGAGTACTGGGCAATGCAAGCGGAGGCGGGCAGGAGGTAGGTCTTCTATCCGAGGAAGCACTGGCTGGGCTCTCCATTTCTGACATTCCACACAGGCACATTGCTCCTTTCGAACGACTTCACGACCCCGAAGTATCCAGTACTTGCGCCGTAGTTCCCCAAAAACTCGTTCAGAACCAGGGTGCTTTAAGTTGCTGTCAACATATCGAATGAGCATCCTTGTCACTGGGTGCTTTGGATCCAGAACGATTGGATGAGCCATCTCTGGTTCCAACTGGTTGCATCTGTGTAGTCTGCCACCAACACAAATGATGCACATTTCTTTATCAAGTTCAGGTGCCAGCATTGCTAGGTGGCTTGATGATGGTACTGGTTTATTAGCAGTAAGACACTGGTTCTCCTCAGGGAAACTCTCTCTCTGGGCAGCTCTGAGGATCTCTAATTCTGCTTTTTGGTAAGTTTCAGCCATAGGCCCTTGAGAATCAGATGGGGCCGCCCCATATAGGTACACTGCAGTTGTCTTCACTAAGTCTTTAAAACAGTGGAACTCTTTGGGGTCAGGAGAGGAGGGGCAGGAGTTTGTAACCATGTTAAGGCAAGAAATAGGTTTCTGTAGTTCTTCTGAACCTTCCTGTCTAAGGCCTGTCAGAGTACTTGGCCAATGTTCAGGTGGCAGACACAGGAAGGGAGGTCCTTTGGCCCATCGATTCTCACCTGTCAGCTCCAGTAGAGTCTTCCCCCTTGTAATGTCATCAGCTGGGTTGTTCAAAGAGTCAGCATAGTGCCAGTCTTTGTTATTAGTTAGCTCCTGGATCTCAGTAATCTGTGTCCCTACAAACACCTTGAAGCGGCAGGAATCAGACTGGATGCAGGTAAGGACAGTGGATGAGTCTGTCCATAGGATAACTCTGGTGATGTTCATAGTGAGTTCCTTCTGCAAAAGCTGTGCAAGCTGAGCGCCAGTGAGGGCGGCACACAGCTCCAGCCTGGGCATTGAAAGCTGTTTCTTAGGAGCTACACGTGATCTGGCAGTCATGAAAACTACCTCAACTTACCCGTGTGGGTCCTCAGTATGCAGATACCCGACACACCCATAAGCCCGCTCTGATGGATCACAAAAGATGTGGACCTCTTTGGTGCAGGTGGGGTGGTCTAAGTTAGGGCTTACGTAACATCGAGGCAAACTGAGTTTTTCCAGCTGGTAGAGTTCACTCTCCCATGCTTTCCAGGCTGCAAGAATATCACTAGTGAGCAGTGGGTCGTCCCATTCTCTTTGTTTATTCCACAACAGTTGAACAAGAAACTTGGCCCTTGTTGTGAATGGGGTGATGAACCCAAGTGGGTCATACTGGCTGGCCAGCATTCTGTAGATGTTCCTCATGGTTGTGGGGCTTGCTTCCAGCAAGTGGGACTTGTATATCAGTGTGTCTGAGCTAAATCTCCAGCGTAGTCCCAGAGCAGGTTCCTGTGGGTCCATTTGGCTTTGGTTGAGCCACTGGTCACTATCTGGAGGAAGTAATTTGGGGGGGAAAGTGTCTTATGACTTCAGGGATGTTGCTTGCTCATTGCCTTAACTCAAAACCTCCACTAGCCAGTAATTCTCTCAACTTGTTGACCAATGCTTTGGCTGCTTCAGGGGAAGAGAAGCTCTGAAGCCAATTGTCTACATAAAAGTGTCTTTCGACAGCATCATGGACATCATCTCTTTTTTGACTGTGATCAGTAATGTACCTCTGAAGCGCATACGTTGCACAGCATGGGGAACAATTGTCCCAAATGGCAGGAACTGCCATTCGTACTAGTGCCCAAATGATATATCGGTCAGCCGATATTAGCCTTTCACCGATATATCGGTATCGGCGTATATTTTACCGATATGCGCCGATATGAAAACTTTTTTCAGAACATATAATGCAGAAAACAATGCTTTAGAACTGGTGTCATAGCGTAATTTGTCCAGCAGAGCACGCTCCGACTCCATTGTTTACAGAGCTGAAATGCCGGTGGCCCTGCAGACAGGGCGGAGTTCAGCGGTGTCATCACACATACTGGAAACTTAATAAAAAATGACCCCATCATTTTCCCTTTTCAATATATCTGATATAACATTAACCTTGTCCCTGACAACCATGTCACTCATGTCTGCTGTTAGCCAGCTATAGTTTGTCAGTGCAGTCAGCAATGTAGCAGATTGAAAGGTAAACATCAGAGCATCTTTTTGCAGCTCAGTAGACAAAGGTTAGGTGGTGGATTTTGTCTGTTGAGTGTTGATTTCACGTTTCACATTTCATGTTATTACCTAGTTGGTGAGACACAGTGCTGGAAAGTAAAATAAACAACGTCCGTCTTTTACTCTCCATGACAACGAGCTTATAGCTAACTAGCTAATAACGTAGCTACTTTCATTGTTGTCAGCTGAGTGGAAGCTAATGAGTAAACATGTATTCACCAAACTGTTTTATTCAGGATTCACAGTTTGGTACCCCCTTCAACTGAACAATTCCAGTCGTGTCATTTATAAAATGTAATATTTAAAAGTCTGGTTGTCCACTGTTGAAAGTTTCCCCTGAACTTGCATAGCAGAATACGGTGTAACACCGCTGCCGCTGTTTATCTTGACTCGGCAGTATTAATATTGTCAGCATTTGACTGATACTAAACAGTAATACTGACGTTTATTTAGCTATTTATTTTATTTTTATTTATTCTTTATTTTAATGGTCAGCATTTGACTGATACTAAACATAGAGTACTGATGTTTATTTAGCTATTTATTTTATTTTATTTATTCTTTATTTTAGTGGTCAGCATTTGACTGATACTAAACATACAGTACTGATGTTTATTTAGCTATTTATTGTATTTTTATTTATTCTTTATTTAAATGGTCAGCAATTGACTTATACTAAACACACAGTACTGATGTTTATTAAGCTATTTATTATATTTTTATTTATTCTTTATTTTCTCAGTGTTCATTTCTAGAATTTGTTGACAATGTATAATAATAATGTCAAATATTCTTTGATAAAAATATTTGTTTAAGAAAGCAGCCTTCTGAATACCTTTGCATAGTCATATCGGTGTAAAATTGGTGAAAAATCCACATAGAAAAGGTCTGTTCGCATTCCAGCTCAAAAATTTAATATATCACAACCATATCGGTAATCGGTGAATTTTCCCTCTCTAAAATCGGTATCAGTCTCAAAAATCCCATTTCGGTCGGGCTCTAATTCCTACACACTAGGAGGGCTATCTCTCTGCATATCACGCCACAGGAACTGTAAGAGGGGTCTGTCCTCAGGGAGGAGCCTCACCTGATTGAACATACCTTTTATGTCACTGCTGACAGCTGTGTTCAGAATGTTCTCTGAATCGCAGCAGGACACCTAGTAGGGAAGAACTCAAATTGGGACCAGGCAGGAGCAGTTCATTCATATTGTCTCCTTTATAGGTAAAGGAACAGTTGAACACAATTCGGTTCTTCTCATTGTGAGTCACCATATGGTGCGGTATGTACCATGACTCTCTAGAAGTCTCTCACACTTCTTGACTCACTTTCATGGCATATCCTGCCTGTTCAAGTTTCAGGATTTCTGAGCTGTATGCTGTGGCATGACCTGGATTCCTGAGGAGGTGCTTCTCTGTACTTCGTAGGTTGGCAAGGACTGAAGTTGGTGGGGCAGAAAAGTGGGCATGGACTGCACCCTTAAAAAGGTGTTGCATATCGCTGGACTCCATTTATGTTCACTCGAACCGTCTTAGTCTGCAAAAGTTCCATTGCAGTCTGATCCTGCCGAGACCTGGTGACCAGCTTCTCATTCCTGTATGGCAAGACGTCGAGCTGCCAAAGTTTCTCCACATGATAATGCAGCTCAGCTGATGGGGAGAGTGTTGCTATGAACAAGCATGACTGGGTTCCATTCTGTTGTGGTAAGCACTTAGTAGGGCCCTGAAGTGTCCAGCCAAGTCTTGTCTTAACCGCTGCAGGCCCCCCAGGGTGTCCTAAACTTACTGGTTGGATAGGGGTTTTTAGGTGCGGAAAGTCTAAACCAATGAGGAGAAGGGGTTGGGCACCTTTGATCTCTGGCAGGGGCAATTTTCTCAGGTGTCTGTATTTGCGCTGCAGTCGTTCCACTGGATATGTGTGCTCCGCTAGACCTAACTGAGAGGCAGTGAATGCTCCTCCGATCTTATAAACTCTCGGGTTGACTGGCTGGTGAGATAGATGAACCTTGTATAACTCGTAGGTCTTGTCGCACTGTTCTTAGTGTGAGGCTCTCTGAGGGACCCTGGAGTTTCAACTTCAATGCTGCGTCCTGGAGGAAGATGGTTCGCTCAGATCCATCATCTAGGATAGCGTACATCTCCAGTGTATGATTGCCGTTACGCAGGAGCACCTTACTAACCTTGAGAAGGACTTGACTGCATCCAGCCTTCCTGTCTAAATAAAGAATGTCATTGGAGGAATTCACCAGTCTGAAAGTTGTTTCAGGGCTGAGGTTTCCCCCTTTGGACTGTTCTTCTATTTTGGTTTTTATATCATGAAGAGCATTCAGATGATTGCCTTTACAGGTGCTACAGTTGACTCTCAGCCGACACTGTGTTGCTTGGTGACTGCAGCCACATCTTCAACAGCGATGGTTGTTTATCACCTACTGTTTTTGCTGCCGTTTGGTGAACTGAGAGAAGTTATAATTTATAATAATTATAATTATCTTTATTTATCACACATTATACATTTTGCACATATACAGTGAAATTCTTCTTTTTCACATATCCCAGCTAGGCTGGGGTCAGAGTGCAGGGTCAGCCATGATACGGCGCCCCTGGAGCAGATAGGGTCAAGGGCCTTGCTCAAGGGCCCAACAGTGGCATCTTGGCAGTGCTGGGGCTTGAACCCCCGACCTTCTGATCAGTAACCCAGAGCCTTAACCGCTGAGCTACCACTGCCCCAAGTTAGAACAGTCATCTAGGTTGTGTGGGTTATTACAGCAGTAGGGACAGTACAGTCTGGACTTCTCGGGCCACTGTAAAGTGGACTTTGTAGCAGAAGGTACCTCAGTAGAAGAAGTTTCCTCCTTTACCATCTTTCTTGTACTCTCTCTGCCTTTTAGCGGCCTCTTTGTTGGTCTCTATCCAATCAAACATGTCACCACCTTCCTGATTCTGTAACTCATACTCCAACCACTCTGCAAAGTCCAGGAGAGAGGGAACTCCTCTCTTTAAGGGGTGAAAGGATCACCTGAAGTTGGCTCTGAAGTCATGTGGCAACTTACTGCTTAGTCTGGCCACATGTGAGCCATACTGAAGTTCAATGCGTCCTTCCTCCTTGAGCTGTTCTAGCATTCCAACCAGAGCTCTAACCCTCAGCGCAAATTTACAAAATCCCATAGAATCTCCTGGTCGAATGGTGGGCCCATCCATCAACTCTGCAATTCTCCGCAAGGCCAGTTGGTGAGGTTGACCATAGTGCTGGACAAGAGAGGCCATGGTATCTGAGTAAGGGTACAGAGAGTTACTATATGAATCTGCAATTAAAAGTGCTTCTTCAAATTTGAGATGGTCCAGCAGAATTTGATATTTGAACCTCTTTGTAGCATCAGTGGGGAGGATATTCTCCAGGGATATTCGAAGCCTTGCAAATTCTCTAGGCTCATCACAGGTGAATTCTGGGATGGAAGGCTTGGGACCCCTATACGATCGCTCTTGGCTACGTGGTCGTAAATCAGTGAAGCTGTAATCTCTTTGTGGTAGCAGTGGAGGGGCTGTAGTATTACGAGTTTGACAATGACTCTGACTCCTCTGTATTATCACTTGGCTGTTGATAATCTGCTGTGGATAGGGAAGATGACCGCTTCAGCCCTAGTTTACGAATGCGTTCCTTTAATTCCTCCATAACATTTACGATACCTGGATTGGTCTCTCATCTGATGTCACTGGGGAGGTGGTGGTGGCCAGTCTTCTTCCTTTTCCTCAATAACTGATTGATGGGAAAACTGTGGTGGTATATTAAGTACAGCTTGATGTTTCATTCTGACACTGGGAGGATGCTTTGGTACTAATTGCAGAGGAGGATGGAGTGACAAAACAACACTCTTGTCCATTCGACGCTGCATATCCAACACAGTCTGGTGTAACCTCCTGTTATCTTCCTGCAGCTGCTGAAGAACTCCTAACATAGGTGGGGTATACTGTGATGGTGTCGGGGTGCTCTCATAGAGGGGAACATGAGCTGAGGCTGAGGGTATTCCTTCCATGCCTTCTATACTCCAATTGTGGGGAATGGAGCACTGGGGGAGAGGCGTCATCTCGGCAGATCTCTCCACATATCTCCCTCTATTTTCCATTCCTGAAGAATGTTGACTGGGTTGGTCAAATATTACTGGACATGGCAGATCAACCTCACATTCCTTTAGCCAAGAGGATGCCTTTGGCAGTGTAAACAAACATCAGCTAGTCTAAGGTCTCTGTCTAATGGAGCACAAGCCATCTTCATCCACAGTAATCACCCATCCGGCTCGAAGGACAAGTTTGTAATGAAGAATTACATTTGTATTGCTAGTTTGGAGTTATGATCACTGTGGGGCATCTGTTAGAATGCACAAGTCTTTCGTTCTTCATCTACACTCTCTTTTATTCCAAACTTGCTTCTTTTAGGTTACAGGTGGATAAAGATGTGGTTCTACAGAAGGAAATAATAATAAACAGTAACTTTCTTTAGTAAAGTCACAACAAGCATCAAACATTAATAACAATACAGTGAAATAATTATTAGATTGTCTAACAATGTAGAAATATTCAAAATAGACAATAACATACTCTTGAAACTATTTGAAACAATATGACTAAGAAACGAGCTGTACCACATGTCATATGAATCATATCAACAATAATAATAACAGTAAATAATCCTCCTTATTGGTCAATACAACATAAAGCTGCCAATACTTAACAACATTCAAAAATGCAAGATGCAAATGTTAGCGTATCAAACTGATGGTAAATAGAGTCATTCAGTCATTCAACGGCAAACAGTAAATGACCCAAATGCACAATAAAGTTGCTCATCTCCACACAATATATACATATAGTGCGTAAACATGTCAATACTCACAATTTCCTGCACGCACAAATCCACCAAAAACAAGATTAACTGTATCAACAACACTTAAATTACTGGTGTTCCTTCTGCCTTTCGCTTCACAAAAACTAAAATGTCCTCAAACAATCCATTAGCACACTCTGTTGGACTGTTTCACACAATCCTTTATAACACTTGTATATCTTTCTTCTTCAGAACACAGCAAAAAAAAATTTTTTTTATAGGATAAACAGTATTATGTAATATATGTAGCCAGTGGGTTGAAAATAATCACCACACGATACAAAAATATCTTTTGGGGTTTTATTCTGACGGCTGTCTTTTAAACAAAAAAACAATGGTAGATGGGGCTGTGTCTACAAGGCATAGGAAGGGGGGTGCTGAGGGTGCTAAAGCACCCCCTAGTGCGCAAAATTGGTCAACGAGATTTCATATATTTAATTGTATTTATGCAGTATACAGTATATAATTAAATTTTCGCTTTCAGTATATCTGTCATTTATATTAATAAAAATCATGTCCTGTTTCGGAGAGATTTGTCATGCTTGTGGGCAGGGCTCTGCTGAACTGAAGAGAGCCCTTGTGATGGATACTAGTGAACTTTTTATTCTCGCTTTATTCCTTTTATTTGCACAAAAGCAAAAAAGTGACTGTTAACAATGAAATTGCGTTATTGTATCATTACTGTTGTTTAATAATAAATAGTGTAATATTACAGTTTATATGAATTAAATACAAATTAATCAATCCTCAACTTTTTCAGAAGAATATTGTGCTTCACTCGTGTGTAAGCTCATCCTTTTAAATTTTAATAATTAAAAAAACAGTACAGGTAAGAGCTCTAGTGTTCTCCTGTTTCATCGCCTTGTGGATAGCATTAAAACCTCAGCTGAGCAACGAACTGTCTCTCTAACTTCATCTTCTGGTGTTTGTTTGTGTTTAATCGCTTGTGATATTGCTTTCCTCATTATTGATCCCTGTACAGTAGCTGGATGTAAATGTAAATAAACACTTTGCACACAATGGGACAGCAGTGTGCGGCCATTCTGCAAGCTTCATATTGTATGTATTTAAATTTATTGGAGCTCATTACTTAGATTGTTTTTATTCTTTTACTAAATAATATGACATTTGTTGTGATCAATCATTTAATTAAGAAAGAAGAGTAGTTTGATGCAACACTTGACACTTTGGCTATGGCTGATTACAATACCGGAAGGTAGAATGTAACTAATACATTGGCTGGCTTATTGAATGACTTAATTGCTGGTGAAAACATTCCATTGCGTATTGTGTGTGTGTGTACGATGATAGACATGATCAAAGCCCCTCTGATAGGGAAGACTACAAGGTTAGCATAGATAAGCATAACACAGCCATTCCATAGAAATTCTATGGCGGTGCACTGCCGAGGAGACAAGAGGCTGTTATTTTTGAATGGATGTCTATGGAGGAGATGATTCACGACGCTGAATAAACCACTTTTGTGAGGAAACAGCTCATAATTTAATGAATTAACTGCCTGTCCGCTAATCTTCAACATGTTTTACACAAAAAAATCCTTTTGGAGTGAACTATGTGTAGCGTTTACGATAATAAAATTGCTGTTTTTTTAAGAGAAGTCATGGACGATTTTATATCTGGAAGGTGTCAGTTTACAGTGCTCTCCATTCATTTGTATAGCATCAGCAAACTGCTGCAAAATGCTAGTTGACCGTTATAGCCGTTATGCTCTCTCCAATGATAGAACTGCGAAGGTTATTATCTCAGTACTATAAGATCTCTGACATGACCCCAGGGAGACATGTTTCTCTGATGCCCTCGCTGCGCATGCATGATGTGTACATCGTCCGCCTACACTTGCCAAAAATTTGTGTGCGTTTATGCACATATAATTTATATAAATAAAAGGAAATGATGAATTATAAAAAATGAAATACAAAAATGAAATACGTTAATGAAATACGGTAGAGGCTAATGTCCAAATCAAAGGAAAAACAGGACATCAGCTTACCCGAAGACTTCACCTTAATACATGCTTATATCATTCACATTAGATGCATTTAATTACTTGCTCAAACCACTCAAAGCTTCTTATGCATTTAACACATGCTTAAACACTCACAGTATTTTATGCATTAAACACATGCTTAAATCACTCAAAACATTTTATGCATTTCTAACCAGGCTTTAAGGTCATATATAACAGTTAAACAATACAATTCTCATTGCACATATAACACGTATGTTACGTTGTGTTATAATGTTTAGCTGTATTGTTTTGTTCCACTCTAGCGTTTGTTATTAAAAGACTTAAAGTATCTACTCCTGCGTCTCCTCTCTTCCTCTTCCACTCCAAGAACCCAGCATTACAGAAGGACTGACCAAACTAAATGGATCTACCGCCTGCTGTAGCAATCCTCCTCCTCAAACAAGGAGATCGTCCAGTTGAGGATCACGTGCGTGAGTTTCTCCATCTCGCAAATTTGGTGCACTATGATGACCACGCTCTGGTGAGTTTCTTCTGGGCTGGCCTGAATAGTGCATTGAAGGAGCTGATGCCTCCGTTGGGTCCTCACTGGACGATCGCCGACTTCGTGGAGGTGGCTCTGCAGCTCTGCATCTCAACTTTCACTGTGGGTAAGGAGTATGAGGACTTTGAATCTCCTCCCACAGTGGACGCCCTCCAGCCTTCCACGGTTCCTCCCTCGAAGCCTTCCATGGCTCCTCCCTCAAAGCCTTCCACGGCTCCTCCCCCAATGTCTGCCATGGTCAACGAGCCAGCGCCCATGCCTGCCACGGTCAATGAGCCAGCGCCAGTGCATGTAGCCTCGACCGTCCCAGTGCCTATAGCCTCGACCGTCCCAGAGCCAGTGCCTGTAGCCTCGACCGTCCTAGAGCCAGTGCCTGTAGCCTCCCTCGACCATCCCAGAGCCTGTTGTACCCTCCAGTTTTATTCATCCCTTGTCAGTTCCTGAAGTGTTACGTTGTGTTATAATGTTTAGCGTTATTGTTTTGTTCCGCTCCAGCGTTTGTTATTAAAAGACTTAAAGTATTTACTCCTGCATTTCCTCTCTTCCTCTTCCACACCAAGAACCCAGCATTACAATGTATTACACTTATTCACTATACTGCAAAACATTCTGAGCTATAAATCATTAAATAAGATATGAATAATATTAAATTTACATATCCAGTCCTTGCATATGTAAAATGTGGTCAAACTTCACACATGCAATCGATATGCAACCTTCAAAAATAACCCATAATAAACACTCAATTTTAACATATGACACTTCCGAACACATATTTGGGTCATTCTACAAAAGTGGTACAAATTCAGGGTTGGATGAGTTTTACATTTTTTTAATAATTTCTTCCCAAATGTATTTTACATTTGTATTGCACTGTGTCTGAAATTTTGTAATTCACAAAGGGTACATTGAAATCTTTTAATGAATTTTCCCTATTTTTGTAACTGTTTTGTAAATCCCTATTTAACTGTAATAAATAGGAAACAAATAAATATTCTTAATTTTTGTTGATTCAACATAAAATAATCAATTTTATAAAAAACATTTGGTGCCTATATTAACTTTTAAGTCATTTCAGAACTACAATATTTTCTATTCCCTATTATACTTTAATTTATTAATAACAGCTGCGCTTCAAAGCACAAACTCATGAATGTGTCGCAGGTAATTGAGTTATAAGTGTCCCAATGTGCAGTGGCTGAACACCCTTACCAGTGCCCGAATTCGTATTCACGATATACTGATTCACAACATAGGGAGCTAGGGAGCTGACTGAGACACAGGGTTTGTGTTTGTATTGACAAAAAATGGGGGACAGCAATTTTTTACTCTAAATAAATTCTTTAAAAAAATGTAAAATGTTTTAAAAAATTTCAGTAGGACTTGACAAGGTACATTAGAATTAAGTGTTTAAAAAAATATGAAAAAACATTTAGGTGTTTAATTTTTGTGTACTTTTTCGGGGTTAGATTGGGGGACATGTGCCACCGAATAGAAAAGAACATTTAAATCACTATATTTAAAGATTTTTGAAGTTATTACATAAATTATTTCTATTGCCTCTGTTAGAACTCAACTTGATTTTTATAAATATGCGTCAGTTGCCTATATATGCCCTTTTAAATATATATATTTATGCGGGGGACAGCATTTTGCACCACTCCTGTAGAATGAACCATTTAATGCAATTATAAGCATTTTGTGTGAAATTTGACATTTACCCTTGGAATTCTCAACCAATGAACAAAACTGGGATCTCTCTTGCACAATGTATGTTCTCACGTCTCTAACCAGCACACATGTGCAACATGAGAAAGTGCTGGAAAGCAGTTGTCGCAAAACTCCGGTTCTTAAAGGTGCCACGTACAATTATTGAAATTTCTCCATTTGGCTACATTCTCCCCTGCTAAACGTCATTGTCCCCGATGACTTAATACATATTTTTCACTTCTTTAACAGCTTCTCTAAAGAACACACTACCCAGGCTTGTTAACACCTGAGAGAAGACTTCAACACTGAGTGAAACAGCATTGCATGCTGATTTTGGCTCATTAAATGGATTTGAGTGAATGCCAGCATTGGCTTTTTTAGTTCTTCTTTGTGCTGGTACAGGCTTTTTCATCTCTGGTTCAGACACTCTAGGAGCAGTGCCAGTGTCAGGCTCAACCCTCTCTGGACCAGACACTCTAGGAGTGTCATTGCTAGACTCAACTCTCTCTGGTACTGAACCTTGTTGTTCAATGTTCCCTGAAATCAGTACAGGTTCACCTATAAGGGCATCAGCGTCTGATACAGGGTTTTCAGGGTTCACATTCTCTGTCTCTTGCAGACTAGGATATGTGACCTCTTCTAACACAACAAAATCAGGATTAGAATACACAACCTCAACCTGCTCAGAAACAGATTCTCCCCTCAATTGTGATGTTGTGGGAGAATGGGTTTCAGTCACCTCTGGCTCAGGAACAGAGTTAACACAAGGGCACAAGTCAACTCTATGGACTCTCTTTATAGGACCACCCTCAAGGGGCTCAACAGTATGTGTGGTATCCCAGACATCTATGACCCTGTATACAGTAGGACCCCATGAATCCTATATTTTGTTCCTACTCAAAGGTCTGTAACTCAAGTATACCTGCTGACCCATATCAATCACAGGGCAATAGACCTTGTCATTCAAAGTGTCAAGTCTCTCAGCAGCCTTGTGTTCAGCATATTCCCTGTTTTTTTTCATGAGCTTCTTTCAATCTGTCTTGGTGAATCACTAACCAATCATGTTTTCTGTCCACAGTTTGCTCTTGACCTAACAATGCATCTACTGGAAGATGCGGGTTGACTCCAAACAGCAAGTAATGTGGTGAGTATCCATTGGTTGCATGTGGTGTTACATTATAAGCATAAACCAACTCAGGAAGGTGTTCTGGCCAACGCTTTTTCTTTTCAGGGGGAAGTGTACGTAATAGATCATGGAGCATTCTGTTAAAGCGCTTGCACTGAGCGTTTCCCTGAGGCCGATAGTGTGTGGTGTGGGTTTTCTTTACACCATACATTTTACACAGCTCAGCAATCACTTCGCTTTCAAAATGTCTGCCCTAATCAGAATGCAACCATTCAGGCACACCATATTTCATGAACCACTCTTTCAGAAGGATCTTAGCAGTGGTATCAGCCCTCTGATCCTTACTCTCATGCTTCACTTTGTGAAAACATCAGTCACAATTAACACGTTCTCACAGCCATCAGAGGCAGGTTCAAGCATAGTAAAATCTACTGCCACTACTTCAAGGGGCATTGAAGCCAGAAATGGCTGCATAGGAGGATGTATCCTTGGCTGTGGCATCTTGGTTAAGATGCACCTTTGACACTTTTTGATTCACCACTCCACATCATTATACATGCCAACCCAGAAGCATTGTTGCCTCAACAGGTTTAGCTTATGCTCAATGCCCTGATGTCCCATACTGTCATGAATACTTTCAAGGACCTGTTCTTTTAGACATGAGGGTAAGAGCAGCTGTTGACATTCACCACAATGATGATCATTCACCATGCGATAAAGCAAGCCATCCAACTCTCTAAAACCTCCACTGTTTCACAGCACTTTTCACTAGCCATCACTAAGTCAGGCTCTAAAGCTGTTCATTTGTTTATTATATTGCAGATGGCAATACAGTCATAATATTCTGCATCCTCAGGAATGGCAGGCTCCCCTGTTGATGGCTGCCTAGGGAGGACATCAGCAGCTGCATTATGCCGTCCTGGGCGGTATTTCACCTCAAAATCAAAGACAGCTAATTGAGCGATTCATCTTTGTTCAATTGCACTGAGCTTGGTCGTTTTTAGATGGCACAGAGTGTTGTCACCTGTGATGAACACAAACTTGGAACCCAGCAGATAACCACAGAATTTTTTAAAGATAGCCCACTTGAGAGCCAGTAGCTCAAGCTTCATGCTATTGTAATTTCTGTCATTCCTTTCTGCTTTACGAAGTCTCCTACTGGCATAAGCAATGACTCTCCTACACTCACCCTGCTGCTGGTATAAGACAGCACCCAGGCCTTCACTGTTCGCATCAGACTCCAATGTGAAAGGAAGATTGAAATCTGCATAGCCTAACACAGGAGCAGAAGTAAGCTTCTCCTTCAGCAGCTCATATGCTGATTGGCACTCTGATGACCACAAAGCACTAAACTCTCTCCTTGTGGTGCCAAACTGCTTGATACACAGGTTCACAAAATAATGGAGGGGGCTGGCAATTCTAGGAAAATCCTCAATGAACTTTCTGTAGTAACTACAGAACCCTAAGAACGAGCGTACTGTAATTCCTTAAATGTACTGGGAATTTTCCATTGTATGATTGCTTCAACTTCAATACCTCGAGCTGAGATCTGATGACCTAAGAAAGTTACTTCTTGCTGCATGAAATTACACTTTTCAAGCTTAACTTTGAGACCTATTTGTTTTAGTCTGTTAAAGACTACTTCCAGTCTCTGCAAGTGCTCAGGGAAAGTGTGTGAGTACACTAGTTTTTCATCTAGGTGCACTAGCATGATCTGAAATATTCGATCACCCATGGAAGCCTGCATAAGATGTTGGAATGTTGAAGGTCCAATGCAAACACCAAAGGGCATCCGAGAATACTTAAAGATCCCAAATGGAGTTGTAAATGCAGTCTTATGCCTGTCTCACTCATGGACAGCAACCTGATGATATCCACTAGCTAAATCTATGTAAGAAAAGAACTTTGCTCCTTGTAGTGCATCAAAGCTTTCATCTACCCTAGCCAGAGGAAACGCGTCTCATTTGGTCTTTGAGTTCAGCTGCCTGTAATCAACACAAAGCCTGAGACTGCCACCATCAGTGAAGCATAAGCACTAGTGCTTTCTTGGATCACTCCTTTCTTAAGGAGCTTGGTGATATGTTCTCTGACTTCCCTATACTGAGTGGGTGGGATACGCCTGTAAGGCTGGGCCACCGGTACATCATCCACCATGTGAATCTCATGTTGCGCTTTGTCTGTAAAACCAAGATCTTCATCCTCGAGAGCAAAAACATCAGAGTACTTCATCAACAAATCACTCAGCTCTGCCTGCTGTTCAGGAGGTCCACCAATGTGTAGCTTGTTGAGAAACTCTTTGGAGCTGTCCTCCAATAACTGACTGTCTTTTGTGTTTACACTGGTCTCTTCAATATCATCAGAAATTCTCTGAAATATCACCTCACACGTCTCATTGGACTTCACATCGTCGACATGAGACAGAGTAGCAAGTCTGATTCTGGCCTGTAACCAGATATCGTCTGGAGAGAGATTCAACATCTGTACAGGAATCAACAGTTTCTCTGAAGACAAAAGAGAGGGAACAACAATCAGACCGCCAGGTAAGGGTGTGTTCACTGGTTCTAACAAGAAGTCCTATGAACCATCATTTAATATAGTCTTTGCTACTTTGACCATTACCATTGTAATTGATGAAGCATGTATGTGTACCATGTATTTTCCAGCTACTCAGACTATGCTTTGCTCCTCTAGACTGCTGGCACTCTGCATCTGCTGAAATGCCTCCCTCCAATCAGACTGCAACTCTCCACCTGGGGTAGTATCAAACTCTACATGAACCAGTTGTCTACATCTGCTAATGATGATCATGCCAATGAGGGCTGGTACAGCAGAAGAGTTTTATGAGTCTCTGACTACTAGAAAACCACACTCTAGTAGTGTAATACCCATGGTTTCGACCTCCAACTCAAGATAACCTAGGGAAGGTATTCTTCAGCCATACTGCTGTGGACAGCATATCTTCATCCTCACCAGACAGGTGTTCCCTGAAGAAACTCTCAGAAATATTACTGACTTGGCTTCCTGTATCAAGTAAACAAGTGGCGATTACTCCACTAATCTTTAGATTAGCGACAGGACATTTTCCCACAGCATGCTGGAGTAGTTGGTCATGACAAGTATCGATATTGGCTTAGCCTATGGACTGCCCTTGCACTGCCTGGCTCACACCAACGAGGGTGCAAGTTTCCCTACTACACTGACCTTTTGGCATTCTCTGTGACAGTCTGTTTGTTTTTCTTCACACACCTCTTAGCTATGTGACCTAAACCATTACACCAGAAACATATTGGCTGGCCATCATCCATAAACCTTGGCTGCATCTTGGCTTTACTATGAGCCATAGGTCCTGACTTAGTGTACTGCAAAGTGAGTATCTCGACAGCTTGTGTTAGCTCTCTATAGCTTTTCCTTGTTCTGCTACAATTTTTAAAACTTCTTTAAGAGTAGCAGGGTTTTTCTCAGGTATATCAACAGCAGCGCACTGAGCTTCTGCTGTCTCAGACACAACACTTCCGTTGCTGACTAATTTTGTGACATGAGATTTTGGATTTTCTAGAGACCACATAATGGCTTCATCTGACACTTCAATCAGTGTTGACTATGGCTTGTCTCTCACAAGCTCATGAAGCTCCCTTCTAAGGCCTGCATCCCTAATCCCCTCAATGAATTGATCTTGGATTGCCAAATTCACATTTGATATTGAATTTGATGATTGCTTCAGGATAGAACTCATAATTTCAGAATCAGAATCAGAATCAGAATCAGAATGAGCTTTATTGCCAAGTGTTTTTTGGTGAAAGGAGAAACAAGTGCACACAGAACATTACAGTGAGTCACAGAATATAAAACAAGGTAAGAGTATAAATAGACATACCAATAATAGGACATATAACAGAATGGTGTATGTACATGTGCAAGTGGTAATGTATGTGCAAGGTAGGGGTATATACAGTTATTGAATTAAATATGTGAATTGAATTTGAGACAAAGCATGAGAGTAAGCACGAACATCCTCGCTTTCCATTTGTTTACGGTTATAGAATGCTTGTAAAAACTGAGACACACTGTTCTTTTCATCAAAATCTTCTCTCAGGCACACAAAGAGGTCACATGGTCGCTTTGGTTAATTCCCCATCCGTAATCTGACCTCTTCTAAGGCTGCACCCTTTAGGAGGGAGAGTAAGAGGTCTAACTGGTCCTCTGTGGTCTGATTTCTAGCATGTAGTATCCTGTCTACTTCATCAATGAACTCATCAACATGTCTCCCATCTTTTCTGAAATCGCCACTAACTGGTTGGATGTGACGCTCATATACATAAGACCTGGTTGGCTCTCTACTCAAATTGGCGATAGCTGCCATGGTCTCGTCATGCTTTCTGTTGAGTTCTTGAATCTGTCTCTGAATGTCATGCATTCTACTACCTGCACCATGTTCATCATCATTGTTTTGTAATACCGGACTATCATCATCAGATTGTGACATTTTGAAATTTTCAAATTATCTCAGTTCAGCTCAGTAAAAAATTGTGTCAGTTCACTTGTGGGCAAGACTTAACTTGTGATTAAGTCTCTTAATCAGTCCATAATGTTTTTTTTTTCTTCTGGAGCAAAAGCATATGTTGCCAAATATCTGTATAATACTTCTATGTTCCCTTGTAGACAATCACTGGATAGGTATCTCATCACACAGTACCCCCGTGGAATCAGCGGAAATCAGGTGCTCTCTCTTTCTCGTCCAGCAGTCTCGTCACCTTGCCATGTCACCTCTGGCCAATGTCTGTTCACTGGACAACTGCACCAAGGAAGAGAATCTCCACTCTGTGTCCCACAGGCACCTATATTTACCTCTACTGTATTTCAAAAAGAACAAAAAATTTACCTTTTGGCTCCCAACAGTCAGATACCCCACACCTGGTACCAAAAATGTAGCAGGTGGGTTGAAAATAATCACCACATGATACAAAAATATCTTTGGAGGTTTTATTCTGACGTCTGTCTGTTAAAAAAAAAAAAAAAAAAAAAAAAGCAGTCGATATATATATAAAAAAAGGGAATGATGAATTACAAAAAATTAAATATAAAAATGAAATACGGTAGAGGCTAATGTCCAAATCAAAGGAAAAACAGGGCATTACCTTACGCATAGACTTCATCATGCGTCACGCTTATATCATTCACAGAATTATATGCATTTAAAGCTACACTATGTAACTTGTGGCCCTCTGGCGGTTAAAAAATAAAACTGCATGCATCTTGCGGAACAACATTGTTTTGGTTGTGCTTCAGCTCTGCTCCTCTGTGCGGATGAATGTGGTTCGAGGCATCGGTGTACACATGAATACAGGACGTCTTTTCAGAGCGAATGGACAAATAAATAACGAAAGAAAGGAAAAGACGGATATACCCGAAAACATGTCATCTGAGCAGGTAAGTGCCATACCTTATGCTGTTGTTTTGACTTATTGGAAACATTGATGTTTTTAAATAAATGACATTACAAGTGTTAGGCAAAGTTTGTTAACATTATATATGATGCTCGCTAGTCTGATAAGATCAAACGTTGTAAAGTTTTTATAACTGCAGTATATTCTGGCCAAATAGACCACAGTAGTAACTAATTTATAGATTGTCATTGTTACCAACCAGTGGTCAACATAATTTCAAAAAGCCTAGGACTAAAGGATTTATTTATTTAAATTATTGCCGTTATAAAAATATACACGTGTGCTAGCAAGTGAAAAGTTCTGCACCGATTACAGTATAATTATTGTATTTCACTATACACACACAGACATGTGTGTGTGTGTGTATGTGTGTGTGATTACACAACTATTACCTGTTGAGTAAGAAAAAAGCCATCTCTGGGTCGCTTTTAAATCCTTTCAGTTGTCGCCACCTCTGAAAAGCCAAGCCGATGTTGATTCGGGTTTTATTACGGACTCTTTCGCTTTCGCTTTTTGCTTGTAGACTCTGCTCTGTTTGGGGATTCTTTGTTTTTACAACCGGTGATTCCCCGGAGGTTTGCCGTTTTGAATGATCCATGGTCATTTTTTCTCGTTCATTGAAAACAAACTTTCAGCTTCACGCTACAGTAGCCGGAGCTTATTTTTTCTTTGTACGGATATGACGTCAACATGCACAGGCGAATGACGTATGTATGCAATTTCCTGCGAAATCCGTCCCGACAGCTCTAAAATATAAATCATTATTATAGGTTTATCAAAGTGTATTTGGTTAAAGATATGGTTTGGAAGATGGATTTTTGTTGCACTCATTAATAACATTTTGTTATTTTTTAACTAAAAAAAGTTACATAGTGTAGCTTTAAGTACTTGCTCTAACCGCTCAAAGCATCTTATGCATTTAATACATGCTTAAATCACTCAAAACAGTTTATGCGTTTCTAACAAGGCTTTAAGGACATATATAACAGTTAAACAATACAATTCTCATTGCACATATAACACGTATTACACTTATTCACTAAACTGGAAAACATTCTGGGCTATAAATCCTTAAATAAGATATGATTAATACTAAAATTACATACCCAGTCCTTGCATATGCAAAATGTGGTCAAGCTCCACACCTGCAATCCATACACTGAACACATATTTAATGCAATTTATAAGCATTTTATGTGAAATTTGACATTTACCCAAAGAATTCTCAACCGATGAACAGAACTGGGAGCTCTCTTGCACAACAATATTCTCACGTCTCTAACTAGCACACATGCGCAACACGAGAAAGTGCCGGAAAGCAGGTGTCACAAAACTCTACAAGTCGATGTGTGCATGAGCGTGTGTACAGTGCATGGGTCAAGCACAAGTAAGTGCATGGTTGCATCAAGGAGACAGTAGCAGATGTCAATATTTATAATGGAAAACATTTTTCATTTTGGTCTGTTTCTCACCCAAAACCGATTATATCTCTTCAGAAGACTTAGAGTAAACCAACTGAGTGGTATGGATTACCTTTATGCTGCCTTCATGTCTTTTTTGGAGCTTGAACATTTTGAACCCCATTGACTAGCATTGTGTGGACAAATAGATATCATATCTTCATCAAAATATGTTCGTTTGTATTCTGCAGAAGAAAGAAAGTCGTTGAGATGGCGTAAGCATAAGTAAATAATGAGAGAATTATAATTTTTGGGTGAACTACTTTTGTATCCCAATTGTTTCTTTTAGACAACAATGAAAGTAAATTGAGAGCAAATGGAGAATTTTGACAAAGTTCCCTGCTTCTCAATATTTTCTCCTGTGAAAAAGACATCTCACACGTATTCTCTTGAGTTTCACAGAAGATCTCAACAATGTCTCAAACTGTGTTCAGAGTTCCCAAAATACCAAACCCTAATCAAAAGTCATAGATGTCAACATGAACTCAAAGATTTCATATCAAATTCTCCTAAAAGATTTGAGCACATACATTTTATAGTTCTTCCTGAATGTCATCTACTGTCTCATTTATGTCAATGTTATTTCTCCTCAGGACTTTTTGGAGAAACATTTATAACAAAGTTGAAACTTCAACAAATCATAGCTGAGAACTCCATTGGAGCCATAACATTGTCCTCTGGGTTGGCACCACAAGCTGCTCTGGGCCTTTTTATAGAATCCAATCAACACATGAAAATGAAGAAAATGATTCTGACATGCAATCAAAAGTCAATAACTCCTCTTGCATAGAGAAAACACTAACCATTAGCATGTCAATCATAAACAACCTATAAGCACTGAAGCAGTGAAGATGAACAAACTAGTGCTTGAAATGTTACTGTAGGCCATCAGCAGGAGAACTGAGGATGTAACCTCACTCAAGCCTGGCTGTGCGGGTAACCGCACTGACACATGGAAGGGACGCAGCTGTTCAACCAATCTCTCTTTATGCATGTGGGAGAAAAAACATTAAGCAGGAATGGGCATTCTCCCCACTTTTCTCATTACACAACTTTCCCCATTCTGGCACAACATCACAACCGTCTCTTCCTCACACGCATCTGTGGGCACAATGAGCTGTCTCTGGCCTAAAAGATGGGGGAGGAAGGAATCTCAGCTGTTCGAGTTGTCAAAACCCTGGGAAAGTGCTCTCTCCTCTCTTGTTCCCTCTTTGTTTTGCTCTCTCTGCATCTCTCTTTCTTTCCCCTTCTGCCTGCCTCTTATTTAATGCCCCTGAAACCTGAGGCCTTGCCTCTGATCATCATTTTAAGTAAGACTCAGTTCAAGGAAAAAAAAAAGAGAGGTACCAAATGGCTTAGAGGAACATTTAAAACGAGGCACGAGATCCCTTTAAATTTGATTGATTGCGAGTTCTGCTTGGGGTTGTGATGTTGATCCCAAATCAGTTTGAACAGGCAGATCTGTTTGATGGTCACTACAGCTGTACACATTTTGCCAGTGAGATGTCTTACATAGCCAACACATAATAATGAACCAGCCAAACTGGACGAGGAGGAGAACCAAAGCTGTACTTGAACTGTAAATGTGTTGCTGTAATGACTCTAAAAAGAAATGAATCCGATACAGCTAAAGTAAATTATATCTGCAGTTTGACACACTTGACTGAATTTGTTTCTCATCACGATCTTAAAACCTTTTTGATCTAAAGACCTATGCATAAATGCTAGAAATAGCTTTGTTGACAAATCAAAATTGTGCATATGAAGTTCATTCATTGTTTTTTTTTTTTAATGAATGAATGAATAAATAAATGAGCTGAATTTTCTTTAATACCGTTTAAATAGCATCCCATGTGTGCACAGATATAATCCAGGCAAAGAGAGGCTACTTTAAGAAATATTCAATAATTTTGATTAACATTTTTTTTTAAACTGCATGGGACTCTCTGCACTATTTTAGAAGTACACAAACAAGGTGCATGGGCAAAAAAAAAAAAAAAAGGAAAAAAAAAAAGAAAAAGCCAAATACAAAAAAAAGCCAAAATATTATAATAATACCAAGAGAAATGTAACACTTTATGCGAGATAGTTCAGTCACAGGTGACCTTCCTCTGTCGAAAGGAGCCACATTAAATCATACAAATCACATGGTCACAAAATCACATGACAGCATGAAACTGGAACAACACAGACATTAAAAAAAAATTAGTGTTTAGCATTACTAGAATATAATATTCCATGATATAATATTTGTTATCTGTATATGTATTTTATCACTGCTAATTCATATATTTCCATGTTTTAAAACATATTCTATGTTTTGATGACTTTATTACTATTCTAATATGGGTAAATTAGTAATAATTAAGAATGAGTGGGATATAAAAGAAACAATAATAAATAAAAATAAATAGGTTTATCCTTTTTTTACTGGTAGTGTATGTGAATACAATTTTGGGACAAATGTCATTGTTAAAATGTTGCTGAGGTGTGTACAGATTAAGTGATGTTGTGTGACTTTTTCCTCTATATATACAATTTTCATACATATTAAACATATTTGATGATTCTGTGTTCACAGTGAGGTATTATGCAAGCTCTAAACAGTTCAGTTGTGCCTCTCCTTTAAGAGGGTAAGCCATTTTTGTTATATTTCATTCTTTATCAAACAAAACTTCTGGGACTGAGCCCCTCATTCTTTAAAAATACATAATCAAATCTTAATGATCCCACTCTGTTCTGAAACATTTGGTGGCATCATGTACAATCTGGCTGATCTCAGTCGCTCTAATCCTACAAATTAAAATATTTCTCCTCCTTTGCTGCTATTCTTAGATCAGAACCAAATTGCCTTTGTGTGTGATGGTGGGGTGGGGGAGGGGGTCTTGTAATCCCACTCTCGTCTACATGTTAAATTCATTTGTAATATCCCTTTTCCCGAACATAGGTCTGTTTCAGATGTGCACTATTCCCCTGACTGCATGCAGGGACAATGAGAGGGGGATTTCTGATTTTCATCCCAATGAGACTCCAGAGAGCATAATAGATTTAATACAGGTGCTGAGCATAAAAGACAGACTGCATCTGATTTGTCATCTCAGGGATTAACATATTCTCAGAAAGTGAGGGACAGTCCCACAAGACATTCTGAATATGTTTTCATAATGGCAGAGGCTATTTGCACTAAGTGCAATAGTGGCAGAAACTATTCCCACTCCTAACAAAATAACAGTGTTTATTGTTTATGGTGTTTATTCAGAGTCCCACAGACACCCTTCACCCACCCCTACCCATAAACCTAACCCTATCCTAACCTTTAAAAAATTAACCATGTTTTTACTACAGTAACTATAGTATCACCATGGTATTTGTAGTAAAATCATAGTAACTACAAAATTATTCATGGTTACTATATTAACACCATATTACTGTAGTAACACCATGATTCATTGCATTAAAACCATGGCTTCTGCCAAAAACATGGTTACTACAATGCTACTATGGTAAAACCATGGTTAATTTTACCCAGATCAAATCTTTCTCTCAACTCCCTGACCGTCACTGTAACCAAATCACTGTGAGGCAATCAGACTTTACATTATATTTATTTATTATTATAAGTAGTTTTAAAGGAACTATCAAGGATGGAGACAGGAAACCAGTTGGGTAAAAGTGGGACAAAATGGGGACTCGAACCCGGGTCCTTCCACACAAAAAGAGCACATCCACATCATCTTTACACACTACACCATTGCAGCAACATACTAAATTATTTGAGTGCAAATAGCTATGCTCTGTGGCAGGTGCTGATTACACCTTGCAAATAGTTACTCCATTTAATAAAACAGCAGTCATTACTACTAAAATTAGCATGGAAGAAATTGATAGACAAACAGACAGAAGGCATCTTTACACCGGTGAGTAAAGATGCAATGCTGCATCAAATGCTGAATCTGACCCACCTCCCAACGTGATCACATGAGAAATCGACATGTTGCTTCCGAAAGTTTATGTACCCTGAAATCAATCCCATTCAGTGTAATTACTGATAGGTGCCATCCCTCATCAGACATTTTTGCATAATTTCAAGTGTGATGTCTAGCATTACTGATGCTAGAGTGACCTCAGAGACTTATGTTCTGGTCCAGTTGGAACCAGGAAGTATTGTGTTCACATAAACAATTCAGAGGTTACATTTAGGCTCTAAAATAAAAATTTTACTCCACTGACGATTAGGTTTAAGGTTGGGGTTTGGATTAGGGGGTAGAGTAAATAACATATGGATTACTGATAACTGTATTACATAATTTACAACTAAAAATACAGGTCGCTTTTGGTGCCACTGTGTGGACATTTTACCTGAAAACTGGAGCTCATGATCGAGCAAAGACGGAGGTCTCATGGTTTCTTTTTAGCCCTGCAAACACATATATCTTTGGCAAAGAGAATCAGTCACTTGCTTCATATTAGCAAAGAGACCTGAAAAATCAGACAGAAGGTGCAAAAAGGAACTTATCTGTAATGATTGCGCATTGTCACCAGTTTACAACAGAGAGCTACAACATTTCTGAAAGCTGATTGCACAGAGCACTCAACAATACACAATGATACTTCCTGTAGTATCCACAAAAAAATTAAGATTTGCTAAACAAGGAAGCTTTTAGTAGTTATTCATTTGTGTGAGAATTGCTGTGCTCAAGATTACTTGTAAGCCTCTATTCTTTATCTAATATTTACACAATCAAAGCTTATGAGAACTTCAAAACAATGTGGCTCAGCAAGAAATGTGGACTAGAAAAGATGTACAAGACACTGAAATAAGACTTTTCATCTCTAAAGACAGTGGGCTTTACAAGACGTATGGACCCCTCATAATAATTATTCTTCCTTCCAATTTAAACTTGTCCCCCACAAAAGAAAAACACACTCATGGGCCTTAGAGAACTGTCACTGTTCTTTTCTTCTGCAAGTGCTCCACATATTGTACATTTCATGAAGACATGACAATTCCATTGGCCCTAATGTCCAAGAGCCTTTTGGTGCTACACACAATGCTGTCCCTCCAGCCTGATGCAAAGAAAGACAAGCCTCCAGTCAGCAGAATGAGATTCTTTGCTCTGGCAGAGGCTTACTGGCACAACACAAGCACCTTTCATTACCGTCATAATTAATGACCTGCAGTGACACGGATCTAAAAGGAAGCTTGTCTCCTTATAAGGGAATTAAAAAGAGCAAAATAATGCCCAAAAAGAGCTCAGTTAATAATAAAGTGGCACAGCTCTGGGATAATGTAACGAACAAGGCAGAGCATCCATCAAATACACAGACATGTTGGATAAACAAATGCTTGATTCATTTCTGCAGCCCGATGGGACTGCTGATTAAATTAGAAAGCTCTAGAAGCAACAAA
Organism: Myxocyprinus asiaticus; assembly: GCF_019703515.2. Lineage (NCBI taxonomy): Eukaryota > Metazoa > Chordata > Actinopteri > Cypriniformes > Catostomidae > Myxocyprinus > Myxocyprinus asiaticus. Next base: position 20,064,127 of record NC_059371.1, on the reverse strand, counting down.
CAACATACTTGAGGAATAACAATGCTAGTATGATGTAGGGGACAAAATACAAATTAAACAGAGAAACATTCAGTGATGTTTGACACAATTCTTAAAGGGATAGTTCAAAGGAAAATTCTCTCATCATTTACTCACTCTCATGCCATCCAAGATGTATGACTTTCTTTCTTCTGCAGAACACAAATGAAGATTTTTAGAAATATTATCTCAGCTCTGTAGGTCCTCACAATGCAAGTGAATGGTGGCCAGATCTCTGAAGGTCCAAATATCACATAAAGGCATCATAAAAGTAATCAATATGACTTGAGTGGTTTAATCAATATCTTCTGAAGTGATCCAATCAGTTTGAGCTCCAAAACCGCCATTGAAGATATAGGGAGCCCCTTACCTAATCTTTTCCCTAATCTTAATGGTAAGTGGAAGTGATGCCCCCTTTTGGAGCTGGCGCAACCCCCTTTTGGAGTAACCACTAGGGACAGGCGATACCATTATTTTCTTTTCGATCCGATACCATTAATTTCAAATCCAATATCGTCGATACCGATACCAATACCGATCCTTCTATTACTTTTTTTTTTTTTTTTTTTTTTTTTTGCAATTTCTTGGGATAAAATTAGCCATTTAAAATATCATTTTAGTCATAATTCAAGGCAATTTATTTATTTTTTTTACATTTGTGAGCCTAAACAGAAAATTATTAGACTTCTGTTTTGTTTACCCTTACAAAAATTAACCATGGTTTCACTACAGTAACTATAGTTTAACCATATCTTTGTTTAAACCATGGTTTCCACACAGTTAAATGGTTACTAGGCTATTACAATATTACTGTAGTAAAACCAAACTATTTGTTTTAATTTGTTTTGATTACTTATTAACAACAATTACACACAATTGTAAGAAATAAAAAATGTCACCTTTAGATATGTTGTTATTTTAGCGTGAATTTACTCCAGAAGCAGTGGTGTAGTGGTGTCTGAAGAGGTGGGCATACTGTGAATTTATGAAAGACCCCCCATAAAAAATATGCAATAAACTGTTAAGCATTGTTGCTAATATGAGTATAGTAATATTCACGTTAACATGTTATCTTGTATTACCATATATAGCCTATATAAAAATGAATGGTTATTTGTTTTATTTGTGTACTATTATGTGCTTTTCTGTGTAGAGTGAAATTATTTTCCTACTTAGAAATATAAATTGAAATGATTTGATATCACGAGAAAAAGGCAAAACCGACAGCAGTAAAAGGCACAAAAAGAGCATCAAAAATTAGCAGGGGTGCAATAACATTAAGTATTTCTCAGTTTAATTGCATACGTTACATTTAAATGTATATACGTATTATATTTACATTTAGCAGGGAAATAAATTCACGGTGCAAATTATGGTTACTCCTTGTGCATCAGCATTAGATGCTGGAAATGTCCCGCCCCTTACTGAAACGGTAAATATTATTGGTTTGCAAATATCCAATCGCGTTTGAAAAGAAAGTTCTGATTGGTGGATCAGCTTAGTCGGACTGTCTGTCTTGCCAGTGCCGTCAGTATTTCTTCCACAGTCCCGTGCACGTTTGGAAAAGTCTCTGTACACTTTAAAAAAATAATAATAAAAAAATAATAAATGCTGCGTCATCGCGTTCGCAGATTGAAAAAGTTCCGGGTCAAAAGACTACTCGTTGTTCTGGCGGCCACACGTATCATCACTTATCTAGAGACTACACTAGTGTCCAGAAGCTGTTTCTCTGATTTTCTATCATTACCTCCACAAGGTACTGATCCCTCTTGTTTGAACGAGTCTTGTAATGGTGCAAGCGCTTGTCTGCTTGTGTCTTTCAGCATTTATGCATGTTAAGATGAGCGGAAGAAGAAATAGTTCCCATCCTGCACAAGTTTTTGCTAATATAGCCTAATCATTTTTATTTCACTTTAAAGCTTGTGATTATTGCTCATGTTCATGGTAACCAAATAATAATATCCCTAGTTTAAATGTTTTTTATTTTATTTTATTTTTTTAGAATCGATATTTTTGTGTGAGGATCGATATTTTTGATACAACATCAGTATCGGAAGTATAGATATTTTAGGATCGATCCGCCCATCGATATTAACCACGCCCCTTTTAAAGTAACTCCGCCCTCTTTTGGAGATTCTGCTGCTTAGCTTATGCCGCTTATCCAAAGGAAAGCGATAGAAACATTGGCGTTTTAGTTGAGCATCGGACTTATGCAGCCCTGGTTAAAAGTTTTGGAATTTTTTAACCAGGGCTGCATAACACCATCTTTAGGGGTACCAGCATCAACATTAACAGACCCTCAGACACAGAAATAGTCATAACAGATTTATTAGCTGCTACTTTATCACAGTCATGAGAAAAATAAGGTTTCAACATATTAAAGGAATAGTTCACCCAAAAATGAAAACTCTCTTATTATTCACTTACCCTGATGCAATCCCAGATATGTATGACTGTCTTTCTTCAGCAGAACACAAAGAAGAATTTTAGAAGAAGATAGAGCTCTGTCAGTTCCTTATAATGCAAGTACACGGGTGCCAGCACTTTGATGGTCCAAAAGTCACATTTAGGCAGCATTAAAGTAATCCACATGACTCCAGTCGATCAATGTTATTTTGATTTAAAACTCGATAAGCATAAACCTTAAAAACTTTATCTGTTTGGGATAAAATGTAACTCACCTTTAACACCACACAGTGAACATTTCACTTAGGAACTGCCGCAATACATGTAAGTAACCATGTAATATAATTTGGCAAAAATGTTGCCGCTGCCACATAATTTTCACGAGATCAGGCTGATTAGAGTGTTTTTTTAGTGTGTGTTTGCCATCCATATTACATCTACATAACTTTCACTGAGCATTTGCCCAGGTTTGTGAGCACACAAGATTGGTGACATTTGACAGTTTCTCTTAAAGAAGGCTGATTTTTGAAGACCTCGTTCTGATTTTCCTGTTGTATAGAAATTAAAAGCAATTTTGCTCAGTCTGTCCCTTTTGTGTCAAGTTTGCAGTCCAATTTTCAGATAATATGAAGGTTGTGACTGAATCTGCACTGGTCTGAGTAGGACTTAATGCAACAGAACTGTAAATTGTTTTAGGGGGAGGGCTGGTGAAAGTGAGGGAAATTACTATTGAGCACTGTTAACACAGTCAGGGATACTGAGGAATGAAATAGATTTTCCATCTCAGTGTGTCAGATTAGATTTTCAGAGGTGCTCAGTGGCAGGTACATGTCATTAGTAACACTTTAACAATGTAATGAACTTTTTAGTTTATCCATCTCACAGCTCGGGAATGCAACAAGATTTGCTTCACTGCACTACCTACATGATGTGAATGGAGGAGAGGAATATTTTGAATTTATATATATATGTATATATATTTCTTGGGAAATATTCAGAGTTCATCAATTTTTTTTCTTAAATATTTAATGTTCTCTATTAAATGCATGTTATTTAAAATGCATTATGATATTTTCTAATTCATTCAGGGTTCCCATGGTTATGGAAAACCTGGGAATATCAGGCAATTTTAAAATTCAGATTTACAGGCCTGGAAAAGTCATGTAAATCAATAACATCTTTAGTTATACTCAGCTTTAAAATACTTTATTGGCAAAAAAAAAAAAAAAAATATCTTGTTTTGTTACATCCATTTCATAGCAAGGAACTGATTTGCAGTCTTGCTGTTTTTTTGCAGTGCCCCAGCTTGTTTAAAGCATACAGTATGTCAAAGTATGAAGATAAAATTGAATTTCAACAGGAAGCCATCAAAAACATGGCTGGCCTGAAATTGAAGTTCACAAAGTTTTAATTCCTTGTTTATGATATGCCGCAGTGCTGTGTTCTCCTCCGCTCTCTATAACCCTCTGGTCCTTGAGTTGTGGTGGTCAGGGGCTATAAGCCTCCAGCGGGAGGACGTCTGAATTCCTCCAGCTCCCAGCAGCCCTGTACTTCACTCGCCTTCTTTGTGGCTCACAGTGAGCTGGGGTTAGGAGAATGCCGCCTGAGCTGGCCGGAGCCCAGAGCTGCCACCTCAAACAACTTCAGTGTTAATTTCCCTTTCATCTTGTGTGTGAAATTGCTGCTGGTGAGGTGCTGACCCCCAGCATTATGAGGTCAAGTATTGAAATCTAATGTGCGCCTCTCAGGCAGACAGTGCACAGAGATAGATCGAGAAGTGGGAGGGGAGGTATGGGGAAGGGGAAAGTCTTTACTAGTTCTCTACTCTCTACATTGTTAAGGGCTTCATCGGGCATGAAGCAAGCCTTCACGTGTGAAGAAGAGAGAGCAAATCCATCAGATCCTCCATTATTGCAGCCAGACAAGTGCTGCTGTTCTCCCTTTGCAATATTCAGATTCTGCATAAGATATCAATGATATCAAGGGAAAGATGTAAGGTCAGCAAGGCCATATGTTGTATGTGAGGTGATGCTGTAATGTATTTTTCAATTTATTTGGAGAAGAAATTTACTTTAGAAGCACACTTATTTCTCCGAAGTGATCGCTATGAATATTGATGAATATAAATTAATATTTCTAATTAATATTTTTGTTTATTATACAAGTATGTATATGTATTTTTTTTTGTATATGTATTTTTTGTATATGTCATTTGTATATAATATAAAATATAAATACAAAATACTAAGTTTACATGTGACAAGCTATAGTCATCAATTTTTAAGTTTATTTGTATTTATGCTTTATTTATGCTTATTTTGCTAATTATTAGACATGCAGCTTCATGATCACATTAACTAGGAAACTACATGGAATATTTGTGCTTTTAAAAATGTATTTAATTTGTCACACTGCAGGATCACATAAAATGGAACAGTGTGAACAAAAGGGTCATTAAAATGGTGAAAAACAGCACTTAAGATACTGTATATACTTTCCATTAAACATTCATTTAAATTGTAACCTAAAATCTTGATTTTGATAAAGAAAATAAAGTCCATGGACATGTTATGTGTCAACTATCCATTTGCATATAAATACCTCCTGGTCATTGGCATCTCTGCTATCATCCTTAGAGGCTGCGCTCACCTCAGAATTACATTCTTCTTTTGTGCTGCCTGCAATTCACCATAACTTTCCGAACGAAATGCACAAGTTAACATCTTTTCTTCTATATATATTCATAATGATAAATAAATGCAATCTGTGGCAAAGAATGTGAGTGGGTACAGAGAAACATCTGAGTAGATAACCATTAGATATGATTTCCATGATAAGACTCTGTAATTTGGCTTTTAAAGATAACTGCAGGGGCTGTCAGGCTGAATGGCAGCAATTTACTGTTTGTTTTATTTTCCCCCTCCATCCTTTTTCTTTTTTTTTAAACAATTTTTATCTTGCCTATTGAAGGCTTTTCATCTTAGATGATTTTTCCTCTTTTTTTTCCTGTGTGAGCTACAGAAGGTGAGATCAGAAATCTAAAGCAGGCAGACTGGCATGTTTTAAAGCGATGGACAAAATACAAATATTTGAAAATGTATTTCATGGTAATTATGTCAGGTTTCAGGGCCTGAGCTGTGCACTGAGGCACTGCCTGGATGCCTTAATTTGTATAAAAATTGTAATCATTTGTTCATTTCAAGGTGAAAATTGCATTTTTTAATTTAAATTGTATCCTGCGTGATAGGCTATTATCTAGAAAAATTGTCTTTGTGTATTAGAGTCTATACCCAGGCGTCATGCTTGTTAAGAGCTGACTGGTTTTCAGAAAGAAGGTTTATGTATGTATCCCAGCACACAACGCAGCAGGGCGTGCACATTATTTTCATTCTGTAGTGTTTCAGCTCAATTCCTTTTTGGACCATTAATATGAATATGTCAGGAAGCTGACTGTAGATTTTATTATTTATTTATTTTTTTGAGAAACCTGTAAACAGGCGCAGTGACTTACTGCTTCTTATCTCTTGGATTTATAGCTACATGTTCACCTTGAAATCCCTCCTTTCTCTCTTCACTAAGGTGTGATGGTACAGGGGGGATCGAGAGAAATAGACAGCGTGGGACATTAAAGGGAGATATGTGTGAGATATATTGGTAAAAAAAAAAAAAAGTGTTGACTGCTCCAAGACTTTTTTTCAATGGAATGTATTGAAAGCCTTTGAGAGTGAGTGGGGTTAAAGCGACTCCCAGCTCCCTCACAGCTTAATTTTGCAGTGATGCTGGAGTGGGGAGATTAGAGACTTGGGGCAAGGAGGGGCACACAGAGGCTTGGTTGAGGGAAGCCAGGGTTACTATGGGGGACTATAATCTTGTATTAGGTGCCTAGAGACAGCAAATGAAAGACTGGGTTTAAAAAGGGTAACTTTGTATGAACTGCAGGGAGAAATAAAATTGTCTTTCCCTATTGACATCTGTAGTGGAAAAAAAAAATCCATTTTAGTAGAGTATAATGCCTCAGAGAAACAGAATATGTCGAACAATGGAGTCTGTCAAAGGATACATTCTTCTCTCTGTAACAATCTTCTGCTAAGCGCTCTACTTACCAATCCAGGTTATTAGGCAATCATGCGATCTGTCTGTGTAAGCTGATTGTAGGAATGTGGAATCCCTTCGGTGAAGATCAGACACCAGGGCTCAGGTACATAATGTATCCTGGAATAATTATGGGATTTAAAGAGATGTTAGGCTTTGTAAGTGCTTTTTTGTTACATTTTCTAGAGGTTGACACAGCAGAGTTTCTAAAACATAATAATAACAGCTGGAGGAAGGAGGGGGCCTAGGGGTGGGTGGGGAAATTCTTCAAACGTGTTTTAATCAGTCTATACCTTGTGGCATGTTCTTTACTCAAAATAACTGTGTGACCCAAAATATTAATTATCAGGAAAGCAATAAACCAGTTCTGCAATTTCATTGATAATATTGGCCAAATATTTATTTGCTGTCGTCCTGTTCCACAGGACCGGATTAACATAAGGTCTAGGCAGGGCTGAAGCCCCTGGGTCCAGTCGCAAAGGGGGCCCTGTGATTAGCTGCAGAGGACAGGAGTCCTTCATTACTGTTGGTTGCATTCATGATTGACAAGTCATAAGTGGTTTGTCTGTGTTTAACGTTAAAGATCAAAAGTGATGATTGGAACATTTCCCTGACTGTTTTCATTCATTATCCAATGAAAATCACATTTCAACTCGTAATTACGTCTGGGATCTCCTCTTTCATTTCCTAGTGATGGGAAATCCGATTATTTCCACGAACTGGTTCTTTTCAGTGAACCGGTTCAAAAAACGATTCACCCGTTCATTTACGTCATCGCGTAATGACGTCACTGTACATAATGCTAGTGCGCCGGCGTTGTAGAATACACGCTCAAACACATTCAATAAAGCCATGTGTAAGCACATTATACGGCTTGATACATTTTATTTAATTAAGTTATAATAATAAGGGTGTTTATTGTCATCAGTGTTTCATTCGGTGATCTTACAATACATCCTAAATTAAAGATTTGCACCTAAAGCAGATTGGAAGGCTCTAGGTTACTGATCAGAAGGTCAGGGGTTCAAGCCCCAGCACCACAGAAGGTCAGGGGTTCAAGCCCCAGCACCACCAAGATGCCACTGTTGGGCCCTTGAGCAAGGCCCTTGACCCTATCTGCTCCAGGGGCGCCGTATCATGGCTGACCCTGTACTCTGACCCCAGCTTAGCTGGGATATGTGAAAAAAAGAATTTCACTGTATATGTGCAAATGTATAATGTGTGATAAATAAATATAATTATAAATTATTATTATTAATTATTATTATAATTATTATTATTATAATTATTATAAAGCACCCAATACTGACACTGATATACAAATGCGGATGTTCTACACATGTCTAAAGCATATAAAGTAATTCATCTAGTCTTAATCAACTCACCATTTTTTACTTAAACCATGATCCAGCTCAAAACAACTTCAGATATAATCTGCATGCACAATACTCAATAGTATAATTAATTTACATCTCTCGACTAAAACGTTTCACCACCTCATTCAAGTCCTCCATTCGCACATGCTCATCAGCAGCTCACTGATCAGCAGTTCTCAGTATTATGTCCGAAAAAGATGATTCTCAGTTCAGTGTACTGGTGACTCATGAACTGCTGTGAGATGTACTGTTGACTCGAGAGCTGCTGTCCCCTGATCAGTGTACTGTTGACTTGAGAACTGCTGTGAGATGTACTGCTGACTCGAGAACTGCTGTCCCCTGATCAGTGTACTGTTGACTCGAGAACTGCTGCAAGCGACTCAATGTACTATTGACTCGAGAACTGTTGACTCGATCATCTTCATACGTTGAAAAAACGGTAATCAAGTCATAAAAATATTTCCAGTATGTTTTATTTGTTATACTTTTTGTTGTTCAGCAAAATACACCTGAAACGTACATTTTGCCCCTTAATCACATACATGCTCAATTTCAGCAGCTCATCGGTTCTCAGTATGTCGGACACATCCGAAAGAGGCGATTCTCAGTTCAGTGTACTGTTGACTCGAGATCTGTTGCGACCGGAGCATTCAGTCTGATTTGTGAACTAGTTTGAGCTGTTCATTGCAAAGAAGACCCGCTTATCGGCTCATTTCGAGTCGGAGTGTCAGGCACATCCGAGAGACAGGTTAAGATAGAACTTGTGGATCAGACTCGAAACGCGAACTGTTTCAAACGATTCAGTCCGATTTGGTGAACTGGTTTAACTCATTCACTAAAAAGAACAGGTTCAAAAGAACTGGATACTGAGAGACCATTTTGAAGGCTCAGGAAACCTTTGCAGGTGTTTTGAGTTGATTAGCTGATTGGCATGTCACCATATTCTAATTTTTTGAGATAGTGAATTGGTGGATTTTTGTTAAATGTGAGCCAAAATCATCACAATTAAAAGAACCAAAGACTTAAACTACTTCAGTCTGTGTGCATTGAATTTATTTAATACAGGAGTTTCACAATTTGAGTTGAATTACTGAAATAAATGAACTTTTCCACAACATTCTAATTTATTGAGATGCACCTGTATATATATATATATATATACAGTACTGTGCAAAATGTTAGGCACTTAAGATGTTTCACAAAAGCATTTGTCTTAAGATGGTTATTTATATCTTCATGTTTATTGTGTCAATAGGAAAAATACATTTTAGACTCCCAAACATTTATTTTGCAAATAGAAAAGATTAGAATAGAAGAACAGGGTGCTCTGCAAGAGATGGCACTGCCCCCACAATGCCCCCCAATGAATATCGAGTCAGTCTGAGATTACATAAAGAGACAGAAGCAATTGAGATAACCGAAATAGATAAAAGAACTGTGGCGAATTCTCCAAAAAGCTTGGTACATCTTATCTGCCAACATCCAAGAAAAACTGTGTCCAGGTGTACCTAGGGGAATTGGGGCTGTTTTAAAGGCAAAGGTGGCCACACTGAATATTGATTTAGCTTTTTTTATGTTTACTGGACTTTGTATGACATAAAGTGATAAATGAAAACTATTTATAGCATTATTTCTGAAGACATCCTCACTATGCAACATTTTTCACCAGTGCCTAAAACTTTTGCACAGTACTCGGACGCTTCACTGTGTGTATCACACCGCTTGTGTTCGCACCATTCTAAACTAAAGTGTAAGAGCAGTACATATGTGTTAAGAGCTACTGTTTGTCTTTTTTTTGACATTACATATGTTAGCCAGCAGGTGGTGGCAAAAGATCATTTTTGTGTGTAATATGGGCCAGTTGGTGACGTAAAGTGAATCCGCGTCAGCCACTGTTTACATACAACAGCGCTCTGTGATCGCTACTACACTACTAAAGCTGGGAAATAGCTTTAAACGGCTTCAAAAGAACAAATTCAGCATTATGGCTCATCACAGCTGAGAGACACAACAGACTGATTGATTACAGAACTCAAGGCGCTTACCGGAGTTTCCACATTGGACACACACTGTTTAAAATGGCAGAGGACATTGCGGTTTATATAGTGATCGACTCTTGCGTACCGGCTACCACGAAATAGAGAGGAATACCCCTGCTCGGATGGCTATTTTTCTACTGAGAAAGCTGATCTTCAGAAAGCTATCAACATCTCTGCTTGGGAGTGGCAACAGGTGATCGCACACACTCCTCTCTCTCTCTCTCTCTCTCTCTCTCTCTCACCCTCACCCACACACATGCACATGCACACACACACACACACACATCCATCCTTGTTTATCCAATAACTTGTTAGAAACAGCACAAGCCGTGATACTAGTTCTAAAGTGACATTTTTGAATTACAAACGAAGGCTTGGACACATCATTTGGTTTGAACCAGCAACAGCAGATTCTGATCCGTCGCGTAAGAAAGTAGTTCCATGCACAAATGTGTTTTTATGACCGTACTCAGTTTTTCCTATATTTTAAAAATGTACTTGTTCATTGAACTGTTGTATATAAGCAATATCACACTCACAATCCCTAAATCAGCACTGCTATGATTACCTACGGCACTCAGCCTGTGGCCGAATCACAGCAGTGCTGATGTAGGGCCATATCGCACTCTTGCTCGTGTGATATATATATATATATATATATATATATATATATATATATATATATATATATATATATATATATACAGGGTTGGGAGGATTGCTTTTTAAATGTATTCCACTACAGATTACAGAATACTTGCTGTAAAATGTCATTTGTAATGTATTTCATTAGATTACTCAAGGTCAGTAACGTATTCTAAATACTTTGGATTACTTCTTCAGCACTGGTAGATTTTTTCACTTGTTTTGACTATAAAAACTCTGTCAGTACAGTAAGACAAAATACAAATGTTAAAAATGCATTATCTGAAAAACCTAAATATCTTATGCAGTGTTGTTTCTAAAACAAGATAAATAAAACTGATCTTGTTTTAAGGATTTTTAGATATTTTTACAGGAAAACAATACAAAAAGTATCATCAAGAATATGATTTTTGCCCTAATATCAAAGGTCTTACTAGAAAAAAAGAAATTATGATCCAAAGTGAATTTTCTTGATAAACAAATATGATCGTGTCTGGTAACGTGCATGTAGAATGGCTAGAAATAGCACTTAAGCTTAGTGTAAAGCTGACAATTTACACAAGGTTTATTTCTATTTCTTCTGCTCCAAACTTACTTCAAACGAACATCTCTGTCTGCTCGTATGAATGTAACACATCATAAGAAAGTGTTTCACCGCTGTTCAAATGCACTTTGGAAGGACTAAATATAAATGAAACAAATGACAATAAAATGCAAAGTAATCTCTTCAGTAATCAAAATACTTTTTGAATGTAATTGTATTCTAATTACCAATTATTTAAATTGTAACTGTAGTGGAATACAGGTACTTATATTTTGTATTTTAAATATGTTATCCCATTACATGTATATATATATATATATAAACACACACTACCATTCAAAAGTTTAAGGTCACTTACTCATTCTTTATTATAATTTTTTTCACATTTTAGAATAATAGTAATTCATCACAACTATGGAATAATAGAAATGGAAATATGGGAATTATGTTGTGACTAAAAAAATCCTAAATAAATAAAAACTATGTTATATTTTAGCATCTTCAAAGTAGTCACTCTTTGCCTAGAATTTGCAGACATGTACTCTTGACGTTTTCTCAACCAACTTCTTGAGGTATCACCCTGGGATGCTTTTTAAACAGTACTGAAGGAGTTCCCATCTATGTTGGGCACTTAGTGGCTGCTTTTCTTAATTATTCGGTCCAAGTCATCCATTTCAAAAACTTTTTTTTTTTTTTTAAATAGAATTTTAGTTTTATAATGAAATAAATTAATATGGTGGCACAATTATATTTTTGTCTACAAAACTAATTTCAAACATTTAAGCATACGCCTTCAGATCAAAAGATTTTTAAGATCATGAGAAACATTTCAGTCAAGTGACCCCAAACTTTTGAATGGTAGTGTGTATATATATATATATATATGATAATACATTATTATTATATATTTAAATAAAATCATGAATAGTTTGCTATCAATAGCCACTATAACTGTGTCATCAAGGACGAATAAGTCAAGACTAATCTAGCTGGTTTTTTTTTTTTTAAATCATCCAAGGAGCATGCTTGACTGTTTTTCTAATTATTCGAGCAGCTGCTCCCCTCATAGTAATATTGCAAATATTTGAAATGACATTTTATGACATCACATTGCATTGAGGACAGCTGAATCATAAAGAGGGATTCCACAGTGCAAAATAACATTCCAGACACATTTACTCACTGTGTGCATCTGTTAAATGAAATCAAATGACCACACAATAACTTCTTTACAGTGGGTATTAATATGAAGTTCTTAATTAAAGAGAGATATTAAGAAAATTCTGTCATCAGAGAGGTGCTCATTCAGAAGGGTGAGTGACACTTGCTTGCATCTTCCGTATCTTGGACTTTTAATGCCATTATACATAACATGAATTCAGTGCCCCTTAGAATGTGCCCCAATGGTATGAAGTGATGTCAATTCCCTCAGGCCCTGCAGCTCTGACACAAGCTCTATGTGAATACTGTGCTCTGAGTGTCTCTGTTGTGACACTGCCTGTAACACTTCACTCTATTCACTTACAGCGCAACTCAATTACTGGAAACTGATATTTTTAGTATCTAAAATCACCACAACTGTCATGATGCTCTTGACTTCAAAGGGGTTATAAAAATACTGCATTGTTAAGATGGGGATTAAATCATGATTACAGTTGACAGCGACATCAAAGCAGTGAAAAGAGTTTATGTGATAAATGCCTATAGATTTTCATGTTTTAAGTATTACTAAAATATGAATATTTGAGATTAAAACCTCTTTATGGGGCTGTGCAAATTTAACGCTAGGTGGGAAAGCAATCCTACATGATACTTCAGGGCATGTTTCATCCCTGAATGATCTATTAAATGCTTAATAAATATGTTTGCATGTTTTTAAAATGAGAGCCATTTTTTCAACAAATGCCCTGTAAAAACAAATTATAAAAAGGAATAGTTCACCCGAAAATTACAAATCTGTCATAATTTCTTTCAGAAGAAAGAAAGTCATAGTTTTTTGGAACAACATTAGAGTGAGTAAACAATGACATAATTTTTATTTTGGGGTGAACTATCCCTTTTATTCATAAAGAATAATCAGTTGTTTCTTTGTCCAGTTTTTGAGCTTTAATCCATAACAGATATGCCAGTGCTACATTAAAGACACTAACAGGCTGAAGGTAGTAAATGCCAATACAAGTTCCCACTATGCTAATATTTCATACAGCTGAATAAATTATGCCATGGTAATATACACACATGCTGAACAGAAATGTATCAAAAGGAAATTACATATGCAAAAAAAAAAAAAAGGTAAACAATGAAAAAATAAAGAGCAACTGAGGTTGGAAAGATGTATCGCCCAGTCCGATAGTGCTATAAATATCCCAAAGGTAGATTAATGCTTGCATTAGAAATGAGTGCTACACACTAAAAATAATTTTTCACATTTCTTTTTTGTCTTTTTTATTTACATTGTACTAAAAATATTTTAAGTGATAAAATGGAAATGTCCTCAATCTTAAATTGGCACATGGTAATTTGTTTCTTTTTCAGTAATTGTCCTGAATAAATGGCATCTTAGGGCATCTCCAGTGACAATTCATCTTGGTCACAGAAATTGTATCATCACCTCTAAGGTTAAGAACTCAGTTGAGACAAGATGGGGAAAAGTAGCCATGGTTGCAAACAAAATGTAAACGCTATAAATGTGGTCATATATTTTTTCCATCTCTCAATTATAATTCTTGGAATACCTATACATTTTTAAGGTCTGACATTCATCATATGTAAAGGGTGTCAAAAATTTGCTCCTGTGTTGCTTCTTTTCCTCAAAACACAATGGATTTAAATTTAATAATGAATTAAGACTTCAAATATTTCCATGAATCCTTTTCTCTCAACGAATGGTTTGTTCTAAAAACATTTGATTCCCATTCTACAGTTCAATTCACTTTGTTATTTTACATTGACAATAGAGACAGAAAAGTTCCTCATCAATCAATTAGAAGTGCTACCATTGAAGAACAAAATCTACATCACTTTTTAAAGGTGTGTTTGCAGATTGCTTTTCGATGGCTGATATTTGATTGTTTTTTGGTATGTCAGTGCATTTCAATTCATTGACAACAATTGCCATGAATAGCAGAGAAGCATAAGTGAAAGTATATAAAAAAAGAATTTCATTAAATGTTGTCATCTACCCTTATTGGCAAGATAATTTAATTTCATTAGAGAGATTAATGGTAGTACTAATTACCACAGAGAACAATCTGTGTGCATTCATGCTGTTTTGTTCATATTTGACATATTTTTATGATTTGGTCTAATGATTTGGTCATCATACTAGGATAACATATGAGGGGCTGGGGTTGAGGGGCCACTGCACTGGGGTTGCTTAGGATGCTCATCACCTGGTGGGCAGAGAAGGATGAGAAAGTGATCATAAATAACACAGATAATTCACCCTTGATCGAATAGGGCAGGCTGCAGGCTGTCCTGACTCATCTATAACATGTTATTCTAAATTGTTGAAATGACTTAAGTGGCCTAAACATCAGGACAAGGTGAGGATAATGACTGAAATCTGAGCATTCATTGGCCATTCTCCCAAGATTCCACCAATCCAGAAGCCCCACTAACTAGCCCAGATCTTTTGGAACGTCAGGCTTACCACTAACATGAGCAAATCACATGCACTTTGCAAACAGCCTGCAAAGCTATCAGTGTCACTCCATGTGTCTCCATCAGAAATGTAATATTACAAAGCAAGGCCTTGTGGTTAAGATAGAAACATTAACTAAACATGAGGAAAAAAAAGCAACATGTAAACAAAGAGTAATTACGATAGTAAATGCAACAGCAACAGGAACAACTACATTTATAATAACAAATATAATTATAATACCATCATTTTCAGTCCTATAAACAACATGGTCCAAATAGAATGGAATGGTAAAGCGGCTAAAAATTTTGCCTATATGTGGTATCATTGGATGCCACTGGGCAGAGTTTTAGTGATTTGTGCTCAGACAATTGATCCTCATGTTCCCTTGGCTTTATGAAGCCCTGAAAAGGTCTCTTTGTTGTGAAAGAGAGAGAGGATCAGGACGAGTAAGGAGATGTGGCACAACAGTGTCCGTTTTTTGTGGAATGGCTTTTGTATTCACGCTGCCATAGGTAAAGAGTCTAAGACTGTCGGTGATTTCTCTCGGCAGATCGGCCACATGTGGGCACTGCAATAGGATGAAGGGATGCTGGTGAAACAAATGGGTGGATTTTCAGGTATAGCTCCATCAATACGCCTGTCCCGTCTCCACCTGTAGCAGTCCGAGCACAGCCGAGTGCTCTCCCAGCTTCATCCTTCTCTGTGTGGACAAGCTCACATTCTTGGCCAGGTAATCCACTGCAGCTGCACACAGAGAGACAACAGAAACCAATTAATTTCTCAGAGAGATGAAAATAATATATAAGCAAACTAATATGGATTTAGTTTGGGTTCAGTTTCAGAGCAGACAGTGGGCTGATTTCAGAGACATGGAGCACCTGTTCCCAACTGTCACTCACTCCTGTCATAGTGAGTCTTCCTTTGTACATTCCTCATTATGTCTGTCATCCCCATTTTCTGAATTCCACACTTTTCCATCATGTAATGTTATATTGTGACATGTCAGTCTTTTCCATTTATCTATTTTTCTTAATAAATGGTGGAAGGAAAAATAAATGAATAAAATAAAATAAAATTAACTATGGTCAAAATGTAGATTAAGTTTGAAAAAAAAAATAAATAATAATAATAATAATAATAATATATATATATATATAGAACTGTTGTTACATGTGTTTATTTGGGTTACTGTAGCCTTCCTGTCAGTTTGGACCAGTCTGGCCATTCTCCTCTGGCCTCTGTCATTAACAAGCAGTTTTTGCCCACAGAACTGCTGCTCGCTGGATGTTTTTTGTTTTTCGCACAATTCTCTTTACACTTTAGAGACTGTTGTGCTTGAAAATCCCAGTAGATCAGCAGGTACAGAAAAAAAAAAAAAAGAAATATATATATATATATATACTGTATATATATACTGTATATATAAAATATAACCGAAAGTCTTTTTAAAGTACTGTTGAGCATTATCTTTAGCAGCTGGGGAGAAAACAAAAGACAGTGAAGCTAAAACTTTTTCAGCTGTACTGAGTAGATTTAGATAATGAGTCCACTCAATTTTCCACGCTTGTGAAAACCACTCACTCACTCTTGATCTAGATACTGTATATATCTGTATGGCTGCACAAAATTCAATAGAGTGCGGGAGATTTGGCAAAAATAGTGGAGAGATTCCCACCAGATAGGTGTAGCACACAAAATGGTGTGACTAACACAGCAGCACCTGAGGGCACAGCTCTCATTGGATTGATCTGGAGTCTGGCTTGGCTGGAAGATCTTTATCAGGAGCATGTGTCAGTTCTATCCTGCGGGCTAATCCGGGGTCAGAGGGCACCCCAAGTCTCGCTCACAATCCAGGACCTCACCATTGATGTGCCTCACTTCTCACACTGTTTCAATTTAAATACATAAGCAAAAAACAGAGGGCATTCAATTGGTGGAAAAAGACAGTGAATCGGGCTTTGGGTTGCGAGGACAAACCAAGGACAGGATGGAAGTAGTGCGGCGCAGAGGCAAAAACTGAGGAAACTCCAATTAACCCCTCTAGCCACTTCCCTTTCAAAACAAAAAATCAAGCCAGGCCTCCCTCTCTATTTTTGCCTGAGTCAAACTGGAATTGGTAAACTTATTAAGTTAGCACTAGGCTAGCTGTAACCTTCAGGCAATTATTTGCATAAAAATGTGCCCCCTCAGTCCTCAAAGCCTAAATAGAAAACATGGAAGGGGAAGCAGTGACACAGAGGACGTTAAACCTGAGGGCTTTGCATATTCAAACTGACAGGATTGAGTTTTGCGTTACTTGAGCGTTTTTTTTTTTTTTTTGTGTACATGTGTGTGGAGTTAGCATTGCAACCAGGGCCACTCCTTTTCCGACAAGCAGTAAACATAATGATCATTCGATCACAATGTCAACAGTAATGACAAAATTTACCATTTGAAGTTCACGACAGAGACATCTATGATTAATGGATACAAAAAAGTCTTCTTAACGCAAGCATTAGCGCACTGGCATTAGCTGCTGGCATGTCAAGAGTCTCTGATGTTTTTTGGTCGGAGGCCCTTTGATTACCTTGGCTGAGGAGGTGTTATTTGAACCTCTCCTTTATTCATCATTAGCAGAAGTGTTGAGGCAGGGCAGAGCGAGGGTGTTTGCGGAAGGTGCCAGACATCTGTCAGTGTGACAGTAAGTGCAGCGTGTTAGCGTCTGTAAGCAACAGCAGAAAGGAGGCTGTCAGAGAACGGTGGCATGCACGGTAGCAGCCGCATACCTGTGGGTGGGCTAGCTGTCTATATAGGAGACACTCGTGCTGACAGCTTGCAGAGAGAGTAATCGGCGCTCATTTAACCTCTCTCCCTCAGGAAGCCGTTTGCTCCTGTCAGCCCCATTTACTCCTTAAATCCCTCTCAGACTGACTCTCTGCAATCCCTCTACCACTGAATCTGCTCTCTGACACACGGTCATAGCAAACACATGCAAACACACCTCTACAAAGTGTGCCCTTAAGCTGTCTACTAAATATTAATGACATATAAGACAGGTGGGTTAAATCAGTGATTCACAACCAGGGGTGCACATCCAACAGAGGGACCTTAAAGGGATAGTTCACTTAAAAAATGAAAATAATTTCATAATTTGTTCACCCTAATGTTGTACCAAACTTATATGACTTTTTTTGTAGGTAGAGCATGAGGAAAAATTTTGAAAAATGCTAGAGAACGCTGCTCTTTTTTTTTTTTTTTTTCATACAATGAAAGTGAATGACGACTGAGGATAACTCTACCTAACATCTCTTTTTGTGATCCAGGGAAGAAAGTAAGTCATACTGGTTTGGAACTACATGAGGGTGAGTAAATGATAACAGAATTAGTAGTTGTGGGTTAAATATTCCTTTAATTGATTCCAGGTTTATACCTAGGGGTATGTTCACACCAAACACTATTGTGTCTGTCTGCGCTGTTTTTTTTGTTGTTGTTTTTTTTAATAACCTCTAAGTTTTGTTCTGTGCAAGTCATGAGCTTCTCTAAATAATTTGTACAAATTACAGTGTATTTACTTGTGGGTGATATTTTAAACATGTTTTGCTCCTATGATATTTAAATACCACCATACAAAGGTAGCAAATTACATCACTTCTTCACTACTTCACTTTTGGAAACAGTCCCATTTGGATTTTATTAATAAATAAATTTACAGTTAGGAATTTCACAGAGAAAGTTACTCAGGTGTCTTATTAAAGAGAGAGGACGCTACTTGGTAAGACTGTTTCCAAAGTATTGAATGCTTTCATTTATTGTTTTCATGTGAATTTCCTCTCAGGGAGATCAATAAAGTTTATCTTATTTTATCTTAAAAATAGACTAATGTAATAATGGCAACTATAATAGTATTAAAGATAATGCTAAATGATATCCAGTATAATGAGTCAAAAGGAACACATTTATGGTCTGGTGTCAATAAAGGTGTGAGCTTACTGATGGGGCTGTGGGGGTACTTAAGAAAAAAAAAAGGTTATGAAACAATGCGCTAATTGATGTTGCCATTTTTATGTATACTAGAAAAGAGAGAAGCACTCACTCTGGCCATATTGACTGTATTGGTAACCTGCAGTGACAGGGTCCACACTGTAGCTGGTGGTGCTGTACGTGGGAGGGCAGTAGGACTGGGAGGAGGGGAGGCTGTCGGCGGTCTTGATAGGCTCAGAGCGCTGGCTGCAGCTGGCTGAGATGGGGTTGGAGGCCTCCAGGCTGCTGTGCAGGGGGGAGATGGAGAACTCATGCTGGGGTTGAGGGGCCACAGCACTGGGGTTGCTTAGGATGCTCATCACCTGGTGGGCAGAGAAGGGTGAGAGAGTGAGTCAAGACACGGAGAACAATGCTGCTGAAAAGACCTGCATGAATGTCCATGCTGGTCCAAGGTTGTTTTTTGCTGGTTAGTGTTGGTTAGCTATGTTGTTCACCAGCAACAAAATGCAGGTCAACAAGCAATCCATCATAACCACGGGTTTCTACCTTTAAATTAGCAGTAAATCTATCAAATTCCCAATTTTTGTTGGTCTCTGCATGCCACAAAAGCACAAACAGTTCAATGCCTTCTCCTTGATAGGGGTTAAACATCTTCACAACTATCCAATTCCTGCGTCCCAAGGGAGCATTTACTAGCCTGAAAAAAGTGTCAAACTAAATAACAGAGACAGATAGTGCAGACAGAAGGGAGAGTGCCAGGAGAGTGCCAGGATTGTTTGTCCTGAGGCTCTGTTCATAACAAGCTCCCAAGGAGAATTTTCAAGCCATCCCACAGTCTCAGCCCTCATGAATGAATAAAATAATAAACGCTCATATTAGATGCCCCCAGAGATTGGGAGATTAGACACTCTACAAGGTCTGTCCTTGCTTCGTGCAGTGTTGTTTAGAGCAGAGATGCTCCACTGGTTTTTCTTCAAGACCCAACATCAAGTGGCGACCCAACAAGCAATCAAAAATGTCCTTAAAATCAATTAATATCAATTAAATATAAATTAACTGATATTTATTAATAGACCCATTAGACTGCATAGAGCCAACAATATGCAAAATTATTAACACAATATAGGCTGAATAGGATAATTTGTAAATACATAAATAACAACTGAAGTGTGATTTATCCTCCTAACACATTGAACAAACCATCCTGGTCTCACAGTTACATTACTATACCTAAATTTTTGCAAAATGTTTTTTCGTGACTCCTATCATTGCACTTTCATGGTGATATAACCACTAGAGGGAGCTAAAACAACAATGACATTTGTTCCTTTTATTTATTCCTGTTTTTTCACACTAATCATGAGTAAAACAGATTATCAGTTCATAAACACTCACTTTTCGCCCTGTTCCTCACACAATGCTATCCTATGACATCAAAACACCTTTACTATAGCGCATGACTTTTAAGGCGATACATTAATGTTTGCACTTCATCACCAACTACATTTACAAGCTTGTTCAAGTGCATTGCACTTGCGATACAAAGGACCCAAGAACGAGTCCTGAAGCCCACGCAAGTCGACACATGAGCCGAAAGTGTCATAAAAGCACCACAAAATTACGTGGTTGCTTCAGCAATTGCGTTTTCATGTTTCGATTTTTTGACACTATTGGTTAGGTGTATGTTTAAGGTTTAGGATAGGGAGGTAGGTTTTGTTTATTTAAACCATAAGAGCATTAACCTTAAAAACCTCATCTATTGGGGAGAACATTTAGCACTACACAGTGGACATTTCAGCGTGGAACTGCCGCGATACGCGTAAGCAACCACATAGTATCATTCTGCAAAACTGTCGCCACAGGCAAGTAATTTTCATGAGATTAGGCTGGAACAAACACTGAGCCAAATATGTTATATATTTATTTTTTTATAAGCCATATTACCAAGTAACACATTAATTGCCCCAAAATACCAATAGTCTAATTGTGTGAGGGATGGAAGGCGTTTCCTCCTAACTTTTAAAAGTTAATAAGCCTGCTACTCTTATTCTGCACGATTATATGTTTTTTTGCATTTTACTTTTTGCATTTAGCATTATTTTTTCTCTGCTGTCCGAATTCCCATTAGAACAGAGCTGCGACTCATTTTTCATCAGTTGAGATCCACTGATTTAGATTTAATAGAACCCAGTAAACTGAAATAACTGTGCAAAAATAATAATATAAATATTTAAAACCACAATAACTTCTGGCAAGGATCCCAACAAGCTTCACCATTGTTTGTGATAGGTTAAAATCATGTTCACTCAGATCTGTTTAAAAACTGATTTTAAGAAGCCAGATAGGAAGGGGCAGAGACAGAGAAAAAAATAGTTTGTGAATGGAGAAAAAGAGGAACAGAGACACTGCCTGCAGAGTTTGCTCTGCCTGCCACATGCTCCCCATCCGCTGGCTGAGACAAAGCATCTTCCTGAACATCAGGTTCATGTTGCGGATCGCTACGCCCTACTGCCCTTTGGCCATCTCAGGACCCAATGTGCTAAACCAATTAGCCCATCACAGAGCTGCTGTGAGTGAAATCAAGCCCACATGCACCACTCCAACAACATCCATGGGCTATTTGTTGAAGTCTGATCCAACCCAGGAGTTGACAGAGTACTTGAGAATGGTCAACTGCATGTCGTGAAATAAATCAACTTACTCCAGCACGGTATTAGCCCACCAGTGTTCATACATGCTCCAATTCATGGCCTAAACAGATAAGTGAATTTAAACTAATATCCTTTCCCAGACACTTCCAGGAAAATATGCAGCACTTGAAACATATTAAATAAATAAAAGGGCACTTGAAACAGAGCATGCTGAACTGTGTGGAAAGTCCCTTTGCTCACTGGTGGCACACGTGATATAGGATATAAGCAAAGAGACTTCCTGTGATGAAGATGGAGAGAGAGAGGGAAATGTGTTAATTAATGTGGCAGCACACGGCGGGCTGTCACGCTGCTGAGCGCTGGTGTATGACCCTGGACATGGGACACTGGGTCAGGGGCAAACCATTCGCTCGACAGGGGGCTAAATGGGCAGCTGGAGGGGAGACAGACTTAATAGGTGCTTAATTGAGGCCTGATTACATTCAGCTCTCACTGTTAAATTAAAAGCCTCTCTCAGGACTCTATGCAGCACTATTGTGTTAAATGTGTGGTATGCAGTTTTATTTAAATAAGTTTGATGTTAAACACCATATTTGAATAACATTTGGTCACAAGACATGCGAGAACTGAAGACGTTTGTCGTCCAGCCTGCGCCATAAGAACCAATTTTGATTTGAGATCTAAGGCTGAAGACTTTCAGAAAGTCATGACAAACTTCAGTCAGTTCATCACACAAAGCTATCGTATGACTTGAGAAGACTTGGAATATAGTAAACAAGTCATCTTGGTCACTTTTATGGTGCTTTCACAGTTTTTTTTTTTTTTGGTCCTTTTTGGTGCTCTACAGACGTGGTCACTATGAACTGCTGTTGTATGGCAAAAAGTGGTGTGGAGATTCTTGAAAATTGTCCTTTTGTGTATTACAGAAAAAATAGCATATAGGTTTGGAATGAAGAAATAATGACAGATTTTTTTTGTTTTTGCGTGAACCTTATCTTTAAAGGAACATTCGGGGTTCAATACAAGTTAGGCTCAAACAATAGCATTTGTGGCATAATGTTGATTAAGCATAAATCAAAATTACAGTGAGGTACTTACAATGGAAGTGAATGGGGCCAACCTGTAAATGTTAAAATATTCACCATTTCAAAAGTATAGATACAAAACATAAACAATATGCGTGTTAACATGATGTTAGTGTGATAAAACCGATTACTAATCTTTTCGGTGTAAATTAATATCCAATTTTACAACTTCATTGCCATGATGATGTACAATAATGCTGTAAACCTTGTAATCCTGGTAATTTAGTAGCCTGAGGCAAAAATTATGATTTAAACAACCTCACAGCGCAAATAATACACACATTTTAACAGAACAATTAATGTAAGTGTTTTAATAAAATGCTAAGCTGCATATTTCTACCTTTAAATTTTCCAAAAATTGGCCCCCATTCACTTCTATTGTAAGTGCCTCACTGTAATCTCAATTTTTGCTTTTTTAAAGAAAAGGAGGGAGGAATCAAAATAAATGTGTGGTAATTAACATAATGCCAAAAATGCTGTTGTCTGAGCTTAACTTGTATTGAACCCAATATATTATTTTAATGTTTTTTTTTATTTTTATTTCTATTGCTTTGCCCATTTAAGCTGGGAGTGACTAGAATTTCCAGCAAACTGCAATGAAGTCATGAAATTCTGTAATCCGCTGTATTCCCCAATACTGACGTTTTACAGTAATATGAGATAATTTGAGCTAATAGTATAGCCTGAGCCTATGTAAGTTCAGCATCTCCCCAGGAATGGAGTTTAAATCAGATGAGCAGGGAGAGCAAACACAAGGGGTGTCAGCCCATAATGTGGGCAGAGAGGTGGGAGAGCACCGGGTGCCTGACACCTCCATTCAGCCCTGCGCTTAAGCAGCCTGTAGCCTGGGTGATGCCATTATTGTGCTGGAAGACAAATTATTCAAATCTTCAAATTTAGCATAACCTTATTGACATCAATTAAAGTGGCAAACGGAGAATATTCCAGCACGGTGAGAGGTAGGGCCTGGCTTTTATCAAGAGAGGCAGCACGTGGTGAGGCTATTGTCAGCCCAATCCTCTTGCCGCACAGCGGAGAGAGGCCTGCCTTAAACTACAGCACCCAGCCAGCTGTAATTAGGACATTCAACTTAAAGTGCATATGGAGCCACAACACAAACACTAACAAACAGCAGGACTGCCTGTGAACTCTTTACATGGGTTACTGCACTCACAGTGGGACAACCACCAAAACAGAAGGGGTAAAAATGGCAGAGTCTAGCTCAGTTTAAGCAAAGTGGACTGCCATCTAACAGTTTTGACACAGGAAGTTTAAATTCCTTTGAGTTAAACTATCTCTAAGAAAATACGAAAATATAACAGGGGATGGGGGAATGATAAATAAATATGCAAAATGTTGCAGTAACACTTTACAATAAGGTTGTATTCATTCTAACATTAGTTAACTACATTAGTTAACATGAACTATCAATGAACAATACTTTTACAGCACTTATTAATATTGGTTAATGTTAATTTTAACATATACTAATAAAAAAAAAAAAGTTGTATACATTAAAATGAGTTAATGCATGATGGCGTAACATGAACTAACACTGAACAATTGTATTTTCATAAATTATAATTAACCAAGATTAATAAATGCTGTGAAAAATATATTGTTCATTGTTAGTTAGTTCATGATGCCTATTTACTAATGTTAGCAAATACAACCTTATTGTAAAGTGTTACGGTTAATGCATTAGGCATCATGAACTCCCAATGAACAATATTTTTTACAGCATTTATTAATCTTGGTTATAAATATATTTTTGTTCATTGTTGGTTTATGTTAGTTCATGAATGCATTCACTTAATTGTTTTAACCTTAACTTTAAATGTATAATGTATAGAAAAACTTTTAGTATATATAGAAATTAACATTAATCAAAATCAATAAATGTTGTAAAAGTATTAATTATTTAGTAAACTATTGTTAACAAATATTAACCTATATAACCATACTGTAAAGTATTACCAATATAGTTTACAGAAAAAGCTGCTACTTCATTAAAATTCTACAGTTTTTTTCATTTATTATATTGTGTAAATTAACATTTAATATAAGAGATGCTGTTAAAGTAAGGGGTCAAAATCATAACAATAATAACTCGGGTAACCTTGCCTGCGGTAAGACATTGAGACTATAGCCTGAGCTGTGAAGACGGGGAGTGAGTGGACTCCACAGCCCAGCCAGACGCATAGTTGTAATCTATTATTTCCTGCCATACTACCATTGCTAAGTAAAAATCAATGTTTTTTCCACATGTGTAACCTTTTTTGTATCTGATACGGCTTGTGGGGAGAAAGCTGGACTGTTTGCCAATCATTCTGGCTGACAAACAACATCCCCAGGCAGTGTGACTCTCCAGGCCCACCCTACCAACACCAGAGGACAAATCCACCCACCCTGAGAGTCTAAGACGCACTTAACTTTCTTGAGCCCTTTCAAAGTAACTCCCACCCCCACAACCCTCTACACCCGCCCCCCCAACCCCCCACCCCACCCCCCAAACTGTTTCCTTCTTCTCTCTCGATTGCTGTCTCCCTTTCTTTTTTTTATTCCATTCTATGAAGCATCCCCCCAGTAGCTAGGCTTTCAGTTGTTGTCGGTCTGTGTGAGAGCTGCTAGTGCAGATAATGCCAGGCAGGATCCAGTTTAAAGGACATAGCTGCAGGCGCTTCTCCTTTCCCTCGCTCCTTCTCTCCTTCTCTCTCTTTCTCTCCTTTTCACATTCTGTCTCTCGATAGACAGATTACTTTATAAATAATAATAAAAAGTAATTAATTCTCACAACTTCAGAGCCCTCTAGCCTGTAAATGTAAAACTGGAAATTGATACAATGTGCATCCTTTTAGATAAATAAACAGAGGGCAATAAAAAAGGAAGCCTTTCACACTACCATAATTTCCTTAACTGTCAAATTATTATTATTATTATTTGTCAGAGTAAATGTTTCATGCGACTTGACTCTTTGTTGGAATTTTTTTTTCTTTTCTTTTTTTTTTTTCTAAATGGAACCAGGCACATGCTAAGCTGGAACAAAACTGAAATATGATGACAGTGATTTCTCTTTCTCCTTCTCTTAAAGTGGCAAATAGAGAGGCTAATTTAACAGAGCTGGAACTAAACACTTACATAGATGACAGCTTAATAACACTGCACTGTATTACCAATATGATATAATAATATAAAATCACAAATATCTCACATCTAACTAATGGGAAAAGGGGATTAAACAGAGGGGTTTCCTGCTTAAAAACATAATGGTACTGTTGCTATTAAACATTAGGGTACAATGGGGCTAAAGGCACATCTTAAGGAAAATTGGCTTTCTTTTTTTTTCTGGTTCAAAAGTGTATACAAATTAAAGAAATAAGTTTATTTGTACTGAATATTGATTGAGCAACATAATTTGTGTGAAAAGAAAGAACAACAGAAGCTTGTTTTGAATAAAATGTTTTTGTTTTGTTTTTTACCCCAAATACTATCCTTTCACTAATTGAATAGTTATTGAATTTCTTTTATATAATCACCTTGAACAAAATGTAAAATGACAAATAAATATTTTGTCTCAAAATAAATGTGGTTATTTCCAGGATATACATTAGTTGCATACATTTACAACATTTTAAAAACGATTAAATATTAGATCATAGATCAAATTAGATTACATCATATACATATATTGCAGCAGCAGACAAGTAAAGCATTAAGACAATATTAAAAGTAGCTTTAAACATCAAAATATTGTTCGTTTTATAACACTGTTATTGGCCTAGTTCCGTCTACGTTATTTTTGGTCTATGTACTCATGCTTCAGATGGACACTTTTGGAGCGTCACATCTCACTAGTTTTCAGCGTACATCTTGAGATCCCTGAATTCGGTTGTGCTCCACAGTGTGTCATCTCAAGAAGAATCAGTTGCCTGCTCTCGTTGATTTAACCCTAATCTTCTGTTGGAGGTTTTTTTTTTTTTTTTTTTTAAGTCTTTTGAACTTTGCTTCTTTAAAAAACACGGTTCCCTTCATCTCAGTGGGATGAGGTTTGGTGACTTTTCCTAAATGTACTATCTAAACACACTGGGCTGGATTCTGTTGGTGGAGTGGTGTGAAAAAAAGTAACTAAGGGTGTTTGGAGTCAAATTTGACCCCCTATTGGAAATGAATAGGTGAAACAATAAAACTGAGCATTTTATTTGTCAAATAAAATCAATAAATCAGCCACAATGCAGTACACAAACACACAGAAATGAAGGGGTGATACCTGCTCACAGGAATAAAAAGGTGAGACAATAACAGATAGCATTTTTTGTAGAATTAGTCAAATAAAATCAAAACACACAAAGAAATGTAGGGTTAGGACAATAACACATCCACAATGAAGAACACACACACACACACATGTTGGTACTCCTATCATTATGAGGACTCTCCATAGACATAATGATTTTTATACTCTATAAACTATATATTCTATCCCCTAACCCTAACCCCTAAACCTAACCCTCACAGAAACCTTTTGACATTTTTACATTTTCAAAAAACAAACATTGTTTAGTATATTTTTAAAGCCATTGGAATTACAGGGACACTATGGGTGTCCTCATAAACCACATTTATAGCATAATACCCTCGTAATTACTAGTGTGTAACCTAAATAAATGTCCTTGTAAACCACACACACACACTCACACACACTCTCTCACATACACACACACACACACACACACACACACATTTATTGCTGTTGGTTTTATTGACATTTTTTATTCATTTCTTCTATTGTGTTCTTGAATGGGGATGTTTGAAATAAATAATAGGTAACTAAAATTTAATGTGGCATCATTGCAAAAACTGACATTTCAACACACCTCAAACCAAAAAAAAAAAAAAACAAAAGCTACATTTTTTACATTTTTGTCTTTGTTAAGGTCTAAACATTTAAATGCATAACTAGTCATAGGTAGTGGTCGACCGAAATGGGTTTTTTAATGGCCGATGCCGATATCGAGAGAGCAGGGTGGCCGACAGGCTGATACAATGCCGATATATCACACAATTTAAAATAGTAAATTACATAAACATAAAATTGCTAATAAATGAATAAATCTTATTTAGCACTATATTTACTTAATTTCACACAAAACGTATATTAATAAGATATATTAATAAATTGTATTATATTTAATTATCATTTAAAAATAAGATACAATTTTAGTAATTTATTTCTGCATTAAGAAATTGTTAATATATTAGAATGGATGGCATTTGCGCATTAGGAATTGCATTTTCTCATAAAAGACCCAATCAAATTGTACACACAGTACACAGTGAATATGGCATTTACTCAAAGTGCACGTGAAGCGCTTTTACTTTGAAATTGCACTCACGCACTCGTGTGGATCCAGCGAGAGCAGCAGCAATCTACTGAGAGTTTATACGCAGTGGAACGCCTGCTTGGATTATCTTGACTGACCATCATGATTTGTGAATTATCAGAGGAACATTTGATCCTTATCTTGAAGTTTTTGATTCTGGCTGATAGAATACACGTTTCAGAGGAAGAAATTAGATGAGTGCTTGACGGGAAGAAAACACTGGATTTTCGAGAGGATCGTGAATTACATCTGTTTAAACGAGATATCTGCATATTTACAGACAGTATATGATAGAAGTTTTATTGATATTAGCCTTTTTATCATTAAACAAGACAGTTAAGGGATACAGGGAACTGTTGAGGAGAGAGATGGAGAAGGAAACAGGCGAGCACTGTAACGTGTCGTGGCTTTGATATGCGGACCGTTTAAATGAGACTGTGTTGCACACCGGCCTATTATTGTAGTAACAAAATGGAACATAACAACAAAACGAACTGTGATTGGTCATTTACATGTCTCAGATGCTCCTTCACATGCAAGCAGGCAATTCTCTGTGCCCTCGTGGCCTTAAGAAACCAATTGGCCAAACAGGAAAATGTATCGGCATTGCCGATGTATCGGTGGACCACTAGTCATAAGATCTGAAAACAAAAATCAGTTTGCTACAAGGCAAATGAGTTAACCAGCCATCTGCTGGTTAAATATTGTAATTTCATGTCTAAAGTTTTTTTTTTCTCTCTCTCTCCAACAGATGGCAGTAATCTGCCCCCAATGCATGACAATATGTCCCTGAATAAAATTGTGGCATGTAGTTGAAGTGTAAAAGTGAATTTAACATAAAATGTTCTTATTTTATATAAAAATTAAGGATTAGGGTAGGGCTAGGGTTAGGTTACACTCTTAGTGTGTGGGGGTCAAAATTGACCCCTAACACACAGCATGTAAACCCTTAACGAACAGAATACAAGGGTTAACCTGGCGCGTTATCTGTACAGCTGGATTTACGCTTACTGCCCTCTACTGTCACATATTTGCAAACGTTCCTTATTACGGAATTTACGTATGGGTCGGGCGCATGATTAATTGCAATTATTTTGTAACGTGTTATTTTTAATATAATAAATTGCATTCAAGTAACATGTTAAATCGACAGCACTAAAAATAACCATTATTTTTTGCAATTCTGGTTAGTGATGCTAGTGGTGCAGACATTACACACTTCAGCTTTAACCAGATTTGTCTACGAATAACAAGGTTTTGCTGTGGGGTTTACTGTAGGTGAATCCCCTGCAGAGAGCTGCAGTATAATAGCATTAATGATAATGAAAAGACACTCAGAATCCCTTACAATATAGCCCAGAATCTGGCCTGTCCACCTGCTCTTAGAGTGAGAGAGAGAGAGAGAGCGAGCGAGAGAGAGCAGTAGGATGAATATGGGTGGAGACTGAGGACAGTGAGGGCCTGTGGGCCTTTTAACACAGCCCAGCATCTGCACACAAAAACACACACAATCTCTCTCTCTTCCCACACACACACACACACACACACACACACACACACTCTCTCACACACAGCTTAAACTGTCCAAGACCAGCTCTCATTTCACCGGAATATACACAAGCAGATGCATGTTGGGAAAATGTCACCTGTGCAGGGAGCTGGAATTACAAGAGCTGATGTCATAAGGCTATCAGCTCAGCAAAAGGTAATGTCCTTTACCTTCACAGACCCAACCCTTAATATCATACTTAGATAGATTTGCTATTGTAAATGAGATGGCTTAAGGAGGATGGATGCAGTGTGGATAGATTAAAACAAGACATTGCTTCCAAATATAATACTTGATTTGAGGATAAAGAAATAGAGCACAATGTTCTCTTGAGTGACATGAGTATAAAAACATCTCATTCACTGACTTCAGCATTACATTTCAGGGGCAATATCTGATGCAATGCCACCGTAATTAAAGCAGCGCTACCATTCTTTCTCAGGAAGTTGATTTTCAGAGAGGAGCCATAATCCTCAAAATCCTCAAAATACCCCCAATGCCAGAATCAACTAACAAACAATGTCAAGTGGCAAGACTGTAAACAGGCAAATACATACATAAAAATATGGGCATTTGAGTGTGGTGCTTTTAGAATGCCATGATGCAATTTCACCTAGAGTTAGGCAAGATGACACAATGACTCAATGCTGAATAGCTCATTAGTCAAATTTGCATTCAATATTTTATGGGTAGTTGACATAAAATAATTTAAATAAATAACATGTCTTGCAGTGTGAAATGCTCTAAAACTATTTCAAATATTTTAAAAATGTTGCTAAATTTTCTATTTCTATTTCTGCTAAACTATTGTATTTTATTAATATACATAGTTTTTGGTTATTTTTTATATATTGTTTAAGATAATTCTGTATTTATATATAATATTATAATATATATTAGATTTATGCATGCAGCTTTTATGACCTGCATGTAATATTTTAACTTTTAAAAATTAATTTGTCACACCACAGGACCATTTAAAATGAACAAGGCAAAAGGGGATTAAAATGGTGAAAAACCAAGGGAATGGTGATCAGTTCCAGATCTACAATATACACTTTCTTTTTCTCCTTTATCTAATTTTCTGAAATAAGCGTGTATATTTTTTTTTTTTTTTTTTTTTTTTTAGTATCACCATTATTAGCTGGCACAATTATTAGTTATGGTTTCTTGAAATTAGAAAATGCCAGTTCACAAAACACATATGACCACCAAATGCAGAATCTCACCATTATGACATCAGTGCAATCGCCTTTTCATTCAGTCAAGGTGAACAGCCTAAGACACAAAACAGGGTCCCCAACAGAGAGGAAAAAATTGCTATTTTGGAAATAAACATTATTGCATATAATCAGTTAGAGGTTTTGTCACGGCTGGAAGCAGAGGTAGGTAATTAAAAGACCCATCTATTTACTGAAGGTGCCTCTCTCTCCATGTCCTGACCCCCTCCCCTAGTGGCAGGGAGCAGATGATATCGATGATTTCCTCTCCTATAGCTCTATGTCACTGCATTAATTGGACACAGCACATTAATTGAAAGTGAAAAGAAGATCCTGCCAAAAATGAGGAGGTTGTGGGGACTGGGGGTTGGTGGGTGTTTGACTGTGAGAAGGGATGGCACAGTCTGTGAAATAGAGGAAGGGAGGGACAGGAGGGGAGGGCATTTGGGGAGTCTTTAATTGTTTAAAAATTAGGCATGTGATTGACAGTGACAGAAAGTGGGCATTGACAAGCTGTGCCCAGATGAGAACGATTAGCATGCAACCAGACAAGCTGTCACTTCTCGCAACATGTTAGCTATAGGAAATATTGTCAAAATGGCAAACTCTGATCTGTGAATGATCCGGAAAAACTAGTACTAAAGATGACACTTAAACACATTAAGGTTGAGACTTACACTGACAAACAATATCCAGGGTTCCCACATTTTTTGACCAATGAATTTCCATAGCTTTTGCATGACATTTCCAGTCATTCATTATTACCAGATTTTTAAAAGTAATTTAATAGAGATTGCTGGCTGAAATTCCATTTGTATATCAGGTACCAATCTTTTGAATTAATAGATTTAAATTGTTATATTTATCAGTGTACAAATGTCTCCAATGAGATCCTCTAAGGACAGAATGATGTCATCATTCTGGATTGCAAGCACAAGCACTCACAAAGTGCAATATCTACGTAGCCAATGAAATAGAACTGAGCAAAACTTCAAGAAATATATTCATAGACTTTTTATTGCATTGGCTTTTTTCAGGCCGCCAAATCACAACTTTAAAATTCATTTATATGAATATTTCGAGGTTTTCCATGGCCGTGATATCCCTGAATATCAGGTCGCATAAAACAAACAGGAATAATAAACATTGGGAGGGAGGTTATGAACTTTATGGATTTTTTGAAATCATTTTATAGAGATTGCTGGCTAAATTACCATTTGTATCACATTATTTTAGTATGAAGATGAATACACCCTAAAATTAATAGATTTCAATGATATTACATATTATATACAGTTCTAATAAATTATTATGATCAGTGTACAAATGAGACCCACAAAGGACAGGATGATTTTAAAAATGTCCCGATAATTCCAGGCTTTCCATGACTGTGGGATCCCTGAATATCAGGTTGCATAAAACAAATAAGAATAATAAACATTTGGAGTGAGGTTATGACCTTTTCTCATTTTTGAAATAATTAAAAGAACATGCTTGTCAAACATTTTTCCAGAAATATCTAGCATATCAATTGCCCTCTGTCACTGCTAGGCTGTTCGAGTGAAATGCAGACAAAGCTTTTCAATGCCTCTGGACCCTAAATGTCCCAAAGTACTACAAGGCCTCCAGCTAACCAAAGGTTAATGCTTCTTATTGGGTTGATATAGGGGAAAAATGTGAGGTGCAATCTGATTATTTTATTCAATGTTTGTGTATGTGCAAGATGGATCCAGTCACAAGGAAAAAACATCCCCCTCTGACCTCTCATCCCACCTGCCAGTCTTTTCACGTCTCGTGCTGCCGCCGCCTCCGCTTCTGCTAAATTAAACGTCTGCTTTAAATGATTTCACAAGGAGCGGCTCAGCAGCAGCTAACACCGGCCAAGAATAATGCAAGGTGGATCTGAGAGTTGGCGTTGGAGATGGGGGGTGGGAGCGCGGAGGTATTTGTTTGCTAAAAACAGCAGGGAGCAGACCTAGTGAAGAATGTCAAGTCAAATTGTTCTTGACAGTGTTAATATCTGCACCTCATAGGGATAATTACATGTAAATAAATAGTGAAATAGCTCTCAGCTGGAGTCTGAGAGGAGTGAGCGGGGCAGTTAGTGTCAGCCAGATGGGGACTACAGTGCTAAGGACGGTACGTGAGTAAGAGGGAGGGGGGAGGGGACTGATACAGAGGCAGAAGCCTCTAAGATGTTGTAAAACCACATCACAGTACTGTAAAATTATAGTAGCTTTTCATACAAATCCAAAACAATGAGACAAGCTTTCAAAAGTCCATCATAAACGGCCCAAGTGAAGAAGTGCAGAAAGTGGGCGGGCAGGGTGAGTGGCAGTTTGTACTTTTGTGAGGCTGTAGTATTAATCATAGCTTTACACCTGTCAGACTGGCATCTGGAACTAACAGAAAGCATGTGCACTAGGCCGACCCCCCCCAGCCCTTGGTGTTTTGAGCAGGTTCATAATTGTTGGAAGTTCTTCTCCTACTGTTCAGACTCAATGACCCTGCACAATCTCTGACTCCACACTTAAGCCCCTAATGCCATGGCCTGGTGAGCCTATGGGGTGAAAAATCTGTGCATTCTCTAAATATACTAGATAACCCTTTTTTAAAGTAAAGATAGGATGTGGTCTCACACAAGGGTGCGCCTGTTCACCTGTTCACCCTGATTCCTTTATGACTGTATTTTTTTATTTTTTATAGTTCACCCAAAAAATGATTAACCTGTCATCATTTACTCACCCTCATGTAAGTATTAACTGTTTTTCTTCCGTGGAAAACAAAAGAAAATGTTAGGCAAAATGTTAGCCTAAGTCATTCATTTTAATTGCAGAAAGAAAGTTATATGGATTTGGAACAGCATGGGGGTGACACTAATGATCAATAAAGTTACCTTTTTTTATATAAAGACCCTTATTCTCAATAACGTTACTTTTTTAAAATAAATAATTGGTCACAGGTGTGCATTTATCTACATTTTATGGTTTCGAATGTGGCCCTTCTAATTAGAATTAAGGGTTTGAATTATCCGTTTTATACAACATTGTCTGTGCCCATCATCCCCAATCTTTTCCAATATTTTTCCCATGCTCCAATTTTATTTGTGTATGATTATGAATGCTACTCCTTGTTTACGAACATGTTAGCATTTGTGAGACAAAAAAGGATTTTTTAATTTTTTTTTATTGAAATTCAAAAAGAATATATATATATATATATATATATATATATATATATATATATATATATATATATATATATATATATATCAAGCATTTATAATAAGTAAATATTTTAGGATTTTCCACATTTATCATAAGAAAATAAGATTAAAGATTTATGGAATCCATTTTATGGAAGAACATTTGCAATATGCATGAATACATACAGCAAACCAGTTTTCTTTTTTACACATTGTTAATGCTGAGCTAATATTAATGGATAAATACTATTTTCCAGTCTAACAGTTAATTCTCCTGCATGGCACCCTGAATGCAGTGTGTGTACTGGTCTCAGCCCATCCTCACTTAAATCTCCTGGGATTTACTGAAATTTATATTGGCTGCCTCTGCGAGATAAATGTAAATCACAGTTCCCTTATATTTATATTTATCAGGATGCAACAGCTCACTTTTTGCAGCGAAAAATCTCTCACACACCCAAGCACCCTTGCATTTAAATTGAGTTTATATTGTCCTTCATTGCCTTTCATCTATTTAAGAGAAGAAGCATCCCTCTCTGTGGAGACATAGAAAAGAGAGAGTAAAGAGAGTGAAAGAGAGATCAGAGATGCTGTTAAAGAACAGCAGAAATATAGGAACGCAATATGAAGGTTTTATGATGGGGTCAGAGAGGCTGAGAATTGTGACTGATTTTGATTCCATTATATGGACACAAACAGCGTCAACCAAGCAACTGCTTCACTCAAAATGATGATTCACATGTGTTTGAAAGGCAGTGATGATAGTGAAACCGGGGCTAGTTGTCACAATTTTTTCTCCACTGATTAAAAATATGAAACCATTATTTTGGCTATCAAATATTGTAATTTATAAACAGTATAAATTTACAACATTTAAAAGAGACGTGACAACTTCCTGCAATAAAAATATGACTTTTATGAAAATATATCCTTGTCCTGAGAACACAACTCAACTTTCCGATTAAAATCTACCTTTATTAAATGGTTGACCTTTGCCTAAATGCACAGAATGTACAGTATATTCAACAGATATAGATATACAATTATACTAATAACAATTTAAAATGTAATTAAAATTTGGTTTAGAAGATAGAATTCACAAAAAATATTCTAATTTAAGAGGGTTTTAAACTAGGTGCTTCAAACCAACATACAAATCCACTGCTAGAAAAATCACACATTTATGTAATTTGACTTTTGACTCAAAACATAAATTCAGTGTCTGAGATACTGCCTTTGACCACTTCCTTGAGTGACAACTAGCCCCGGTTTCACCTATACAATTGTAAAGATCAAGCTAGGGATAATTAAATCCTTTTTAGTAATTTTTCACTTTCTCTACAAATAGGGTTATGCAGCAGACCTTCTGAAACACAAATATTGTACAGCTGCAGCTCGCCAGCAGGAGCCATTGAATATGAAATGTATGTATCTGAGTGACCTGAGAAACCAACTATATTTCATTAACACATGCACAAAACTCCAATTTCACTCAGTCTACGCTAGAGAGAAAAAAGATAGGATGAGAGAGAGAAACTAAATAAATTCATGCAGAAAACATTCTGCCAGTGGATATGATTTAAATTCCCCTGATTTTCTTGACAGCTTCAGAGCAGGTCTCAACCTTTTTTCTTCTTCTTCTTTTTTTAAAGCCTCTTAGTTTTTAACTCTTGCCAAATTGAAACAGCATCTGTATTTAAGTCGGGTTCTAATTAACAAGCAGTTCTCCTCTGATCTCGGAGTACGGGGGTGATGTAAATATTCATTTATTTAGTCTTTTGATTTGCTGATGGTGTCACGTTCCAGCTGACACCATGCCCAGCGAGCGGCTTAATATTGCAGTCTTAATAATAGCAGAGAGGACATACAGATTCACTCATTGACATTCAGGTGCACAATGTCTTGTCAAAAAGCTGCAAAGAAGAAAAAAAAGAAGCAAAAGGAGTGAAGCAAAACACAGTCTTTTTTCTTTCCCAAACCTCTTCTGCTTTCTCTCTCTCTCTCTCTCTCTCTCTCTCTCTCTCTCTCTCTCTCTCTCACTCTCACTCTCATATAAATTTCTTTTTTGGCAACCCCTGTGCAGGCTTCTTAAATATAATTCATCCAGTTTAAAGTGGCTGCTGTGCTAATGGAAGAGAGGAGAGAGGAGAGAGGTTGGAGTCCCCCCTCCCTTATCTCTAGCAGACAGTTGTCAGGAATCACTGGTGAGGCCTGAGTTTTGCGCGTGGCTCAGGCAGGGAGGCCTGGGGATATGGATCAAAGAGAGTGTTGGTGAGCACTGCTCTGTCTCTGATCCCCCAGTGCTGAAACCCAGCCTATTCGCTCTCCCTTCCTAACATCAAATGCTAGCCAGAGTTCCTTCATTACAAAACACAAATCTTCCAAATGCAATGAAGATAGGTGCAAAAACAAAACCAAAAAAACAATACTGTTGACGTTTTTTTCCCTTTCGCTTCTGTTACAAGTTTATGGATGTGTTTGTTTTTCATTGTTATTCTTGTTTTGTTTTGTTTTGTTTTTGTTTTTTATGGCAAATTGTTTTTTCTGCAATAAACATGTCTGTGTCCATAGTCCACAGGCATGACTGTTTTAAATACTCTTTTAACACATAAACATCCTATTTTAATGTTTCTAAATGTAATTTTTTAATATATGTTTTTAAATGTTTATTAAATTAAGCATGTCATATTTCAGTATGTTTTTAAATGTTTATTGCATTTAAAAAATATTTTTAATTTGTCACATTTTTACATTTTAATAAGTTAATTACATTTTATTTATTTATTTATTTAATTAATTATTTATTTATTTGTCTGCCAGATATATTTATTTTTATTTTCAGTGTATAATAAATTGGAAAAAGAGGCAGAAAGAATTAAATGAAATTACATTTGAAACAATGATAAATATTCTTTATTTACGCATGTTATAAATAAAGTTACATTTAAAAAATGAATTTTAAATTTGATGAAAATAAAGAAAATTCCACAAACTCCATTGCCAAATTCAGAGGACAAGTTTGCCACATTTTTTCTATTTATTTATATATAATGTAATTTATTTAAGATTTACATTGTTTACATTTTGTTGTCTATGAATAGTGTATGTCGAAGGATTTCTCATTATAAGATGCTTTGAAAAAAAAAAACACTTGTTAAAAGTTTACATAAATATAAACATAAATGACATAAAAATAGCAAAAACAAAATTGTAAGCAAAAAAAATAAAAAAATCTAATTTGTTTTCAATCCTTCATTAACAATATCATTACAGTAATGTGGGAAACGTAGAGGCACTCACACTAACAGCTAAAAACATGTGCACGCATCATTACCTGACACTGACAACTTAATCAGCACACTACAGAAATTTCAGTAATGCTCATTAGTACTGGGACACTCTGGAATCTTTGCTAGATGACTTCAGTGCTTTCAGGAGTGGTGTTGTTGCTACGGGGCCCAAAACAAAAAGCATGACTGATTATATTGAATAGTTGGTTTGAGTAAAACCTGTTCATTAAAACTGGCGTGCATTGTTTTCCTCTCCAGTTACGACAGCTAACAACAAAAAGGACACATATCAGGCATAACATACTGGAACGTCTCCCGTTGCAAACCCAATCGCCCGCCTGCACAAAAAGCATCTGTTGTAGGAGGAGGAGTGACTGTAACAGAAAAGCAGCCAACAGCTTTATTACTGCTTTTATCCATTCTCCACATGTCCAATGTTTGGACTAGTCTCTATGTACACCAGAGGATGAAACATAGAAAAGACATGCAGTCTAGGCCATAGAGATCTGTCTATTGCTCTGACCCGGTCCAAAAGTGGGCTTAATAGAGATTAAGACTGGCATTGCATAATTTTCATCTGAACTAATGTGTTTTCCAGAGGTGCAGTATGAAAGTGCTCTGGTTCTACTGGCACATGAGGAGTGAGAGAGCAGGGTGTGCACCTGTTAGTGTTGTGAACCCAGCAGGGTTGGATTTCATTCTGGCAAGTTGCCATTAGAGCACATATACTGAAACCCAAAAGTTTTTCTCTACCTGATTGTGTCTATCTACACCATGAATTTTCTCCTGCATGGCACCTGCATGAGTTTTCAAAAGTGCATTGGAAAATGTGCATTTACTGTATGTCATGCTCCAAAAATGCTGGTACAATAACATTTCCCTAAACTAGAAACAGTGGTGTCTTTCCTCCATTTAATATATAATAAATAAAAAGTAATTTTTCTATGGAAACCATATTAGTACATTTTCTTTTTTCACAATATCACAATTATGTGAAAATATGGGTAAATAAATATTTTCACTTCTTTGGTTTGAGAGGATGTTTCCATTCTAAAAATGGATGACTGGAAAATTGGATGGAACTTTCAGCTGTTTCTTCACGTTTTCCTCTTTCTCTAATAAAAATGTTTCAGACAAAACATTTTTCTGAAAATATTGTTTTAATTGGTATTTTTTCCTTCAGTATCACTTGCCATCCTATTAGTCTTTTGTAATTGTAATATAACTAACAAAAGCCTTTTACTTAAAGGCATCAACCTTCAGGAAGTGATTTCATTTTGGTGGGAAAACATCAGTTCAAACATCAGCCCCTATTAGCTAAGGATTTGTTCTCTTTGATGTTTTGTGGTACTTGGTTTGCCTCACTCTAATATGTTCCTTCCTGATTCAATCGATATGATAATATAACATTTTAAAAGATGCTTAAGAATTATCTAAATTAATTTAAACGCTCAAGAAAATATTTTTTTTCAGATTTACACATTTACATTTCACAAATTTCCATTCAGCTGAATTCAGTAATCTTTAAGAAAATTATTATTATTATTTTATTTTATTTATTTATTTATTTTTTTAAAGATAAAAAATTTAATAAAACTGAATTGTGGAATGAAATTAAAATGAAAAAACAAATCTTAAAAATAGGCTTGATATTTTTTGTCTTTATAGCTAATTAAATTATTGTTATATTAAATGATTATTATATAATATTATATATTTTATTTTTATTATATTATTATCATATATCTCTTCTCTCCATCCCTCACTGAACAATGACCAAATTTAAGTCTTTATTTACATCCAGTTCAATAAAATATGTGGCGTTTAATGCTACATATAAAAATCTGAAGGATATAGAGGTAAACGCAAGGAAATGTATAAGCAGGTGTTATTTTTAAACTGTCTTTTAGATGGGTCATAAAGAAGAACCAACTAATCTAAATTCAATAGTGTCAATGAAGTGGTTGTCCAGACAAATAACAATGGGCTATTATACTACAATATGACAACAACTTTAAGCTATAAAGCTTCCAATAATGGCTCTCTGTGCTTGCTGTTTCCCACAGTCCACTACAATTTGACAAGCGGTAGGAAACATCATTGACAAAATGAAATACAAACTGTGCTCTACTTGTGTATTTCCTTTGTATAAAATTCACAAGTCATGATGGTAATTTTGCTAACCTTTGTTGTAACGAATTATAC
Organism: Myxocyprinus asiaticus; assembly: GCF_019703515.2. Taxonomy (NCBI): domain Eukaryota; kingdom Metazoa; phylum Chordata; class Actinopteri; order Cypriniformes; family Catostomidae; genus Myxocyprinus; species Myxocyprinus asiaticus. The sequence goes on along the minus strand of NC_059371.1, from coordinate 20,024,815 downwards.
TCTTCATATCCATACAGAATAATTTAGCGAACACAGCTTATTTGCATTGATTTGCATGAATTGTCTTCATTGAAGATTAAATTAATGTGTTAAAATGAATTACTGTAAGTAAAAGAAAGAGTGTAGATTGGACAAATGATGGAGAAAATCATGATGTACAAAAACAAGCTTGTAAGGACTGTCATGTGGGCTCCCTGTAGTTGAGAAGACTAAGGAGGGTTTTGCCTTATGGGGCACTGGCGGCCTTTTCATGGACACTGAGGCACAGTGTGATGCTGGGGTTGAACTATGATACTCCTGTCAAAGAGAACATACATTTTTCCTACAATAAGGGCCTGATGGAATAGCCACATGTGACATGTGGAGCTGGGTGAGAGGGGCTGGACTGGCATGGGGAGGTTAGGGGGCCTAAGGAGGGGTCAAATGAAGGGAAAACCATCTTCATTTTAGTGTGAGATTCATACAAAACACATGGAAAAATTTAATATTTGAATCTGAAAATGTTCTTTGACAATAATTTGACCACAGCTATTATTGCTATATCATTCTTCCATTTAAATCTATAAAAATTAACTGATGAAAAAGTGTAGCATAACCTGAACAATTTTACGTGTTTGTTTTTTCACATTCCTTCTGTAAAATTGCCAAAGCGAGGAAATTCTGCAATACATTGTAGAAAAAAAAGCACAGACAGCCTCAAATTAAAATAAAATTATGAATTAAATGATAAAACAAGAATAAGCTGTAATTTTATATTTTGTTTCTGTAGCAGGCTGTAAAAAAATAACTTTTTTATATTAGAAAAAAGCACCAGCCATGTTCTATGTTATTTATGCAGGTTTGCAGCAAGAGCATTAGTACTTAAAGCCCCTCCATACGATTAACAATCAAACATGCTGAGAAACGCTTATGTTATCCCCCAACTCTGCAGCAAAAGAGAAAATCTCTTTTTTGTCATCAAATCCCTAATTCTTTCCTCTTTTTGGAAAAAAAAAAGAGTAATACCAGTTTCCAATCTGCTTTGAGAAATATTTGGTGAGGGGGGAAAAGTGGTCATAAAATGTGTGAACAAGGGGGTAATTGTGGACAACTGCAGTATTGAATTTCATTTTCAACTCCTTACGCACCATTTCAATCTTATTTTCTGCCTGTTAGTCAGATCTTCTCAGTTATGGTGGGCAGAACTGCCCACTATTAGATGAACAATTGCATGTAATTTACTCTTCACCAAAAAAATTCATCAATAGCAGTCATTTTTCAATTATTTAGCATTTAATAATCCAGCCTAAGCAAAGAGCCTTATTTTTCCCCATCATTGTTCAAGGTAGCAGGCAAGGATGGTAAATTAACATCTTAATATAGTAACCTTTACGCAAAAACACACACTCAAATAGAGACACACAATGTACATATTTCATTCTATATACCAATATACAAGAGAAGCATGCCTTAAATTGATTCGCAATTGCATGGCTTACTGAAATCCAACATAACTAAACTAGCTAGAAGATGAATGATAACTTCACAATGTTCAGCTTTCACCTTTCTGAACTCACTAAACAGAGCCACACAAGAGCTTCTATACAACTATACTTGTTGCTCTATTCCAATTAATTAAAACATTCTGAATTGTTTAAATGTCTTTTAAGACTTGGAAATTTCTTCTAGACAATTAAATGTACAGACCCATTAGTTTGGTGAGATTGTTTTTCTCAATGAGGCACAATGCTACTAGCTCTTTGATTGAGTATTTCTTACTGTGCAAAGGATTTGTTCTCTTTAGGGTATCCTGTATTGTTTGAAACTCAAGCTCTAATTTTCCTGAAATCAAACTATTAAATCGTTATTTTAATTAGGGAGTGGGAGAAACAAAGGAATATTAATTAGAAAACATTATCTTATAATTACTTTAGCCACACAAGAGTGTATCAACCACTTAAAGACAGTTTCTCAAAAACATGTCTGTTCAGTACACATGAGACGCATCTAATCACCGAACATACACAGTAGCTAACAAAGAATATGCTGTTTTATCTTCAGCGAGGTCTCGTAATTCCACTTGAAAACCTTCTTGACATCTGGCTATAGAGAAGAGTATTTAAACACTGTGACCAGTGACCCTTACTGACCTGTGGAGAAAGCCCATTGCTCACGGGATTCATGTGATTGCTGGATGCTGACTGGCTCATGAAGGTGTCAGTGTAGTTGGAGAAACTGTGGCGACTGGATGAGAGCCCGTAGGCGGAGCTGCTGTCACTGGAGAGCCCGCCCTGATGCATTGTAGAGGGGGGCAAGGGCTGTGGTCGGTGCACTGTGCCACTGCCATCTGGAAAAAACAGCACATTTAATTGCATTACAAAATGCTTCTCATATGCATCATGGGACCAATTTCAACTCACATTTGTATTTGAGGATATTTGTAAGATGTGTTTGCTTATAGTCGTGCTAAAATAAGCCTTGGAACAGGGTAGAATTCTACACAAATAAATCACATTAGTGATGACATGATTGGTTAAGCTACCTTGTGGTAATGTTGTTGATGGGTAGGTGGACTCAGGAAGCTGATATGTTGGTAGAGTGGGCATCCCTGTGGGTGGAAACCCACCAGGTAACAGGTGGTTAAATGCAGCCAGTTGATTAGCTCCAGCTTGTTTACGCCACCTTGCTCGTCGATTGCTGAACCAAACCTGAAAAAAATCATAAAGCGTTAAGGTCATTTACAAATGCCTTATAAATCATTAATATACGGTATAACAACATGAATAAGAAAGGCGACTTTTATGCAATACTTGTCAAATAGTGAGCAATTTAACTTACATGTTATAAATGCTTAATAAACACACTTAAAATGAAAAACATAAAATGCCCTAATGTGTGACTTATGTCACAATGCAGCAAAAGTTTTATTACAGTGAGATTTAAAAGAGGGAGTATGTCATTTTGCTACAGTTCGCTATGTGTTTATATTCATTACTGAAATGTCTTGACTCTCTTGTGTTGTCACTTTCCTTGTCACATTCATGAGTGGTGTCCTAACTTGCCTAACCCTAGTTACCTAAAGTCGCATGTCCTCAGTATTTGCAAGGACCCCCTTTTCAATATTTCCCTTCATGTAGTTATAACCACATATCAATGATTTACAATGCATTTGTAAATGAATTATTAATTATTAATGACTTTCTTCATAACCCCTTAACAAAGGGAAGATTAATGTAAAAAGAGACTGTGAATGTTTATTTATTAGTTTGAAAAAACATTTTCTTTACAAATTTCTTTTTAAAATCAACAAGACATCCTTTATTGTGTTAAATTTTTCAAAGAAAGAAAGAAAGAAAGAAAGAAAGAAAGGAAGGGGGCAAAATGCTTCTGCCACATTAAGACACATTTTCAAAGTTTCATTCTAATGTGACTCATTGAAATGGGGAGAGCGGCCAATAACCCGCTCCTCTCTGGGGCCGGGGCACTGCCCCTGTGTATGCAAAAGAGTGAATGACATTGATCTATGCCTCAGAGGGGCCATTCTTCAGACTTTAATACACTGGCAGTGCAGTTAATCTACTGTTGTTTTTCAAATGGTCTCCACCATTGTGAGTGGAAGTGAAAGAGGGGGACAATGGCCCTTCAATGAATCAGACCACAAAGAGAGGGCGTCCTTTTTTAAACAACTCCTCAAGAATGACGCTTTCAGCCCGGGCATTGATCAAGGGGCTGGCATAGACATACTGTATGTGTACACACTTTTTCTCTGCCTCTCTCTTTTATCCTCACAGGCTCCCCTTCAATATTTGCACACAAAAGTAACAGAATGAAAGATAAAAATTCAGATCATTCTACATAAATTCTCAGGCAAATTCATATAATAGATTTTATGAGGTCAATAATGAGTAGTTGATTAGTGCATTACAGCCCATTGATTCCTTAAAATATGTTGTTGAAATGGCCATGTGGTGATAAATAAAACTGATAAATAAAATAAATAAAAAAATAGAAATGGGAATTTCTAAATTCATTAAAGAAAATCCCACCCATGGAAAAGAAGCAACCACAATGACATTCCTTAAAAACCTTCCCGTCTCATTCACTTATCCAAATGAAGACTAGGAAACACCTATAAGACCAGGAAACACCTATAAGACCTATATAATTATGCTTTGTAACACACCAGGGGACTAATTACTGCTTTGAACATGGTTAGCAATTGTCTACTTGCATAAACATGCCAAAAACACCCAACCTGTGAGAATACTAGACTACTGGAAAATATTGGATTTTTTATTTATTTAATTGTTTTTAATTGATGCTATTAAAATCCATTTAAAATTCCACCTCAAAATCCCAGTTCAGCAGCACTCCACCACCCCCCCATCAGCTGCCCAAAATTGCACCTCCAACAAAACTGCCACAATGTGTCAATAACTCTTCACATAAACTACAAGTCCCACTGACACAAGCCCCATTACTTTACATGTCTTAGGTAAGGATGGGGATCTGTTATTAGCCAGAACAGAAGGGTAGCACGAGGCATTAGAAGGTGCATATCTCAGTGTTAGAGGCTAGAGTGCCTGTTGTCCCACACTCAATAGATGGATCTCCTAAGAGGCTTGCTGTGAGCAAGGGCTTCTGAAAGCACCATTCTGGAACCCGATAGCAAAGGCACCTTGAGCAGGGATTTTCTCTCTGCTGCTGTTCTCTCTAATTCCCCACTCTTCTCATTTCCCTGCTTGAGTGGAGGCACAAAGCACACTGCCCAACCAAAATGGCCAACTCATTTCGTAGTTCTGAAAGAGTTCAAATAATTTCTTTAAAAGTGAATGGTGGCACTTGGCGAAACATTTAAGAGAGGAGAATCCGTTTGAGTGTGGCTGAAGAAACTGTTGTCTGATTGCATTTGGTTTCAAGAGAATGGAAGTCGAAAAATTCAATATACTCTCAATCTTCCAGTGATGCACAACAGGAGGAGTGAGACAGACAAAAGGAACGGAGGTAAATGGAAGACAAATCTGATTGCGGACTGTGTCATGATTTCACATTCCACTTGAGAGATTCGAGTGGGCAGCATCTTGCGTTCTCATCCAATATCAATCATCCTGGCCACCCTATCTGTTCCTTTCCCTTTCTTTTTTGCTGTCTCTCTGACTATGATGGTTATACAGTATGTATTCCTTGGATTACCATTGCCATGTGCAGGGCGGTTGGTGAGCAGACAGGAAGACGAGGAGTTAAACCTGGATAACGTGATTGAATTTCACAGCAAAAAAGTAGAACATAACAGTGGCTGAGAGGCGTAAAAAAGGCCAATATCAATCTCAGGGGCTCCATGCAGAAGGCTACTGGGCAAGGCTGGTAGAAGTTGGGAAGGGCAGTTGGAAAGGATGGGTGAAGAGACTGGACAGAGGCAGGCTAGAGTGGACCCCGGAAGTAACAGTGTGGCAAAACTATGTAAAACGGGGCCCCTCTCCAGAAACATCTGCAAAATTCAACTTCTATATCACCCAGATGTCTAGCATGGATTGTATAACCCTTGGGTGCATTCACACTCTCTTCTTTGCTTTTACAATCATATACATTTACAAATAATATGTGAATACATAAATACAAAACCCAAACAATGTAATCTATTTACAGTATTTGACCTATTTATTGAAGCTCTAATTTTTCGTAAGACATGAGTGTAAGTGTGGAGCTGGTATAGAATAATTGGCTCCAGACTTTGCTGGGATCAATCACAATGCATGTGATATGACTCCACAACAGAGGAGTCATATCTTCCAACACTTGTGGCCTGGAAGTCTTGTTTCAGGATTGGATCAAAGGGTGCCAGATTACAGAGAGGAAGTGGAGACATCTCCAAGTCTACTTGTGCATAACATGTGGAAGGACTAACTCTCCTCGCTCTGTACCTGATAGCAGAGTTCCTCAACACAAAGTCATACATATCTCAGAGGGTCATGTAAGGTGGATAGAGATTTATGTTCAAATTAGGTCACAGTATCTATAGTTGAATATTTCATAGTTACATTTTTTAGAATATAATCTAAAAGTGGTGGGTCGCACATCTGTTCTGATAGGGTCACGGACAGTAGGAATGATGATTTTGTGATTTTTTTAGGATAGCAAAATACATAAGCTTACAAACTTTAAATGAGAAGAATACGTTTCCCATATCTTTTGTAACTACTGTGCATCCAATCACAATCTGTGGTATGTTGATGCAAATTTGTCTGTCATTTGGTAGAAGCCAGCCAAACTGGCAGATGTCAACATGGACCTTTATAATAATATGTTTAAATGTTTTATTTTACTTATGTACGATTAACAATTGTGGTACAGATTTCGCCACTCGATGCCCAATATAAAGCCTGAGTCCTGAAGCAAAATCATTTCAGAACCACTGATCTAAAAATAGGATAAACAGTTTCCTTGTGAGAAAAATGGTTCCTCAGAGTTTTATGTCTAGATTAAACCACTTCTATCTTCTAATCTTCTCCTCATATTTCACAGTGGTTGTACCACAACCTGACACTTCAGCATATCACAAAAAAGATTGCTTGCCTCACTAACTGATTGGAAAATGTAATAACTGCCATTGCCTATGAAATTAACTGTAATTCACCATTAATTCATCCTGTGGTCATGTCTCCCTCTGGTCTTACAAAAAGCAGTGAACCAGAAAGACCAGCAACCATGCTTTAAGACCTGGAAGCACTTAGTCAGACATGGATCAATTCCCGTGATTTGTCATCAGGGGCAATAAAACAGTGGAATTATGAGTAAAGTGTCTGTGCTTAAGAATAACTACACAGTGACAGTGCTCAGTGAATACAGATGACAGCTAATAGAAAAACACTGAAAACATAAATTAGCGATTTGAATAAACGGCTTTGACATCACCACTGATCCATGTCTGACTTTCTCTCTTTGGCATCAAGAATACTCCCTCTCTCCCCCTCTTTCTTTCTTTCTTTCTTTCTTTCTTTCTCTCTCTCTCTCTCTCTCTCTCTCTCCCTCTCTCAGACATCTGGATACTGTGTCAGTGCAGCTGCACACAAGTGGGTTGACACTAGGGCAACGGGGTCTGCCAAAAGCCAGCAGGGTCAGACACCTTCCCCTCCACAAAAGCAATGATCCCAGAGCCCTGGCATCTCCATTTGAGCCATTTCCAACCAAAGTGCTGACACACACGCAAATACACACTCACACACATCATCTGCTCAGCCTCTCAAGAACCAACTGCTGGGCTATGACTGGGTTGAGAAAACAAAACATAAGCTCTTGGGCCAAGACACTGAGTATGTGGTGGTTTCATATTTTCCAGTGAGATTTAAAGGGATAGTTCACCCAAAAAGGAAAAATCAATCAAAATTTTCTCACCCTCATGTTGTGCTAAACCCGTAGACCTTTCTTCCATGGAACACAAAAGGTGAAATTTTGAAGAATGATTCGGTTGTTTTGTGCAGGCAGTTACAAAGAATGGGAACTGAAGCTTTCATGTTACCGAATGGAAGCAAAAGCTCCATAAAAGTATTATAAAAGCTGTTCATGTGACTCATATATTATATATAATTCTACTGAAGCCATATAATGGCTTTGTGTGAGGAACAGACCAATTTTAAAGTGCTAAATATCTCCTTTAGTGTTCCAATCAAGAAAGAAAGCCATACAGGTTTGGAACAACATGAGTAAATTAAAAAATATATATATAATCCTTGCCTGATTCAAGTATGTCAAGAAAAATGCTCCCTCAGAACTGATGTCAATTTTCAGTCATGTTTATTTACTTGTCTTATTAGCATCAGTTGCCATAAACACACAAAAGGGCCAAAGGCCCGATGGGGCTCCTTTCAGAGAGAGAACCTCAGGGCCAAATCACTAACATTTCAGAGAAATCAGCAGGCTCCCTGATACTGCCACTGAGAGGTCCTCTCTCTGCTTAAAAGAGAGACTGAGAAGCAAAAAGAAAGAGAGACAGCTGCATTTCAATTATGTCATGATGCCAAGCAATTTACATACAGTATTTTCAAATTAACACAAATTACCTTGTATCACAAAATCGAATAATCAAGACCAGAAATAGAATCATAGTTTGAGGGTAAGAAATTGAAACCTGAGTCCATCATATACTGCACTATACAACTTTCTGTGAAACTCTGACTGGCCAAAAATCTGCAGACTCTTCAAATCGGGACTAAAATCAGTATTAAAATCATTCCATATAATCCAGCATTTAAATTTGGGCATAAGTCAAAATACATCGACTTGAACTTGGACTCTGCATAAGAGACTTGTGAACAAGTCTGACCAACATAGATTGACCTTACATAGTTGTTCCTCCTTCACTCTTTTACTACAGGTCTTTTACTTTAATTTAACATCAAGACCATTAGCATTTAAAGTCTACAAGCCTGTACCACTGGAGGGCCACAGCAAGTGGTCATATCTTTTACAAGCTCTTGATTGATTAATGTTACTGGTGGAGAGGGATTCCCAGGAGAGAGTGTATGATGCTCTCTGATATGCAGCAAATTTTACAAGAGGCAGTGGTGGGCTTGAAAGTGGTGGGAAGAAAAGATCCCATCCAAAAGCTGAAGTGAGAAATCCATCAGGAATGCACTCTCGCTCTTTTTACCCCCCTCCCAATGCTCCCAACAGCTGCTGCCATAACTCTACTGTATTTCCCTCTCATTGTTTCAACTATCCACATGGTTGACGTGCTGTCAGGACCAGTGGTGGTGGGAGGACAATACTGAGGGCCCTTAAGTGGAGATGTTTGTTAGTTCTGGAAAAAACCAAAATGTGTTGGATGCTAACAAATGGGCCTCTATGTAAATGAGTGATTTAGAGGTATAATTCTGTCCCTGAGATTATTTATTTAAAAAATTGTGTTACAAATAAAGCTGAAGTGTGTATTTTTTTTTTCAGTGGTAAAATACTTTCTCCTATCCTAGCCCTTTGTAGGTTGATTTCCTCAAAAAAGTGTAAATCAAAATATTCCTCTGTTTGTTTGAGCATCCCAACCAGCCCAACACTGTATTATATTTCCAATTCTGTATGGTGAAGATATTGCCACAAAAATGACCCACTTCAGCTTGATTTAATGGCCCCAGGTATTTTATGCTGCTCTTCTACAAATCATGAATTCCGTTTAGGCTTACGCATTTCTTTAATTGTACAAATTGAAGGGGGTTCAAATACTTTTCATCTAAATGCAAGTTAACAGAGGAAGTGCCATCATGTTAGTCACTTGATCATCTTTCTGTCTTCATGGTCGTCCACTGTGATATGGCTGGCAGGAAGAGGCCTGCTGTGTTTTTCTAGGACTCTCTTTGAGATGAACTGTTGCAATGTTACATGCATCATCAATCAGAGGACCTTAGTCCAAGAGATTTAGTGACATTAGTGCTCTATAGAACTTACAGCTGAACTCTTGACTGAAATGCCATTCACATCTCCAACAGAGAGCATCAGTCTTATGCATAGCATCCTTTCTCACCCCTAAGTAAACTGCATACACAAGCACTAATAACCTTTGTGTACAGAATGGTGAAGGTAATCAAGAAATATCAATACTGAGCAACAATGCTGTTGTACTGATTATCAGCATGGCTTTGATTGGGCCATAAGCACAAGGCCGCAGGCCTCACACGATTGCAATAGAGAGAAAAACAAAATTTTTTTTTAACAGCTTATATACAGTTAGTGGCTTACACTTTCAAACACAATATAGACTTTTTATTTTTATACATTTTTGCTCCACCAACGAAAATAGCACCAAAAGAAGCCAAAGCATGATCACTGCCAAGGAGCACAGTATGCAGAGCAATACAAATAATGATGTTTTTTCAGGGATGTTTTTAAATAATCAGCACTCTTTGAATGTCATTCATCCAATCAAATTGGAGAACCGGAACTAACTGTTGTATTATGCTTCTTAATTCATATGTGGCTTTAATTAATATTTAAAGCCATGTATAACTCTACTACAGTCTAAATGCAAAGGACATTGCCGTTTAAAGAGGTGTCGTACTTGTACTCTAGCCTCAGTGAGCTTAGTTCTCTGGGCCAGCTCCTCTCTTGTGTAGATATCTGGGTAGTGTGTCCTCTCGAAGGCCTTTTCCAGTTCCTCTAGCTGCTCAGCTGTGAAGGTGGTTCGACTGCGCCTCTGCTTTCTTTTCAGGGGCAGGTCCGGTTCAGACTCCACGTCGGAGCCATCATCAATTCGACCTATCATAGAGGACAGAGAATGAGCGAACTGAGTCAGAGTGTATCATGCACACTGCTACATAAGTTGCAGGCAACTACTGTACTTTTCCAGTGAGACAAGCCTACCAGAAAGCTCTCTTATTATGAATACTCTCATCATACTGATTTTGACATGTGTGCATGTCAGAGTGAATGTGTGTGGCTTTCAAGCAAATATTATTTCCATGCATGGCTATTTTTACAAGCGAGGCTCCTGTAAATACAATCCCACATCAGCACACATCCGAGCTGGCCCTGGGGCCATGGAGGAAAAATGGGGGGAGTTAATCTCCGCAGACCACCTTAGCTATCCCCGTACCAGTATTCTCCACTAAAACGAAACAAAACTGGCACTATGTAAATAATTCCAGTATATTACTGGGTTCATTTCATTAAATGGCATTTACGATATATTCTCGGCATGTTTATAACACGGTGGATTATCTGTCAAGCGCAGTCATGTCAGTTGCAGATATCTATAGCATTGCTGTTTATTGGTTAGTTGGGGGTAAGCTGATACAGAGTGAATGAGCTCAAATCTGATCTGATGCAAAGAGGAGGTGTGTGGGTGGTATTTCAAGCAAAGAAGCCTATTGATGAAAATGAAACATTTGCTCATCCTTGCTGTGAGGCACAGTCACTAAATTATTCAAATTATAAAATTCACTTCCATTATATGAAAGAAAAAAAAGATGGATCAATGCAATCACTGGAAGTGAATGGTGACTGAGACTAACACACTGCCTAACTCCATTGTGTTCCACAGAAGAAAGTCATATGGGTTTAGAACAACAGTCATATCAATATCATCCAACTTCTCCACCTATGGCAGGGAAGATCTTATAGCCCATTTCATTTGAGTTGATTCCTTATTTATTTCCAGTATGGCTGGCACTGGGCTGATCCCTGAAAATCCCTTCAGCAACATTGGGGGACTAGCTCTGTAGACACTGGCCTTAATCCAGGCCATGACTTCCCCCTAAATTGAAGCAATTCTACATTAGTGATGGCTGAACCCAGGCTTCTTATTTGCTAATGCTGGTGTGGGCTTCCAAGACTGCCCCCTCTGAACACGCTTGATTATAGAGGAGCCTTGTGGGCCGATAGCTGCCACAGTGAAGGCTGTCACACTGCACACTGCCGTGGGTTTACACTCTCCTTCTCCACCCTTCTCTCTCTCTCTCTCTCTCTCTCTTAACCCAGAACCCTTGACCTAGACACCTTTTCTTTAATAATCATTATTATTTCATCATTCTTTGTGCCAGTTTTAGCATTGAAATACCTAGCAGGCGAAGAGTTCAGGAGAGGCCTAGATCAGGGTTTAAAAGAGCCATCTGCCCATAGGCTGCAGGGGAAAATGAGTGTGCCAAATGATATAGTTTAATCTGGTGAGGAGATGATGGACATGACCTTATATGACACTTCCTGCTCATTCACTCTGCCCTGCCTCCATGTCAGACAGCCCTGGTGTAATAGCCCAAGGCGTGAGAGGCATTTGAATGAGAGGTACTGAACAGAAGCCAACCAAATGGTGCTCAGAATTTTCATCCCACAAACATATCAGCAGTGAACTTCAGAACATATATTCCACATCCTAAACATCCGCTCTTTAATAGGATCCTTAAAAAAGATCCTGAATACAGCAAGAACTGGTTTTTCAGGCCAGGTGAAATACAAGAGGGATTGGGGAGGTAATTGCACAACAGTAGAACTTGTGTTGACAGATTCTGTTTCTGACAATTTTGATTCCACACTATTGCATTTGGAGACAGCAAGGAGGTAAGTTTGGGAACACAAACTCCTAACTTTTGGCTGAGTAACAAAAAAGCTTGGATCTAAGTATGTGAACATATTTCAAATATTCAAATTCATTTTAAAGTAAAATGATTTTGAAAAGAAACAAAGTCATTTCATTTGTAGTTCATTCATGTTTCTCTTCATATCAATTTTTTTTGTGTGTTTTTACTTTGGCACACCCTTGACATTGCTTTGGTCATTACAGCAAATCCAAACTAAGGGCAACATCAGATTATGGTATGCATATGTCTGCTAGTCACTGTTTGTGTGTTTTTGTTTGTGTGGATAAAGAACTGGACAAAAAGTTCTAAAAATAACCTACAAATAGAAGCACAACAATGAAAAAGCCATCAAAGTGGCTCCGAATCCAGGCCAGTTCTGTCTTTTAATTAAACAAGGAATTATGGGATTACAGAGAGGTTCTCATTACAGGCCACTTGAGGAGTCCTTTGGTAGATGTCTTTTTGTCTCCCAGAGCTGATGCTCAGGAATTCTCAACGGATTACATGTGGCCGTAGGACATGAGGCCGCATTAATTAAATCAATTCCTTTGCCTGTTCTTTTAAGATTCATTTTGCCCAAATTCTCCCCTCATGCTAACACTGTGGTAAAAACATTCTCAAGTATTCATATATATGGCAACTCATGCTCTTCAGCATCACTTACAACAATCCCTATGTTGTATTTGGAGAGATTACGACAAAGTGGTTTGCCTTTGGCTTGCCGTGACAACACTTGAGGTGCAGTGTTCTATACTGATCATTTTCCAAAGAGACCTCTGGATCCTTAGAGGTGACCGGGACTTTCATTTCAGAGACAACGTGGAATTTATTTGCTCACCCCTATAATGCTAGACTTGAAAAGCAGAAGAAAATCAAACTATTTCCAGCCCTGCTTTTGCCTCATCAACCCGCATAATGGACTCTTTTCACATTTCTGGATTTGGAATGTGGAAGTAAACTATACCGGGGTAAAGCTCTATAGAGGTGAATGGGAGACCACAACAAATATTATTTTTGTGTTCCAATTTGCTCAATTTCGACTTGTCTTTCCTTTTCTTTAAAAAAAGCAAAAATCTGGGTCACAATGAGGCACTAACAATAGAAGCGAACATTTCAAAAGTATAGCCACAAGACATAAACAATGTATGTAAACATGATTTTTGTGTGATAAAATCACTTACTAACCTTATCTGTGTAAAGCTATATCAGATTTTTAACTTCACTGCCCTGACGACGTAATGCAGTAAACCCTAATTACAATTATTTTAACAACTTTACAGCTCAAATAATACTTGAGTTTTAACAGAAGAATTAATGTAAGTGCTTTTATAAAATTATAAGCTTCACATTTCTGCTTTGAAGCCCTCCAAAAATTGGCCCCATTCACTTCCATTGTAAGTGCCTCACTGTAATCTCGATTTTTTTTTTTTAGACAAAAGGAACGACGAGTCAAAAATGATTTTTTGTTGTAATCAACATTATGCCACAAATGTTGTCGATTGAGCTTAACTTCTATTGATCCCGGAATATTCCTTTAATCCCAGGGTAGTATAACAAAAAGAATGTTATACATTTACAGTACATCAAATAATATATACAGTTTATAAACAAATGCTAGATTTCCGCTGCTAAATTTAGGCAGAAATGCATCATCACAGTCTGTAAAAAGAGTGAAAAGAGTCCATTATCTGAGCAGATTTATTTGAAAACCAGAGGTCTGTAATCAACAACTTCACATTCCCCCTGTTTTCTTTCCTTTGGACAAATAAATGAAAATCAGAGGGACAAATCTAAGCAACACAGTTTGAAAGACCAGATGCTTGATGCAGTTGTGCATGCATGACTGATGAGTATGTATTCTGCCATATCACATTCTGCCCTCGTCACAACAATTACAATGTAATTTAGCTGCCATAACAGACAACACACAAGCTGCTTCTCAGCCAGCCCTGCACAGACAGATAAAACCAGAATAAGTTTGACAGCACTCTCTTGCTAAAGGTCAGCATCTCTCTCTCTCTCTCTCTCTCTCTCTCTCTCTCTCTCTCTCTCTCTCTCTCTCTCTCTCTCTCTCTCTCTCTCTCTCTCTCCTACACTTAGTATAATGAAGATAGGATTATGGAAATGAAACAGAAAACCTGGACCTCATCTTTGTCTCTGTGAGTTCCCACAAATGACATGCTAGGTCCTATCACAAAAATGTGACCATGGCAAATACCCAGATATATTGAATGTGCTGCAGCATAAATATAATTAAGACACATTTTCTCTGAAATGGCCCGGAGCAGACACCTTTGAGGATGGGATCTTTGCTGTTGAATAATAATAAATGCAGCAAAGTATTTTATATCTGTTGTTAAAAAAAATTAGAGTTCATTGCCAAACCACTGATCAGGATAGAACATGAACATCCCAATTAAAATAAGATGACATTTTAAATCTATTAAAATGTTCATGGGATGTTGATAAAATGTGATTAATTAAGATTTCCTGTGAACGCATTATTCCATTATTCATGTATTCCTCCGGGGTTGTGGTATTGTTAAATTTGATATTTTTTGAGCGAAAGGCACATGATGCAAAAACACAGAGACATGATTTTCTGAGTAAGATAATCCGACAGTTAATGAGCAATGTTTTTGTTCTGACAAGCTCTGACAACTATTGCATACCCAAATCTATTAAAAACTTCAAACTTCAAGTTATTAAGAGTGAATGTGCCTCATTGGACCAACCTGACTAATGGCATTTAAACATCAAAGGCAGTTAATAAGGACAGAATTGCCCTAATGTACTGTATCTAGAATATGAATTTGACTAAAAGCCCTTCAGTAAAACTCAACCCATACAAGTAGCCAGTAATCTAAATCTCTGTACAGTTTTGAACTGATTCACAGAGCTTTATACAGACAACCTGACTTAGCTTTTGTTGACATTTGGGCATAAAAGTCTTTGAGAGAGGCAACATGGAGGACAGTGATTAACCGCTGTGGATGAAGAGTGACTAAAGCCAAAGGGTAGTCATGACCACCCAGCATAAGCTCTTCTCTTCCGTCCCTGAAGACAACAACACCAGTGAGCAGATGGGATATTCATCATCATGGCCACACTCAGACCTCTTTCTCATCTCTGTTGTCTTTTCATTTTCATTCCCTATTTCTTGCTTTCTCTTCCTCTAACCTGTCCTGCCACAGTCCCTGTGTAAAGAGCTAAAGGGCCTGGGGTAAAGTTTCTTTCCACAGCTGCACATTCCACAAAGCTTAGCATGATAGCAAACATCACACACTTGTCTTCATCAGAACTGGCACTCAGAACAACATTACACTCAGGTTGTGTCAAGAATTAGCTAAGGCACACAACTGGCCTCCTTGTTTCAAACACATTTTCACTCATTTGTGTGGTATTAAACATGGCAGGGTCCAACAAGACAAGTTGGTCACCAAATTAAGCTGTTCTGTCCTTCAGAGTATCCCATTTGTTTTTAAATCATGAACACTACCCTAATATTCTTAGCCACCTAATTGTTGATAAAGCTTTTTTGATTGGCTATTTTTATTTTACATTTGATGTTGTGCTATTCTCTGCTTTAAAATGCAAAACACTGCTGTTTCTTAATGTCATAGTTGATCAAGAATTTATCCTAGGTGACTAAAATCAATTTATCTTTTAAATCACCACTAGCTTTTGGTCAAAAATTCAAAGAACCATTGGTGCAACCATTTCCCTGAATGGACTTTCAAACTATTAACAAATTAGTTTTCATTCAGACACGTCCATACACTCTCTGGTACTATGGAAGAAATAATGTATAATTATAAATATTAATCCCATGTTTTACACTTTCACCTGCTTCTGAGCAATCTCTCTGATTTCAGGACTCTGCCATCATTTACTTGTTTGTGTAAAGCAACTCCTCAGAGAGCAGAAGAAAAGAGGGGGCTAGCACAAAGATTGGCTCATAGAGCATCACATGGTTGCAATGCAATTAAACAATTTTGGTTATTCCAAAAATTAATCAAAATCAAATACCTGGCAATGCTAAAAAACTGATGATCCTCATATTGTGTTTCAATAACTTTTCATTCGCCTGCTACTTTATTGTTATAGCACTTATTATTTAGACGAAAAAAAAAATTTTAAAGAAAGAAAAAAACAGTTTACCATAATATTCCCAAGCACAGATTGGTTTCAGAATAAAGGCAGAGGTTGCATACAAAATCAAAACACAGTGGATATTTGCTTACACATGCTCTGTTCCAATTCACTTTCTACTCCATGTTCATTATTATTATTTTTTTCATTCCATGGAATAATAGAATGTCCTTGAAAAGAAGTGGCTACAGTTGAAAACAGAGCGATTGAGTGAAAAAGGAGGGAAAGCTCCATAATTTTGGCTCCCACAACAAACAATTAGCCCTCCTTTCTTTTTGTAGTATGGAAAAACATTTGAGAGAAAGAGAGCGAAGATGTGAAGGAAAGGTGATGGGTGATGCTCTTTTATAGGTCTTGTCATGTGCATGAAGGCTCAGCGGGCTTTTTGTCTGCTGTGTCTGTGTGAGAGTGTGCTCACCTTAAACAACAGAGAGACTCAGGGGCCTCCATGGCCTTTCAGGCCCAATAGAAGACGCACCTTAGGGGGCCATTTAAGCCTGAAAAGAGGGTTGACAACCCTGTGCAGCTCTGTGGGGCATCAATAAATGCTGACATATTGACTCTCAGTGCCCAAGCGCCACTGGAAAATGCTGCCTGAATATGAATCCATTTAAGGGTAGGGGAGAGGGGGTGGCTGCACAGAGAAAGAGGGCGAGGGTGCTAAGGATGGCTTGTGTCTCTTGGGTTTTGAATGTTCTGGAATGTGGTCACTGAAAAAGTGTTTTTACAATGAAACTATCACTAATGACAGATAGGCTAAACAACAGGGGGAAACTATGAGCATAGAATAGGTTAGGGTAATAGGACCTACTTTTTAACAATTTCAGACATCCTGTTAAAGAAATCATGTTTTGCTGAAATTACTAGATCCGCTCAGAATGTGAATATGAATATCAAATATGTTCAGCTGCATTAACTGAATTTCACTGCACCGCTATTTAAGAAAGACTCAGAAACGGTTCTTAAAATATCTGTAGGCAATTAGGGGGAAAAAATCCTTTTAGTGATATGTGCAGTGCAGTCGATTTAGTAGGAAGTGCTGACTTAACTTGGTCAAAAGAAGCTGGAGAAAGTTCTAATTCAGTTTCTGTGAGAAACTGAAAAGGTGTCCATTTACTTCCAGTCTCATTCATTCTTTTTAATGTTGAGTTTTCTTTTCCTGGGATTGAGATCTCACTATTTGAGGTCAAAAGCAATCAGAACCGTGGAACTTAATCAAATATCTAAAAGGTGAGAAAGATGGCAAAATCAGCCATTTAAACTAGCATGCCTTTAGCATATTCAACTTTAATATGTGTGTCAGAGAAAACCAAAAGACATGAGCATACCTCCTCCTTTAGCAAATTTTAACTGGAACAAGAATCTGGTGTGTTTAAGACTAACTGCTTCACACAACAAACCAGACCAAGCAGATCTGATACAAAATGCACAATCACGCTGCCCTTGTTAATTTCCATTGTCTTTGTGTTGTAAACATTTAAAATGGTCTAAATCTGTTGAAAGACAATTACACAATTGTGATGTACAGAGTTAAATAACTATTTCAAGAACAGTAATTTAAAAAATTAATTATAATAAAAATTGGCCACAGTTCCCTTGCATTACTGCAATAAGGTACATTTTTAGAGAACTTTATGGTACTACATGTGAGGCCTATCCTGTGAATATTGAGGGTAAAACTGCAGCTGAACTAAATTCCATCCTCACAAAGATGTTTGTGCTACCATGGCTTTATGTCTTAGCAAACTACCATTTATTTAATGCAAAGCCTTTATCCGCTTTTCCCACAGCAGTGGCGTGTGTCTCCTCTTGAGATAAAACAGTTGCATAAACAAAAAATGCTGAGTGTCAATTTAACCACTGATTTAGCTTATGGGAAATAAATCTCAGGATATCAATGTGAGCTCTAAGTGGATAGCCTAATGCTTAAAAATGAGTGCCAAAAGTGAAAATAAATAAATAATAATAAAGGCATTTTCTTATTTTGAAAAGAAAACCAGATAAATAATCACAGATGAAGAAAAAGTGATTTGAAATGCATTCACATAGTGCTTCTTAAAGAAGAGGCAAGCTCTTCTTTGGCAGTCAGTCAAAACACAGCCCAGTGAAGGGCAACCCTTTAACACAAATGAGGTGCTCTAATGTCTTTATGAGCCGACCCTGTTAACGCAATTTAATGGGCCCATAAGAACTAAACACTGCAACCAGAACAGAGCACAAATCCAGTTCAGTTGTTTGAGGCAAATCTCATATCAACAGATGCAAGAAGAAAAAATAGCCAGCAGTACTTGCATTTGTATACTAGAGGGAGAGAGAAAAAAAGTAAATGTGAAAAGAGTAGCCTGAAGAGAAACTGACAATGGCTGCATAAATAAGCCCATTAGTTAAAAATGTACGACAAATGCCCTGTTTGAAGCCTGCGTGGGGAGAGGGGAGCGGGTAGACTCCCTCACAGCTGCCTGGCCCCTTCGCAGCTCTCACACTGCCCAGCACATTCACAATTTAAGTTGGTGGAAAAAATCTGAGCAAATTTCTGATTTGCAACACTCTAGGAACATGTTTATTGTCTTTGTGCAAGTGCAAAACACACATATAAATAAAGCTAATGAAAAATCTCGGGGTGAGGCCGCTAAAGAGCATAAAATGGGAAATTTTATGGCCATAAGTAGCGTGGGCTGATGGTGATTTTTAAGCCATTGGACCATGTTGTTCGGCACTAATCACAGGACTGATGCGGCACAATTACCCTGCCCACTTAATTACTGTTACTTATTACATGGGCCAAGCTTCTATTGTCATCTAAATTGGCTACAATTTTACTGTGTGTTTCTATTCTTGAGGCATATTATGGAGATAACACACACAACTTCAATAATGAGAGGTTTTAATAAATTTAAGGTCAAAGGCATTTTACGCACCTTTAACCTTGTGCCAAACACAAATGAATTAATGGAACCTGCAAACTTTACTGAATTGTGTTCTACAGTATCAAACACAGCAGTTCAGCAGAGTAGTGCAATGCTGTAAACAATCATAGCCAAGCAATCACTAATCTATCATTAAGTGACTATTTCCCCAAGACCAAAACAACAAAGGTCAAATAGGTGATTTCATCAGTCATTCATCAAGTTAATGGATTAAGTTATTAAATCAGATTGATGTTAAAGGGACAGTTCACCTAAAAATTTAAATTCTCTCACCATTTACTCACCCTCATGCAATCCCAGATGTGTATGACTTTCTTTCATCTGCTAAACACAAACAAAGATTTTTAGAAGAATATTTCAGCTCTGTAGGTCACATAAACACAGCATAAATGTAATCCATAAGATTCCAGTGGTTAAATCCATATCTTCTGAAGCGATATGATAGGTGTGGGTGAGAAACAGTTAAATATTTAAGTCCTTCATCTTTTGTTTTTGGTGATTTGCATTCTTCATGCATATTGTCCCCTACTGGGCAGGAGGAGAATTTATGGTAAAAACTGAATGAATTATTGATCTGTTTGCACCCACAACTATCATATCTCTTCAGAAGATATCGATTTAACCACTGGAGTCTTATGGATTACTTTTATGCTGTGTTTATGTGCATTTTTGGAGCTTCAAACTTCTTGCCACCATTCACTTACATTGTGAGGACCAACAGAGCTGAGATATTCTTCTAAAAATCTTTGTTTGTGTTCTGCAGAAGAAAGAAAGTCATACACATCTGGGATGCCAGGAAGGTGAATAAATGATGAGAGAATTTTCATTTTTGGGTGAACTATCCCTTTAACATTGTGCTGGAAGGAAGGTATTTATGTACAATCATAAGTTCCTTAAAAACTTTATGGGGAGTTATCCATCAAATCTGAATTGCATAAAACATTAAAACAAGTACCGTGTTATCTTATGTCCAGCAGTATAACTTGCCACATAATGATAATAGTGATTACAACATTGAAATTGCTTGTTTGTGCCCATCATTCTGTTTCTGAAAGATTTGTTTTCTTAGCTGACAACAGGAATATCATTCAGTTACAAGTACATTTCCAGCCAAAACTACATTTCTTTTATTCATGTCTACACAGACTATACACTGTGGGCCAGAGGAGAATGTAAATATACTTCTCCAGCCAAAAAGACAGCAATGTGTGTTTTCAAAACATTCACTAGTATATTTATGCTGTCCTCAACTAGTAACAATCTAACAACATTTTTTCAAAACAAGATCTTTGCAAAACAAAGATAAAATCTGTGTTGTGAACACTAACAAATTAGCATTTTTTTTTCTTTAAATAATTATCATCCTCAATTATAGACTCCATGTAATCTAAACTTCCAACTTCTATCTGGTCCTCTCTTTGCTTCCCACCTCTGACTGCCTCGTCCTGCTCTGGTTAAGCTCACCAACTGAAGTATCCAGCGGTAGCACCTGTTGCCATTTATATATGCATCCCTGTCTCTCCCGGGTCATTTCTCTAAACACTTCAGTTGTAGATGGGAGATCACAAATCACCTCACCAGTAGGAGAGGGTTTTTGTTTGTCGCATTTTGTTAATGTTAGGACTGCCCCGGGTGATCTGTGCATATGACAAATAAACTTTGATTTGATTTGATTTGATTTCACTCAAGAAGCTGAATGCGCTCCTGATTCTATAAGGTGAGAAGTATCTGCTTTAATATTTGCTAAATTGACTATTTAAGTTTCAAATTAAATGAACATTGGACACTGCCAAGAAGTGTCACAAAGAACAGTTTAAATCATTTACATGATTTTCTTTCTTTCTTTTTTAATTTTTTTATTATGCTCTTCAAACTGCAGGTGAGCATTCAAAGATAAAGCAATACAATTTTGTTTTATATTATTTTAAAAGGATTCACATTTTATCCAAGCATGCATTACTATGTAACCAAAGATGGCTTTAAAGTTGAAAAATTAAACATGCCGCCTGTCCACATTTTGAAAATGTTAAACCTTTACATGGAGGCCCAGTAAATCCCATTGCCTGCATTAAGACAAAATCCAAACCCTACAACAGCCAATTTCAAGTCATTCACTTGGAAAATGTTCTGTTTAAAATGTCTAAAGGAGGGCGACTCTTTTCTCGTGCACTTAGATTACCATATTTCTCTCAGGCCTGTGACACCTGCAGCCCACTGAGGGCGTGCAGAACATTGGACTTTACTTCAAACAGCCCAAAGGCTGTGGGTTTGTGTATTGACTGGGATTGAGCTCTTCCAGCTTGGACCCCTCCTACCGCAGATGTACATTAATGCAGAAAAATACAAATCTGTGCAGCAGAAAGAAAGGCCGTTCCTTTTAACATGCTGTTGTCTAGCTTGATCGTGTCAGTTTGAGGGAGCCCATTCAAAGGTATTCATGCATCTGCCTTTGAGGAACAATGGCAGCTAGTTTATAAACTGTCTCTTTTGGCTGGCTAAAAGCTTTAGACTCCATTGTTTTGCTCCTCTTAATAAACTTTTGGAGGAGTTCATCAACTTGCATGAATAGCCAGTGCAGAGAGGCCAAAGACACAAAATAACAGACGGTTCCCTTTTCCCTTTTCTTTCTGCCTTTTGAAGTGACTGTTTTTAAATCAGGAAAGAGGGCTGTCAGACACCAGAACAATTTTTGGTCAAACAAAAAAGCAAACCACTGAGGGAACAAAAGTTAATTCATAGAAGAATGGAAGACTTGACTTTTTAAATAAAACTGAAAAAGGTGCACATTGAAACACATTAAAACTCTCTATCTTTGCAACACCACGTGGTAGATTTGTGCATACAATAATTAATGAGCTAAATGTTAATTAATTGCCTCCATTACACAAATCTTGATGGGATTTTAGTCAGAGACGCTCAAATTCAAATAGCTTCTTTCCTCTTTTTGTCTTCTCAGTAACAGTGAACAGAATTAACAGACTCTGAATTAAGACAAAATTTTGAGCCTGTTAAAAATAAAATAAATTTTCAAAGGAAAAAATATATAGGCTAAATAGTGTTTTAAATGCAAACTGTTGATGCTAATTTTATACACTTCCTTCCCAAAAAAGTAGGCTAGTAGCTACCTATCAAACCTCACACAACGTTTTTCTACTAAAACAAATAAGCAAAAATTGCAGCTAATACTACTCATGCAGAAATATTTTCCCAAAAACATAACTGCAAATTCACATAAAATATAATACGATTAATCGGCAAAGGCAGGGCAGAGGTGAGTAACGAATTTTGAATATTTCTTTACTCAAATATAAATATTTCTGTTGACTTTTACTTCACCCCATTTTGAAGAGAAAATTAATGCTTTTACTCCAATACATTTTTCCCGACCCTTTTGTTACTTTTGCAACTGAGCAA
The DNA here is from genome assembly GCF_019703515.2 of Myxocyprinus asiaticus. Taxonomy (NCBI): domain Eukaryota; kingdom Metazoa; phylum Chordata; class Actinopteri; order Cypriniformes; family Catostomidae; genus Myxocyprinus; species Myxocyprinus asiaticus. The sequence continues at coordinate 20,002,284 of NC_059371.1, read as the reverse complement.
CGCAAAAAATAATGCAGCTGCAAATGTGAACTGCACACAGCTTGGCATTAGTGATGGCCGATTCGCAAACCAATCATTAGAGTCGAATATTTTGAATTTTATTCTTTAAAATCGGTCAAATCGGTTCAAAAAGCAGACGATTCGTTTTTTAATACAAATCATGAGAGGAACCTCAGACAATGTGGTTTGTGTCTCCACTTTAATCTTAGCAAAGAAGAGACTGTTCGTGTAGGTTTTAATCTGTTTTTGTTTAGAAAATAATTGCTGTTGGCTGGGATATTGGCAACTTAAGCCTTTATGATCATCTTAACTAATGTAGCTCATTATCTTACGATTAAGTTAAATTGAACTTAAGTGGTTCCTTACGGGAGCTGTCCAGTCCAAAGGTGCTGATCACTTTGGCCAGTATGTCCAGGAGTTTGTCTTCTCAACATGAGAATAATGTGGAAATATTAACAAACATGGAAGTTGTTTGTAACCTCGTAGAAGCGCCCAAACTTATTAACAATTACAGCATTTAATTAAAGAAATAATGATAGTAAGACAGAGTTTCAGATGTAATGATGCTCAATTATAAATGAAAGTGACGCAATAAATGCATGTAATGTGAATGCAGGCGATGTGAATCATAAAGGGCTCTCACGTAAGTTTTGTTACTTTGGCTGTAAACTGAACAAATGCTCACAGAATAGGATTAAAATGACATCAGAACTACTCATAGACCTGTCTAAATATTAATAGATCGTCTGGTTAGAGTTCAAGGCACTGTGTACTTGTAGCCTTACTGCCATAATGCAGCATGTTACTGCCTTGTAAAAAGACTATAGGCGAGCCGATTTGAAACATCCATTGGAGGAAGGAGGAAGAGGAGGAGGAAGAGAGAGAGGGAATCTCTCATTGCACACTCTCACTCTAATCTCCTTTGTTAACCAAATTGTAATTATTTACTAGGCATATTTATTTAAGTTTTAAACTGCATGGTCACATTACTCACATATGTCTTCTTAAATAATCTGTTTAATAAGAACATGTCGTCTTTCTATTGCCATTACAATTATGCTTATCAAAGAAGGCTAATATAACGTTATACTTTATTACGTGTCTTGTCATTTAGATAACGTCGCATGCGCAGACTGCAAAGACTGCCCTTTTGATTTCATAGCGATTTTTCAACACTTTTGATCCTCTAAAATAGTTTACAATGTCTTTCCAGTGATCAAAATATTATATACAATATAAATTATATACAGTTTATTAAATGTCCCATCGTCTTTGTTAAACGGTGAAAGATGAGAGAAGGCACGTTAAAGTTGCACTTATGGACTTAAGAGCGGTTCAAATCTTTCGTTAATTTACGAACGTTTTTGCGAACTATTTACATACAATGCTTTTAGGAAATGTGCCTTAGAGATTAAGTACTACTTAAGTGCTACTAACGTTCAATTTAGTGCTTCTGAAAACCCAGCCAATGAACTTTGTCTAATACTAATGACGTTTCAAAACCCATTTAACCTGAAACAATTAATTAACACATAACTTAAAGTCATTTACTTGTAGGCTACTTTTGATACTTTTGATACTTAAAGGAATATTCGGGGTTCAATACAAGTTAAGCTCACTCGACTGCAATATCTGGCATAAAGTTGATTACCACAAAAATTTATTTCGACTTGTTCCTCCTTTTCTTTAAAAAACAAAAAACAAAAAAAAACGAGGTTACAGTGAGGCACTTACAATGGAAGTGAATGTGGCCAATTATTGGAGGGTTTAAAGGCAGAAATGTGAAGCTTGTAATTTTATAAAAACACATACATTAATTATTCTGTTAAAATTCTTGTATCATTTGAGCTGGAAATTTGTTTATATCTCATTTTAATTTTAATGTTTGCTTTTTTTTTATTACATCATCATGGCAACAAAGTTGTACTATTGGCTTTAACTTTACACAGAAAAGGTTAGTAAGTGATTTTGTCACACTAAAATCCTGTTAACACACATTTTGTTTATGTCTTCTGACTTTGAAATTGTGAGTATTTTAACGATTACAGATTGGTTCCCATTCACTTCCATTGTAAGTGCCTTACTGTAATCCAGATTTTTGCTTTTTTTAAAGAAAAGGAGGGACGAATCAAAATTAATTTTTGTGGTAATCAACATTATGCCACATTGCAGTCGACTGAGCTTAACTTGTATTGAACACGGAATATTCATTTACGTTTAATATCAGCTAGGATATATTAATACTTTTACTTTAGAATTTTTCTCATGAGCTACTTTGACATTTAGGCTTGAGTCAATTTCCATATAGGTAACTTGAAGTTTGACGACTGGCTACTTTATACCTATAACACTGTGCACAGGTTACTTTTCTTTTCTGTTTATGAGTGTCCTTAACCACGTTTGGCACTACTGCTTTGTGGAAGGATTCCCTTTTGTTGGCTGATCAGTCTCCCATTGGGTCTCCAGACAGGATTCTTGGCATTTGTCGGCAAAAATGAAAGAAGGATTAAGGAATGGCTACTGAACACTCCATGGTAAAGGAGTGGGCAACAATTCCCCCAATTCAAACCCCCCTCTTCCGCTTTGGGAACTCCTCTTTTCGTATATTTGTATTCCCAAAGAGGCCATTAAAGCTGGTTTGAAAGCGATACGAACAATAAGATAAAAATCAACAAGTCAAGTCGTATGTTGAAGGTTTCCTTAAATTGAACACCCATAAATATGTGCAATTACATAGTCTATATAAATAGTAAGCTAGCCTACATTTGCCGTTAATCCCGTATTGTTTATTTGGTAAATCTATTTTGTATGCCAAGATATTTATTCTTATCAGTTGGAGCTCCTTCTATTTTTAGATACATTAAGTCATTTGTTGTTTTTATTCTCAGCTTCTTATATAGCCTAATTATTGCCATATACATTTATATTAAACCTAATTATATGCCATATGCCCTATTTTTATTTTTGTTTTTCGTTTCTTGACATGTTAAATGATTGTTCCTCTACCAATTTATAATTTTGGCCCAATTAAGTCTTTATTTGGGGTCACCAAGAGTTCCGAGGGCTTCCAATTTTATGGGGCAGTGTACAGCACTAAAGAGATGGCGAGTCCAGTGCATCAAAAACTTTTGTGACATTACATAGGAAGCCCGGAGGCCAATACTTTTATTAGTGTCAGCAGGAGTTTCCCCCAGTCGTTTGTTCGTTTTGTTCTTCTGGTCAAACAGGATGCCCACCCCCACACTCTACAGCACGGTGCCATTCTCTGTGAATGACATGCATTTTTGACCATCTAATTTTACATTTTTTTTTTTTATATATATATATATATAAATTGTGCAGGTTGCAGGTATTCCATGTCAAAACTGTTAGGGCTTAATTGAAACCTTTTGAGGTTTAATTTTATTTTTGACGTAAACGATGGGGGATCTTTAAAGTTCTTGAGTGGAAAGGGATTATGCGCTTGCTTTTATATGTGAAGAAAAAAAATCCCCATGTTTTACAGAAGATTTTTGAATATCACTAAGTAGGCCGAAATGGGAGATTGTCCCCATAAAAACACGCGCGAGCGCACGCAGCAGAGATCCAAAAAGCCATTGGCATAGTAATATGTGCACTAAGATAGTCCTTGTCCCACATGCCAAGAAATACTTTAATTAATAGACAGGCCGTCTTGAAAGTAGTACTGGCAGTCTGTAATATGATGAACTCCCATTGTCGTGGTGTCACCACAAATGTTTCCGATAAGAAAAAGCACCCAAGGATCAAAGACTATAAGCCTCTCAATTTCCTCCAAACGCCTCTACTTTTCTGCACCTACTTTCTTTTTATTTCTTTTTTTTTTTTCTTCCTCTCTCCCTTAAACATCTAAAAAACACAATAAATCCACTTCATGGCATCTACAGGGTCTGCCCCGGGTTAACAGGTCAGCAAAGCTGTTGAAAATAATTGCATATTAATATTCTGTGCAAGAAGACGCAGTCTTTGGGCGTTTTCAAAATGATTAACGTCAAATGTCACTTGATTGACCGATGACAAGCTGTTCGGAAATGTTATGTTCTATTCGGTTTTGTTCATTCATTGATATGCTATTTCAGTGGTATCCACTAAAACTACGTCTTTCGTAAATAAATAATCCAAATCAAATATTAAAATATAAAGCAAAGACGTTAGCCCATACCAAATGCTATGTATCCTAAGAAATTATGACAAAAAAAAATAAAAAATAAATAAATAAATAAATAAAACCTGTCAAAAGAAGGAAAAACAAGAGACTTGATTGGACGTTTTTTCACATTTGATTTGTTCCACGAATTAAAGATCTGAATTTGGTTCAGGCCTAGACTAGTTTCGTATGAACTTGGTTTGGAAAATAATTTCCTCAGCAAAGTACAGGACTAAAGTTAACTAGCATGTAATTCAATTAAACTGCAAATGTTTCACGAGTCAACGCGGTTGACACTAAACATTTGCTCTGGTGTCATGATCTCTGGATTAGAATATTTCACAGTAGTCTCATAATTAGGTTATGCCCTTGCAAAGAGATGGTTTTAACAAACGCCACACTAACAACGTCAGACTTCTAATTTGTAGAATTGTTTCTGTTCATCATACTAACAAACGGGTTTGTCATATTGTATATAAGCTTAATACTGTAAAAATGTTTAGTCAGGTAACTTAAAAATGTATACATGTGGTAATATCTAAATGAAGCCAAAAAAATATGATTTAATACGACTGAGTAGAAATAACTGCTTAAGGTAACTGCGCATAAAAACTTTTTACAATGGGTTAACAGTGCATTTTCCATTTTACTGTAATTAATTTCTATAATGATAAGAAACATTTGTATTAATCGATCAGTTGGTGAAATACACAGTAAGAAGAGCGCAATAATAATAATAATAATAATAATAATAATAATAATAATAATAATTCATTCATATATTTTCTTTATAAAAAAAAACTCCCTCTCCACAAAATTCCAACGAAATGTGTTGGGTAGCAGTGTAGTGAAAGGGAGGTTAATCCGAGTTTAATACATTGATGCAGAGCGCAGAACCGCGGCTGTGATGATTGTGTTATCTCTTCCCAACATTTGGGTCTCCCTCAATTTCAGCCCAGCCAAATAGCTGCGAGAAAGTGCAGATGGAGTGACTCTCGATGCCTGAGGGGAAAAAAATATTAATAGCTAAATAACTTCCCCATACTTTTACTCCCTCTCTCTCTCTCTCTCTCTCTCTCTCTCTCTCTCTCTCTCTCTCTCTCTCTCTCTCTCTATATATATATATATATATTTCAGATGGAATTGTTTGAAGTGGTCTCCTGACTCATTCTATGGTCCCTTTTTTCAAACGAGACTTAATTCAAAGTCTCAAATATAACTTTAGTTTTTCTACAAATACCTGAGAACTGCTCGCGTGCCAACATGGTGACTTTTCATTTTCTCCACAAAACTGATCTTTTGCAGTATTTTCGAAACGGGTTTGCTCATTAATGTGTGTCTGTATATCTCCGCCAAAGGCACGCTACAAAATCATATTACTTCATTCGATTTTATTCGATGTGTCTTGTTTCATGATTCTCTAAATATTGTGATGGAAGCCTTGTTTGAATCTGCTCCTGTTTTCCAGCCAGATTCACTTTCAGCGTGGTCACTTAACGATTAACGAGTTAATTAAATAGTCATAGAGTCGAACGATACCAAAGGGTCGAAAGAGCCATGGTTGCCTTTTTATTTCCTAATCTACCAATAAGATCAGGTAAGAAAATCAGGTAATCCGACGGTTTGAAGGTATCAATTGGTGTCTTCTGTGGGATTAGTTGGTTAAATCAATTGATGTCAAACGGAGAATCAGTAAATCTCCATTAATTGGCCAGCGATTGTGTTTGCTTTTGTTTTTGTTTTATTTTTCCTCTGGTCAAATTAGATGTTTATTGGTCGAGTAAAACGTGGTTCACGCACCTCTCTGTCTTCAGACTGGGTGTTCTTAAACGGAGTGAAGTTCAGAACATAAAAAATAAAAGCATAGACACCAGCACAGAAAGGCTAAATTCCTTAAATACAATACATCATGACAGGATATGCTTTGGGGACAGACCCTGCGTTTCAGCTCATTTCAAAAGGATCACACAGACAAATAGCCCAACTTATGTTTTAAACCTGCATGATTATGAACAAACAGCAGTGTTTTGGCTAAATTAAGAAGCCAGGGCACACTTCTTTTTGTTCAATAATTTCACCCCCATAGTAATAAAAAACTTCTCTATTTGTCCACAAATCGTGTGCTCGGAGTCTCATTCATTTTCATTTTCTATTACTGTTTGTTCGTCAAATCAACTCAAATAATCCACAAAATACACTAAAACAATAATATAAAATAAACCAATCCCTAACGAGTGTGAGCAAAACGTACAATCTCATGAATTTGTGCCGAAGGCTAGCCAGTGAGGGCCGTTTAAAGATGAAAGCGAAGAGAAAGAAAGGGCTCAATTTAATCTGCTTTAAACCCCTTCAAAATAACGTTGTGCTTGGAACTCGGCGAGTAAGAGCTGATTGGGATAAATAAGTTTCTACTATGCCTGTGAGCTATTACACCATCTCCAACACGGCCGCTTGTTCAAAAGACACGTTTTCATTACGAACTCTAATACGTCTTAACATTATTAAATGCCAGTCGGATGATCAAGTGAAACAACCCCAGAGAAAAAATCTTTTTAAGTCTAGAAAAAGATTGCATTTGAGCTCCATCGCGTTTGCATGACACCGTACAGCTAAAGTGTGCAAAATACGTATGACAAAATGTAAGACAAATGTGCAGTGAATTTGAAGGCTTAAAATGTCAATAAACATTAGCCTTCTCATATGCACACGAATGTATGTGCTGAAGACCCCTGGCAGACATCCATGCATCAGTTTGAAATATGATTTTTCTTTATGTACTGTGTTTTAAATTGATATAGGGCAGTGGCAGAAATTCCTAATCATGGATTGTCACTTCGTATATTCGTAATCCATTCGCCGTGGCTCCTGCTGGCCACTGAATTGTGTCAGTCTCAGGCGCAGAACTTGAGCTCAACGCCTGTCCACTGAGGTTGTTATAAGGGCGTTTTATTTATGCCCGCTCGCACACATGCGCACAAACACAAAACACATTTTTAATCAATTGTGTACAGAGTTGTAAGTAACAAACCATTTTAAAAATTAGTGCAGAAACGCAAATGTGCAAATGCATTTTTGCATCAGATTAGATTTGAAAACATTCCATCTGTTGTTTTAAATTCACGATGAGGTTGCATTAAAACAGACCTAAACTCAACGAATAACGGATGTTGAAATAACACAAGCATAACGACGAACCGATCATCCCACCTCTAAACCATTTCTCTAAACGTCAACTAAGAAACACAATAGTGATTCCAAAAAGAGCAGTGAGCATTTTCAAACAAGAATAAAACATTTTGCACCCTCCAAATCTCATTCTATTCCAACAGACGATTCCATAATATTACAAAACTATCTACCAGCAGGGTGTATTGAATAATTTATCTCTCTATAGTTCCCCTCTTGGCCTTTTGTTACAAGTTTTCCCCCTCCCTTTTACAGAGTTTTAAATGTGAAAGGACGGGTTCGTTCCTTCTTTCGAAACCTTGCTTTTAGGTTTTTCTTTGTACCACAGATTCTTTGCTCCAAAAGAGCTTCAATGAAGCAGAGATCTTTGGACTGAAGTTCATCTTCAAGTTTAAAAAAAAAAGACTAGGACAAAAACGACAGTGTTTTGTAATGTTGCTTTTACTACGCAAACAATATGATTTCTTCTTTTTGCAACCAAAATATTAGGAAATTCTGCACACCATTTCGCTGTCGACATTTGCTAAATATATACATGTATATATATATATATATATATATATATATATATATATATATATATATATATATATATATATATATATATATATAAACTCTACTGCTATATTTTATAACAGTGTAGCCTACAATTAAAATAATCCAACTGACAGTTTATTGCACCGCAATTTTGTTACTGGAAATACTCTTCACTCCGTGCCAGATTGAAAGGTCTGTTAATGTGCGAATAAGCGTGCCGAATTATCGCGAGAACCAGCGGGCAACGTTTCATTTATGGGTTGTAATTGATATTGATTGCCACATCGGTCATCTGTCAGTTACCGTTTCTCAGCGTCAAATGAGTCTGTTGTACAAATAGATCAAGGCCTAAATACCTCCCGTCAGGGCCAATATAAATACATACTAAATCAAATGAGTAAATGGCAATTCAACAGGGAGATAAATCGTAAGCGTTTGAAAGCATGGCCACAAAGAGCGCACACCGATTTAATATGCAAACACATCTTTTTAACATAGTTCATGTGCAACGTTTATTTAGACAAGCTGTCAGATGTATTTTGCACGATACAATCAGAAGAATATTTAATTAATTTACCTTTGTCTCCCAGAATTCCGTCAATGCTGTGCTTAGTTTTTTTTTCCCCACTTTCATCTTTTTTGTCACAATCGTCCTCGTCGTCTTTCTTGCCGAACCGCGCGCGGAGAACCCGGCTAATAGAACTTACTGATGGTATAAGTAAATGAAAATAAAAAGACAATGTTAACATAGGACTTTAATAATAATAATAATAATAATAATAATAATAATAAATAGACAACATCAATATTTCGCAAATAAGGTAGATAAATTAAATCAGTAAATTATCGTTTAAATGCATTTATGGGCAATTCAATTACAATTCATTTTCTTTTCAAAACTATTCATTTATGTCCAAAATGTTTGATAGAAATTGCGCTGGACATCTGAGATGCATGTGATAAAATATTGACGTGATTAAAAAAAGGGGGGCTGCTTACCAGATGAGGCCTCACCTGAGGGAACTGTACTTCTGTCACACACACCGTCCTTCAAAAGTTTGTCCCGAATCTCCCAACTGAACATACCAGGATTTTCGCGCTTGTATTCTTCGATTCGCTTTTCCACGTCAGGTGTTGCCACCTGCTTTTGTGTTTAATTGAGAAGTATAGAGAAAATACGAAGATAGGAAGAGAACGGAAAAACAGAGAGTGTGGGAGATGGGAAAAGACAGAACAGAATACATTTTAGAACAAACTGTATATTAACTTGCTCATGCTAAATAACCTGTCCTTCCTTTTTTGCTTTTCTCTACTGAAAATACTTTTAATATGTCCGGAGGTTGTCGTTGTCATAGCACAGTACTATATAATAATAATAATAATAATAATAATAATAATAATAATAATAATAATAATAATAATGTACTTACTCTGGGTTTACTTCCTCCTATTGCTCCAGGACGGATCGAACCAGTTTCTTGATAGCGGCAAAGGATTTTGGACACACAACCGTGGGAAACACGAAGTTGTCGGGAGATCACGCATGGACGGATGCCGTGGTGAGCCATCTCAACTATTTTGTGTCGGATATGATTTGGCAAAGGTCTGCCATTGATGAATACTCCGCCAAGCTGATTCACCCGACCTTGACCCAGAGGAGTTGAAACTGTGCGGTAAAGAAACCGGAATTAAATCTAACTTTGGCTAGTTTTCACTAAAACTTCAGATTTCTTTCATTCTGACTCTCTTAAAAATGCGTTCGACCTTTCTTCAAAAGACGAATTAAAATCTTCTACATTTATTGGACATATCATCCAAATAATGCATCCTTTATCTTAAACCAAGCCCTGTATCAAGAACCAGAGAAGCACTTAGAAAAAATGCAATTGCACTTTCTAGGCTAACTAAACTATTTGTGTTTAAATATAGGCCTACTGACTAAAAGAACAAAAATATTTATCCATAGGCTAATAAAACATAAGTACAGCTATATAGCCTAAATAGCTTACATTGATAACATTGAACTTAACTGATGGTCTTCCTGTTATAAACTTTCTTGGCTTGTTGTTCAATATTCTCACGCATCTTGAGATCCACCAACAATTGCGTTTTCTGTTAAAACATGTTATTTTGAACAAGCCAAGAAAGTTATTATATATATATATATTTCCGGGTTAAAGTTATTTAACTGATTTCTTTTAAGTGACTCTTTCGGCCTTCAGAAGCCGCGTCCTGCTTTATTATTAGCACTCATGTTGTTCAAATATTGGTATAACTCTTTAATATGAAATCTAGTTTATTTTGCGACACTAGACCACTTCAACAAACAGTGAAAGGCAGGCATAGTGTTTGGAAGTTTATTTGAGCCATTAACACACGAAACTTGTCTGGCCAACAAAATGGTATTTGGAAAAATGGAAGTTTTTTTTTTTTTTTTTTTTTTTTTTTTTGTGCTGCACTGAACTGACCATCAAAATGTGATAAAGTAAAAAAAAAATGTATAGGCCTACTAATAAAATAGTAACTGTCGGAAACGAAAAGTCAGTACGGCCATTGCGAACAAATGGTCTAAATACAGCTGAGAACTTTGTACGAAACTGTTTACAACATTTTTTAATATTGCAGCCAAGAATTAAAGATTCATGTGTAGGCCTATGACTTGCCATAAAATTGCATTATAAATGATAAACAGTGTAGGCTGTCCTACACCTGTCCAACCAACCTTCCAGGGGGAATCCAGTGCGGGGATAGTTTTGTCCAGGAGCCGGTCGCATCATTCGTGGTACTGTTCCCGCTAAAGATGACATTCTACTTTTAATGACTGACGAGGCACAATAAGGCTGATGTTTAAACGGCTAAAGCAAGTCCAGACTTGGTGTTGCTTGACTAAAAATGTACTGAAGTCCTCTTTTTCAAAAAGTGGAAAATAAAAAAATATCCAACTAGACCTTTGCGGAGATGTGAAACCTCCAAAACAAATCAAACAAAGATAAACACTTCTGTCCTCTCGTGCTGAGGGGGTCATGAGCGAAACAACTACTGCAGAAACAAGATGCAGCGCGCGCCAAGGAGGGGGTACTCCAAATGCTCTCGAGTGAACAAAGGTCACTTCATTCTTTGCAGTGTTTTCCTAAAAGGTCTGATAGTTTTGGATGACAAAGTCTGCTTAGGGGTTGGAGTCAGCTGGAGTGGATAACTTTAGCGCGCGGTGTAGGAGGGGTGTCGCGCACGCCGATAGGCTCTCGCAGTCGTCTTTTATTCATGTGGCCATGGTGGGGAACAAGCAAGTTTTTTTTTTTTTCTTCTCGACCAATCACAGAAAGCAGAGGGTAAGACAAACATGCACGCACAAGAGTGCCCAGCTTTTCATTCTGACTCCATGAGATTGTCTTTGAGCAGAAATCAAAACGTCTGATCGATCGACTTCCATATGCCTAATTATAAGTCAAAATAAAAATTGCTATTTTGTTGAGCTGTTTTATTTAATACCAAGCTATTATTTATTTATTTGTCGAAGTGCTTTTACATCTTAAATACATAGCATATTTAATAACCTTTTCACACAACGTCTAATGTGCATCCCAATTTTCTTTTTTTTCTTTTCTTTACACAGTTAGAACAAACACAGGCGCACAGGTTAGTTAACCAGCTCTTTGATTACAACAAATCTAAGGTAGAGGCTTGTGCTAATTGATTTATTCTGTTATTCAAGGGTATTGAGTTCCTTAATTAAAAATAAACAAGCTAATAATGATAGCTGTATTAATGACAGCCTGCTAAGGCTTGAACATTAAAAACCAAGAATTGTTCGAGCACATTTTTTCCTCGATATTTTTGTTTTGTTTGTTTATCCGTCAATAATGCAGTGGAGTCGTTTTTACACATTTGCGTTTGTTTAAACACCGTCCTCCTTTAAAACACCAATTTCATCACATCTTGGAAAGCCAATAAGCAGTCTGAACTTTATCGACGGTACGACAAAGTAATTCTGACTTTTTTAAATAAAACAAAAGAGTATTTCATTGGACAATGTGCATGAAAGCTGGACAAATTAGACAGGAGCAGAACAGAAAGTCTATGTTGCGTATATAAAGACTAACGTATAAACAAATCATTCAATTCCAGAACCTCATTTCAATGCCAAAACTTGTCCGTTTTTAAATTAAGCAATATCAAGCTAATAATAATAATGAAATAAAAAGAATCTATTTGTCAAACAAGGTGTGTTGCTGATGAATGCATATGAAATTAAATGAACATAACCTACAGGTCATTAACAACCATTATAAAGATCAGTAGGCCTAAATCATGTAGGCCTTACATTCAAATATATGCAGAAAATATACAACAAACACACACATTTCATGACATTGTCTGTCTGTATTACATATTAAGCATTATATAACGTAATGACACTGGTTAATGTTATTAATGAAAGTAACCTGACATTTTTCTGATCAGGCTGAGGTTCACAAATATCTGTTGTTGTCGCACATACTGTAAGTTGACATTTCAAACCACAATAAACTTAGAACTGCATTTTGTAATGAGTAAGAGGGATTGTGTGACTGAACTATAACTTTTACAGTCCTTATATCAGCCACTAACAAAGCTAATTAGTATTTCAAGCGAACACAAAGACTGCTTAGTCTAGGTGTGCCATGTGTGCGTTTAAAAAAAAAAAAAAAACATCAAACACGCGCATTCAATTTTAAGAACAGACAGGCAGTAATGACTTGAAAGCTGTGCTTTGTTGTTAACAATGGCGTCGTTAATTTGTGTGCATTGCTGGTTAATATATACGTCCACATGGCCAAGCATGTCACATCCCATGGGACCAGCAGCTTGAATGCCTTTGTGGTCTCCTAAATAGACAGCGGTGTGAAGCAAGACAACCCTTGCAAATGTCAAAGAAAATGTTGTTGACACGAGTTTTTGTGCAAAAACCTTCTTTCTTTTTTTTTTTTTTTTTATTCTTTTTTTTAGGAGGAAGTTTTTGGTTTGTTTGTTTGTTTGTTTGTTTGTTTAGATGTTTCAAAGATACGTTTTTCCTTTGTTTTCAATGCGAAATGACGCATTTTCCTCAAGGGGAAAAGTCCATAATGCAACCACTAACTTGAATTTTGGCGTAGCAATAGCTGGAGAATACACATCAGCCTACTTTTGGATAAATACATTCGGACCCCCAATATCTGGCAAATAACCATTAAAGTTTCAAAGACCTTTTTTATAAAGCCTTATTTATGTGTCCCATCACTTTTCACATCATTCCTATGCAATTGCAGGTAACCTCAACATCATATATCACGACTGGACAAAGTTAGTCAGGCGTGTTTAGAGAAAATGGCAATTCATTTTGAACTGCAGTTAAATAAAATACAATATGATGAGAGAAGGGAGAGAATGCCATATTGCATTTGAATCCAATACATTTTCTAATGTTGTTCAGCTTCTCGATTTAATGACAATGAGTGGTGGACTACAGGTATTACACAAGCCATGCCTCAGGTACATTGGTTATTAGATGACGACACATTTCTTGGGTAGGTCTGTGTATTCTAAATTTACGACAATGTCACCCTTAAAGTCTTCGTTTATATTGTCCATCGGCTGAATTACTCTCTATGTTTTTAAAGTGCAACTTTGTTAAAAGATTTGTTGCAGTAATACACACAATTCTATTTATTTCTAAGTAATCATAAAAACCAAAATGCAAAATTTGGGGGGTATCGTAAAAATAATAATTGTAAAATGGATGCATTTCAATTTCATATAAAAACAAATCATAGAAAATAGGCTAAAATATAATCAATATCATTATTTGTATTTATTTATTTATTTATGTTTGGTGTATATGGTCTTATGCTTCATTTTGGATTGCGTGTGCTCGCCCTATGCGTATACAGTAAATAGGCATATCATACAAGAACGTCAAGCATCACCTGAGTCATCATCTCTGTCACCTATTTCTCCAGAATCATACAAGGAGATCTACACGACGTTTTTTGTAAAATGTTCATGATACGGGCACTGACATTGTATTTTGGTCTGATGTGGGGCCATTTGAGAATGACTGACACAAAACAGGTGACTTGCCACTAGATGGTGTTAAAGAACAGAAAATTCAATTTCTTCAGGATTTACTCAGTTATTTTTCCTGGTTCTAAATGTGTAACTGGGATTTATTCACATGTGTGTTGTAATTTGATCAAATAAAGCACTGTCTCCTTACTTATAATGCAAAATATATTTCAGAAATACAGCTGAAGCATTGACATGTTATTATTGTTTATCTTGAGCAATCAATGGGAGAAAACAATCCACTTTTTAACCATCACAGTATTCAGATATACAGTACATGCCCTATTATATCACTAACAGTACATGTTCATACCTATATGATCACCTAAAATTTTGTAAAACCTATTGATTACTGATGTATTAAAGGGATAGTTCACCCCAAAATTAAAATTCTTTCATAAGTTATTCACCAAAATGCAAAAAGTCTGAAATACGCAGTTAACAAAAATGTCAATAATTATAACAGAGAAATCCATTTAAATGTATTTCCCTTCACAACATTACATTCTATACTGTCTGAAATTCTGGTTATGTATCTGGTTGGATTGGTGAAAAAACAGTAATTAGCATATGGTTCTGTCATCATAATTCTTTCTATAGTAAAAGCTTTTAAAACATTCTGACACACAATTGCCACAATATTACAAAAAATAATATTATTATTTGTACAATTTTAAACACTTCTGTGCTGCTTAAAATTAAATGTTGCAGGACTCTGTTCTGTTGAACAAGTTGTGGGGCCTATTGCTGTCCTGTAGACACAGGAAGAAATAGCATGGAAAGTGAAAGTGCAGAGCTGCATATCTGAAACACAAATGCAAGAAAAGAAGCAAGCAAGGAGAGACAGAGTGGAGAGAGAGAGAGAGGGAAAGAGAGCAGGTGCACCAGATCACACAAAGCCCAGCAGACTAAGGTTGAGTTCCATATGACACTTTTAGCATTGGGGCAGAATAACATTCCAGCTGGAAGCATTTAAAGGTGTTAAATCACTGGCTCGGTAATGACATTCTGTCCCCATACATCACTAAAAGCAAGGGAAGGAATGTCTGTGAGGTAGACCCATCTTTCTCACAAGCATTCCTACCCATTAGCACAGTAGTTTACAATAATATTCAGCATAAATGTTTATTGTTTGGCATACTCAACATTTTGAGTATTTTGAGATAGATGTTTACATGTTCAGATGTAAAAAAAATAAATAATAATAATAATAATTAAAAAAAAAACTTTTTCAAAACAGATGCACTGAATTTGTGCTGCATGCAGGAGAAGCCAAATTGGTGTTTAAATGTAGCCAGGCCAGCTTTTCAAGCCTTTTTTATTTGAGGGGTGACTCAGCTATTACAAATGGTACAAATCCAGGCTTTAGAGGCACTAATGAGTTATACAATTATATTTAGTCAAATTACCTAATATGTCATATAAAACATATAAGCCATCCTGCTTTATTTGAGTGTGATTTTGACATTCCAGACATACAAGCCAACAAAAATAATTAATAGATTATTGTTAATACCTTAGCTTTATTTATTTCCTCCAGGAAAGCGGTATGGCAGGTAGACAGTTAAATTAAAAGGTTTAAATAACCACACGCTGAAATAAAACAAACATAGTCCCATGACAACTCATAATACTTAGTAGATATTCAGCTATTGCAAAATCGTAAGATGTCATATTGGGTCGTACCAAAAGGTACAACTTATATTTCCATTGAGACCAACCAATCAACAATCAGAATATTAAATAGTTACAAGACAGGCATCACATTTTAGCTTACCTCATATCCCTCTCTTTATTTTAAGAAAGCAATCGTCTGTAAACAAATTTGGCTACTCTTTCCATATTTACTGTATTTATGCAATAGAAATGGCTGATGTACTGTATGTCAATAACCTGGAATACACTTGACTTCTCTTGTTCCAAACCCCAGTGTTTTCATTCTTCTGTTGTGTAACAATTGTTTAGATTTAGAGTTTGGGTAAGGGGTCACATTTTATTGATCGGTTTAGGTAAGGGATTCATGTAGGTAAAATAGTAATAACACTGTTTGTGTTTTTAATTTTACGTTTTTGTACGAGCCAATTAGATTTGTTACATATGATTTTTTATGAAAATAATTCTGTAAATTACTCTTAAATTTTGGTATTGATGAAGTGGGAAGGGCCAATAAAATAAACCCCTGCATATAACCTTGGCCTCTGATGAATGGGAATGACAAGAATGTTAATAAAATTGTCATAAAATGTTAACTTTATTCAAATGTTTAAAAGTTAAACACAATAACACTGTAACATCTTTTGCGCTGCACTCAAAAAATGAAGCCATTACCCTTACTTATTGAATCTGAGAACGTTTTTACATGCAATTTTATTTAGTTCATTCAAATTAAACCAGTTTCACTGAGCCAACATAATTTAGTAAAATGAGGTCAATTCAATGTACTTTAGTAACTTTACAACTTTATTAGGTTCATCAAACTCAATTTAATAATTTTCTTATGTTGGTCCATCTTATTTTATTTTATTAATCATTAGTACATGCCAGGCAAGCAAGTTTAAGTAGAACAGTGAAACTGTTACATTGTCAATTTGATAGCAACTGCTTATGGAGCTAAGCAGCACTTGAATCAAGAATCACTTTAAAGTGAAAGTCCATCCTCAACCTATGCACAAATGCCAATCTTCACCACAATGGTAACCCCCAAAACTCCAGCCTAACAGACACTCTTTTACATAACAATACAATAGAATATTAAACATGAACAAATCTCCTCATATTCTCATCTTGCTAAAAATGCATAAAAAACACCTGCATAATTTCAATATTTGTTCACCCCATCCAGTCCCAATCAAAGCATTCTGGGAAATGGAAATCCATTGCCCAGTTTCATCAATGCTACAAAAAGTATTCATGTAGTCCCAACTCAAATGGATTAAGTAAACTAAAAGTCTTTCTAGCAAGTCAGTCGGCCATCTTCCCAGTCATGCCAGTGCAGCTCCTATCTACTTGAATGGGGGAACACCGAAATCTCAAAAATGGTTGGTCAAGATTACGATCAAAGAATATATTTCAAATCAGCAATAAAATTTGATATTTGAATAAAAAATTGTGCTTCTTTACCTCATATTAACATTAAAACACGCAATTTATAACTAATGTGCATGCGCGTTAGTGAGTTGATTGACAGGTGATGCCTGTATCTAAAAGGTGATTGGCTCTTTTACCTTTAAGGCAGGTCTTCCTTTATGTTGACTGTTGGGTGCTAGAGCTTCTTGGTTGGGCATTCCAATTTTTCCCATTCATTTTAATAGAAGTGGCCCGTCTCTGTTAAACAGTCTCTGGTAAACTTAAATTTTACAAATTTAATTGGATGGAACACAATGAAATCAAGTTGTGACAAAATGGTCTAGAATTGTGTTACTTTAGTTCATTTGAATTAAGTAAACTGAACAACTTGCAGTGTGTTATTCTCTTGCAGGCAAAGCTGAAAACTGCTGTAACGCATTCACAAGATGGGCAAGGAGGGCGTGCATCCTCACGGCCTGGCCACGCCCTCCTCCTCGTCACATCTTCTTTTACAATAAAATACAGGAATTTCAAGTTAAGTACAATGATAGATACCATATTATTCTCTATCATCCCATCTTTTATTCAGACATAAAATGCGCCATGAAGACTCTTGGGATGCCTCCATATGCCAAACATGCGATACTCAAGGAACACCAAACCCCTACACTGTGAACTCTTGTGTGTCATCCTGTGAAATGATACCACCCCTTTTGTTGAACTCTTTCATGTGTTGGTGAGCACTGTGAAGTCTGATGGGGGGACCTGTGTGATCGTGAAGAGGTCATGACCAGGAAGGTCATGCTGCATGGGGTGTTGCTCTCTGTTCCAAGCTGTCTCTCTTAACCCTGATAACACAGGGACTGTTAACTCCTCACTACATACAAATCAGGGGTCATGTGCTGACATTTTAAGGTAAATGAGCTGATTTGGGATTACTTTGTGCCACTCATAACCTGATGAATAATATCATGTAGATAGAGGCTCTCTAGCCCTGGCTCTGACTTAGCCTTATTTAATGAGAAAAACAATCAGATCAGTGCTGTAGGAGCATCTAGGTCTTATATTTAACACATTTTGGATGAAATTTAATCAGTGTTTCTCAACTTGTGGGGTTGTGACCCAAAACGTGTCATGGGTCTGTTCTAATAGGGTCATGAACAGCAGGCTGAAAACAATGCTGAATGCAAATAATTATATGCAACTTTCAAAAAGGAGGAGAAACGCTTCCCATGTGTTAATCCATTTAAACACTGGTATTTTAGCACAAATTCATCTGTCACCTGGTAGATGCTAGGCAAGTACGGCAGATGGCAACATGGCAAGGGTGCATGTTGCAAGGTATAATGACACACAGTACAAACTAGACTTTAATAAAGACGTGTTCACAAGCAAACAAGGATAAACATGGTTTGTGTCGAACCCAATGTTTTTGATTTATTGTCTGAAACCATCCAAACCAGCAAAATTCAAGCAACATTCAGAAACCAAATGCTCAAACTATGAAGGCTGTTTAAAACCAAAAAGTGTCATGTTAACATTTTGCACATTTTTTAGCCTATACATTTAATGGTTATAATAGATTTCAACATTAGAAAGTACTTTTGTATGATTGGTACTGGGTTGGGTTGCCGCTTGATATCCAATGAAAATCTGAGACAAGAAGCAAAACCAGTTGGGAACCACTGCTCCAAATGCTTCAAGATAGAGTATATTGTGTTAAGTATACAGTTAAGGCAAGTTACAGGCTACCACAAAACTCATTAACAACTATATATTTAAATCAAATTGTCTGTGTATTTCAAATGTTTATTAAATGTGATCACATATTTCCCATATATTTTGGTATTTTCCCCTCTGAACTGGCAATTCATCTAAAAAAAAAGAAAATGCAGTAACACTAATGTTGAGGATTAGCCAATTCACATTGACACCCCCAAAAATGATAGATATGCAATCAAATGTTCCATAAATTTTATGATAAAATATAGTCTGAATTAATGGTGAGTTTAGCGTTTCGGTAAGTGAAATCCAAATGGGCTGCTCAGAGGCATGACTGTGGAGGTTACCTCCCCTAACAAGACATTTCTCAAGGTTTATCAGCATGTGATAGACTGGTTGTATTTTGCCTTGATCAGTTTGTCCAGACCTTCCCAGAAAATGTCAGAAAAGAAAGTGGTCTGTTTCATGTAGATGAAAGTAACAGTTTCAGTTTTACATGCTGCCCCAATTGGTTTCAGTAAATCAATCTGAAAGTGTAGTGCATGAAGAGAATCATTTGATGCCCCTTGTGGCTCTCCTTACCTCTGACTTTTGCCCCTTGCGTGTGTAAACAAGGAGTGCATAAAGAAACATATGATATTCTGGTGTCCTGTTCAAGTTTTATCATGACTTGTCAGTGCCTGTCATTTCAACTTAAAAACTTTGACTTTTTTTAAAGTTTTGAATCTCTACCATGCATGCTTCCTATATCCATCAACTTTACCATTCAAGATCCTTTCATAAATACTACATTTGACAATGTCTTGAACCATGATGTTTGATCTGTAATTTAAATTTCATTGTCAATGTAAATTCAGCCACATTTTACTATGCCATTTACTGTATAAAGAAAAAAAGCAACTGTTAAACAACATCAACTGGAATCCTAGAAGCCTAAACATTGATTTAATCCCCATTTTACCCTAATTAGTCTGATTGAGCTGGCAAACATTAAAAAGGGCATCAACAATGAATCAAATCAAATTACTCTGCAAAATTTGTCTCACCTTGGTGTAATTTACTTTCCATTAGTGTGGAGGCTACAGCAACACACTGAAACACAAATGTTAGTTCAATTGATATACTAATTAAAATAGAAGATACATTTCCCGTGTAACTCAACAAAGCCTTAGTTCTTATATTAGAGTTGAGAAGATTAAAATTAAAAGATTAAAAAACGAAAATTATTTTATTAAAGATTTCTCAATTCACTATGATGGAATTTTCTTATGAAACTGGAATGCATAAATCTTAAAATTATTTGTTTGAGTGTATGGGAGGTATCATCTTTTTTTATACACAGTCACTGGTTTTGGACAATTCTGACAGACCTTCGTAATTTGAATTCTGAGATATATGATTCAAAGATGGTGGTTAATCCTCCATTTAATACAATTTGTGAAATAAGACATTTACCTGACTGAAAAATGCCATTTGTAAGATAAAATACCATTTGTTTTATAGATGCCTGGATGTGGTTTGAGAAAATAAAATCTCTATCTTTCAAAAAAAATAAAAAAATAAAATAAAATAAAAAATAATAATATATACATTTTAAGCCTTTGAAAATTTAGGATGATCTGCCTTATTTGCCTTTCTGATTTCATGATATTGCAAGTATATCAAAATCATGCTTTGGTTCTAGGCCCCAGATTTCAATGTTTTATAGTTTTGTCAAATTGTTATGACAAAATAACCAGATGCAATGTAAATATAGCCTATCATATGCTTAATGTGCAACAAAACTAACTTTTGCTAATAGCTTACTAAACACACAGCCTTGTGTTTGCAAAAGAGTTGTAAACATAGCTAATTTATTATGGTGGGGTATTTTTTGTGCTTTTTTGGAGTGTTATCAGGTCATCCCATCATCTCTAACTTGTTTTTTCATAGATGATTATGACTGGAACAGACAGTCTTGGAATCTAGAAGAGCATGAGACCTTCATGTGGGGATGAGCCACCTCCGGGATCAGTGTATGCATTTTTTTGATCAAGGACTGTAGATCCACCATGCAAGATGCATTTTGTTTGCTTAATAATTATCTGAAGTCTCTATTCATTTGAAGATTTTTCACAGAAAACCAGAATGAATGATTATGACGTTGTATGGTTGAATAACATTTCCAGGCTTTATTCGTCACAATAGGTGATTAATACATTGAGATGGCTTCTGGTGATTTAACATTTACTGGTTGCATTGACTATTGCTATTTTTATAGTCTTTAATCGTTATTACTATTATTATTATTATTATTTATACTCATTATGTTTTTAATTTTTTAATTTTTTTATTTATTCTTCTTCTTAGTAGTAGTAGTAGTAGTAGTAGCAGCAGTAGTAGCAGTATATTTATTTATTTCCCAATTCTAAATAAAAAGCAGTATACAAATGCTTCTGAAGATTACAAGTTCTGGGCGAGAATTTTAAAAATGATCATCCATACCACATCACAAAAGACTGAAATACAAAACGAAACTTTATAGCTCATTTTCTGTAATATACTGTAATATACTTTTTTTATAATAATAAAAACAGGATATATTTTAATACTTGCTTGTCCCTTCTTTACCAGTCAACAGCACTGAAAGCAAAAATATAATGCGATGTTTTACTGCCATCTGCTGGTTAAAGAAAACGTTGCGTTATGGCAGGATACGTCAGTTTCACGCTTCTAAGATCATCTTAACTAAACTAATATCTTAACTTACATCTCAAGAAGTTTGTCTCTTCAACATGAGCATAGAGGAAAAATATAGCCTACTATCGAGGCACTGAAAGTTATTAAACAGTACAGCCTACAGTATACCTAAAAGTAGGATTTGGTAAGATAATTGATCAACAACTATATAGAAATGAATGAAAGTGGCCCAAGATAAATGCAGGCAATGTGAATACACGTAATGTGTATCACATGTGCTCTGTTGTTATTTAGATTATTGTGCTTTGGTTGGAAAGTTATAAAAAACGATTAAAATGAAAGGCATGACACTGAGTGAACAGGCCATCAGGGGCGCCCTTAGGATTTGCTGGCCCCTAGACAACTTTGTACTCTGGGCCCCTTATCACAACCCATAACAGTTATTTTCATAAACATTATCATTATTAATAAACATAAACATAAGCAATAAGAGACACTAAAAACATATTTTGAATAGTTGAATTAAAAATGCATTTAAAAGAAATAATTTTACAACAAATTAACATATCCATATGAGAATGTTTGATCACGTCAAACATTTGAGTGGAATGGAAATATTGGATTTTTTTATGTTTTACGTTTAATAAACATGTTTATTATGTTTATTTTTATGTTTATTGTCTCTTGGAATATCTGAAGGCAAACAAAACGATAAGGTTAAGACTGTAACCCTGGATCCCTGAAAGGAAGGAATGAGACGCTGCTTGATTGCTAACGCTATGGGGTTATCTCTGCATGTGTAACATATCTCTGAAACTCTTTAAAATCACAGCGATTTTAATCGGCAGATAACGCTTTGTGCTCCGCCTCCTTTGCACGTGTCATTGGGCATCAGGGTTGGGAGGGTTACTTTTGAAATGTATTCCACTACAGATTACAGAATACATGCTGTAAAATGTCATTTGTAATGTATTCTGTTAGATTACTCAAGGTCAGTAACGTATTCTAAATACTTTGGATTACTTCTTCAGCACTGGTAGATTTTTTTCACTTATTTTGACTATAAAAACTCTGCCAGTACAGTAAGACAAAATACACGTTAAAAATACATCCTCTGAAAAACCTAAATATCTTATGCAGTGTTGTTTCTAAAACAAGATCAATCAAATTGATCTTGTTTTAAGGATTTTTAGATATTTTTACAGGAAAACAATACAAAAATGATTATCAAGAATAAGATTTTTGCCCTAATATCAAAGGTTATACTAGAAAAAAAGAAATTATGATCCAACGTGAATTTTCTTGATAAAAAATATGATTGTGCCCAGTAACGTGCATGTAAAATGGCTAGAAATAGCATTTTATCTTAGCGTAAAGCTGACAATTTACACAAGGTTTATTTCTATTTCTTCTGCTCTAAACTTACTTCAAACTTACTTCTCTGTCTGCTCGTATGAATGTAACACATCATAAGAAAGTTTTCCCACCGCTGTTCAAATGCAAATAGGATCGCATAATTTATATGTATAAATGTTTTCCCATCTGAAAGGACTAAATATTAAATGAAAAAAATTACAATAAAATACAAAGTAATCTCTTCAGCAATCAAAATACTTTTTGAATGTAACTGTATTCTAATGACCAATTATTTAAATTGAAACTGTAGTGGAATACAGTTACTTATATTTTATATTTTAAATACGTAATCCCGTTACATGTAGTCTGTTACTCCCCAACCCTGTTGGGCATATATACAGCGGCAAACAATGCAGAATATTCGACTGAAGGGTACAGAACGATACTCATCCCTTGTAGCGAAGATTCAGTAGCACAACCAGCATATGTAGCATCTCATTCCCTCCTTTCAGGGAAATGTAAGCATAAGCGTAGTTCTAGCAGGAAGATCTTTGGATTCATTCATCAGGCATCACATCCAATCACAATACAGTCTCTGCTTTATAAGCCTGCCAGCTGCCTCTCATTGTTCACATATTTCCGTGTTTTCACCCCCCATCCCACCCCATCTCCACCAGTTTAGGTCCCGTCCTGGGCAGGGGTAAGCTCCGCTCCCCTGCCGTCATCGCCTCCGGCAGGATCTGATGGTTCAAGCAGCATCGGCGCACTGAACCATAGGACGGGGTTTATGCCAAATGATATAAGTATCTTTTTGTTCGTATTATTCCAATAATCTCGAGTCTTTCTGATAGAACCAGGGTTACAGTCGTAACCTTATTGTTCCCTTTCAAGTCAGTCATTTCGACGCTGTGTCTTTGCTGACACTATGGGGAATGTATACTATGACACTGTACTACTGTTTCGCACGTGCAACGATCCCTACTAGTCAATGGGGTAGTTAAAGACACCGACAGAGTCTCCTATTCATATCATTATAAGAAGGGAGGAGCAAAATGATGAATGGATGGATATACATGGTGATGATGCTAACCGGTTCGGGTTGCGCAACATCGAAGGATGCTTTAAATCACTAACTTGTGTATATATGGATATAAGGTACTGGCCAGATGGGTAGTGAAAATTTATATAAAGTGACCATTGACTGCGACTTATGAGATGATCATGCATAAATAAGCTGGTAGCAAACAGCGGAATGCACAGATTATCTCACTCTCACAGTAAGCACTTGGGAAGATTGAGAGATGACATCCAGGATATAAAACCTAGCAAAAGTGCTAGGGGAAGCCCAACCTGCAGCTAGGCAGATGTCTTCTAAGAAAACACCATTAGACCATGCTCATGAAGAGGCCATGCCTTTAGCGACTTGTGATGCAGCCAAAGAGATGATTTGACAATCTCATTTGCCTCGTATGATCGACATATGCACACAGTGCCCTTACAGGACTGTGCAACCTCTTCACCTCATCCGAAGCAAATGGAGGAGGGAAGAAAACCTGAATGGTAATAACCTGTGCCCTGAAGTGAGTGGTCAAAATTTTTGGCACATAGCCTTTTCTGGGTTTGAAAACAGCTCTTGACAAGCCCGGTTCAAACTCTAAGCAAGCGCAGACTTAAATGGGAATACACATAAACTCACTACATCCAAAGGTTCCAACGGCAGGCCTGTGAGTGCGTTTTACAAAAGCGCTAAGTTCCAAACAAGAACAGTAATGGGGCGAGACTATCTCAAGAATTTCACGATCAAAGGATGTGTGCCTAATGACAGACCACCCAATGGGACATGTCCAGTTGCTGTGGCATGCTATGGAGCATGAGTCAGTGCGTTTTGACCCAGAACTTACGCCTCATGTATCAACAGTAGATGTTTCTCACATCAGAGTTGAAGTTAATCATTGGGCACGATCAAACTCCCCCTTGTTGATTTATTTATGACACAAACGCCGTGTTGTGGGTTCGGATCAGGACATAAAAACCCTGGATGGCAGTCAGGAAAGCCATAAATGTTAGAAATACAGCAAGTAGTTCCAGACAATTTATGTGCCAGGTCGTTTGTGCATCTATCCAAGTGTCAAAGGCTGGACGTCTCTCAGACAGGGCTCACCAGCCTGTGTTTGAAGCATCTGTCATGACAATTTTTAATTGACCGAGTGCCACGCCCACCTGATATAATGTGCCAAATGGTTAATGTGGCTAGACACCGGCGTGATAACACAAGATGTAAGCAAACGTGTTGCCATGAATGATGAGGCAGCTCTGAAGAGGTCTCATCCGCAGTAGTCCCAGTGGAGTGACTGCTGCTACGGAGGCCATGAGGCCCAGGGACCATTGAAAAAGCTTGAACTGAAAAGTTTTCACATCTTGAATGTGTTCAAACACCAGAGAATGGAATGAATGCATTCTTCTGTCAGGTGCACCAGCATAGTGACTGAGTCGAGATTTAGTTCCAGGAATGAGATCTGGCAACTGGGAGTCAACATGCTCTTCGACCCATTGACTTTGAGTCCAAAAACGCTCCAAGTGTGCAAGCAAAAGGTCTCTGTGTTTGCAAGCTTGTTCCTCTGATTGTGTTTAAAGCAATCAGGTAATTCATAACATTAACATCGCTTAGCCTCAGCGGAGCGAGTGCCGCATTGACATTTTGTGAACATGCGAGGAGCCAGGGACAAGTCGAAGGGCAGGACTTTGAACTGGTAAGCAGTCCCCTCAAAGGCAAATCTCAAGAATGGACTGCGTCAAGAGTCGCATGGTGCCATGTGGGGGTCGGACGTGTGAACGGCGAGCTCTGCGCACTTTGCTAGTTTTTAATTATTTTTGTGTCTTAAACCGGTGAGATTCGACACACCCTGCTACATAACTGTTCTATGAAGTCAACATGTCAAATAGTTCAAAATCCTTGGGCTCTGGAGACACTTACATGCTCAAGCTGATACCCCAGACAGGGCAGCAGACCAGGGACTCAGTTTGGAAGGTGCGGTGGGAAAGATTCAACGTCAACTGTCCAGCATGTCTGTAATGCTGACGAAGGTTGCGGCGGACTTGGAGGATCTAGCTGTAATACGTCGATCGATCACTGCCATGGAGACAAAATTCTCTGAGTTGGTTACAAGAATCGAAGACGTCAAGAAACAGATTGATTATCTGGAGTCATCAGAGAGGGAATTAGCTGCTAACCCACTAGCGACCAAAGTAGATTTGGAACATGTTTGGGAAAAGCTGGAAGACCTTGAGAATCATAATTGGTGAAACAATGTCTGAATTGTTGGAATTCCTGGGCATGATGAAGGCCGAGATATGGTGAAATTCCTAGACGAGCTCTTCCTGAGTCTGCTCAACATAACGGGTCATAAGCTGGAAATCGAGTGAGCTCACAGAGTTCCGGCTCAGAGATCCCCGGAATGAGACAGGCCCGATCAATTCTGGCCAAATTTCTGAGATCATCCGATAAAGATTTCATGTTACACGAAGCGAAGCAAGGCAAGGAGTAAAGGAAGGCTTTCTTGGAAGAACCACAATATTTTCTTGTTCCCAGACTTTACGAATTCGAAAAGAGAGAAACGTGATCGATTCAAGGAATGCAAGAAATTCTTACCTCAATGGGAGGTCGCTTTTGCACTGATGTTTCAGGCCAAGTTGAGAATAGATACTAAGGATGGCCGCAAAATATTTACATGCCCACAGCAAACATTGTCCTTCATAGAGACAATGGGGTGAGTAAGCCCTTTGGTGATTTTCATGTTGCTTCCTAGTGGGCCTGACTCACTGAACATTCACTTGACTATCTGAGGAAGCTGGGCGCCTTTTTGTTTCTTTTTGTGATGGTTCCGCATAGTGGCCAGAGTCTGTTTTGTGGAATAACACTCCTTCAAGAAATTTTTGCATCAACGGAGGGTCGCTTTGCACTGAAGTTCCTGGCCAGGTTGAGAATAGATGCTAAGGATGGCCGCAGAGTGTTTACTTGTCCCCAACATGCAATATCCTTCATAGGGTCTATGGAATGAGTGAGTCATTGTGTGGTGCTCGCTTTGCAGCCAAGTAGACCTAACTCACTGAACATTCACTTGACTGTCCAATGAAACTGGGCACCTGTTTTGTTTCTTTTTGTGCAGGTTCTGCCTAGCGGCTGGAATTTGTTTTGTGGAATAACACTCCTTCGCAACAGTTGTGGATCAATCTGCACGTTCCTTGTGTTTATGCCTCCTATTGGCTGGAGTTTGTTTTGTGGAGTATTTTTTGCAGGACATTGGAAGGATTAGGTCATCTGCTGCACTCATGAATAGCCGGCTCACTGAGCACTCGTTTGGCTGGAGTTTGTTTTATAGATTATTTTCTGTTATGTAATTCTGACTCACAAAATTTGTATAGAAGCACCGGACTCAAGCAATCTGACGGCAAAGTTGTCACGGGGGCTCTCGTAGGCGTACATTGACTGTTTGAGTTTAGAGGGATGGATGCCAGTTGGCGCTGTCGTGCGTGGGGTTAATGTGCACGTTTTTCTTTTTTTCTGTTTGTTTGGCTCGGGGGGATGATCGGGGTTTGACTTTTGCACTAATGTTGGAATGTGGTTTTTATAATTTTATTTTTGACACACAATATATTTTTTCTCATATGTCAAAATGTCAAATGTTAATATGAGAGGAGTATCTCTCTCCACATGGAATGTGAATGGGTTGGGGAACCCCATAAAAAGAAGGAAGGTTATAAATGTTATATAGCGTTTCTTCAAGAAACGCATCTTTCCCCGCAGGAAGCTGAAAATTTTGGGAAGATATGGGGTGGACATGTTTTATTTAGTGCTGGCTCAAGTAAGAGCAGGGGAGTCATTACACTGATAAGTAAACATCTACAATTCAAATGTCTCAAACATATTAAAGATGAATTAAGAAGAGTTATTATTGTTTTAGCAGAAATTCAGGGGCAAAGGTTGATTTTGGCTAATATTTACGCACCTAACGTTGATAATCAGGGCTTTTTTATAGATCTTGAAGGGATGTTGCAAGCCACTGGCACCCCTCATGATATCTATTCAATCTATTGATGAATCAGTCCTTGATCATAGTGAAGCAAAAGTGTGTAAGCCCCCTAGAGCAACATTGACGTTTCACAGGATGTGTAAAAATTTTGGTCTTACAGATATTTGGAGACTTTTGAACCCATCTGGTAGGGACTATACATTTTTTCATCAGTCCATAAGATTCATTCTTAAATCGTTTTTTTTCTATATCTAAGTCCCTCATTTCCTCTGTTGTTGATTGCTCAATTGGGAACATCTTAGTCTCTAATGTTGCCACATTTGGAGAAAAAGAAATCATATAGTTGGCACTTTAATGTATCCCTCTTGCAAAATCCTGATTTCCAACAAATGTTAAAGGCTGAAATCAATGTTTATATGGAGACCAACTGGTCCTCAGTATCATTTGTGGGCATGGCTTGGGAGGCACTTAAGGCGGTTCTTAGGGGTCAGATCATACAGTATGCCTCAGTCATCAAAAAATCCAAAGCACGAGAACTTGTGGAGTTGGAAGGAAATATTAAAAGTGCCGAGGCAGAGCTGAAGCGCCAAATGTTGTCTAATTGCCTCAAAGAATTGACCCGATTGAAATACATATATAAAACTATTTTGTCGCGGAAGGTGGAGTTTTGGCTATTCAGGGCAAGACAGTCATACTTTGAGTCGGGGGACAAAGCAGGGAAGCTTTTGGCTAGATATATAAAGCAGAGAGAGTTTTTTTCCACCATTCCCTCAGTGAATTCTGCTGGTGGTGAAAATTTTACCTCAGCCATTGATATTAATAATGCTTTTAAAGAATTCTATCTTGATCTCTATAGTTCCATGTCTTCATCTGCTGATGAAGATATTAGAAACCATTAAAACTCCCTAAACTGATGACTGAGCAAAAAATTATCTTTATCCTTGGAGGAGCTTAATGAGATAATTAAGGCCTTGCCTACAGGCAAGGCTCTGGGGCCAGATGGCTTTGCCACTGAGTTTTTTTAGATGTTATGCTACAGAATTGGCCCCACTTTTGTTTTAAGTTTACACACAACCATTAAAGGATGGAAAGCTTCCGCCAACCATGACACAAGCCTGGATCAGTCTGATTCTTAACAAGGACAAAGATCCAAGTGAGTGTAAGAGCTATAGTCCAATTACCCTGATCCAGCTAGATGTTAAAAAATGGTCAAAAATTAAGTATTACCGATTAAGTAAAGTTATGACATCTCTTATACCTATACAGCTCTTCTGATAACAATATTATGTGGTCAGTGGTGAATGATCAGACTCCAGTCGCAGCCATCTCACTGGACGCTGAAAAGGCGTTTGATATGGTACAATGGGATTATCTTTTTAAGATTTTGGAAATATACGGGTTCGGGAATACTTTTATTGGATGGATTAAGATACTTTATAGACACCCGGTAGAGGCGGTACAAACAAATGGATTAACTTCAGAATATTCTACTCTGGATAGGGGCACCTGGCAGTGCCCTATCCTATTGGTCTGTCTTACCCTGGAACCATTATCAGCCGCGATAAGAAGGGAAGAGTATTTTCCAGGGTGGTGGTGGGAGGTTTGGCGCATAAGCTTTTGCTTTATGCAGATGATATTTTATTATTCGTCTCCGACCCCATTAGATCTATGCCTTGCCTCCACAGAATTATTAAATCCTTTTCTAAGTTCTCAGGATACAGAGTCAATTGTTCTAAATCCAAAGCTTTGGCTCTGACAGCGTATTGCCCAGTAACAGCTTTCCAGCCGGGCACCTGCCAGTGGCTAAAACAGGGCATAAAGTATTTGGGCATTTTATTCCTAGTAAATTTGTCTGATTTAGTTAATTAATTTTGATCCCTTAATAAAAAGGTTTTCGAGCGATGTGGGCAGGTGGGCTTCATTACATTTATCTATGATTGGGAAGGTTAATGTTATTAAAATGAATTGTATTCCAAAATGTAAATATCTGCTACAATCTCTCCCTGCAGATGTCCCCCTCTCTTATTTCAAGAAATTTGATAGTATAGCGAAGACCTTCATTTGGAATGGTAAGCTTCCTAGCTTACATTTTAATAAGTTACATAGGCCGATTGACAAAGGTGGGCTAGGCCTACCCAAGATTTTGGTTTATTATTATGCATTCGGTCTCAGACATTTGGCTCATTGGTCGCTTCCACCTGAGAGAGCCCCTCCCTGGTTTTGTATTGAACAGGAATTTCTTGCCCCTATTTCGCCATTGCAAAGCCTTTCTATTAAACTAATCAGAGAAGTTAAGTTACACCCCGTTATCTCGCATTTGCACTCGGTATGGACAATAGAGTCCAGAGTGTTTAATTCTGACATTTATTTAAATGTTGCCTCAAGCATATGGCTGAACCCAAAATTATGTATTGATAAGCCCCCTTTCTGCTGGTCGGAGTGGATTGTGAGGGGGGTTTCTGCACACAGTGACCTATATGAGAGTGGAGTGTTGAGATCTTTTGAAAATTTGGTTCAACATTTTGGGATTCCCAGATCTCAGTTTTATAGGTATTTACAGCTGTGCCACCTACTCTGTATTGTTTTTGGGAGTAGCATACACCTCCCTAAAGCGGCAGATACTCTGGGAGTGGTGATTACTGCTTTTGGAAAAGGTCATGAGGCTTCAGTGTATTACTCCCTGTTAATTCAGAGTCTGGGGACGGAGCTCTAACTTCTATCAAGAGATTATGGGAGATAGATTTAAACTTGGTATTGGAGGAGGGAGTGTCGGCTAGGATTCTAAAAGGTAGTAGGAGTTAAATGTTGATTTCCTGTATTTATGTTTTGCTTTTCTGTGTTCAAATAAAAAATGTTAATCATAAAAAAAGAATGGCCTGTGGCGTGGGGCTATGTCTACATGAAAGTAAGTGTCTTTCAGGTTGATTGACACAAAGCAGTCCATAGGACATATGTCGGCCAAAATCTGTGTCTGAGTAACCCTCTTTAATGGAACCTTTGCATGTCCGGTTCAAGCATCTTAAATACACAATGGGACGTAATCTGCTGCCATTTTGGCGACTAGGAAGTAGGGGGTGTAAAACCTGCTCTAAGCATCATCCACCGGTATTGTCTCTGTTGCATCTTTCGCAAGGAGACTTAATACCTCTGAGCAGAGAACCGACGCACCCAGCACAGTCATGGTGGAGGAAATAATGCAGTTGAAATGAGGTGAGGAATTGGAAAAGAGCTCCTTTTTCATGCACATGTTTGCATCCCACGTAATTGCAGCAGGGCACAGTGCCTTATTAGAATGTGACACACTTTTTGGCATGGAGCCAGCAACAGGGTTAACACAAACAGTGCTGAAAACATCTCATCTTTCCCGACAACCAGCAGGTGGTACGGCACTGAAACAAGGCAGCCGCCTCTCGAACTGCAGAGCGTAGCACAACCTTGTCCCCAGCTAGCGATAGCGGGGAAAGTGAGATGGCTATTAGGTGACATGGATGCATCTAAAATCTCTGTGTTACGACATTGGTAAAAACAAGCTGAACCATCCTGCATTACTGAGTATATGATGTACTGCATTCATCAAGATGGCGCCACAGATGGCCGCCTCGGTGTGTAGCTCTTCAGTTCTTTTGTTGTTTTTGTTTGTTTGTCCTGTGTTTAGTAATATTTTTCCAGTCAGTTTTACCAGGGACAAACTGCTGAACATTCGGCAGCATATACCAGACAACCTTTTCCCGGTTTTTGAATATGCAGACGTTTTGTTGGACATTTTAGTCTGAGGCGCAGCAGTGTTGTTTAAATGCGCTATGAGATGCAGGCAAGGGAGACGAGCTGGTCAGGCTCCGTCGGCACGGTTTTCGAACAGTGCTACCAAGTATTCATCTAGTGAATCTCCACTCTCTTCCTAACAAAACGGACGAACTACATCTTCTCACCCATACAAACAAGCACTTTTCAAACTCTGCTCTCTTGTGCTTCACAGAATTATTTATAATTATTATATTTATTTATCACACATTATACATTTGCACATATACAGTGATATTCTTTTTTTCACAAAAAAAAGAATTTTTTTTTGAGTGCAGGGTCAGCCATGATACGGTGCACCTGGAGCAGACAGGGTCAAGGGCCTTACTCAAGGGCCCAACAGTGGCAACTTGGCAGTGCTGGGGCTTGAACCCCCAACCTTCTGATCAGTAACCCAGAGCCTTAGCCGCTGAGCCACCACAGAAACCTGGCTGAGTGAAGCCATTCCGGACAGCGCGTTACATCTGCCGGGCTTTCAGCTGTTCAGAGCGCATCACATCGCAGAGTTAACAGGGAAAACGAGAGGTGGTGGAACATGCTTTTACATCAATGAAACTTGGTGTACAGATGTAGCAACGTTAAAGAGGATGTGCTGTCCTAATTTGGAAGTGCTCTTTATTAACTGTAAGACGTTCTACTCGCCGCGGGAGTTTTCCTCGTTTATTCTGATAAGTGTGTATATCGCACCAAACATGTGTGTGAACACAGCACTACAACAGCTGACTGATTGGACTCTTTTTGGACTCAAGATGGCGCCTAGTATGGCTGCTGCGTTGCGAGCTCTGACACAACATGGCAGTGTTTTGTTTGTTTTGTTCACAATTCTTATGTTTTTAGTCTTGGATGTTGTCTGCCTTATTGTCTACGACAGACAATCACTTTTGGACATTGGTTCAGCAATTTCACACCGTAAACCGGACTTCAAATTCCTCAATGCCGACTCGCTGTATACAAACACGTAAGCGGAGCCCTTTGTCTGTGCTGCACGACCGTGGAAACGCAGAGGAAAAGGGGAAACGGAGCCAGCGTTCTCATCAGAGTAAGACGCCGCGCAAATCGACCCCCGCTACCCAGTATTCTACTGGCAAATATTCAGTCTCTGGATAACAAGCTCTGCGAGCTGAAAGCGCAGATCTCTTTCCAATGAGAGATGAGGGACTGCTGCATTATCTGCCTTACGGAAACTTGGATGTCTGTGGAGATTCCAGACTCAGCCATTGAACCCGCGGGGTTCTCCGTGCTTCTGTGTCGACCATTCTGGCTACCGTGGGAATTCACAGCAGTCATTATCACTGCTGTGTACATTCCCCCACAAGCCGACATAGACCGGGCACTCAAGGAACTGTATGGGAGTATAAGTGAGCAGGAAACCACGCACCCTGAGGCCGTGTTCATTGTGACCGGGGACTTTAATGAAGCTAGTTTCAAATCAGTCGCACCAAAATACCACCAGCACATTAGTTTCAACACACGAGGGGACTGGGTTTTGGACCATTGCTACTCTCCCTTCCGGGATGGCTACAAATCCCTCCCCCGCCCACCATTTGGCAAATCGGACCACTCTTCCATTCTGCTTCTGCCCGCTTACGGGCAGAAACTGAAACAGGAAGCACCCACCCTCAGAACGATCCAGTGCTGGTCGGACCAATCAGACTCTATGCTACAGGACTGTTTTGATCACACGGACTGGGAGATGTTCCGGTCCGCCTCTGATGACGACATCGAGGTTTATGCTGATAGCGTAATGTGTTTCATCAAAAAGTGCATGGAGGACGTAGTTCCGACCAGAACAATATGGATCTATCCGAACCAGAAGCCATGGATAAATAGTGATGTTCACGCGGCACTTAATGTGCGGACCTCCGCTTTCAATTCTGGGAATGCAGAGGAGCATAAACAAGCCAGTTATGCCCTCCAAAACAGCAAAGCGCCAGTACAGGAGCAAGATTGAAGGACAGTTTAACACCACCAACTCTAGAAGCATGTGGCAGGGAATTAACATCATCACGGACTTTAAAGGGAATAAAAACTCCGCCATGAACACCGCTGCCTCTCTCCCGGATGAGCTAAATACTTTTTATGCTCATTTTGAGGGAATAACACCGCCCTCGCGGAGAGAGCTCTCGTGGCCGAAAATACAGAGGTTAATTCACTCTCCGTCTCTGTAGTGGATTTAACCCGATCCTTCCGACGGGTGAATATACGCAAAGCCGTGGGTCCAGACGGCATTCCGGGCTGTGTCATCAGAGCGTGCGCGAACCAGCTGGCTGGTGTTTTTACAGACATTTTCAACCTTTCCCTCTCTTTGTCTGTAGTCCCCACATGCTTTAAAACATCCACCATTGTGCCTGTTCCAAAGCAATCAAAAATAACTTGCTTAAATGACTGGCGTCCTGTTGCTCTGACCCTCATCATCAGCAAATGCTTTGAGAGACTAATCAGAGATTACATCTGCTCTGTGCTGCCTCTCTCTCTTGACCCATTGCAGTTTGCTTACCGCAACAACCGCTCCAATGATGATGCCATTGCATCTACAATACACACTGCTCTCTCCCACCTGGAAAAAAAGAACACTTATGTGAGAATGCTGTTTGTAGACTACAGCTCAGCATTCAACACCATAGTGCCCTCCAAGCTAGATGAGAAGCTCTGGACTCTGGGCTTAAACAGCTCGTTGTGCAGCTGGATCCTGGACTTCCTGTCAAGCAGACGCCAAGTGGTTAGAATAGGCAGCAACATCTCCTCATCACTGACCCTCAACTCTGGAGCCCCACAGGGCTGTGTTCTCAGCCCACTCCTGTATTCCCTGTACACACATGACTGTGTGGCAACACATAGCTCCAATGCCATCATTAAGTTTGCTGATGACACGACGGTGGTAGGTCTGATCACTGACAATGATGAAACAGCCTACAGAGAGGAGGTGCACACTCTGACACACTGGTGTCAGGAGCACAACCTCTCCCTCAACATCAATAAGACAAAGGAGCTTGTGGTGGACTTCAGAAGAAAAGACAAGAGAACACAGTCCCATCACCATCAATGGAGCACCAGTGGAGAGAGTCAGCAGCTTCAAGTTCCTGGGTGTCCACATCACTGAGGAACTCACATGGTCCATCCACACTGAAGTCGTTGTGAAGAAGGCTCATCAGCACCTCTTCTTCCTGAGACGGCTGAGGAAGTTTGGAATGAGCCGCCACATCCTCACACGGTTCTACACCTGCACCGTAGAGAGCATCCTGACTGGCTGCATCTCCACCTGGTACGGCAATAGCACAGCCCACAACCGCAAAGCACTGCAAAGGGTGGTGCGAACTGCCAGACACATCATCGGAGGTGAGCTTCCCTCCCTCCAGGAAATATATACAAGGCGGTGTGTGAAAAAAGCTCGGAGGATCATCAGAGACTCCAGCCACCCGAGCCATGGGCTGTTCTCACTGCTACCATCAGGTAGGCGATATCGCAGTATCAGGACCCGCACCAGCCAACTCCATGATAGCTTCTTCCCCCAAGCAATCAGACTTTTGAACTCTTGATCTCCCACGATCAAAATACATCAGCACTGCACTTTATTACTCTTAGTCTTATATCTCACACCGGACTGTCATAAATTATATTATTATTATATATATTCCCTCTTAACAACTTACTATCAACCGACAGCCTGAATGTCAATACAGTACAATACAGCCTACTGTACATTCTATATATACTACTATATATACTTTTTTATTTTTATTGAATAATGTGTATCTATATGGTGCGTATTGTATACTGTACAGTGTATGTTATTATTTGTATATTGCTGTGTATAATTATCTGTATATTAGACTTTAAATTGTGTTGTATTAATCTGATGTTATTGTAAATTGGTATATGTCTCATCACTGTCATGACTGCTATATTGATCGGAACTGCACCCAAGAATTTCACACACCATTGCACTTGTGTATATGGCTGTGTGACAATAAATGTGATTTGATTTGATTTTGATTTGATCAAATAACAGACACAGAACAACAATACCCGGACTCAGTTATTATTATTCTTAGGGATTTTAACAAAGCAAATCTCACACATGAACTGCCCAAATACAAACAGCACATTACATGCCCCACCAGAGACAGGAACATACTGGATCATTGTTACACATCAATAAAGGATGCATATCACTCTGTCCCTAGAGCAGCTTTGGGACTCTCTGATCACTGTCTGGTTCATCTTCTTCCAACCTACAGGTAGAAATTAAAATCAACCAAGTCAGTAATAAGGACTGTAAAGTGATGGACCAATGAAGCAGAGCGGGAACTACAAGCCTGCTTCGATTGCACGGATTGGAGTGTTTTTGAGGCTGCAGCCACAGAACTGGACGAGCTCACAGATACTGTTACATCATATATCAGTTTCTGTGAGGATATGTGCATTCCTACTAGGACTTATTTAAAGTTCAACAATGACAAACCGTGGTTTACAGCAGAGCCCAGGCAGCTTCATCAGGCTAAAGAGGATGCTTACAGGGGTGGGGATAAAGTCTTGTACAATCAGGCCAGGAACACACTGAAT
Source organism: Myxocyprinus asiaticus (assembly GCF_019703515.2). NCBI lineage: Eukaryota > Metazoa > Chordata > Actinopteri > Cypriniformes > Catostomidae > Myxocyprinus > Myxocyprinus asiaticus. Next base: position 19,966,098 of record NC_059371.1, on the reverse strand, counting down.
AAGGATATCAGAGTGGCTAAAAGAAGATACTCTGAGAAGCTGAAAAACAAGTTTTAAGCTAATGACCCTGCATCAATGTGGAGTGGCATGAAACAACTCACAAATTACAGGACTCCTACCCCCAACCCTGTGGTGGACCAACAACTGGCTGACGACCTCAATGTGTTCTACTGCAGATTTGAAAGGCCCAGTCTCACACCCCACACCCACTCTGACCTTCACTTCACACAAACACCAACACCAACACCTCCTGCAACCCCCCTCCTCCCCCCTCCTGCTATTCAACCTGCACTTAAGATCTGTGAAGATGATGTGAGCTGGAACTTTCAGAAACAAAAGACGAGGAAAGCTTCAGGCCCAGATGGCATCTCACCAGCGTATCTTCGATCCTGTGCTAACCAGCTGGCCCCCATCTTCACACAGATCTTCAATAGGTCACTGGAGCAGTGTGAAGTCCCATGCTATTTCAACCACTCAATCATCATTCCTGTCCCAAAGAAATAAAAAATCACAGGACTTAATGACTACAGACCTGTCGCCCTGACGTCTGTGGTCATGAAATCATTTGAGAGACTGGTCTTGGCCCACCTGAAGAACATCACTGGACCCTTTCTAGATCCCCTTCAATTTGCTTATTGAGCAAACAGGTCTGTGGATGATGCAGTCAACATGGGATTGCATCATATCCTGCAACATCTGGACAGACCAGGGACATATGCAAGGATCCTTTTTGTGGACTTCAGTTCAGCTTTCAACACTATCATCCCAGCTATACTCCAGAATAAATTACACCAACTCTTTGTTCCCATGTCTATCTGTCAGTGGATTACCAGCTTTCTGACAGACAGGCAGCAGCTTGTGAGGCAGGGGAAACTCACTTCCAGCACCTGCACAATCAGCACTGGTGCCTCCCAGGGATGTGTGCTCTCCCCACTCCTCTTCTCCCTCTACACCAATGACTGCATCGCCAAGGACCCTTCTGTCAAGCTCCTGAAGTTTGCAGACGACACCACTGTCATCAGCCTCATCCGAGATGACGATGAGTCTGCATACAGAAGGGAGGTTGAACGGCTGGCTGTCTGGTGCAGTCAAAACAACCTTGAGCTGAACACACTCAAAACAGTGGAGATGATTGTGGAACACCCCAACACTGACCCCCCTCACCATTCTAAACAGCACTGTGGCAGCAGTGGAGTCATTCAGGTTGCTTGGCACTACCATCTCACAGGACCTGAAGTGGGAGACACACATTGACTCCACCGTGAAAAAGGCCCAGCAGAGGTTGTACTTCCTTAGCCAGCTGAGGAAGTTCAACCTGCCACAGGCACTGCTGATACAGTTCTACTCAGCAGTCATTGAGTCTGTCCTCTGCACTTCAATAACTGTCTGGTTTGGTTCAGCTACGAAATCAGTCATCAGAAGATTACAAAGGACAGTTCGGACTGCTGAGAGGATTATTGGTTGCCCCCCCCCCCCCTTCAAGAACTATACACTTCCAGATTGAGGAAAAAGGCTGGAAAAATCACTCTGGACCCCACTCACCCTGCCCATTACCTTTCTGAACTGTTGCCTTCTAGCTGACACTTCAGATCTCTGAGCACCAGAACCGTCAGGCACAGGAACAGTTTTTTTCCCTCAGGCTATCCATCTCATGAACAGTTAAATTGCCCCGTTGAGCAATAACTATGTGCAATACATAGTTTAGTCTTTTTTTATATTTATCCAGCACATCCAACCTCTTCTGCCATTTCATTCCTCTAAAAAATAAATAAATAAAATTTGCACTGTACATAACAGATTCGTATTTTGCACTGTACATAACAGATATACGTTATACTACGTATGTGTATGTGTGTATGTATATATGTATGTGTCCGTGTGTTTATGTACGTATGTTTATAATTATTTTTTATTTTTTATTATTATCTATGTCTTGCTGCTGTTTTTGTATTGTTGTTCACTGGAAGCTCCTGTCACCAAGACAAATTCCTTGTATGTGTAAGCATATTTGGCAATAAAGCTGATTCTGATTCTGATTCCCAGCTTCCAACACCGAGGGAAACGGGAAGTGTGTTCAGACAGACAGACATGAACACTCAGCATACAAACTCTGCAACCTACTGTATCTCTGGACCGTGTGCATGTCAACCGTGCTTCCCTCGATAAAGATCTCAAACAATAGACAGAACTGAGGAGGAAAAGAGACAACACTATGCCATGTGCTAAAATAAAGGTTTTTCCAAATAACACATCATCACCTTACTAAAATTGATCAATATTTTGTAGTAGCAACAGTCACTGTGGTATTTTGATAAAAAAAAAAATATTCACATTTAATCATCTATTTGGTCAAATCTATTAGACCTCATTTAACTGTGGCAGCTGTAGTTAAAGGGATAGTTCACCCAAAAATGAAAATTATCTCATCATTTACTCACCCTCATGCCATCCCAGATGTGTATGACTTTCTTTCATCTGCTTAACACAAACGAAGGTTTTTTTGAAGAATATCTCAGCTCTGAAGATCCTCACAATGCAAGTGAAAGGGTGACAAAAGTTTTAAGCTCCAAAAATCACATAAGTCAGCATAACAGTAATCCATAAGACTCCAGTGGTTACATCAATGTCTTCAGAAGTTATATGATACCTGTAGGTGTGGGTGAGAAACAGATCAATATTTAAGTCCTTTTTTACTATGAATTCTCCTCCCTGCTCAGTCAATCTCCTCTTTAACTTTCACATTCTTCTTCTTGTGTTTTTTGTGATTCACATTCTTCATGCATATCGCCCCCTACTGGGCAGGGAGAAGAATTTCTAGCAAAAAAAGGACTTAAATATTGACATGTATCTCACCCACACCTATCATATCACTTCTGAAGATATTGGATTTAAACACCAGAGTCATATGGATTACTTTTATGATGCCTTTATGTGTTTTTTGGGGTGTCAACATTTTGGCACCCATTTACTTGCATTGTATGAACCTACAGAGCAGAAATATTCATCTAAAATAATGTTTTCTGCAGAAGAAGAAAGTCATACACATATGGGATGGCATTAGGGTTAGTAAATGATGAGAGAATTTTCATTTTTGAGGGAACTATCCCTTTAAGTCCTGTTTTTACTATATATTCTCCTCCCTGCCCCGTAGGTGGCGATATGTACGAAGAACGCGGATCGCCAAAAACAAAAGAATAATGTGAAAGTGAATTGAAAGTTGAGATTGATGGTAAAAAAAGGACTTAAATATGTATCGGTTTCTCACCCACACCTATTATAATCACTTCTGAATATATAGACGTAACCACTGCAGTCACTCGCATTCACTTGCAGTGTGAGGACCAACAGATCTGAGATATTCTTCAAAAAATCTTTGTGATTAGCAGAAGAAAGAAACTCATACACATCTGGGATGGCATGAGAATAAATGTAAACAATGACAGAATGTTCATTTTTGGGTGAACTATCCTTTTAAGTTTCAAAATGTGTTTAGACAAAAATGTTTTTTGTTTTTATTTTGGTAGAAAAAATAGCTTCATTCATTAAATATAACCACAGCAAAGCAGAGCCATTCATGGTCTTACTCTGGGCAAGTACAAAGGGCTTTAAAGTCTTAACCATTACTTATGGAGAAATTATGGGAAAAGTTTTCCTCCTTTGTAATATTCAGAATGTTTGTTTAAAGGATGTTTGTGATTAGGAAATAAACAGGATAATACATAGTATAGGCTCATATGAATAAATAGGTTCATCAACTTTAAAAGGGGTGAGAGAAAACTTCTTGTATATTTTGTTGTTGACACCAACAACAAAAATAGTCACTTGATACATGCCCTTATGCTTGAAAACCATTAACAAAACTATGTAAGATAAAAGAAAATGCGACCCAAGCTACATTTAATGCAGGTTGTATTTTTTACCGTGTTGGGTCGCCATTTTGATGTCCTGTGTAAAAATCTGGGTCCTGAAGCAGTTGACAACAGCTGCCTTCATAAACTCAACACATTACCTTCTCTAATCAACATTTAACGTCACCAATTTGAGTTGACAAGAGGTGGCGCTGTTGGCAATCAGACTACCACCGCTTTATAAAATTACAGTAGACGGCGTGCTAAAGAATTTTTTTCAGCCAACAATTGACCTCTCGGTCCACCAGCGTTTTATGGGTGGCACGCCGCCAGCATCTGCCTCCGTCGGCAGACCACTGGCAAACCGATATACCCTCATTTTACATATTTATTTTTAGTTTTTTCAATTAAAAACATATTTAGTTGTGCATGAATGGACTACAGTACTACTTTAAAGTCCATACCAGAAGGTCACACAAACCCTAGACGACAACGGTGATTCAAGGAGGGCAACTTTGTTCTGAAACATTCCAATTCTCTGCAATATCTGGCATATTGGTGCGTTGGCACTTTAAATGAAATGACTCATGCCAAAGTGTCAGGAGCTCAACAATCTTCTCATTATCACAGTTTTGAACAAAGAGCAGAGATAAGCTTCCACAATAAAGCTGATACCACCTCAACATATCATACATTCTGATAAGTGAATGTAGGAGCCTTGCTTTGCTTAATCATCTGGGGACAAAACTATAATGTCTCTGTTGATATAACAAGCAAGATTTGCTGTGATCACAAAATTAGAAATTTAAACTGCATGAAAAAATGTATGATGAACAGGAGTATGATCAGTTCAACACACTGGAGCTGAAAGACATTCAAGACATCAGTGCATAAATAAGTTATTACTTTATTTCTTTACGTTATGGTATATAAAAACCACCAATACTGTACATTTTTATAAGATAGTGCATGTTTCCTCTGGTTGAAACAAAGTCAGTTAACATGAGCCTTCACACAGAAAACAAAGTAATTTTTTGTTGGAAGGAAAAACATTAAAGTAGCAGAAATTTTAAATTATTTGTTTGATAATTTAAAGATTATTTATAAAGTTAAAAATCAAATTTTAGTTGGACACAAATGAAACACAAGGCCAGGACCAATCATGGACTTTCATAACTTCCTTTCACAATTCCTTTTACAAGTGATGCAACTTCAGGGTAAAACAGGTATAAAACTACAAAATACCAATGGTCAACTTTTCATTTATATCCAGTGTCCTGGCTTTGGAAACCAAATACTGAATCAGTGGCATTACTGCCTATTTAACAGGTGTAACAGATGAAAAGGGGCTTTGGCATGACTGAATCTGCTTGCTCTTGGCAAACTGAAACTAGCTCCAACTACAGATGTCATAATTTGAAATAAATAAGTTGATTAATTTGTGTCACATCTGAATGTTCCAAAATGGAAAGCACCAGAGCACAAAAAAGGCAATTAATCTTCACATGGAGACCTGAATACTAACACTTTTGCCCAGTCTGTTCCATTTATCTCACTATATAACTAATAACAAGTACAACTCAAACATCTCAATGGTATGATTGCATCATGTGGCAAAGTCCTGGACTTTGAGAGTAAAACAATCCAATGTTGACAGTGCTTGTTCTTGAATGCTACTGCTAATAATACTAGTCTTACACTACATTGTCATTTGTACAGAAAATCAATCTGAATTTATATTGTTTGTACTTGGGTTAATAGAAAAAAAAAAATCAAACTTTTTTCGCATTCATCTCAGAGTGACAAATCACGATAAGACCAGCTTATCCTCAGGTTAAAAAACTGATAACAGTGTAACAGTTCATCCTATTCCTTCATAAAAGGATACTGCACACTATAACTTAAAATACAGCAAGAAAAATAGTACCAAAAAAAAAAAAAACACATCCATAAAGGACACTTCCAACAAAGCTGCTCTGGAGTTTCCAGCAGTGGTAAACCATCAATTCTGACTGTTTCTGACTGTATGGAGTCAGAGGACATACTGCCCAAACACTAAAAATGGCGAGTTATCTGGAACACTGCAAGTATCATTCAAACAAAATATCAGTTTATATCCGGCCTTAGTGTATTTCTTAGTTTCCACTTTAAGCCAGAGGATTTCAGATTCTAACTGTTCCACTTGGGCTCATAATCAACATGAGTAGCACCTGAGTCTGAGGCTTTAAAAAACCTCTCAAACTTGTCCAAGTACCCAGGCTGATGAGGGAGGAGGAAGTAATGGGTATTGCTGACTTTCTTGCCATCTTCCATAATGGGCAAAATACAGGGGATATGGGGAGCCAGCAAGCTCTCACAGCTCTGCTTGTGTTGAGCCTTGCTGACATACTCAGGATAGGGAGCAAAGCTCTGAGTAGGAGGCATTACTCCATTGACATAAATTGGGAGACTCTTTGGACTAATGGCACATGGTATGACCTGAGGGATGGGGTCCTTGGGTGGAACTTTAGGAGGTTTGTCAACATCATAATCAACAGGTGACGGCCATCTGCCATCTGTGCACTCGCTCAGGCGAGGATGGATAGGAATGCGAGGTGGGACTTCGGGTTTCTCCTGTGGGTGGTTGTGGGCTGTGAGGTGAAGGCTGGCCGGCCTAAAGTTTGCAGACTTGAAGGATCCAGCAGGGCCAGAAAGAGAATGGTGCAGCTGACGTTGGGGCCTTTCCTGCGGTCTGTCTCGGTCTTGAGTTTCCGTCTGCTCCCACTGAGGCTTCATCCCACATACTTTCTGATGTTCTTGCATCCCTTCATTATAAGCAAAGTTTATCTGACCACTTCCTCGGATGCTGCGCCTGCCTGGCATGCCATAATGGAAGGATGAGGTTTTGGAACAGCGTGCAGGTATCAAACACTGACTCTCAGAAGTGCTGGAGAAAAACTCCACCTCGTTGTCTTCCGCTTCATCAGAGGACAGATCGCCCATGTCTGGGAGGGGAGGGAGGGGCTTGGAGCTTTTCCTGGGTGAACAAGGGGGTATGTTCTCATAAACAGACAGTTTCTGCAAGGACGGAACCACCTGGTCTCCCCCAGGTGGGTGGCACTGGGAGGAATAGAAGAACTGTGTAGGATTGGGAGTCTTTGGATATAAACATGGCAGAGAAAATGATCCAGACGTCCTTCCTGTGAAGCAAAAATACATTGAGAACATAAATGAGAATAAGCTCTTTTGTAATTCCTATCTAATCCACCTACATATACTAGGGTTGCACGTATACCAGTGCTATGGTAGGATCACGACACTAAAGCTTCAAAATACTGGCGGTGTCAGTATTTTTCAACTGTAGTACCATCAATATGGTAGTATCATAAGTAATGATGTATGTGCAGAAGTAAATATAATATTCGCTAAAACATTCATTTGAATCAGACCAATGTCTGCAATAACATAAAAAAAGTAGTCTTTGAGTCACGTCCCCTTCCTGCAGTGCCCATTAAGGGCTCAAAATGCTGTTTAGAATGGGCCCCTTATATGGTTGTTTTTTTAATATGTGGTTTTTCCCCATGCTTCAAACACGCATCTAAATCCCAAGGAGTTAATTTAGCAGCCGTGTCTCCTAATGGATAATATGGATTTAAATAAAACAGGAGAGCGAGAAGCTTTTAAATAAGACAATTCACGTAGCAAGATTTTGAATTATTCTGGGGTTTTGCCTGATAAGACTGGGAAAACCCATCTGCCGTGAATGCCTACAGAGATTGTAAGTTGAAGGAAGCACCAGCAACTTTTTAAACACTGACACATCTCACTGCTTTTGCAGAATACACAAAAGTTAGTGCCACTTCACTGAACCTAAATGCTTCATCTTAACCTTTACAGATTTACTGTTTCTCTGAAAAACCGAACATTGCACTGAACTCAGAACGATGCACGTAAACAATATGGCGGCACACATACAGGTCATTGCATTTGCATTTATAAATGTGTATGTATTTCTGTAAATTTGGTTCATTTTGTAGATTTGTTTGATTTGAAAAGTTGTAACATTGTATTTGTATAAATACTTAACACAATATCGTGTGGTATCGTGATGCAACTTATCATGATACTTGTATAGTTGGTATAGTATCGTAAGATATGATTATGGTATTGTGACAACCCTAACATATACAATCAACAGAGTCATATTAATCATAAAAGCGTCACCCTAATGAGGCAAGTAATCTTGCAATGGCTCTTTCTCCTGAGATGGTATCAGTCACAACACTGGGAGTTTATCAAAGGTTTGACATATTGTCATTTGCTCTTCTGATCTTACAACTTCCTATAACATTCTGCGCTTCTTGAGATACATACACAACATGCTAAGAGAACAGAGGGTGACCAGACTGTGATATGCACCATTAAGTGCCATCAAACGCTGTGTGAGCCGATATAATTCAACATCAAGAATGCACTCACTTTCAAAGGCCACTGATGCAGAATCTTGCTGATGCATTCTCAAGCTGTTATCCATGGACTCGGAACAAAAACCAAAAAACATCCTACAAAATACAAAAATGTAAGGCTTCAAAATCTTGTGACAAGAGAAAGACTTCTCAATAGAAAAACAGTTTAAATAATAGTACACCCAAAAATTATAATTCTCTCATCATTTACACATCCTTATGCAGACTCAAACTCATACAACTGTCTTCTGCAGAACACAAAAGAACATATTTTAAAGGATAAATGTCTGTTTTGTCCATACAATGCAAATCAACCCATGCGACAAGCGCATCTAGCTCATGATCACGTCAACAAAACTGCAGAAGATTTAAAGTGTAAAAGGAGTTTAATTTGTCCATTTCTCACCCAAAACTGAACATATTGCTTTAGAAGACATGGATTAAACCACTCGAGTCGTATGCATATTAGGCCTACCTTTATGCTGCTGTTTTGTTCTTTCTGGAGCTTGAAAGTTTTGGACCCCACTGACTTGCATTGAACGGACAAACAGACATTATATATCCTTCAAATATATTCATTTGTGTTCTACAGAAGAAAGAAATTCATATGAGTTTGAGACAGCACAAGGGTGAGTAAATGAAGAGAAAGATCATTTTTGTGTGAACCGTTCCTTTAAGCTGAAGACTCAGTTCACACTCACTTGTCCATGGAGTCACGGTCATGGTGTTGATCCCAGTATGGCTGGGCAGAGGCCATCCTGTTTGAGAATGGAGGCTAGTTTAGCCCTGGACCATTTTCAAACCTAGTGAACTCAAACGTTCCATTACACTTCACTATAATGGCACTGAAATAATCTGAAAGTAGAAAAATAAATGTTATATATTTATTATACACACACATGGTCAAGTTTTGAAACACTTATTCTTTATTATAATTTTTTTCACATTTTAGAATAATAGTAAAGTCATTAAAACTATGGAATAACAAATGGAACTATGGGAATTATGTTGTGACTAAACAAAATCCAAAATAAATCAAAACTGTGTTATATTTTAGCATCTTCAAAGTAGTCACCATTTGCCTACAATTTTCAGAAATGTACTCTTGACATTTTCTCAACCAACTTCTTGAGGTATCACCCTGGGATGCTTTTTAAACAGTATTGAAGGAGTTCCCATCTATATGTTGGGCACTTAGTGGCTGCGTTTCTTTATTATTTGGTCAAAGTCATCAATTTCAAAAACTTTTTTTTTTTTTAATTAAATTTTAGATTTATAATGAAATAAAATTAATATGGTGGCACAAGTATATTTTTGTCTACAAAACTAATTTAAAACATTTAAGCATACGCCTTCAGATCAAAAGATTTTTAAGATCATGAGAAAAATTTCAGTCAAGTGTTTCAAAACTTTTGACCGGTAGAGTGTGTATGTATGTTTTTAAGAGTGAATTGGGCCACTTTTGTCACTGCAATGTCCAAACTTGGCCCAGTTTACCTGAATTCACCATATAGCAAAAAAGGTACTCAGATTCAAGTCAAAACGCTTCAATATTTGCAGTGTGTTCATTGAAGAAACAAAATCTCCACTTCAAATACATAACATGTTCATCTAAACATGTTCTATCAGACCGAATGGATTCACAGAGTCCATTATTGAAGGAATACCGTGAGAATTGACTATTGTCAATCTTGGTGCAAGCCCCGTCCGACGGCCCGATGAGATTGTAACTCAAACCGTCAAATCCTGCCAGATGAAAGGCGGCAGGGGCAAGGAGACTACCCCCTGGACAGAAAGGGGACTCTATTGGTGGCAGCGGGGGAGGTGGAGGTTGCTGCGTCGGCACACTGGACAGCGGAGAAGATAGGCTGATAGTGACATTTAAAGGGGGAGCTAATATGTGATTGGCTAACAGGTTAAATTAATTATTGCGTAATGATGATGACCACAAGTCTCCCAACAGAACTACACTTAGGGCTGGGCGATTAATCAAATTTTATTTTCAATTATGATTTTGGCTTCCAACAATTATGAAAACGAGATCATCGAGAAATAATCGCAATGAAACACCCCAGCATTATATCTTTAAAGCATCCTTTATTAAAGTTAAAATAAGGAAGCGGTTATGAAAATAAACTCCAAAACCAGCATTTTTGTGGTCAGTGCTGCGTCTGAGTTGTGTGAAGTGACCGGTGAAGAGACTGATGTTCTCCTAGCTGATGCACACTCTGGCGCGGGCACGCGCATCGCTCACGCGTGTTTGCTGCAGTTAAGATTATAACGTGATGACTCGCAATGTAGTGAATCATAATATACATCACGTTCACTATCTTAACATGAAGCAAATCGGCGATACACAGCTCTATTAAGAAGATAAAGTTTGTTTTTTGTGAGTTAAAGACGGATCGAAGTGAACAAAGCTGAGAGAGTGTAGTCTTAGCCCATTATACACTGGAACAAAATATGTTTTTGATTAGTCTTTTGTCTTGTTTTGTCTTGGATTTTTATTGTTATTTTATTTTGCTGTTTTATTACTGACTGTTTACTAGTCTTGAATAATTAAGAACTTGAAACCATTCTTCCATAATTAACATATAGAATTATTATTTGTTGTGGTTTTGAAGCTGGCATCGCGAATCATCAAATTTCACTACTGACTACTGAAATTGTGGTATTGTGATAATGGATAGCCTTTATTGTACATGGTAGATCTTGCTGCAATAACATGATGAAAAAGCAGATCTCATTCCATAGAAGTGGGAGCACCCCTGCTGTAAATGGGGGCGATGGAGGCTTTTCTTTATTTGACCACAATACATAAAATAATTATCATATGACAATCGCCTCCTCCCCTATCCAGTGCATTTACATTTCAAGGAAATCCACTGTTAAAGACAAGGTTTTTTTTGTTTTGTTTTTTTTTTTTAAAAGTTCAACAAATGCATGATGTTTCCAAAATCAACGAGTAATCGTGTTAAATATTTGTGATCTCAATATTGACCAAAATATTAGGGATTATACGCTTGCGCTTCATTTCTTGGAGGAAATTCATTGACTTCCAAAAGCTGTGCGAGATGAATGTGAAGTTTTTTTCCATTGTTACATTTAGGCACATAGATATAACAAACAGCTCAGCTATGAAGCGCTGGTGATGCAATATCAGTTCTTTAAGACATCACACCCAAACACAATCAAGTATCTGTGTTCGAAAACAAAACCATTCAGTTAGAACTGTGCTGGAATGATTGGGCGCAAGTCAGAATATGATCAATGAAATACCCATGCAGGCTTCATTATGCAACTTGTCACATGCTCTGCCTATGCTTTGCCTCAGTCAGAACCGTGAAAGGCAGAAACTAACAACTGTCAATTCTCCAAGTAAAGACCTCCATGCAGATGCTACACTAAGCATAAATGGTCCTTTGTGCTTCTGTGGTAGGGAGACTGCCTGTGCATTTTCAACATCAGGCAGCTCTTATGCATGATGTTAAAGCCCTGCTATAGAAGCATAAAAGAGGTGTGAGGACGTCAACAGCAGGGCCTGGGATAGGAGCCAAAGAGGACATGCAGATCCATGACTCAGAGGAACAGCATCAACAATTTGCCAAATACTGTGGTGAAAATAGATTAAAACTGTAACACAATTGGGTCACAATAACTGAACTTTCACTACAAGTTCCCTTTGCAATTTTGATCATTTATATTAGGTAAAAGTGAATATCAAAGCACATAGCAGTCTATTTTGCCAAGTATACGCCGATCAGCCACAACATTAAAACCAGCTGCCTAATATTGTGTAGGTTATATTTTTTATAACCATAAACTAACCTTCCCAGAATGTCGCAGGGAGGAACTTACAAAGAATGTTACCTACATTATTTTAGATTTTGCACAATAATACTTATATTTTGTACTGTAATATTTTCATATATTTTTATTATTCATTTATTTCCACATTTATGTATTTCTACATTTCTTTGTCCACATGGTAATGAGGGGGCGTGTTTTCTACTTCAGGCATAGCAATCAAGTTCAGAGTGCTCCAGAGTAAAGCTTGAAGGCCACAGTGACATCTTGTGGTTGAGTCAAAAAGTTCAAATAGGGAATGAACCACACCGTCTTTTTCCAGAGCAGCCTGTATTTCTCCTGAGGTTACCTGTGGATTTTTCTTTGTATCCCAAACAATTCTTCTGGCAGTTGTGGCTGAAATCTTTCTTGGTCTACCTGACCTTGGCTTGGTATCAAGAGATCCCCGAATTTTCCACTTCTTAATAAGTGATTGAACAGTACTGACTGGCATTTTCAAGGCTTTGGATATCTTTTTATATCCTTTTCCATTTTTATAAAGTTCCATTACCTTGTTACACAGGTCTTTTGACAGTTCTTTTGTGCTCCCCATGACTCAGTATCTAGCCTGCTCAGTGCATCCAAGTGAGAGCTAACAAACTCATTGACTATTTATACACAGACACTAATTGCAATTTAAAAAGCCACAGGTATGGGAAATTAACCTTTAATTGCCATTTAAACCTGTGTGTGTCACCTTGTGTGTCTGTAACAAGGCCAAACATTCAAGGGTGTGTAAACTTTTGATCAGGCCACACACACACACACACACACACATAGTTTAATAGTTTTAAGAATTATTAATTCTATAATATAATATTATATCTTAAAAGCCTAGAAATTAGGGGTGTAACAGTTAAATTTTCTCATGGTTGGGTTTTAATTTTTTTAAAAGACACTTCCTATCACATTCATTGCAATAAAGAAAACATATATTATCAGTTCAGTTGTCACTGTCAAAGACACTGTCAATGTAAACTCCATGAGTGTTCAACAAACTCAACTAAGATATTACGTTCCAAAACAAGAGAGATATATCCACTATTAATTCCAAAACTGCTCCAGTGAGAAGTCATAAAGATTTGTTCACCTTCTTTAGCGTTTTGCGGTGAAATTAAGGCTGCCCACTAATAAGCATTTGTGTGAAGGCGCCTCAACAATGTTATTGCAAGATAAACTATTATTCTTTCCAGTTATCATGACAAGCATTATCTCCGTTAAGCGCAAACGGATTTGACAGATTTGCGCTGATGAGCGACTCTCAGGTGAGATTGAGAGCACGCATTCTTGATTGACAGACCGCGCCTGTGCACTGTTTCTATGAATGCGCGCTGACGGATCGTCACTCTCATGAAACGTCAGCTTTGCTCAGATATAATCTTTGTTGCTTATTTCATTCAATACATCCTTTCGCGGTTTATTTCCCTTTCTAACTGTGCTGTGATTCAGCAATCCAGCGAGCTACCGTAAATACTCTGGAAAATGGACACCTCACAATTCATGCATGTTTTATAGGCTATTGATAAATATATTTTTTGATGATGAAATCATAATGCGGGCCAAAAAAGATGGCTTGAGGGCCCGTGTTGAGTAGCACTGACTTAGAGGTTGCACTAGAAAAAAAATTTTTTGTCACTTTGGCGGACTGAGTTGTAAATTTTTCGTCATGGTCTACATCCAGGGGTGCAGCATCTATTATGATTGCATATACACGACAGTGGATACATGATGTTTTTTTTTTTTTGTTTGTTTTTGTTTTTTAACTTCTCAACCGCAAATCTGATAAAACCAAGGAGCTCTAGTGTGAAAATTCTATCTGTCAATCAAACGCTGTTCTGAAACAAGATTTTGAAACTTGTCTGCCGGTTTTGTCCGTCTTTAAAAGGGCAAATATAAAAGCACATATACATGCACAATAGGCTACTTCACAGAACTTAATCAGTGTGCCTGATATTAATATGCAGTGACAGATGAAAAGCATGAACACCTTAAGTTAATACAGGTATTCTACTACAATACCTGATAATTCTGCTCTAAACATCAAGCTTGTGCTTAGGTCAAATGCAGAATTTCCAGTTTCCAGTTAAAGCAACCCTGGATACATGTATGGCTAAGTGATAGCTAATTAAACTAACAAAAATAAAATTGCTTTTATTTTTTCAAATGTGTTGCCCTATTGCCTCCCTCGCTGTGCTGCTGTCCTACTAGGTACTGGAATAAATACTGGAATATAATAGAAATAAATACAATAGCATAAATAAGGAAATAAATGTATAAATACTAATTTATGTACAATTGAAACATTTATTTACTGACAAGTACACTTTCATTTTTTTTTTATTAAATGTTTTTTTTAATTATTTCTTTGCAAATATTAAATATAAATAAATACATATATTGTCACATTCGGTCCTCCATAAATTATCAGATGAACATTAAAAAGTATTTTTCACAGCTGAAATTTTAAATCCAGATTTAAGAGTAGTGTGAAAAGCAATAAATAATTGTATGCTTGCTTTTCCTCTATATTTCTTTTTTAAAAAAATGCTAAAAAGGAAAAATATGCAGAATATTAGTCATGATCCCTGTCAAGACGAGCTATAAAATACGTGCAAGTGCCCATACATCTGTTGGTAAATGATAAACTAGGTTACTACTACTACTACTACACAGGGACAGGTCGTACTCATCGTCCTGTACAGTTCCCTAGAGTGACGTAAGGCAACTCGTAAAGTACGAAATTGAATAAAGATTACTCTACGTCCTTTTCAACACACCCACTGACAAACCCTTTCTCCGGCTGACTCAGGTGCTACTCATCTCAACTCAATTCCAGTCCAAAGAACAACTATTGTTAGGGGCTCACTTGAACAAACGCGAGTTGCACCTACAATGCGAGTTGCCCAAAACATTCTTGACACGTATATCTCTGAAGCGAGTTAAAACGTAAAAAAACCCTCTAAAATATGCAGGCTACTTACTGATTAAATATTCCTTAGTGGCTTGTTTCTTGTTTCTCTCTTATATCCAGTGTAACTGAGACGAGTGTTGTGGGTAATCCCGGCGTATCTTTATAAACCAGTCACCTAAACAAAACGCACGTGCAACCGACGACTCCGCTGCTCGATTTAGCGCGAGTTGGAAACTATTTATATGGATTGCCTACGTCATACTGCCAGCCCCGCCCTTGTCTTAAAGGCGCAGATCAGTGCGACCTTATATGGCATCACTTCTTATGAAAAGCAACGTGTTTTGTGTTGGAATATACTACATTTTCGGACATAAAACGCAAAGTCTCCCTGTTAAAAAAATTATAACATTTAATTTCCAGTATTGCGAGGTAATAATAATATTTAGGCTAAATTACCCAGTCTGAGACAACCCAGTAAAAAACTAACGATGAAGCCTAATATTCGCATGTTGTATTGTGGTGGTGGTTGGAATCCAAACAGCTGTGAGGATGTTTCTTTAAATATTCCATTTCACAATCTGCATCAGGCATGTACACGTGGGTCTGTGTAGCTGTCACAGTATGTAGGCGTAGAAAGTGGGAGTGGGAGGGTGTTACTCTGGAAGTTGCTCGTTTCCGCTGGATCTGTCTTCCATATGGAGTCATGAATCACTGCTCTAGAACGCAAACAACTGAGAGGAGGTGGAATTACAGAAAATGTCACACAAAAAGACATCAGTGATGAATCAAGTCCACTCAACTCACAAACCAAGATTAAAAACAAACAAAAACATTAACAAAAGAAACTCATTCAGACACTTATAAATTTGTTAGAAGAGTGCACGAATGTATTAAAAAGTGATTCACGTCCATACTTTTCACCTACTTGGCAATAAATCAAAGTCTGACAAATCATGAATGGGAAACAGAATCACGTGGAATTACATTGAAACACTGCACAATACTTAACAGATAAATGCTTCAATTAAAAATCATGGTGGAAAATCACTGTGTTCGAATCGAGGTGGGGCAGGGGGTGTCCCGGACCACCCATAAGAGTTAAGGGACCCTCCATAAGACCAAAAAAAATTAACTTGGGGGGTCCCATATGGTGTTTCATCAAAACTGTAATACTAGAGACATAAAACTATAATTTTTGTCAAATTACTGCGCTGATATGCAACACTGTCAATTATTTGTACCCCTTTTCATAAGTAATATAAAATATATTTTGATTTTACCATCGAAAATTCATAAATAAGCACAGCTGCGCCCCCTTTTTTCAGGAGTTTAGAGTGTCACTAACAGAGTGCATCCTCATTATCACTTCACGATTAGGTAAAATATCATTCTTCTTTGATTTATGATTGCTGATAAACTCAATTTATTAACATTTAATCAGTATTATTTTACAGTCGCAGGGTTAATTCATAGTCACGCAGGTAATATGCACATACACGCTAGCCTATATATTTTTAAATCTAGTACTCTATTTAATCTCCACTCGTCTTCACATCAACACATTTATATATTTTTTTTTTAGTTTTTTGACAGAAAACATGATTTTACTATAGTTATATTGTAGTAACCATCCGTGTATGTTGTAATCATGACTATAATATTATCCATATTGAACCATGTTTTTACTACAGTAATGTTGTAGTAACCATGACTGTAATAATAATTTTTGGTGGGAATGTCGATACAATAACCATGATTTTACTACAGTAAAAATGTAGTATCCATATATTAACCATAGTTATAGTAATATTGTTGTAACCATGAGTTTTGGTGGGAACCATGTTTTATTTTTATTTTATTTTTTTAAATAAAATTAACCATGGTTTTACTACAGTTATACCATAATATCCATCTTAAAACATGGTTTTACTATAGTAATATTGTAGTAACCATGACTGAAGTAACAGTAGTACATTTTATATCATAGTGAACTGTGACTGTTTGTGATTTTGAAAAAAAAAAGAAAAAAAAAAGATTTATGTAGACTGAGTACAAGATAGACACTTATTGTAAGTAGATAAATATTATTTATGTACTAATATATTTACAGAAATGGACAAGAGAAAGGGAAAGAAGAGGAGAGCCATTAGTGACTTTTTTAAAGGGTAAAACAATTAATTTCAAAAGCATGTAAGGAAGACACTTAAGAACATTAGGTAAGTATATTCATTTCTTGTAGTCCAGCCTAAGAGGAGTCACAGCAGTGAAACACAAAATCAGCCCACTTTAATATCAGTGCAGCACTCACAAGTAGACCCTAGGCAACAAGAAATACAGATAGACCAGCCTGACCCCAGGAAAACATTAGTCAGTGCAAGCACAACAAACAGGAAACCTCCAGCCCAGACCATCAGCACAGCTTTGTCCCAACCCACTAGTACAGACGAGAGAAGATTCTTCAGCAAGCAGCAGCTTGAGGCATGGAGGCAGCAGTACTCCCCTTGGTTATACATAAATGAAAATAAGTGCAAAGATGCCAAGCACCTGTTTGGAACACAAAAGGGAATACAGGTGTCAGAGGAGTGGGCTTCTGGAGAGGTCTCAGCAAAGGATGTCACGGCCATGAAAAAGAAAATCTACAATCATAAAAACAGCATAGCTCACCAGAAGACAACAGAAATAAATCAACAGAGAGAGAAAGAGATGTTGCCCACTTTACCAGACATGTTAAATGCTAAAGTTCTTTCTGAGATTGTGCATTCATTTAGAACAGCATATTTTGTTGCAAAGGAAAGGTTAGTATTCTTAAAAATGAATGGCTTGGTTGAGTTACAAGAAATGAATGGAGTAAAAACTAGCTCCGTTCACAGATCTGACCACTCTTGCATTAATATAACAACACATATTGCCAATGAAATGAGAAGAAAAATTGTCTCAACAATTAAAACTGTTGGCTAATGGATTGCTCTTTCAGTGGATGAAAGCACAGTGTTTGGGAGAAGCTACCTCATCCTGTACCTCAGGGGAGATGTAACGGGGGAAGGTGAAATTGAAAATATATTTCTGGATTTGATTGAGCTGGAGGAAGGAACAAGTGCTGATGCCATATATAAAGCTCTTAAAAAGAGTCTTCTAGAAGCTGACCTAGATGATGACTGTCTTAACTCACCTGATTTGCATAACAACAGATCGAGCATCTGTAATGACCGGAAGAGAGAGCGGTCTAGTAACAAGGATAAAGAAAGACTTCCCTCTCTTGGAGAGTATCCACTGCCTTGCACACAGGCTTGAGTTGTCTGTAAATGATGCACTCAAGTCAGTCACAGGTTGCAACCACTTTTAGATATTTATTTCAAAGTTGTACACACTGTACCATCAGTCACCAAAAAATGCCAGACAGCTTACAGATGCAGCCTCTCACGTTAACATCAGCCTGCTTAAGATTGGTCAAGTGTTTACCATCCATTGGGTAGCAAGTAGTTTTAATGACTGTACAGTCTGTTTGGAGAGATTTTCCTGCTTTGGCTGAGCAAATGAAAAAATCTACTGAAGATGGATCACATTCCGACGCAGAACGAAAAAAAATTCAAAGGGCTGCTAAAGCGCCTCACCTGCAGTGGTTTTGTCAAGGACCTGGCAGCCATAAAAGATGTGCTGCGTGAACTGCAGAGTCTATCCCTGAAACTTCAGATATGCAACGATGGTTTTCTTTTAATTTAGCCTAAACAAGAAAATGACATTGAGCGTGATTTTGTGAAACTTATGCTTATTGTTCAAGGTTGTCTCCTTATTTTTCAGAACAGAAGCACGTCTCTGATGGATGCCACATGAGAAATAAATATGACGATTGAAGGCTATGAAGACCACACCAGGGAAGTCAATGGAGAAAGTGGAGGAAGGTCTTAACAAAGAAGAATTCAAAGGAGTGTCTTTGCATTTCAGCAAGGAAAATATAAATCGGTTACAGTTCCTCCAAGCCATCATTGACAATCTAACTTCACAAATCCCTGAACTCACAAAGATTCTAACACCACTGGATCCCCTCAACTGGCCAAAAAATAGGGAGTCCCTTGTTCTCTTTGGGGAAAAAGAGATCCAAGACCTGGCAAAGAAGATTGGAGTACCAAATAGAGAGGCAGTTGAGGACTTCAGGTATTGGAAACTCAACAATAGCCAGAATGGGAAGATCCTAAAAAAACTGTTGACTGCAAGCAAGACATACCTGGTAAGTTCAGCTGAATGTGAAAGAGGTTTCTCTGCTCTAAATTTCACTGCCACAGATGCAAGGAATCGCCTTTGAACCAGAAGCCTCTCTTCAGTGCTGTTTATTGACATAAATGGCCCTCCTCTCAAGATGTTTGACCCTTGCCTCTATATTCACTCCTGGCTGAGGGGGAAACATTGTCTGTCAACTGCCAGCAAAACAAGGAGAGGTAAATCTGCTGACAAAAATAGGCCAATATGGGTCGTTATAAACAGCAGTGCATAGAGATGTACTTTCTCAGGAAAAGTTCTCTTCACCACTGCTTTACATTGCTAATAACACTGAAAGAAAGAGTGAAAAGACCATCCTTTTCTGTGTTTTTGTTTAATAAAGTAGTTAAGTAAGAAGAAGAACAACACCATTATAGAGTCAGGTCTCTGTGTAATCTTTATATTTTATCATGCAGAATGTAATTATTGATACAGTTGGAAATGTGTGTGTGTGTGTATATATATATATATATATATACACACACACACACACATTTCCAACTGTATCAATAATTACATTCTGCGTGATAAAATATAAAGATTACACAGAGACCTGACTCTATAATGGTGTTGTTCTTCTTCTTTATATATATATATAATGTGGTACGATGGGACTCCCCAAGAGCTCTGGCACAATTCGAACACTGGACTCCGCCCCCCCCCAGGCAGCATCTTGTGTTCCTGAAGCATATGCTGATTGTTGAGTGAGGCTGGAAGCCACTGGGGGACTGAACTCCCAAGGAGAGGGTCAATTCATTTCCTGCCCCAAGTCCCACACAGCTGCCGGTGCCTTACATCCCTCGTGAACACCCTCCTCAGATAACTATATCAAAGCTGACCTATATCAGCTTCAATCAAGGAACTGTGCCTGAATGGCTACATTTTCACTTTCTTTTCTGTACAATATTTACTATCAGTTTCTGTCTGATATTAATATTTGTTTCAGTATCTTTGCATTAACAGAATTATAAAAAAAAAAAAAAAATCAATTACAAAAAACACAGAACAGGACAACCTAAAAAGAATGCTTAATGTAAAATTTCTATATTCTATGGCAAGAGCAATAGTTTGTGAAATTATGGAATTTTGCACTTCTATTCGAAGAAATATTTGTACTTTATAGTTTTTTACAAATAAGAATATACAGTTACATATACAGTATATGTAAGAATTTACAGAAATGTAGGTTTTCCTCATAATTCTCTGCTGATTCTTTATGAAAGAAAATAAAACAAAAGATTCTCAATGGAAACTGATAACTGAAACAAGAGTGTATTCCTAGCCACATGAGTTTTACTCATGGCTAACTCTGCAAAATGCATTATGTAAGACGATGACATCATTCATCACTGACTTTCTGTGGCAGGAATGAATAATAATAGTAAGAAATTTGACAGAAAAATAACTTTCAAAGAAACCAAATTAATATTATTTTCCATGTGTCATCATAAGTCATTCAATATTTATATTTTACTTAAAGATGAACCATATATGATTTAGTTTCAGCCTGAACAAAAAAACACAACATCAGTAAACGGTTCTGTCTTGTAATTTTCTAAACTGATTGTTCAACTCAATTTGTCTGTGATCATAAACAGAATGCACACCTACTTCACCTTAATTCAGGAACTGATTGTAGTTTTTCTGATAAGAAAGGACTGAATCATAAAAATCTAGGTAAAATCAATAATCTATAGCTGGGATATGACTCTGAAAATACTATAGCCTCTTTTGTTATTGTACATAATGTAAAAACTACATAAAATAGATGCAGTTACATCATATACTGTATATATTTACAGTATATAGTGTATTTCTAGCAACTGTGAACAGTATAGCACTTTAGCTTCCTCTAACATCATAGTCCTTGTGACTTACCCAACTTACTGCAAAAGCCAAGAACAAAAGGCACCCCTTGGGCCTTATAAGAACCCTAAAATCAGCATTGAGCAACAGCATATCTGGAATATTGGGCCTTTCTGGGAAAAAGCTGTGGGTGTGTGGTCAAAATTAAATGTTCCCAGGTAGGCGAACACAGTGCAGCCCAATATCTAAAAACCACGAATGATTTCTACAGGAAGTATATATTTGAATGTTATCTCCTGATACTGGATTGATTGAAATACCAAATGAATCTACTGTATGTAATTTCTATTTTGTCCATGCTTGTCTCAAGCAGAAAGCACACATTTCATCATAAGACTTACAGTACAACCGTCTACCGTTGACTAAGACAAGTACTTTTAAGGGGTCAGGAAGGAACTGTGTGCAATAAAATACAAATGTTTTACAAGGATGACTGCTCTCAGTGTGTGTTTTGTCAATTAACTGAGTGTTTCCCTCAACGTACCCCCTCTGTTCTGCATGTTCCGGCTGAGTTCTCTACAGCATGAATGATGGCAGCTTGAGAATCCTTTGTATGGTCTATAGAGAACCAGGTGACTGAAAGTATTTCCTCTGTCCTGATTTTGTGCTACAGAAATACAGTACTCTTTATCTCTAGGGCAAAGCTGGAGCAACAATTGAAAACAACTGAATGGAAATGACATTATAGCATGGGAGGAGATCTCTGCTCAAAAACTTTCACATAGTAATATCTGTTTCCCCATATATCTGTACAACATGAAAATAAAAATCAGCATACAAATTCATTTATAATATGTAAAGTAAATATCAGGTGTTTTAATATTATAATTCATGAAATTCAGCACTAATCTGGATCCCTAAACACTCTGACCTGATATTTGGACATATTGTGTGCAAATTTATTTATTTATTTTTTTTTTTTTATTGTTATTGTGTTTTCATGAATGTTTCAGTTTTTGTTTAGTTGTAAAATAAATTTTTTGAAAGTTTGTCAGTCAAAATACTGTTACCTTCACTTTGAAAAAAAACATGGTAGATCTGAGCTAGTTTAGGTGGAGGAACCTGACAGGGCTGTTGAGTAGCTTTTTTCGGTAGATGTTTTAATGGGTCATGGTGGCTCAGATCAACTACAGCATTTTTTCTTATGAGTAAGTCTCTTTATAACCAAGTGCACCAGTAAGCTTCACTCAAAAGGCAGGGTCATGCAAAGGAGCTGGTTGCCCCTGTCACTCCATGGCACCACTGTACTGCTAAAAGATTCCAGAGTCTTATGTAATATTATGACACGAGAAACGATAATTGATGATCAGTTCACCAACAAAAATTATATTAAGAACCTCCAGAGTTCCAGGTTCCTGACTTAGCGGTTCTACGGGCACATTAGATATACATTTTCTTGGGTGAAATGCAAAAAACTTATAACCATTCCATCAATAGAAAACATAAATTTGGAGGACCTGTTTAAATTATGAATATGTAATGTAAAATACAGAATATACAGGACTGGCCATCAGGAGAACCTGGACTTTCCTGGTGGGCCGGCCCCAAAACAGGGCCACGATTTGCCAAAGTGGGCCGCGCTATGATGAAGGGGGCCTCAATAAGCTGAAGGGGGCGGCGAAACGGTGCCGCGATATAAAGAAGGGGACAGCAAAACACATCGCCACAGCACCCCCTATATATACAGTATACACTCACTGACCACTTTATTAGGTACACCTGTATACCTACTTATTCATGCGACAGAAGGACAAAAAGGCTACAATAACTCAGATAACCCCAAAGTACAATTGTAGAGAGCAGAATAGCATCTCAGGATGCACAACACATTGAACCTCGAGGAGGATGGCTACAACAGCAGAAGACTACGTCGGGTTCCACTTCTGTTTTCCAAGAACAGCAAGCTGAGGCTGCAGTGGGCACAGGCTCACCAAAACTGGACAGTTAAAGACAGGAAAAAACATTGCCTGGTCTGATGAATCTCGAATTCTGTTGAGGTACACAGATGGTAGGCCCACTGCAGCCTCAGTTTCCTGTTCTTAGCTGACAGTAGTGGTACCCAGAGGGGTCTTCTGCTGCTGTAGCCCATCCGCCTCAATGTTTGACATGTTGTATGTTCATAAATGCTTTTCTAGATAGAATTGTTGTAACATGGTTATTTGGATTACTGTCACCTTCCTGTCAGCTTGGACTTGTCAGGCCACTCTGACCTCTGTCATTCACAATCCATTTTCGCCCATAGAACTGCTGCTCGATGGATGTTTTTTTGTTTTTCGCACCATTCTCTATACACTCTAGAGACTGTTGTTTGTGAAAATCCCAGGAGATCAGCAGTTACAGAAATACTCAAACCAGCCCGTCTGGCACCAACAATCATGCCACGGCTGAAATCACTGAGATAAAATATTTTCCCCACTCTGATGGTTGATGTGAATATTAACTGAAGCTCCTGACCCGTATCTGCATGATTTTATGCATTGCACTGTTGCAACACGATTGGCTGATTAGATAATTGCATGAATAAGTAGGTGTACAGGTGTAACAAGTGCTCGGTGAGTGTCTATATATATAAAACCTCAAAAATGGATCACACATATATAAACTCACATGCTTTAAAATAATCTAATGATAGGTCTAATTAAAGTGCACTGCTATACTTTAGGAAAACAATCCCATTTATAGGATTTTTGTAAGAAAAACAGTGTTTGGTTACTCCAAACAATCCACAAATTACCAATAACTTTCATGAAATTGCAATAAGATTACTAATTAATTATTCAAAAATGTAATCAGATTACTAATTACAGTATTTTCTAAAACACTTTTGACAGAATTTTTTTTTTATCTCAAGAATGTCTAGATTCTCCTTGTTAATTTTCACACACAAGTCATACACTGCAAAGAGATGAACATATCAAAATACTACTGTTTTAAAAATGTGTACCCAAGTAATGTACCTAAAAGAAATCAGTAAAAAAAGCAAGTCAGAATCTGTAATCTGATTTTTACATTTTTTAGAGTTTACAGCCAACAGTAATCTACTTTTGACTAAATAAGTGATACGATTACAGTAACAAATTACTTTGTAATTATATTACACCCAACACTGAAGACAAAAGATAAGCTGAAAATTTGGGTAGTGCACAGGATGCTTTAAAACTTTTTGAATTTCAACATATTCAGTGTGTTGTGCAAATGTTTGATTTGAGCCAGTTTTTCATTATGTGTTGCAATAGGCATCCCACGCAAAAGATAAGAGACGAAAGAAAATACCTAATGTTTCAAAGGAAATACTTAAACTTACCTCCTAAAATTATAACTTCTATCTAACGGCATAAATCGAGTTAATAACTATCAAATTGTGTTACTTTTAAATTTGATGAAGTGTAAATTTAAAGCTACAATGACAGTAGCTTGATCTGGAGTTGCTCTTTAACTGAGCAGGTTTACTTGAGGGGAGGACTCATTTCTTACATCTCTGAGTCACTCATGTGACCCTGAGTTGCAGTGCAACTGTTGTGACACTAGTGCTACACTATCGACCCAACAAGCAGGACCAAAGAGCAAACGGAAGTGAAGATAATGTTTATTATTATAATAAAGCATGCAGGCGCTTATAAAAATAAAAAGATGCATGATAAAGTGAACAGAAATATAATGCATAATCTTAATCTGTTCCCCCCTTTCAAAATAAGTTACAAACTCACAATGGCTGAAAAAAAAAGCCACCCTCAAGAGGAGTTTGGGACAAACACACACACAAACAAACACTGAGCTCCAGTCACACAAAAATAAGGACATCCATTTTCAAGTCACGCATACTTTCCCAGGATGCTGAGGGAACTGAGACAAAGAGAGTCATTTAATTGAGCAAGTGTGCTAGGAAGTAGCAAATGATTGGAGAACAAAAAACTAATGATTTTATGGCAACAAAAACTATGAAAGGCCATTTAGGCTGGATCTTGGGAAAGAAAGAGGCAGTTACTATTGCTGTTTGCCTGGGTTACAGCAATAGGATGGGTCACTCAATTACCCATGGTTCTAGGCAACAGAGAGGGCATGAGGTTTGCTCAGTCAGAAGGGTGCCTTCCGCAGTGTATTGTGAAGAAAAGGCCAGCACATTAATCTCCTCAAAAAGTGCCTTTTTCTGTAGGCTCAGCTCCCGATACTCAGTGCTCATGAGTCATGAACGGAATACAAAAGTAGCAGATATAGAGGAACGAGAAGAGAAGAAATGTCCTTGGATCTTTTTAAGGCATTAACAGGTTGTGATTGTTTAAAACCACTTTTAAATTAAAACCAATTTTGTAGAGTAAAACATTAGAATGTTTCACCTTATTCTTGAAGTAACAACAACAAATTACATTTTAAATTGATATTAATGTTATGTAGCACTTTTGAGGAATACATAAAAATAGTAAAAAAATAAATAAATACATGAATTACAGCTTCACATCTTCCTTTTCATTTTCATCAGTATTAAGCCACAACCAGATGATCACTAAGAAATTTTATCAGCAAATCACCTGAGGTAACAAAATGAGCAAACATGGAGGACATTAAAAATAACTGACCTGAAAGTACTTAAAGAATTCTTAGACATTCTGCTTGAGAAGCAAATATGTGAAAATATATTGTCACCCAGATCATCAACAGTGCTGGAACAACAACTCACCTTCAGTTTAAAATTTACAACATTGCAGATAAGGAAAATAACAAAACAATATTTCAAAGTTGTTAATTAAAGGAACAGTTCTCTCAAAATTTTAAATTTTGTAAATACTTACTCTCACCCTCATGTCGTTCCAAACCCACATGACTTTCTTTATTCTGTGGAAGACAAAAGGAAATCATTTAATGAATGTCCTGTAGGTTGAATTTAATACGATAGCAGTATAGAAACTCATTTTAATGCTTAAAACACCCAAAAGTGTCATGAAAGTAGTCCATGTTACTTGTGTGTCATATACTAAGTCTTCTGAAAGTGTATGATCACTTTGTATGATAAACAGACCGAAATTTAAGTCGTTACACACACTGAAGTCCATAAACAGTGCTGAATTCAAATATGGCAAATAAGGTGATAACATCAAACCATATTGCTTGTCTTGTGGCCAAATTTCATGATGTCACCTCATTTTTTATTTTTGGGGAACTATTATTTAAAGCACATTTCTTCTATCCGACTTCAACAGTGCAGAAATAGTACAAATAACAGTCTGCTGAAATCTATTTACCCAGTATTTGTATGCCTTTATTAATTTTGAAGGCCAGAAGAGATAAAAAAGTGTGAGGGAGTGACTAGTCATGTGTGGAAAGGAGTATCCGGCTGTAAGTACGGAAGCAGTCTATTTATTCCTACAGATTTCCTCTGAGGTCCCAGCCAGGAACTTGTTTTGGAAACCATGTAGGCAACTGCTTCCACTTTTCTTAGCCAACACTCATCTCACAAGCTACTTCCTCTGACTCACCATATCAGAGTCATGTTGTACAGTAACAATAATTCCTGACCTGGCTTTTTCCTGATTCCATCATCCTGACTCACATCTGGAAAACAAATGGATTGAACACAGGCGTTCAACGTTATTGCTAAGCATATGTTGTCTAAGTACATATGTTTTGGAAAAAAACAAATGGCTTATGGTGCGTAACACTTTTAACCTTTGAACTCTCACTCACCAATTACTCAGAAAACACACATTGCTGTCCGTGTGTCCTCTTGTTCCTGAGCACAAGAAAAACAATATTATTGGATGGATTGTTTGCTGTGGCTTCTCTGTGATAGAAAAAACATGATAAGAGCTGTTGTACCCTATTACTGAAAAATGCTGAGTAATGGAATGTGTTTTCAGTACACATTTTAACTTGTTAAAGCATAACTGCTTTTAGGCAGGTTTAATTTCATAAAGAAATGCCACTAAACTATGTAGTTTAGACTGTGTCAGAAACAGTAATGACCACAACTTTTGAGGGCTGCATGGTCATGGTTGGGCATAAATAATTTAATGGGGATTTTAGCAATAAGAAAACATAGCTTTGGAAAGTCCAGACTGGTCTAATGGAAAATCGGCAACAGGCTGTATTATTTTTCAGCTAAAATAAAAAAAAATAAAATAAATAATAATAAAAAAAAATCTTCTGAATTCGTTTCAATTCAAGTTAAGCTCAGTCGACAGCATTTGTGGCAAAATGTTGATTACCACAAAAATGTATTTAGACTCGTCCCTCCTTTACTTTAAAAAAATCAAAAATCAAGGTTAAAGTGAAGCACTTGCAGTGGAAGTGAATGGGGTAAATTTGTGGATGGTTTAAAGGCTGAAATTGTGAAGCTTAAAAGCACTTGCATGAAATCTTCTGTGAAAACTAATGTATTATTTGAGCTGTAAAGCTGTTTAAATTGTCATTTTTACAGTCATTTTAGGGTTTTAGGGTTTGTTGACATGACATCCAAGTTGTAAAATTGGCTATAACTTTACACAGAAAAGGTTAGTAAGTGATTTAATCACACTAAAATTATGTTAACACACATATCCTTTATGTCTTGTTGTAAGTTATATATATATATATATATATATATATTTGTTTTTTTTATGTTCAAAAATTGTCCCCCATTCACTTCCATTGAAAGTGTCTCATGTCACCTTGATTTTTTATTTTTATTTTAAAGAAAAGGAGGGACAATTCAAAATAAATTTCTGTGGTAATCAACATTATGCCACAAATGCTGTCGATTGAGCTTAACTTGCATTGAACCAGGAATATTCCTTTAATTAAACATTTGAGTAGTAATTACATTAATTACATACTCCTAACCCTAACCTAAACTCTAAACCTAACATTGTGGCTTTTTTCTGGAATGTGGCACATTTGGGTCTGAATATGGGTGGGGGTGGGGTGGGGGAACATGGTGATTTCTCACGAGATCATGTTGCGAAATTCAAGATAAGAAAACAGACATGCAGCAAAGTATTCTTTGTATATGTGCAATATGTCACGCAACTCAGTACATCCTTATGACATCACTAAACCTAGATAAATAACTAAGCATTTCATAAAAAAGTTTGCCAAGAATCTGATTGTGCTTCCAAAAGCATGCCTTGAGTCGGCAGCTTTTTATGAGTCACAAGGTTCTCACAGCTGAGTTCACGATGATGCATCCTGGTTTCAAGAGGAAATAATTTGTTCTTTGCCATGGCCTTGATCATATGTCATAGCAACTGATTGTTTTCTGTGGGCTACTTTTCTTTGTCCATCACACAAATAACCAAATCCATCGTTGTAATACTGATGAAAAAGGCGAGAGTTAGGTCATCTGATTTATTACACAATCATTGCGTTAGTGTTTACCCTCCCTCACAGTCATAACAAAATGATGCTTGTCGAAAAGTGGCCAGTGAACAGAGTGACACAATATGGTAAATCCTGTATAACACAATATGGCAAGGAGAGAGCATTTGTTTGACATGTTGTGTCAATCACTTAGTATAAAAGTTTTGAAGACATCAATATGCATCTCTTGCTTGCAGCCCTATATAAGAGAATGAAAAATTGTGACTCTAACACTAGACCTGTGGTTCCCAACCCTGTTCCTGGAGCCTACCCCCAAACACTACACATTTTGGATATCTCCCTAATCAAACACACATGATTCGACTCATCAGCTCATTTGTAGAGACTCCACGACCTGAATTGGGTTAGATAAGGGAGATATACAAAATGTGCAGTGTTGGTGGGCCTCCACGAACAGGGTTGGGAAACACTGCTAGACCATCACCACATAGTTTAGCCAGAGAGTGGTATAACAGCTCAGAGGTATAAGAAAAAGTTTTCATGAGCTCTGCATACTGTAGGAACTTAGTTTTGCAATTGTTAACAATGTTTAAATTCAAAATTTCTGTCTGAGAAAAAAGTTAACTCTGACAGTTAGATGCTATACAACTGACAGTATTTCCATACAGTCCTTTTTGTGAAGGTGGAAATTTCTTTTATTCTTATGAATGTCAAATTCAATGTTCTTGTAAACGGTTCCACTGAGATAACCTGCCCACAAAGTCAAGGTTGGGAACTGTGTGGACAGACTGCAAGGTTATGCATCCTTATGACCAAACCACTCTGACACACTCTTCAGTCTGAAACTCCATTTGTATCTGGTGACAAACTTGCAAATAATTCAAAAACTACTTTAATGTAAAAAATACTTTAATGCAGTTAACATGTTTTTTATATTCATGTGTTACATCTTACAGTCCATGTTGTTTCAAATCACATGCTACATGTCAAATAACGAAGTCACACACTCTAAGAAGAGTTCTTGTACATTTACAAGCTAACATTGTCTTATATATGATGCTGATTCTGCCACCTACAGGACTGCAATTCATTTCTGAGTGAGAATGCATCACTGCTTCATTCTTGTTTCTTGATGAACATTATATTGTTGCTCAGTATTCATTGTTTGTTAATGTTTAGAATCTGTTAAAGGTGCACTCAGTAATTGTTTTCATATGTTGTCTAGGACTTACACTGACACTTAGTGGCCTGGATGCTGCATCATTCAAACACAGTAGTTTTCAGTTTCAGATGCCATTGTAGAAATGTACTATTCACAGTCAGCCATGATTAATTTATTCCATGAGTTAAAAAATCTAATAACAAAGCGGTTACTGAGATTAAACGAGTAGTTCTCGGCTGGTCATGTGATCCTAACATGGCAGTCATCATGAGGGGACCCTCTCCATGTAGAATAAAACAGCTTTTATAAGGTTACAGATATGGCTGAACTCTTCATCTCACTTGAGTGGTCTTGACTTTATACATATGTTTCCATATAATCATTCCTTTCTTCATTTTGTTAATGAGGAAAAAATTACTGAGTGCACCTTTAATAATAATTTACAATAACAATGATGAAGCACCTCCCTATTCGTCAACAAGTCACAATATTTAGTCAAGTCAGTTTAGCGCTTTTTACAGTGCATATTGTTTTAAAGCACCTTCACAGAAAATAGTGCATTAGTATCCCCATTGAGAAAGCCAGTGGAGACACTGGCAAGGAAGGAAAAAAACTCTCTGAAATGTTAAGGTAGATGAGGAAGAAAACCATTGTCCTGGTTACTTGTGTAACCTCCGTTCCCTGATGGAGAGGACGAGACGTTGTGATGATGTAGTGACACTAGGGGTCACTCTTGGGAGCCCGAGACACCTCTGGTCTTTGAAAAAAGGCCAATGAAAATTGGCGAGGGGTTTTTGCATGCCACTCCCCCAGACATACGGGTATAAAAGGAGCTGGTATGCAACCACTCATTCAGGTTTTAGGCTGAGGAGCCGATATAAGGTCCGGCCATTTCAGCGGTTTGTGCAGCGTTGTGGCAGGAGGGACACCACGTCTCGTTCCCTCCATCAGGGAATGGAGGTTACACAAGTAACCATGATGTTCCCTATCTGTCACTCACTCGACGTTGTGTCGATGTAGTGACACTAGGGGTCGCTATACAAAACGCCACAATTGGCTGAACTGTGTTAAGTGAACTAACGGTGTGTGTGTGATGGTCAGACTATTGTGTGCCTCATAGCCAGCACACCAGGTCAACACGTAACCTCCCCCAACATAGTTATGAGTGTCAAACAGCCCTTTTTGGGGACAAGTCGACTACCCAAAAGATAGAGACAGGCTAACCCAGTCGTGGCCTCTTTTCCCCTTCTTTTTTTCCACTCCCTAAAAAAAGAAGGGGGATTATCCAACTGGGCCGCCAGGTCTAGTTGGGGGGTGTCCCTCCCAAGGGGAAGACACCACGGAGACCACACCTCGCCCAAAGAGAGGGGGGGATATTTAAGTGGAAAAATACGTCACATGGTCTTTCCAACCATGTGGAGAGTCTTCAAGGTAGATCCTACCCAACGGGGGAGGAGTTACTACAAACATGGAGACTGGGGCAGAGGGGCTCTGCCCAAGGAAGACGCAGTTTGCCAACAGGGAAACTAATTAGCGGAAGATATATATCGCATGGGGTTAGCCTTACAGGGAACCACCACATGCGGAGCACCTACCCCAGAACAGGACTCTTAGTTAGCACGTGTACTGGGCCGGGAGCGAGTCTCTCCGAAAACTCGACTGCCACAGGGCTCGGAGGAAGTCAACCAGGGAACAAAGTTTGTGAACACTATTGGGAATTAATGGTGCACGTCTTCAGCTCAAAAGGAGGTGGAAGGCACTATGTGCAAGCGATACACCCGGCCAGCTATCACGGGCTTATCCGCTTGTATTGCGTGCCACTACCTGGGACGAAACTGGTTCCACCTGGAGGTTGTAGAACCTTGCAAAGGTGTTGGGTGTTGCTCAGCCTGCTGCTCTGCAAATGTCTGTTAGAGAGGCACCCCTGGCCAGGGCCCAGGAGGCTGCTACACCCCTGGTAGAATGGGCTCGTAGCCCTACTGGGGGTGGCATGTCCTGGGCGTGATATGCCATAGTTATGGCGTCAATGAGCCAGTGGGCGATCCTCTGCTTGGAGACAGCGCTTCCTTTCTGCTGTGCACCAAAGTAGACAAAGAGCTGCTCAGAGATCCTAAAGCTCTGCGTGCGATCCAAATAGATGCGTAAAGCGTGCACCGGACACAGCAACGACAGGGCTGGGTCTGCCTCCTCCTGGGGCAGTGCTTGCAGGTTCACCACCTGGTCCCTAAAAGGGGTCATGGGAACCTTGGGCACATAGCCCGGTCGGGGTCTCAGGATCAAGTGAGAGTAGCCCGGACCGAACTCCAGGCACGTTTTGCTGACAGAGAATGCTTGCAGGTCTCCTACCCTCTTGATGGAAGTGAGCACAGTCAGGAGGGCAGTCTTCAAGGAGAGTGCCTTAAGCTTGGCTGACTGCAAAGTCTCAAAGGGGGCTCTCTGTAGACCCTGAAGAACTACAGAGAGGTCCGATGAGGGAATGAGGTGCGGTCTGGGGGGATTCAGCCTCCTGGTGCCTCTTAGGAACCTGATGATCAGGTCGTGCTTCCCTAAGGACTTACCGTCGACTGCGTCGTGGTGTGCTGCTATGGCGGCAATGTACACCTTCAAGGTGGAAGGGGACAGCCTCCTTTCCAACCTCTCCTGCAGGAAGGAAAGCGCTGATCTGACTGCACATCTCTGGGGGTCTTCCCGTCGGGAAGAACACCACTTAGCGAACAGACGCCACTTAAATGCATACAGGTGCCTCGTAGAGGGGGCCCTAGCCTGAGTGATCGTGTCTACCACCGCAGGTCCCATCCAAGGGCCAGACATGGAGATTCCAGAGGTCTGGTCGCGGGTGCCAGATGGTGCCCCATCCCTGAGAAAGAAGGTCCTTCCTCAGGGGAATTCGCCAGGGGGGGCTGTCACGAGGAGCGTGAGGTTCGAGAACCACATCTAGGTGGGCCAGTAGGGTGCTACCAGGATGACCTGCTCCTCATCCTCCCTGACCTTGCACAGGGTCTGTGCAAGTAGGCTCACTGGGGGAAACGCATATTTGCACATGCCAGGGGGCCAGCTGTGTGCCAGCGCGTTTATACTGAGGGGGGCCTCGGTCAGGGTGTACCAGAGCGGGCAGTGGGGAGGATTCTTGGGAGGCGAACAGGTGCACCTGTACCTGTCCGAATTGACTCCAAATCAGCTGGACCACCTGAGGGTGGAGTCTCCACTCTCCCCTGAGGGTAACCTGTCGTGACAGCGCGTCCGCTGTAGTGTTGTGGTTGCCCGGGATGTGAGTGGCTTGCAGCGACTTGAAGTGCTGCTGACTCCAGAGGAGGAGATGGCAGGCGAGTTGTGACATACAACAAGAGCGCAGACCGCCTTGGCGTTTGACATATGCTACCGTTGCCATGTTGTCTGTCTGAACTAACATGTGCCTGTCCTGGATCAATGACCGAAACCTCCGCAGGGTGAGCAGAATTGCCAACAACTCGAGGCAGTTGATGTGCCAATGCAGTCGCGGGCCCGTCCACAAGCCGGCGGCTGCATGCCCATTGCAAACAGCACCCCAGCCCATTTTGAAGGCGTCCGTCATGACCACGACGCACCTGGAGACCAGTTCTAGGGGAACACCTGCCCGTAGAAACGAGAGGTCAATCCAAGGGCTGAAAAGACAGTGACAGACCGGCGTGATGACCATGCAATGTGTCCCGTGGCGCCATGCCCATCTCAGGACTCGAGTCTGAAGACAGTGCTGAAGTGGTCTCATATGCATCAACCCGAGCGGAGTGGCCACCTCTGAGGATGCCATATGCCCCAGAAGCCTCTGAAAAATTTTCAGTGGAACCACTGTTTTCTGTTTGAATGCCTTCAAACGGGCCGAAGGGGCGGGCTGTGGCAGAGTTGGTGCAGTCACTGCAGGGGGACGCCCTTGGTGATGAGTAGACGGGGTGCGGGATCTTGAGCCGCGCCGGGGCAGGATATGCCGGATAGTCTCCGTCTACTGCTCCACCGTCGAGAACTGCTGGGCAAAGTCCTTGACAGTGTCGCTGAATAGGCCAGCCTGGGAGATGGGGGCAGCAAGGAATCATGTCCTGTCGGCCTCACCCATCTCGACCAGGTTGAGCCAAAGGTGGCGCCCCTGGACCACTAATGTGGACACCATCTGCCTGAGAGACCGCGCCGTGACCTCCGTCACTCGAAGAGCGAGGTCGGTCACCGAGCGCAGTTCCTGCATCAATCCCGGGGCGGAACTACCCTTGTGCAGTTCATTTAGCGTCTTGGCGGACTTGCAGGAGAGCCATGGTATGCAGGGCGGAGGCAGCTTGTCCAGCGGCACCGTAGGCCTTGGCCGTCAGAGACGACATAAACCTACAGGCCTTGGACGGGGGCTTTGGGCACCCACGCCAGGTGGCGGCGCTCTGCGGGCATAGGTGCACCGCGAGCACCTTTATCCACGGGGGATTGCCGAATAGCCCTTGGCCACCCCACCATCGAGGGTAGTGAGTGCGGGGAAGCTGAAAAGATCGGGACCGGGCAGTAAAAAGTGCCTCCCACGACCTTGTCAGCTCTTCATGCACTTCCGGGAAGAAAGGAATGGGGGCGGGGCATGGCTTTGAGTGGCGCCATGAGCCCAGGAACCAATCATCGAGCCATGAGGGTTCAGGGAAGAGCGGAGGGTTCCACTCTAGCCGACGCTCATGGCTTCCCGGGAAAGCATATCGTCATCTCCGCATCAGCCTGTGACTGGGCAATTGTCCCCGAAGGGAAGAGCCCAGCTGAGGCTTTCGCGTCCGACTGGACGAGCCCGCTCTCCGATGCTGCGCTCGAGAGCTCATCACTTTCGCGGGCTCCGAATAAGAGCTCGAACTCGCCTTGAGATGAGCCGGCGGATTCATCCGGAAGCCCGATCGGGGCAGACAAGCGTGCTGGGGAATGGGAGGTCCGCGGGGGATACCCAGCTGAGACGGTCCCATTGGGGTCCCCAAATCGCCCCCAGTGCTAGCCGCGCTGGCCTCATACCTGTGGGTAAAAGGACCGAGGCGGGGAGCCTCTGGGGTGGCTTGCTTTCTTACGAAGGTGAGCCGCTACCGCATCGTTGCCATGGACATGTCCTCGCAATGAGAACATGACCATCCACGAACGCTGTCTCCGCGTGAGCAGTACCCAGACACGAAAGAGAGTGATCGTGACCGTCAGAAGGCGAGAGATAACTAGCGCAACCAGGAATAGCACACAATCGGAAAGGCATCTTTAAAAAGACGCGTCTTTAAAAAGACATTCCGTGCGTGCCGCTCTTTTAGAGAAATATACTCTTATTTCTGCCGAAGTGCCCAGGGGCATTCTCTGCAGTGCACCAGTGCAGAGGAGGGAGAAGCCGCTGAAATGCGCCAT
Source organism: Myxocyprinus asiaticus (assembly GCF_019703515.2). Lineage (NCBI taxonomy): Eukaryota > Metazoa > Chordata > Actinopteri > Cypriniformes > Catostomidae > Myxocyprinus > Myxocyprinus asiaticus. The sequence continues at coordinate 19,931,106 of NC_059371.1, read as the reverse complement.
CAGATCCAGCAGAGGTGAATGAACAGTCGTGGGAATTCAGCTCAGTGAGCATGACCGTTCGACTCCGAAGAGAAAATCTGAATGAGTGGTTGTATACCAGCTCCTTTTATACCCGTATGTCCGGGGGAGTGGCATGCAAATACCACTCGCCAATTTTCATTGGCCTTTTATCAAAGACCAGAGGTGTCTTGGGCTCCCAAGAGTGACCCCTAGTGTCACTACATCGACACAACGTCGAGTGAGTGACAGATAGGGAACCAGACCTATTCCAACAGAGAGCCCAGCAAAGCCTTGTGGCACTCAATACTTCACTTTTGTTAGGTTTGACAGTTCATTTATAATAACAAAATGGTAGGTCTGTCAGGCATGATCTAATCCATCTAAATCTAACCACAAATGGCAAAATAATTATCCAGTCTAGATTCTGGAAGAGAATGTCATGATTTATACTGTTACAGACAGCACTAAGATCTAATACTTTATGTAATATGTTATGCTTTATTTGTCATTGATTATGTAAAATACAAATTTTTCTCAAATTATGGACAGCACCAAATAAAAACAATCTTATTGTAATTGTACAAAATGATAAGAAATATGATGATTTTATTCTTGTTGTCTTAAATTTTTTTACAATTGTTTTGTCTTACAATAAAAATATGAAACATTAGATGTTGTTTCTCCCTTCTTAGGCTGAGACAGTGATATCCGTGGTTCAAATAAATAAATCTGGACCATTTATGCAAGAATACATATAAATATCTGTTACATTAATCATGAGAAATATGATCCAATTCAGTGTTATAATTTTATAAAAATAAAATAAAAAAGATGACTATATTAAAAATAAAGTCTATTTTCCTACACAGGTACATAAAAAAAAATATCACAAGAAAATTTAAGTCAAATACATATTTATGTGATAATAAAGTGGAATATTAATTAAATTTACACTGTGCATATTTAGCGTTCTTATATACATTCATCAGCTCTCCTGCTCATCACAGAACAAAACCCTGTTTTTCAAACGGACAGGCTCAGCTGCAAACACCAGTCTATGACTTGCTAATGTTTCCTTAGGACCTGACCTAATCAGAGTTGGGTCCTTATGCTGTAGAGATAACGAGAAAAACCATGGTTAAAACACAAGTTATGAAATTACTGAAATTACAGTATAGATCTCAGTATAAAGTCTTTTCACGTTAACCATATTGCTACACAACATGCTCCATTCTGATAATCAGAAAATAACTGCAGTTATTACATTTAAATTATAACATGCAGAATAGGTTATAATATAGCATGCAGATAACTTTCTGTTGCAGACAAGAAAGTGGAAATGGGAAAGACTTACAATCATAGCTGCAATGAAGGATACCATAAGGTGATAATTTGCCAAAATTACCTGGCGCTTCCATGTCTGCTGTGTGCTTTGTGTTCTTATTAATGAGGAAGTCAAACACTTTGATTTCATGTCTATCATATGTCAGTTCCTCCTTGTGAGAGGATGAGCAAATAGGTGTTATACATGATAACACCTATAAACACCTATAAAGTCATCAAAGTGTTGAAATGAATATGATGCCTCACATTACTACCATAGATCCCTGTTCTGCATAGACATATTTTTTCTGTAAACGCTACCATGGTAAAGGCAGCAGTCAAACCTCCTTCAAATTCCATGTTTACCACCTGCAATAAATCAATCAATCACTAAAAGTGGTAAACCATTAACTTTTTGTCTACTTTGTAATCTACTTTGCTAATGACAAACTTTTAAAAACCATATGAATTGTGTATGCATTCATAAGTAAAAACCAAAGAGAATGTTATTGCTGATAATCTTAAAAGTAAGTATATAAGAGGATACTCATTATTATGAAAATACATCAGAACATAGAAAGAGAGATCCTCCAACCTGATTTGAGCACACATCGTTATCACATTCATAGACACAGCGGCCAAAATGTCCTGTTCTGAGGGCTTCAGTCACAGATTCAATATCAGGCAGTGAGTTGGAGCAAATCAATGACATCCAACAATCCCCTAATTTATCAATAAACTGTGTCACTAAGTGAACTTGGTCAACAACATCTCTACATAACCCATATATTATTTTTGTTATAGACATCATAAGTTGAATTTAAAACAGAAAAGAAAAAGAAAGTAATTACGTAAATTACAGAAATACATTACTTTTTCACAGGATCCAAGTAGATTTTCTTCGCAGATTACGCACATTCCTCTTCTATAGGACAGACTAAACAACGATTTGCAGCTCCAGTTGTCTAGAAAAATTATAGAACATAAATTATTTTAAATTCTCACAGTAACAAGCAAACTTCTTTATACTGATAAAAAAAATTACCAACCTTGTTCTTTTTTCTGAAGAGGCTAAGGGACCCAAATGATTAAACTTTGATACACATATTAAAAATATTATTCCACCATGTGAACTTTAAGACCTAACCTTTGTGAATATTTAAAATGATATACAAAGAAAGTGGAACTCAATATCAAAAGTAAAGATTTATTTGATGATCATTTAAGCAAGAAGAAAGACGTTTTAAATAGAGAAAACCATGCTCTGAAAATAGCAGCATCATAGTACCATGAGGTTATGCGTGATCAGCACGTGCAATCAGTCTGAACCCTTGAACATACTAACAGACACTGATAAAAGAAGATATGACATTCCATTCATTCTTTGTATCAATAGTAAATTTTTTCTTCAGCTCAGCATCACCAAATCATTACAAGACATGTTAGTTAAGTGTACCTTCGTCCACCAGCCCAATGATGGCAAGACTTGGTTAACAGAACAAAAGAGCTTTCTGCCTCATTTCTCCGGTTCCCTCTGACAAAGGAGTGAGCAAAATTATAGAACCCAACCTATGAGAGAAGACATAGCTGATATAACACAAAGAGACACTGCACACAGCTCAAACACCTCAAGTTTACTGAAACACATTCTACCGGTTCCAAATGTTGAATGTGGATGACATCTCCGATAGCGCCGCTGTCAATTAGCATTTGCATTGTTGAAAAAAAAAATAATGTGAATGTTCTCCCCCTTTTCTAAGAACTATTATGGCCATTTATTAAGATTTAGAGAAAAATGTAAATACTTTTATTTTGTGGATAACAGGGTCGTATTGGAGAACATGGTACAATGCGAGCATGACGCCACTCTGGATGCAAGTCTCAACAATCTCAGAGCAGTCTTCCTCAGTAACCTTGGAAATCATAATATAATATAATAATATTCATCATTCATTTCAGATGGTTTGTGGTGCTGTGTAACTCCATGCACACAAAGAATGTCTTTTTTTATAGTTGGAGGTCTGAGTAAGTCATGGTGTATTCTTTTCATGTGCCCTCTGAGTGAACTTGACTCTTGATCACCCGAGGAACCAGGATTCCTGTTTTGCTGCTGTTTATGATGGTTCCGCCTAGCGGCTGGAGTTTGCTTTGTGGAGTAACACTGCTTTGGGACAGTTTTGTGGATGAACCTGCATGTTATTTGTTCTTATGCCTCCTGTTGGCTGAGGTTTGATTCGTGGAGTTTTTCTGCGGGACATTGGAATGATTACGTCATCTGCTGCATTCATAAGCAACCGGTTCACCGTTCATCTGTTTGACTGTTCGAGGACACTGAACAGTTTATAGTGGCTGGAATTTTGTTCTGTGGAAGAACACATCTTTGAGTCAGTTCTGTGAATGAATCTATACGTTACGTGTGTTTATGATGCCTATTGGCAGAGGTTTGTTTTACAAAGTATTTTCTGTTATGTAATTTTGCCTTACAAATTTGTGAGGCAAAATTGAGCAATCCGATGGCAAAGTTGTCGTGGGGGCTCTTGCAGGCGTGCATGGACCTTTTGAGCTTGGAGAGATTGACGCCGGTTGGCGCTCTCGTGCGTGGGGTTAATGTGCACGTTTTCTTTTTTTTTTTTTTTTTTTTGGTTCAGGGGGGAGTTCGGGGTTTGAATGTTGCACTAATGGGGATTGTGGTCTGTATAATCTTGTTTTTGACACACATTTTTTTTTCTTTCTATTATATCAAGATGTCAATCGTTAATATGAATGGATTATCCCTCTCCACATGGAATGTGAATGGGTTGGGGCACCCCATAAAAAGAAGAAAGGTTGTTACTTTTCTTAAGCATAAGAAATATGATATAGTGTTTCTTCAAGAAACACATCTTTCCCCACAGGAAGCTGAAAAATTTGGGAAGATATGGGGTGGACAATTTTTTTTTAGTGCTGGCTCATGTAAGAGCAAGGGAGTCATTATATTGATAAATAAACATCTACAATTCAAATATCTCAAACAGATTAAGGATAAATTAGGAAGAGTCATTATTGTTTTAGTTGAAATTCAGGGACAAAGGCTGATTTTGGCTAATATTTATGCACCTAATGCTGATGACCAGGGCTTTTTTATAGATCTTGAAGGGATGTTGCAAACCGTTGGCACCCCTTATGATATAATATTGGGAGAAGACTTTAATCTTGAGTTCTTGATCATAGAGAAGCGAAAGTGTGTAAGCCCCCTAGAGCAATAATGACATTTCACAGGATGTGTAAAACTCTTGGTCTTGCAGATATCTGGCGACTTTTGAACCCATCTGGTAGGGACTATACATTTTTTTCATCAGTTCATAAAATCTATTCTAGAATAGTCCCTCATTTCATCTGTAGTCGATTGCTCAATTGGAAACATCTTAATCTCGGATCACGCCTTGGTGAGTTTAGAGATGTTGCCACATATGGAGAAAAATAAATCATATAGTTGGCGCTTTAATGTATCCCTTTTGCAAAATCCTGGTTTCCAACAAATGATAAAGGCTGAAATCAGTGTTTATATGGAGACCAACTGGTCCTCAGTATCCTCTGTGGGCGTGGCTTGGGAGGCACTTAAGGCGGTTCTTATTGGGTCGGATCATACAGTATGCCTCATTCCTAAAAAAATCCAAAGCACAAGAACTTGGAAGGAAGGAAGGGAATATTAAAAGTGCAGAGGCAGAGCTGAAATGTCGTATGTCGTCTGATGGCCTCAGAGAATTGACCCGATTGTAATATAGATATAATGCTATTTTGTCGCGGAAAGTGGAGTTTTGGTTGTTCAGGGCAAGACTTTGAGTTGGGGGACAAAGCAGGGAAGCTTTTAACTAGATATATAAAACAGAGAGAGTCTTTTTCTACCATTCCCTCAATAAAATCTTCTGCCGGTGATATATTTACCTCGACCAGTGATATAAATAATGCTTTTAGGGAGTTCTATTTTAATCTCTATAGTTCCATGTATTCCTCTAGAGCAGCAGATACTTTGGGAGAGGTGCATGCTGCTTTTGGTAAAGGACATGAGGCATCAGTGTATTACACTTTGCTAATTCAGAGTATGGGGGACGGAGCTTTAACTTCTAGTAAGAGATTATGGGAGAAAGATTTTAATTTGGTGTTGGAGGATGGGGTGTGGGCTGGGATTTTAAAAAACATCAAGTCTGCATCTAGAGATGCAAGGGTGCGCCTTATGCAATTTAAGATTTTGCATCGATTTTATTGGACCCCCTCTAGAATGTATAGGCTTGGTTTTAAAGACACACCCAGCTGCTGGAGATGCCAATCGGAAGACGGGGTCACATCCCATGTTTTCTGGGGATGTGTTAGGATACAAGAGTTTTGGTTGAGAGTACACAAGGTTTTCTTTTTGCCCCAGATTGTGTGTTTTGGGGGATGTAGCGGTCCTGCATGTGGGTGATAAATACGTGGAGAGTTGGGTCCTGACAGGCGTGATGATTGGCAGGCGGTTAATTCTCAAAGGATGGAAGTCATCTGATGCGCCCTCGTTTCGTGAGTGGTGCGTTGGGCTGGGTAGGGTGGCGGCATTTGAGGAGATGGTGTACAGAAGGCTGGATAACATGGATATTTTCATTAGGAAGTGGGGCAGTTATCTAGCCTTTTTGGAGGGTTCTCAGTAAGGGGAAGTGGAGAGGGATTAGTGTTTTGTTTTATTATTATTATTATTTTTAAATTTTTAATTATTTTTTATTTCTATGTCTAAATATTTCCTGTTTTATTGTCTTTTGTGTGTCTTTGTCAGTTGACTCCCGATCACTAGAGTGCTTGTTTGTGTCAGGTGGGATGGAGAAATTATTGCTCGTGTAGAAAAAAAAAGAAAAGTTTTGATTTGATGTGGTCTGAGGTTGTATTTTCTATTATGTCTGTGTGATTTGCTGCATAAATCAATAAAAATTTGTTATTAAAAAAAAAAAAAAAGAATCAGTACTTGGTGTAATGGCTATTTTAAATCTGATAGTGGTCAAATAGCACTTAAAATTCAAAACCAAAGCTGGCTGTTGTCTGTTGATCTATGATTAAAACTGAGAAAGTCATGCCCGCATGCGATTAGGATAAATCACAGCATAGTCAGAATAGTTTTTCCCTCTGTTGCCATCTCCAACCAAAATAACATCCACAGGTGATGACATTACAGAAGAATCTTGCAGATTTAACAACATGTAAACATAAGTTTGACTCTTCCTAAAAACAAACTATAAACAAATAGTATCTGTAGTATACTGTAGCTATACAAGCTACACCTACATTATTCAAACTAGTCAGAGCATATGACAGTTTATCAAGCAAAACACTAGTCCAATAGCAAACTAAAGATCTGTTAGGGTAGGACTTTGCTTTATTGGATGGTCTTTCCAGTAAACCTGCTGGACTATAACGGTCGTGATAGTTCAAGTACTGGTCACCAGATTTTAGACAATAGACTGTAGTGTTTGCTCAGTTGATGCCCAATTCAGAATAGCAGGGAAAACTATATATGTCATTAAGGTGACTTGTCTTCTGCCAACACATTTAAATTTTTGAGACATTGTCTATACAGATAGGGAAGTGTGTCATGTGTTTTTCCAGATTTACCTTGTAACAGAGCTCCAGCGTGCATAATAAAAGTTCAATTACACTTCACAAAGGAATTCTTGATCCTGAATCTGGCTACAGCCCTTTGAGTGCGGGATGTAATTACATTTATTAATATAAGTAAAAACACAAAGACAGTTTTGATAGGAGTCACGTGGCGTCATGCAAGGGTCGGATGTGTGAACGGCGAGCTCTGCACACTTTGCTAGTTTTTAATACTTTTTGTGTCATAAACCGGTGAGATTCGATACACCCTTTTCCATAACTGTTCTATGAAGACAATATGTCAAAGAATTCAAAATCCTCGGGCTCTGGAGAGATTAAAAGACTCTTACGTGCTCAAGCTGATACCCGACAGGGCCACAGACCGGGGGCTCGGTTTGGACGGTGCAGTGGGAGAGATCCAGCGTCAACTGTCGAGCATGTCGGCAATGCTGGTGAAGGTCATTGCTGACTTGGAGGATCTTGCTGTAATATGTCGATTGATCACTGAGGGAATTAGCTGCTAACCCACTAGCGACCAAGACAGACCTTGAGAATCGTAACCGGTGAAACAACATCTGAGTTGTTGGAATTCCTGAGAACAAAGAAGGCCGAGATATGGTGAAATTCCTAGACGAGCTCTTCCTGAGTCTGCTCGACATAGCAGGCCATAAGCTGGAAATTGAGCGAGCTCACAGAGTCCTGGCTTGGAGATCCACGGAGGGAGACAGGCCCCGATCAATTCTGGCCAAATTTCTGAGATCATCCAATAAAGATCTCGTGTTACACAAGGTGAGGAGTAAAGGAAGGCTTTCTTGGGAGAACCACAACATTTTCTTGTTCCCAGACTTTGCGAATTCGACAAGAGAGAAACGTGATCGATTCAAGGAATGCAAGAAACTCTTACATCAACGGAAGGTCGCTTTTGCACTGATGTTCCTGGGCAAATTGAGAATATATACTAAGGATGGCCACAAAATATTTACATGCCCACAGCAAGCTATATCCTTCATAAAGTCAATGAACTAAGTTATTGTGTGATTCTCTCGATGCAGCTGAGTGGACCTGACTCACTGAACATTTACTTGACCATCTGAGGAAGCTGAGCACCTTTTTTGTTTCTTTATGTGCTGGTTCCACCTAGCGGCTGGAGTTTGTTTTGTGGAATAACACTCCTACAAGAAACTTTTGCATCGACAGAGGGTCGCTTTGGCAAAGAAGTTCCCGGCCAGGTTGAGAATAGATGCTAAGGATGGCCACAAAGTAATTACTTGTCCCCAACAAGCATTGTCTTTCATAAAGTCAATGGAGTGATTAAGTCATTGTGTGGCGCTCGCTTTGCAGCCGAGTGGACCTGACTCACTGAACATTCACTTGACCATCTGAGGAAACTGGGTGCCTTTGTTGTTTCTTTTTGTGCTGGTTCCGCCTAGCAGCTTGAGTTTGTATTGTGGAATAACACTGCTTCGGGACAGTTTGTGGATGAATCTGCACATTCTTTGTGCTTATGCCTCCTATTGGCTGGAGTTTGTTTTGTGGAGTATTTTTTGTAGGACATTGGAATGATTAGGTGATCTGCTGCACTCATGAAAGAGCCGGCTCACTGAACATTCGTTTGACTGTCCGAGGACACTGAATGGCTTTTTTTTGTGAGTGTGTGTGTTGGTTCCGCTAGAGGCTGGAGTTTGTTTTGGTGAGGAACACACCTTCGGGACAGTTATGCGGATGTATCTACACATTCTTTGTGTTTATTCTGCCTATTGGCCGGAGTTTTTTTTATAGATTTTCTTCTGTTATGTAATTCTGTCACACAAAATTTTTATGGAAACACCTGACTTGAGCAATCCGATGGCAAAGTTGTCGCGGGGGCTCTCGTAGGCGTGCATGGACTGTTTGATTTAGAGGGATGGACGCCAGTTGGCGCTGTCATGCATGGGGGTAATTCGCACGTTTTTATTTTTTCTGTTTGTTTGGTTCGGGGGGAAGTTCGGGGTTTGACTGTTGCACTAATGTTGGAATGTGGCCTTTATAATTACATTTTTTACACACAGTCTGTTTTTTCTCATATGTCAAAATGTCAAATGTTAATATGAGTGGATTCTCTCTCTCCACGTGGAATGTGAATGGATTGGGGCACCTCATAAAAAGAAGGAAGGTTATTTATTTTCTTAAACGAAAGAAATATGATATAGTGTTTCTTCAAGAAACGCATCTTTCCCCACAGAAAGCTGAAAGATTTGGGAAGATATGGGGTGGGAATGTCTTTATTACTGGCTCAAGTAAGAGCAGTGGAGTCATTACATTGATAAGTAAACATCTACAATTCAAATGTCTCAAACAGAGTAAAGATAAATTAGGAAGAGTCATTATTGTTTTATCAGAAATTCAGGGGCAAAGTCTTTTTTGGCTAATATTTACACACCTAACGCTGATGATCAGGCTTTGTTATAGATTTTGAAGGGATGTTGCAAGCCACTGGCACCCCTCATGATATAATATTGGGAGGAGACTTTAATCTATTGATGGACTCAGTCCTTGATCATAGTGAAGTAAAAGTGTGCAAGCCCCCTAGAGCAACACTGACACTTCAGGAAGGTTATATTAAAATGAATTGTATTCCAAAATGTACCTACCTGTTACATTCTCTCCCTGTAGATGTCCCCCTCTCTTATTTCAAGCAATTTGATAGCATAGCGAAGTCCTTCATTTGGAATGGTAAATGTCCCATATTAGTTAGTTAAATAGGCTAACTGACAAAGGTGGTCTAGGCCTACGCAAGGTTTTGTTTTATTATTATGCGTTCGGTCTCAGACATTTGGCTCATTGGTCACTTCCACCTGAAAGAGCCCCTCCCTGGTTTTGTATTGAACAGGAATTTCTTGCCCCTATTTCGCCATTGCAAAGCCTTTCTATCAAACTAATCGGAGAAGTTAAGTTACACCCCGTTATCTCACATTTGCACTCAGTATGGACAAAAGTGGCCAGAGTGTTTAATTTTGACATTTATTTAAATGTTGCCTTTCTGCAGGTCGGAGTGGATTGTGAGGGGCGTTACTATACTCTGTGACCTATATGAGAGTAGAGTGTTGAGATCTTTTGAAAATTTGGTTCAACATTTTGGGATTCCCAGATCTCAGTTCTATAGGTATTTACAGCTGCGCCACCTGCTCTGTATTGTTTTTGGGAGTAGCACACACCCCCTAAAGTGGCAGATACTCTGGCAGAGGTGATTACTACTTTTGGAAAAGTGTATTACTTCCTGCTAATTCAGAGTCTGGGGATTAGAGCTTTAACTTCTATCAAGAGATTATGGGAGAAAGATTTAAACTTGGTATTGGAGGAGGGAGTGTGGGCTAGGATTCTAAAAAACTTCAATTCTGCATCTAGAGATGCAAGAGTGCGCCTTATGCAATTTAAGATTTACATAGATTCTATTGGACACCCTCTAGATTGTATAGGCTTGGTCTTAAAGACACACCCACCTGCTGGAGATGCCAATCAGAAGATGGAGACACAACCCATGTTTTTTGGGGTTGTGGTAAGATACAAGAATTTTGGTTGAAGGTACAGAGATTTGTGTGTGACATGTTGGGCACTCAAATTTCGTTTTGCCCCAGACTCTGTATTTTGGGAGATGGGGCGGTCATAAACTTGGGGGATAAATACATAAAAAATTGGGGTTTGACCAGTTATGGTCAAATTTATGATTTTTGATATTAATTTTGTTATGATTTGTAGGCAGGTTATTTTAAGGGGATGGAAGTCGGATGGAGCGCCCTCATTCCCGGAGTGGTGTGCGGAGATGGGGAGGGTGGCTGCCTTCAAGGAGGGGTCAAGCAGAAGGATGGGGGTTAAGAATTTGTTTGACAGGAGATGGGGAAACAATTTAGTGTTTTTGGGAGACTCTTGGGAGGGGCGGTGGAGAGAGTAGTTTAGTTTTAGTTATATGTGATCAACATTTAAACCCCACAACCCCCACCCCCCCCAACCCCACCCCCCAAAAAACAACCCTGTGGTAAAACACAAGTAAATATATAGAAATAAAAATCAAACCAACACACATATATACATATATATATAAAAAATATACAAATACATATATATATATATATATATATATATATATATATATATATATATATATATATATATATATACACATATACATATACAAACATACATACATACACACACATAATAATCATACTAACTATAATACACTACTCTCTCCACATCCCACATGAGAGCCCTCCAAAAACTCCAAATACCGGCCCCATTTCCGAATAAACTTATCCAAGCCACCCCGTCTTCCTGATGACACCTCCTCATAAGCGGCCACCCTCTCCATCTCCGTGCACCACTCCGGATATGGGGGCGCACCAGCTGACCTCCAACCTCTCAAAATAACCTGCCTGGCAATCATCACACAGGTCAGAACCCAGTTCTCTATATGGCCATCCCCCACATCGATGACCGCCCCATTGCCCAGAACACAAAGTCTGGGGTAAAACAAAACCTGAGTTCCCACCATGTCGTACACAAAATTCTGAACCTTCGACCAGAATTTCTGGATCTCGACACACCACCAAAAAACATGTCTCCATCCTCCGATTGGCATCTCCAGCAGCTGGGTGTGTCTTTAAGACCAAGCCTATACAGTCTAGAGGGGGTCCAATAAATTCTATGCAAAATTTTGAATTGTATAAGACGCACCCTTGCATCTCTAGATGCAGACTTAACGTTTTTAAGAATCTTAGCCCACACTCCTTCCTCCAATGCCAAGTTGAAATCTTTCTCCCATACTTTCTTGAGAGAAGTTAAGGCTCTGTCCCCCATACTCTGAATTAACAGGGAGTAGTACACTGATGCCTCATGACCTTTTCCAACAGCCGCAATCACCTCTCCCAAAGCATCTGCCTCCTTAGGGGGGTGTGTGCTACTCCCAAAAATAGTACAAAGCAGGTGGCGCAGTTGTAAATACCTATAAAACTGAGGTCTGGGGATCCCAAAATGTTGGACCAAGTTTTCAAAGGATCTCAACACTCCACTTTCATATAGGTCACCGAGTGTAGCAACCCTCCTCACAATCCACTCTGGCCAGCAGAAAGGGGACTTACCAATACACAATCTTGGGTTCTGCCATATGCTCGAGGCAACATTTAAATAAGTGTCCAATTTAAATAATCTGGACACTTTAGTCCATACCGAGTATAAATGCAAATTAACAGGGTGTAACTTAACTTTTCCGATTAATTTGATAGAGATGCTTTGTAATGGCGAAATAGGGCAAGAACTGCCTGTTCAGTAACAAACCAGGGAGGGGCTTTCTCAGGTGGAAGTGACCAATGAGCCAAATGTCTGAGACAACGCATAGTAATAAAACAAAATCTTGGGTAGGCCTAGCCCTCCTTTGTCTATCGACCTATGTAACTTATTAAAATGCAATCTGGGACATTTACCATTCCAAATGAAGGACTTCGCTATGCTATCAAATTGCTTGAAATAAGAGAGGGGGACATCTACAGGGAGAGATTGTAGCAGGTAGATACATTTGGGAATACAATTCATTTTAATAACATTAACCTTCCCATTCATCGATAAATGTAATGAAGCCCACCTGCCCACATCGCTCGAAATCCTTTTTATTAAAGGGTCAAAATTAACACTAAATAAATCAGACAAATTTGCTGGGAATAAAATCCCCAAATACTTAATGCCCTGTTTCCCAGCTGGAAAGCTGTTACTGGACAGTACGCTGTCAGAGACAAAGCTTCGGATTTAGACCAATTGACTTTGTATCCTGAACTTGGAAAAGGAATTAATAATTCTGTGGAGACAAGGCATAGATCTAGTAGGTTCAGAGACAAATAATAAAATATCATCTGCATAAAGCAGAAGCTTATGCGCCATACCTCCCGCAACCACCCCTGGAAAATCAACCTCCTTCCTTATCACGGCTGCTAATGGTTCCAGGGCAAGACAGAACAATAATGGGGAAAGAGGGCAGCCCTGCCGAGTGCCCCTATTCAGAGTAAAATAATCTGAAATTAATCCATTTGTTTGTACCGCTGCTACAGGGTGTCTATAAAGTAACTTAATCCAACCAATAAATGTACTCCCGCACCCATACATTTCCAAAATCTTAAAAAGATAATCCCATTCTACCATATCAAACGCCTTTTCGGTGTCAAGTGAGATGGCAACGATTGGAGACTGATCATTCGCTACTGACCACATGATATTGATAAGATGCCTGATGTTATCAGAAGAGCTGTGGCCCCGAATAAACCCTACCTGATCTATTTGTATAAGAGATGTCATAACCTTACTTAATCGGCTAGCCAAAATTTTTGACAATATTTTTACATCTTGTTGGATCAGGGAGATTGGACGGTAACTTTTACACTCGCTTGGATCTTTGTCCTTTTTAAGAATCAGACTGATCCGGGCTTGTGTCATGGTTGGAGGAAGCTTTCCATTCTTTAATGATTCCGTATAAACTTCTAACAAAAGTGGAGCCAGTTCTATAGCATAAGATCTAAATAATTATGCGGCAAAACCATCTGGCCCCAGAGCCTTGCCAGTAGGTAGGGACTTTATTACCTCGTCATGCTCCACCAAGGTTATCTCAGAATCAAGAGAGTTTTTTTGCTCAATCGTCAGTTTAGGAAGATCTAATGGTTCCACAAATGTTCTAAAATCTTTATCAGTAGACGAAGACGTGGAACTATAAAGATCAATTTAGAATTCTTTAAAGGCATCATTAATATCAATGGCTGAGGTAAAAATTTCACCACCAGCAGATTTCACTGAGGGAATGATAGAAAGTGACTCTCTCTGCTTTATATATCTAGGCAAAACTTCCCTGCTTTGTCACCTGACTCAAAGTATGACTGTCTTGCCCTGAATAACCAAAACTCCACTTTCCGTGACAAAATAGTTTTACACCTATATTTCAATCGGGTCAATTCTCTGAGGCCATCAGCTGACATACAGTGCTTCAGCTCTGCCTCTGCACTTTTAATATTTCCTTCCAACTCCACGAGTTCTCCTGCTTTGGATTTTTTGATGAATGAAGCATACTGTATGATCCAGCCCCTAAGAACCGCCTTAAGTGCCTCCCAAGCCACGCCCACAGAGGATACTGAGGACCAGTTGGTCTCCATATAAACATTGATTTCAGTCTTTAACATTTGTTGGAAATCAGGATTTTGCAAAAGGGATACATTAAGGCACCAACTATATGATTTATTTTTCTCTGTATGTGGCATCACCTCTAGGCTCACCAGGGTGTGATCTGAGACTAAATTGTTTCCAACTGAGCAATCCACAACAGATGAAATGTGGGATTTGGATATTTAAAAAAAAATATTTTCTAAAATAAATCTTATGGACTGATGAAAAAAATGTATAGTCCCTACCAGATGGATTCAAAAGTCTCCAAATATCCATAGAACCAAAATTTTTACACATCCTGTGAAGCGTCAATGTTGCTCTAGGGGGCTTACACACTTTTGCTTCACTGTGATCAAGGACTGAGTTCATCAATAGATTAAAGTCTCCTCCCAATATTATATCATGAGGGGTGCCAGCGGCTTGCAACACCCCTTCAAGATCTATAAAAAAGCCCAGATCATCAGCGTTAGGTGCGTAAATATTAGCCAAAATCAACCTTTGCCCTTGAATTTCAGCTAAAACAATAATGATTCTCCCTAATTTATCTTTAGTCTGTTTGAGACATTTGAATTGTAGATGTTTATTTAGCAATATAATGACTCCCCTGCTCTTACTTGAGCCAGCACTAAAAAAAACATGTCCACCCCATATCTTCCCAAATTTTTCAGCTTCCTGCGGGGAAAGATGTGTTTCTTGAAGAAACACTATATCATATTTCTTACGTTTAAGAAAAGTAATAACCTTCCTTCTTTTTATGGGGTGCCCCAACCATTTACATTCCATGTGGAGAGAGATAGTACACTCATATTAACATTTGACATTTTGATATAGTAGAAAAAATATATTGTGTGTCAAAAACAAAATTATACAGACCACATTCCCCAATAGTGAAACAATCAAACCCCGAACTTCCCCCCGAACAAAACAAACAGAAAAAAGAAAAACGTGTGCATTAACCCCGCGCACGAAAGCGCCAACTGGCATCAATCCCTCTAAACTCAAAAGGTCCATGAGCGCCCACGAGCCCCCACGATAATTTTGCCAACGGATTGCACAATAATTACATAACAGAAAATACTTTGTAAAATAAACCCAGCAAATAGGAAGAATGAACACAAAGAATGTGTAGATTCATTCACAGAACTGTCTCAAAGGTGTGATCTTCAACAAAACATATTCCAGCTGATATAAAACTGTTCAGATATGTTCAGTGAGCTGGCTGTTATGAGTTCAACGGATGACGTAATCATTCCAATGTCCCGTAAAAAACTCAACAAAACAAACTACAGCCAGCAGGAGGTATAAGCATGAAGAAAGAACAGATTAATCCACAGCTGTTCCAAAGGAGTGTTATTCAACAGAACAATCTCCAGTCACTAGGCGGAACCAATACAAAAAGAAACAAAACCAACATCCCGGTTTCCTGGATGGTCGAGTCAATTCACTCGGAGGCCGCATAAAAGTATATACCATGACTTACACAATCCGTCAGCTTTATAAAAGACATCCTTTGTGTGAGCATGTAGATATTTTGCGGTCATCCGTAGTGTCCACTCTCAAACTGGCCGCAAAAGTAATCTTTCGTCAATGCAGAAGATTCTTTAAGGAAGAGTGTTATTCACAAAACAAACTCCAGCCGCAGGGCGGAGCCAACACAAAAAGAAAAAAGAAACCAAAATGTCGCCCAGCTTCCTCAAGAGTAAGTACCAATCCACTCACATGAGAAACACCCAATGGTTTACTCATCCATTGATTCAATAAAATACATTGCCTGATTGGGACATGTAAATACTTTGCGACCATCCTTCGTTTCTATTCTCAGTTTGGCCGGAAACATCAGAGCAAAAGTGATCTTTCGCCGATGTAAGAGTTTCTTACATTCCTTGAACCGATCGCGTTTCTCTCTTGTCGAGTTCGCAAAGTCCAGGAACAAGAAAATATTATGATTCTTCCAAGAAGCTTCCCTTTGCTCCTCGCCTGGCGCAACACAAAATCTTTATCGGATGATCTCAGAAATCTGGCCAAAATCGATCGGGGCCTGTCTCCCTCAGCAGATCTGTGAGCCGGGACTCTGTGAGCTAGCTCGATTTCCAGCTTGTGGCCTGTTATGTCGAGCAGACTCTGGAAAAACTTGTCTAGGAATTCCACCATATCTCTGCCCTTCTCATGCTCAGGAATTCCAACAATTCAAACGTTATTCCTGCGGCTTCTATTCTCAAGATCTTTAAGCTTTTCAAGGAAATGTTCCAAATCAACTTTGGTCGCGGGCGGATTAGCGGTTAATCTCTCAACATAAGTCACTCTTGTAACTAGCTTAGAGAATTTTGTTTCCATCGCCGTAATCGATCGACGTAGTACAGCGAGATCCTCCAAGTCAGCAAGAATCTTCGTCAACATCACCGACATGTTGGAAAACTGATGCTGTATCTCTTCTCCCGCCGCGCCATCCAAATCGAGTCCCTGGTCTGTAGGCCTGTTAGGGCTTTCATCATGAACATGTAAGTGTCATTTAATGTCTCCAGAGCCCGAGGATTTTGACTTGTTTGCCATGTTTTGCATCAAAGAGCAAATGTGTAACTGGGTGTATCAAAATTCACCAGATTATAACATGAAAATAATTAAAAATCTAGCAAAGTGCGCAGAGCTCGTCGCTCACACGTCTGCCCCTAGCATGGCGTCACGTCAGTAGAGGTTTAATGTTAAATGTGATTCATTATATATAAGTAGTGTTTTTTTCATTGTGAAAAGTCTATGAATCAATAAAAATGTTAATTGGGAAAAAAGGTGTGTGGGGTGGGGGGGAGTTTTGATAGAGAGTGTCAACTAGCAGATGGGAGCGCTCAGCTCTTTCACATTACATTGGTTACTTCCTTGTTTATGTGTGAGCCATGATGTTCAGATGACACAAGAGCAAATCTGGAACATGAAGATCCTTCCACCTCCAGCACACATAACAACTCCTACCATATGCTATATGTAAGATTGACAACAAGCGTTTGAAATGGTTACTGCAGTCCAAATTCAAAATATGGGCTTTAAGCTGTCTCCATCTTACAAAGGCATCTCCAAATATTACTACGCCTCTGGTCATGGTGGTTTTTAGATGGATGGAGAGGCTTTTTAGGTCGGGTAGAATCTGTTATTTCTGATCCAGTTTGTTTGTTGGCTTCCATGGCCGCAGTACGCAGTGTTGTTTGCCTGCAAACTTGTTTGAAATCTGGCAACCCGGAGGTGTCGAAATACTATTGGTGAGTGGGTAGTGGGCGGGATCACACAGGCCAAAACATAAACAGAAATTCCAGCCCGGAATGGGAACTTCAAAGTAGAATATACTGGCTGTAGCATTGTTATCGGAGAAGCCAGTATTTCAACTTAGCATGTCTTCTAATTTTCTAATGACATTTTATGATCATTTTATGATTTAGTACAGTAAAAATGTTACATATAGCACCTTTAAAAATCATGAAAGTCCAACTCAGTTGCTTAGGAATCATGCATGACGTACCAGAAACAGACTTTTAAGACTTTTATTATATTGCTTAAAAGGCAACAATATATTGATATTCCTCAAACATTCGAAAAAAATGTTTTCAGAACCCCGACTCTATAAGGCCATTCAAAATTTATTTTGTATACAATTTCAGCATAATGTGTGTCATATACTGTTGAGGGTTATTACATTTATACTCTTTTACTTTTTAATTCCTTATAAATTCTGCCAAAAATCTCCCACTGACATTGGCGGGAAAGATCGTCCTGGTTACTTGCGTAACCTCCGTTCCCTGATGGAAGGAATGAGACGTTGTGTCGATGTAGTGACACTAGGGTTCAACATAGTTATGAGTGTCAAACGGCCCTTTGGGGACAGTGTTAAGGTCGCCAGGTCTAGTCGGGGGGTGTCCCTCCCAAGGGGAGGACACCACGGAGACCACACCTCGCCCAAAGAGAGGAGGGGATATTTAAGTGGAAAATACGTCACATGGTCTTGCCGACCATGTGGAGAAGTCTCATGGTAGATCCTACCCAACGGGGGAGGAGTTACTACAAACAAGGAGACTGTGGCAGAGGGGGCTCTGCCCAATGAAGACGCAGTTTGCCAACAGGGAAATGAATTAGCGGAAGATATACATCGCATGGGGTTACCCTACAGGGAACCACCACATGCAGAGCACCTACCCCAGAACAGGGCTCTTAGTTAGCACGTATACTTGGCCAGCAGCGAGTCTCTCTGAAAACTCGACTGCCACAGGGCTCGGAGGAAGTCAACCAGGGAACATAGTTTGCGAACACTTCTGGGAACTAATGGCACACGTCTTCAGCTCAGAGGAGGTGAAAGGCACTATGTGCAAGCGATACACCCGGCCGGCTATCCCGGGCTTATCCGTTTGTATTGCGTGCCACTACCTGGGACGAAACTGGTTCCACCCGGAGGTTGTAGAACCTTGCAAAGTTGTTGGGTGTTGCCCAGCCCGCTGCTCTGCAAATGTCTGTTAGAGAGTCATCCCTGGCCAGGGCCCAGGAGGCCGCTACACCCCTGGCAGAATGGGCTCGTAGCCCTACCAGGGGCGGCATGTCCTGGGCGTGATATGCCATAGCTATGGCATCAATGAGCCAGTGGGCGATCCTCTGCTTGGAGACAGCACTTCATTTCTGCTGTGCACCAAAGCAGACAAAGAGCTGCTCAGAGATCCTAAAGCTCTGTGTGTGATCCAAATAGATGCGTAAAGCGCGCACCGGACACAGCAACGACAGGGCTGGGGAAGTCGTGGGAACCTTGGGCACATAGCCCGGTCGGGGTCTCAAGATCACGTGAGAGTAGCCCAGACCGAACTCCAGGCACGTTTCACTGACAGAGAAGGCTTGCAGTTCTCCTACCCTCTTGATGGAAGTGAGCGCAATCAGGAGGGCAGTCTTCAAGGAGAGTGCCTTAAGCTCGGCTGACTGCAAAGGCTCAAAGGGGGCTCTCTGTAGACCCTGAAGAACCTCCTGGCGCCTCTCAGGTACCTGATGATCAGGTCGTGCTTCCCTAAGGACTTACCATCCACTCTGTCGTGGTGTGCTGCTATAGCAGCAATGTACACCTTCAAGGTGGGAGGGGACAGCCGCCCTTCCAACCTCTCCTGCAGGAAGGAAAGCACCAATCCGACTGCGCATCTCTGGGGGTCTTCCCGTCGGGAAGAACACCACTTAGCGAACAGACACCACTTAAAGGCATACAGGTGCCTCATAGAGGGGGCCCTAGCCTGAGTGATCGTGTCTACGACCGTGGGTGGTAGACCTCTTAGGTCTTAGGTTCCAGAGGTCTGGTCATGGGTGCCAGATGGTGTCCCGTCCCTGAGAAAGAAGGTGAATTCCTCAGGGGAATTCGCCGGGGGGGAGCTGTCACGAGGAGCATGAGTTCTGAAAACCACGTCTGGGTGGGCCAGTAGGGTGCTACCAGGACGACCTGCTCCTCGTCCTCCCTGACCTTGCACAGAGTCTGTGTAAGTAGGCTCACTGGGGGAAACGCATATTTGTGTAGGCCAGGAGGCCAGCTGTGTGCCAGCGCGTCTATGCCGAGAGGTGCCTTGGTCAGGGTGTACCAGAGCGGGCGGTGGGAGGATTCTTGGGAGGTGAACAGGTCTACCTGTACCTGTCTGAATCGACTCCAAATCAGCTGACCACCTGAGGGTGGAGTCTCCACTCTCCCCTGAGGGTAACCTGCCGTGACAGTGCGTCCGCTGCAGTGTTGAGGTTGCCCGGGATGTGAGTGGCTCGCAACGACTTGAAGTGCTGCTGACTCCAGAGGAGGAGACGGCGGGCGAGTTGTGACATACAACGAGAGCGCAAACCGCCTTGGCGGTTGACATATGCTACCATTGCTGTGTTGTCTGTCCGAACTAACACATGCTTGCCCTGGATCAACGGCCGGAACCTCCGCAGGGCAAGCAGAATTGCCAAAAACTCGAGGCAGTTGATGTGCCAACACAGCCGCGGGCCCGTCCATAAGCCGGCAGCTGCGTGCCCATTGCAAACAGTGCCCCAGCCCATTTTGGAGGTGTCTGTTGTGACCATGATGTGCCTGGAGACCTGCTCTAGGGGAACACCTGCCCGTAGAAATGAGAGGTTGTTCCAAGGGCTGAAGAGACGGTGACAGACCGGCGTGATGGCCACACGATGTGTCCAGCGGTGCCATGCCCATCTCGGGACTCGAGTCTGAAGCCAGTGCTTAAGCGGTCTCATATGCATCAACCCGAGCAGGGTGGCCACCGCTTAGGATGTCATATGCCCCAGGAGCCTCTGAAAGAATATCAGTGGAACCACTGTTTTCTGTTTGAACGCCTTCAAATAGGCCAGCTCCGACTGTGTGTGCTCGTTCGTGAGGCGCGCTGCCAATGCGTTTTTGCGTCATCATCTTGAACGGGAGTCTGTGTAAAGCCCGGTTTAGTTCTCGCAGGTCCATGATTGCCCGCAATCCACCGCCTTTTTCAGTACGATAAAGTAGGGGCTGTAAAACCCTGTCTTCATCTCGGCCGGAGGGACAGGTTCTATCACACCCTTCCGTAGGAGGGTGGCGATCTCCGCACGCAAGGTAGCAGCGTTTTCGTCCTTCTCCAAGGTGAAGTGGATACCGCTGAACCTGGGCGGATGCCTGGTGAACTGAATCGCATAGCCGAGTCGGACGGTCCGGACCAGCCATCGCGACGGATTGGAAAGCGCAAACCATGCATCCAAGTTCCACGGGAGGGGGACCAAAGGGACAACGTCGTCAGACATACCGGCAGGTGGGGCATCGCGGCGGGTGACGAGCAAACGGGGTGCGGGATCTTGAGCCGCGCCAGGGCAGGATATGCTGGATAGCCTCCATCTGCTGCTTCACCGTCGAGAACTGCTGGGCAAAGTCCTCGACGGTGTCACTGAATGGGCCAGCCTGGGAGATGGGGGCAGCAAGGAACCGTGTCTTGTCGGCCTCACCCATCTCGACCAGGTTGAGCCAAAGTTGGCGCTCCTGGACCACTAATGTGGACATCGTCCGCCTGAGAGACCGCGCTGTGACCTTCGTCGCTCGTAGAGCAAGGTCGGTCGCCGAGCGCAGTTCCTGCATCAGATCTGGGGCAGAACTACCCACATGCAGTTCTTTTAGCGCCTTGGCTTGGTGGACCTGTAGGAGAGCCATGGCGTGCAGGGCAGAGGCGGCTTGTCCAGCAGCGCTGTAGGCTTTGGCCGTCAGGGACGACGTGAACCTACAGGGCTTGGACGGGAGCTTTGGGCATCCGCGCCAGGTGGCGGCGCTCTGCGGGCAAAGGTGCACCGCGAGCGCCTTATCCACTGGGGGAATCGCCGTATAGCCCCTGGCCGCCCCGCCATCGAGGGTAGTGAGGGTGGGGGAACTGAGAAATCGGGACCGGGCAGTAAAAGGTGCCTCCCACGATTTTGTCAGCTCCTCGTGCACTTCTGGGAAGAAGGAGTGGGGCGCGGCTGCTTTGAGCGGCACTGCGAGCCCAGGAACCAATCATCAAGCCGCGAGGGTTCAGGGGAGAGCGGTGGGTTCCACTGTAGCCCGACGCTCGCGGCCGCCCGGGAAAGCATGTCCGTCATCTCTGCATCAGCCTGTGACTGGGCAATCGTCCCCGAAGGGGGAGCCCAGCTGAGGCTTCTGCGTCTGACTGGACAAGCCCGCTCTCCGATGCTGCACTTGAGAGCTCATCAGCTTCGCGGGCTCTGAACAAGAGGTCAAACTCGCCGTGAGACGAGCCGGCGGACTTATCCGGAAGCCTGATCGGGGCAGATGAGCGTGCTGGGGAATGGGAGGTCCGCGGGGGGATATCTAGTGGAGGCGGTCCCATTGGGGTCCCCAAATCGCCCCCAGTGCTAGCCGCACTGGCCTCAAACCCGTAGGTTTTCTTACGAAAGCAAGCCGTGACCGCAACGTTGCCATGGTCATGTTCCATCCACGAACGCTGCCTCCGTGTGGGTCATGCCCAAACACGAAAGACAGCGATCATGACCATCTGAAGTTGAGAGGTAATGACCGTAACCAGGAATAACACACAATCGGAAAGGCATCTTTAAAAAGACGAGTCTTTAAAAAGACGTTCCGTGTGTGCCGCTCTTTTAGAGAAATATACTCTTTCAGGAAAATATACTCTCTTTTTTCTGCCGAAGCGCCCAGGGGCGTTCTCTGCAGTGCACCAGTGCAGAGGAGGGAGAAGCCCCTGAAATGCACCGCCAGATCCAGCAGAGGTGAATGAACAGTCGTGAGAATTCAGCTCAGTGAGCATGACCGTTCAGCTCCGAAGAGAAAATCTGAATGAGTGGTTGCATACCAGTTCCTTTTATACCCGTATGTCCGGGGGAGTGGCATGCAAATACCACTCGCCAATTTTCATTGGCCTTTTATCAAAGACCAGAGGTGTCTCGGGCTGCCAAGAGTGACCCCTAGTGTCACTACATCGACACAATGTCGAGTGAGTGACAGATAGGGAACTAAATCTAACCGAAAGCGATAACACCATCCTTTTATTTGCATACTTAATTACTATTGGTTTAATTTCTTACATCTGTTTGCATACTAAATTGTGATCAGCACTGACTTAATTTCAACGATCAAAGCCTTACATTTAAAGAAATAGTTCACCCAAAAATGAAAATTCTCCCATCATTTACTCACCCTCGTGCCATCCCAGATGTGTATGACTTTCTTCCTTCTGAAGAACACAAACAAAGATTTTTAGAAGAATATTTCAGCTCTGTAGGTCCATACAGTGCATGTGAATTGATACCAAAATTTTGAAGGTCCAAAAGCACATAAAGACACAGCATAAAAGTAATCCATATGACTCCAGTGTTTAAATCCATATCTTCAGAAGTGATATGACCGGTGTGGGTGAGAAAATCAGCAATATTTAAGTCCTTTTACGATAAATCTCCACTTTCACTTTCACATTCTTCTTCTTTTGTTTTTGGTGATTCGCATTCTTTGTGCATATCGCCATGTGCTGGTTGAGGCTGGTCAAAGATGGAGATTTATAGTAAAAAAGGAACTTAAATGTTGATCTGTTTCTCATCTACACATCTTATGGATTACTTTTATACTGCCTTTATGTGCTTTTTGGAACTTCATAATGTTGGTACCCATTCACTTGCATTGTATGAATCCATAGCACTGAAATATTCTTCTAAAAATCTTTGTTTGTGTTCAGCAGAAGAATGAAAGTCAAACACATCTGGGATGGCATGAGGGTGAGTAAATGATGGAGAATTTTCATTTTTGGGTGAACTTATCTTTTAAGCTTACCTGAAACTCTAACAACACTATTCATTTACTGCCTTGTAAACACTGGAATTATTTTTTTAAGAAATGTAAATCTAATTACATTTTATCTTCAGAATCCTTCTTATTGGTTGAACAATGTCAAAAACCAAAATAATTCCCAAGTGCATTGTGATTGGTCACAACTTTTCGTTTTCAATCCATATACTTTCCTAATTTTGTAAATTCATTTTTTCCTGTTAGTTACTAAAAGGAGTTTTTGAGGTTTTGAATCAAGATCTTCAGCTCAAGCAGTACCCTCTGGTGGACGCATGTGAAAAGGCAGATGGGTAATTTTATTAAAGAATGAATAACGGCTTAAATTTCGGTCTGTTCATGACACAAATTGATCATATGGCTTCAGAAGACTTAGAATATATTGTGTGAGTCGTATTAATGAATTTTATTGTGGTTTAAAAGTGTTTTTTGTCCTTTGTGGAGCTTGACAGCACATAATCTCTATTCACTTTTATTATAATGTGTGACAAAAGGTTGTGTGAAGACTTTTCCTTTTGTGTTCCACGGCAGGAAGTAATACGGATTTGGACTCTGGAGCTTCATTAGGGTAAGTAAATGATGACAGAATTTCCATTTTTGGGTAAACTATCCCTTTAAGGTCAGTATGAATAGTTCTAATTTATTAATTACATTGTCTTGTATATAAATTATAGAAAGGCTGGTGGTCATCTACTGGGTGTGCTATTCAACTGACAAATCACCCATCGTGAGGTTTGTAGTTGTGATGTGTAGACATGATGAGAATTCGTCATACTACTGATGACAGACATAATAAAGAACCTGCTTTGCCAACAAATTATAAATGTGATTACTTATATTTCTACAGAAATTATAGATTTATCTTGGAAATGTGCACTATGGTTGCAATGATGCAATGTTAAGATAATATTTAGTCAATATAGATTACAATAGACAAGTATACACTTTATCTCTGCAATTCTACTAATATATATATATATATATATACACACACACACAACACTGCCTCCATAGTCTCTGCACAAGACTGTGCACCCAGAAGTTTAATTCTCTAAAAGTAGGCCACAAAGCAGACAACCCACTTTGAAATTTGATGGTCAGTCATTTAGTCCATGCATCTTTTTTTTAATGCATGAAAAGAGAAGAGCATTATTGAATGAAACCAAACAAAAGTAAACACAAGATGCAGATCAAAACTTACATTTTATTTGTCATTAATTCTGTATATGTTTCACCCTAAAACGAAAATTCTCCCATCATTTACACACCCTCATGCAATATCAGATGTGTATGCAAGGGCGTAAATTCCAGGGGGGTGGGGAGGAGGTAACCCCCCCAGTAATCAGAACAAGCAAGTACACCCCCCCCATTAGAAAAATATCTCAGCTCTGTAGGTCCATTAAATGCAAGTGAATTGTGGCCAAACTTTGAAGCTCCAAAAAGTGCATAAAGGCAGCATACAAGTAATCCAGACTCAAGTGGTTAATTTCATGTCTTCAGAAACTATATGAAAGGTGTGGGTGAGAAACAGATAAATATTTAAGTCCTTTTTTCCCCCTATAAATCTACTTTCAAACAGCCCGCCTATGCGTGTTCACGAGAGAACAGAGTTCTTCTTCTTCTGATTTTTAGCGATTCACATTCTTCGTGCATATCGCCACCTTCTGGGCAGGAAGGAGAAAGAAAAAAGGAAGAATAAAGGAAAATAATAAATAAATCTTACTTGCACAACAGCCAAGTAGGTGGTGATATGCACAAAAAACACGAATTGCCAAAAAACAAAAGAAGACCTCTCATGAAAACGCATAGGAGGTGGATAGAAACGCAATAGCAGTGGACACATTCAGGTGTCATACACTTACATTTGTACACTAATGTACTGTATATGTAAAAGGGAAACATATATTGGTAAAGAATAATCAGCTTGGAAAGCATACAGTATTTATGTACAGTAGACCAGTGATGACCTACATTATGTGCATTCTTTTTTAATATGATGCAAGACCATACAGAAGACACACAAATCTACAGTAGTATACTTTATATTCTAACCTCAGAGATTGAGTTGCAGAAATGTAATAAAGTATATAGTGTATAGCCATCAAATGTTCAAACTACTCACATACGTGTGCCACCAAGCATCTGAGCAGCTCACCAGCCACATCATAGAGGTTGCTGACGACACAACAGTGGTGAGGGGTTGTAACTCACGATGATAAGACAAGTGTACAGAGAGGTGACAGACACTGAGTTACAGTGCAGAATCTCTTAACATCAGCAATCATTCAATGCTTAGAAAGAAAGAGATTATGGATACTAATGGACATTCATTTCTATTCTGTGTTGCTCCTACATTGTCAATTAATGGCACAATGACTACGTTACTCATACTCACTGTCGACGCATACTGTATATAGTCAAATTTTCTGTAATTTATGGAAGTGTTTATATTTATTGCCTCTGCCTAATGGACAATATGTTAATGTGTTAAATGCCCTGCACAACATAATTTCCTGCTACACAGGGAAGCAATGACAATAAATCAAACTATGACTTTCACTAAAATAAATAAATAATTTGTTTCAATTATGATACTTTTACAGTGATTTCTTCCATAGCTGATTGTGTTTGTTTGTTTTGTCTTATAATATATTTATTTATATATTTATATCCATCAATGTTAAAATACAAACTGACACAAAATGTTAACAATATACCTTCAGTATAATTTAGTGATAAAATTGCTTGCTAACCTTTTCTGTGTAAAGTCCTATCCAATATTACAAATTAGATGAGGTTGTCATGATGACAAAACACTGGTAAATCCAGTAATATGGTATATCCTATAATGCTGGTAAATCCCCGATTTTATCACACTAAAATCACATTAACACATATAATGTTTACCTCTTGTAGCTATACTTTTGAAACAGTGAGTATTTTAATGAGTATTTTAAAGCCTTACTGTAACCATGATTTTTGCTTCTTTTTTTTAATAAACGAGGGATGAGTCAATAATTTTTTGTGGTAACCAGCATCATGCCACAAATGCTGTCAATTGCCTTTAACTTGTATTGAACCTGAAAAATTCCTTTAAGGCTTACTATAATAGTCTGATACAACACAATAACCTACAGTAATATTGCCATTTCTTTTATCATAAAGTCTTACTATTATGTCTGCCTGTTTGGCCATCCTTAATATGAAGCCATAACTGTCAGCTGTATCTGTCACCTTTGGTTCAATTGTCTTTGCACAATTAAACATGACATCATCATATTTCATCTCTAGTGAACTGTACATGGACCTGAGACCTCTCGTTTTATTCTAAACCTCAGCCACATTAAGCCCATTCTCTGTCAGAAGCCGAGCTTTGTCAAGCTGCTGCTCTCCTAAGTGCTGCAGGGCAAAGTACAAGAACAATTCAGCAAGGTGTTCTATTCCCAGGCCAGCTTCAGCACACAGCAGTGCCTGTTCCTCGTGCAGGTCCAGGGCTTGGGAAATGTCCTGTAAGCCAGACTCCTCACGGGAACACAACAGAAGGCTGCGACCTCGACAGCAAAGGTCCTCTGCCCACACCCTATGCTCCTCTCTGCTGTCTGTGCCATGGCCATGACTTTATTCAGATCAGATACTGCCCTCTCATGCAGGCCCAGGTGGGCTAGGCAGGCTGCACGCTGCCTAAGGTACTGAAGCTTCACCTCATTGACTGCTCGCACTGTGAGAGTCAGCAAGGCTAAGGCATGCTCCCACTGGTCACTTTTAGAGACACTTCTGGCCTCCTGAGATGCTGCCTGGAAGCACATATATTAAAATCAGAATCACTTTATTAGCCACTACAGAGATAAAGTCGAATCTGCATTGAGTAATAGCACAAGAACTATACAAAAAAGAGAAAACTCTTTATACCACATCAAAGCAAATTTGGTTGAATATACTGTATTTACCACTAGACCAGCCTGGAACTGCATGGAAATTTACACTGGTCTAAGCTGGTCTTTCAGCAGGGAGTACCTTATCTTAATTTCTTGAATATTTTATTGGAATAGCGATTACCTGTGCCAGGCATTTTCTTTGAGAGGCCTACGGAAGACTTATTAGAAATTCTAAAGTTGCTGGTTCTTTCTCAGCCACCACACTTAGATAGTTGGCTTCCACTGTGTAGTTCTGCTGCCAGGCCTTCACCATGCCCCATCTGGCCCAAAGGTTTGCACCTGCAGCATTCACCTCCCCTATCAAACATCAGTTCAAAAATCTACTTTGTAAAACATATCTTACATTACGACTTAAAGGGTTAGTTCACCCTAAAATTAAAATTCTCTCATCATTTACTCACCCTCATGATATCCTCGGTGTGTATGACTTTCTTTCTTCAGCAGAACACATTTGAATAAAAACAGAAACATATCTTAGCTCAGTACGTCCTTAAAATGAAAGTGGGTGGTGATCCGACCTTTGAAGCTCCAGAAATCACAGACAGTCAGAATAAACGTCATCCATATGACTCCAGCGGTTAAATTAAGTCTTCTAAAGCAACACAATCGCTTTTGGTGTGAAAAAAGATCTATATTTAAGTACTTTTTAACTCTAAATCATCATTTCTGGTCTGCAGCGGTATGGGCGTGATGTAATTGCGTTGGCACGTGAGACACGTGAGAACTGAGGCACACATGGAAGAGCAGTGCTGTTTACAACTGAGTAGGAGGAATGCTGTACAGAAGCTTCATTGGTTTTGGTTTAGATCTGTATTTGTATCTGTTTCTTTACTCACAATGGTGCGTTTGTGTGCTTATCCTGGATGTCTCAACCGAGAGAAAAACGTGAGATTATGTCTGTAACATGCCAAAGCAAATACGGCACAGGAGAGATCGCATGAACTCCGCCCTCTCCTGAAGTTTACCGGAACTGATGGTTTATATTTAAAAAGTACTTAAATATTGATCTTCTTCGCACCAAAAGCAACCGTATCGCTTTAGAAGACATTAATTTAACCGCTGGAGTCGTTTGGATGATGTTTAAGCTGACTGTCTGTGATTTTTGAAACCTCAAAACTCTGATCACAATCCACTTTCATTTTAAGGACCTACTGCGCTGAGATATGTTTCTATTTTTCTTCAAATGTGTTCTGCTGAAGAAAGAAAGTCATACACACCTGGGAAGAAAGTCATACAGGTTTGGTGAGTTGCACAATGACAATAGGTGAACTATCACTTTAATTAAATTCGTATAACATATAATCTCAGTTTTGTGTAACATAATTTTGTGTTCAATGAAAAACCACAGGAAAGACGAGCCACAGGAATGACTCTCAAACGTTCTATACTGCTCACCTTTGGCAAGTAGTGTATCCATGTACAGGAGGTGCCAACTGGGATCCCTGCAATCAATGTTCACTAGTGCTCCACCAATCAAAAACGTCTCTCGAAGGTGCTCCTCTCGACAGGGTACTGGATTGGCCAACAGAATTTCTAAAAGGCTGCAGTGACAGTGCTGACCTAACCATTCACTGATGAGCTTTCTTGCTTTGTCTTTAAGAGACAACATGCTCTCATCAGCACCACACTGAAGGGCAGCAAGTTAGTATTATGTGTATTCCTGGAGAATAATCAATTTAACAGTGTCAGTTTACCAGCATGCAAGAACAAAATTACTTTCTGTTCTGAGTTTCTGTTATAACAGCCTGATCAGTTATATCTTGAAACATCATGTGACGTGAAGTGAAACTGTTTTAACATAGCTGAGTATCGAAGGAAAGTCAATGTCTTTGCTACCACACCTTCTGTTGGTTCAGCATAAGATAAGTGAATCCTCTTCCACACAAAGCCTGCACATGGTCTGGGTGCCCCTTTAGGATCCCAGTAAAGTCAAAGATGGCTGTCTTCCATTGGCCCAATAAAGCATAACATCTCGCTCTCTCCAGCAGGGAATCTATTGCACCACCACCTACGAATTAATCATTGAAAGGGAAAATTCACACAAAAATTTACATTCTATCATTATTAACTCACCCTCATGTTGTTTCAAACAAATGAAAAACTTGCATTCTTCCATGGAACACAAAAGGGAATGTTAGGCACTATTCACTTTCTTTATCTGGAACAGGATGCAATGAAAGTGAATGGTGACTGAGGCAAACATTTTGCCTGGCTAACATCTCCTGTTGTGTTTCACAGACGAAAGAAAGTCACAGGGGTTTGAAACAACAACATTGTGAGTAAATGATAACAGAATGACCTAGCTATGTTATTTTTTTTCTCTCTATCTTTAAGAATAATTTCTGATAACTGATTATGAGACTTACATGCAATACAAAAAGTACAAATATCAAGATATTATTATATAATGGAAATCAATTACCCAGTGAAGCAAATTAAATTTGCAGAGCTGAAGAGGAAATATTCCCCCATACAAAACAAGAAATTATGTCAGTTAGACATAATCAGTGGTGTGAATTCATGTTAGCATACAACTGCACTATTTCCTAAGCTGTCATCCCCTATTAAGTAATTGAATAATGGAACAAATTTAGTAAGAATTGACAATAGTGACTGTAAGACTCATTTTACAGTGATGTGACCAGTGCTGGGTGTAATCTAATTACAAAGCAATTATTTACTGTAATCTAATTACTTTTTAGAACAAAGTGTATTGTATTGTATTACATTTAAATTTTCTTGTAATCCGATTACAGTTACTGACTTTGAAATAAGTTAATTACTTTTCAGTTCTTCACTTGGGTTACACATTTATCTAAAATAATACTATATATGTAGAATACATTTGAAACATGACATGTTTATACATCTTTTTGTGTTTTGTGGCAGCTAAAGGGCATGAGTCACCTAACAATCAATGAACAAGGAGAAAATATAGACTAAAATAATTTTGAATTCATTGAGCGGAAAAACCAAAGCTTTTCTGTGAAAAGTATTTTAGGAAGTAGATTTTTCGATAAAGTAATCAGTAATGTCAGTAATCTGATAAAAAAAAAATGTATAGTAATTAGTCATTTGTAGTGAATTACTTTTTTTGAGAAATACCCAACACTGGATGTGTCAATAACATGTCTGTGTTACCTGAAGCATGGACAAATAGGCCACAGCTTCCCTTATGGCACATTCGGCTTGTTGGCCACACAGAATACGTTTTGATGCGGTGTGACAATGTTTTTCTAGAAGTGTTCTGTCTTGTAAAAATCAGCTTCTTGAGGAGCTGTAATACATCAGACAGATTCATATTTAACTATCATAGAAACACTTTAATAGTTTCAATACAATTTAGCTGAGGGCGAAATACAACTTTTTCCCTGATAGGCATCACAGAGGAAGCCACAATGTAGTTGCAATATTGCAAGGCATGCAAGAATAGGTGGTCGGGGGGAGAGTCACGTGGCGCCATGCAAGGTTCGGACTTTGAACCTTGACTTTGCTAGTTTTAATATTTTTTGTGTCATAAACTGGTGAGAATCGATTAACCCTGTTCAATCCTTGGGCTCTGGAGACATTAAAAGACACTTACGTGCTCAAGCTGAAGCCCCTGAACAGCAGGCCGCAATCCCGGGACTCATTTTGGCCAGTGAGACTAAAAGAGATTCAGCGTCAACTGTCGAACATGTCGGCAATGCTGATGAAGGTCGTTGCTGACTTGGAGGATCTTGCTGTAATATGTTGATCGATCACTGCCATGGAGACAAAATTCACTGAGTTGGTTAAAGATTTGCTGATGCTGAGAAACGGATCAATTATCTGGTGTCATCGGAGAGGGAATTAGCTGCTAAACCTCTAGCGACCAAGATGGACTTGGAGCGCATTTGGGAAAAGTTGGAAGACCTTGAGAATCGTAACCGGCGAAACAACGTCCGAATTGTTGGAATTCCTGAGGACGAAAAAGGCAGAGATATGGTGAAATTCTCAGAGGAACTCTTCCCGAGTCTGCTCGACATAACAGGACATAAGCTGGAAATCGAGCGAGCTCATAGAGTTCCGGAGACAGGCCTCAATCAATTCTGGACAAATTTCTGAGATCAACCGATAAAGATCTTGTGTTACGCAAGGTGAGGAGTAAAGGAAGTCTTTCTTGGAAGAACCACAGCATTTTCTTGTTCCCAGACTTCGCGAATTTGACAAGAGAGATGTGATCGATTTGAGGAATACAAGAAACTCTTACATCAATGGAAGGTCGCTTTTGTTCCCGGCCAAACTGAGAATAGATACTAAGGATGGCCGCAAAATATTTACATGCCCACAGCAATTGATGTACTTTATAAAGTCAATGGAATGAGTAAGTCATTGTGTGATGCTCTCAATGCAGCCGAGTGGGCCTGACTCACTGAACATTCACTTGACTGTCCGAGGAAACTGAGCACCTTTTGTGTTTCTTTTTGTGTTGTTTCCGCCTAGCGCTGGAGTTTGTTTTGTGGAATAACACTCCTTCGGGACAGTTTGTGGATGAATCTGCACATTCTTTGTGCTTATGCCTCCTAGTGGGTGGAGTTTGTTTGTGGAATATTTCTTGCAAACATTGGAGTGATTAGGGCATTTGTTCCACTCATGTAACAGCAGAGTGGGCCTGACTCCTTGAACATTCACTTGAATGTCCGAGGAAACTGGGCGCCTTTTTTGTTTCTTTTTGTGCTAGAGTTTATTTTGTGGAATAACACTCCTTCGGGACAGTTATGTGGATGAATCTACACGTTCTTTGTGCTTATTCCGCCTATTGACTGGAGTATGTTTTATAGATTATTTTCTGTTGTGTAATTCTGTCTCACAAAATTTGTATAGAAACACCAGATTTTAGCAATCCGACGGCAAAGCTGTCGCAGGGACTCTTGTAGGTGTACATGGACTGTTTGAGTTTGAGTGATGGATGCCGGTTGGTGCCGTCGTGCGTGGGGTTAATGCGCACGTTTTTCTTTTTTCTGTTTTTTTTTTTTTTTCTGGGGGAGGTTCGGGGTTGATTATTGCACCAATGTTGGAATGTGGTCTTTATAATTTAATTTTTGACACAATCTATTTTTTCTTATATGTCAAAATGTTAATATGAGTGGATTGTCTCTCTCCACGTGGAATGTGAATGGGTTGGGGCACCTCATAAAAAGAAGGAAGGTTATTTCTTTTCTTAAACGTAAGAAATATGATATAGTGTTTCTTCAAGAAACGCATCTTTCCCCACAGGAAGCTGAAAAATTTGGGAAGATATGGGGTGGACATGTTTTCTTTAGTGCTGGCTCAAGTAAGAGCAGGGGAGTCATTACATTGATAAGTAAGCATCTACAATTCAAATGTCTCAAACAGATTAAAGATAAATTAGGCAGAGTCATTATTGTTTTAGCAGAAATTCAGGGGCAAAGGTTGATTTTGGCTAATATTTACACACCTAACGCTGATGATCAGGGCTTTTTTTATAAATCTTGAAGGGATGTTGCAAGCCGCTGGCACCCCTCATGATATAATATTGGGAGGAGACTTTAATCTTTTGACCATAGTGCAGCAAAAGTGTGTAAGCCCCCTACAGCAACACTGACGCTTCACAGGATGTGTAAAAATCTTGGTCTTACAGATATTTGGAGACTTTTAAACCCATCTGGTAGGGACTATACATTTTTCCATCAGTTCATAAGATTTCTCTAGAATTTATTTTTTATATATATATATATATATATATATAAGTCCCTTATTTCATCTATTGGGGATTGCTCAATTGGAAACATCTTAGTCTCAGATCACACCCTGGTGAGTTTAGAGGTGTTGCCACAGTCAGAGAAAAATAAATCATATAGATGACACTTTAATGTATCCATTTTGCAAAATCCTAAATTCCAACAAATGTTAAAGGCTAAAATCAATGTGTATATGGAGATCAACTGGTCCTCAATATCCTCTGTTGGCGTGGCTTGGGAGGCACTTAAGACAGTTCTTAGGGGTCGGATCATACAGTATGCCTCATTCATCAAAAAATCCAAAGCACGAGAACTCGTGGAGTTGGAAGAGAATATTAAAAGTGCAGAGGCAGAGCTGAAGCACCGAATGTCATCTGATGGCCTCAAAGAATTGACCCAATTGAAATACAGATATAATACTATTTTGTTGCGAAAGGTGTAGTTTTGGCTATTCAGGGCAAGACAGTCATACTTCGAGTTGGGGGACAAAGCAGGGAAGCTTTTGGCTAGATATATAAAGCAGAGAGAGTCTTTTTCTACCATTCCCTCAGTGAAATATGCTGGTGGTGAAATATATAGCTCAGCCATTGATATTAATAATGCTTTTAAAGAATTCTATCTTGATCTTAATAGTTCCACATCTTCGTCTACTGATGAAGATATTAGAACTTTGTGGAACCATTAGAACTCCCTAAACTGACGACTGAGCAAAACAATTCTTTTGATTCTTAGATAAACTTGGAGGAGCTTGGCGAGGTAATTAAGGCCTTCCCTACAGGCAAGGCTCCGGGGCCAGATGGCTTTGCCACTGAATTTTTTAGATTTTATGCTACGGAATTGGCTCCACTTTTGCTAGAAGTTTATACGGAATCATTAAAGAATGGAAAGGTTCCACCAACCAAGACACAAGCCCGGATCAGTCAAAGGACAAAAAGGACAAAGATCCAAGCAAGTGTAAGAGTTACCGTCCAATTTCCCTGATCCAGATAGACGTTAAAATATTGTCAAAAATTCTGGCTAACCGATTAAGTTATTACATCTCATACACATATAGATCAGGTGGGGTTTATTCGGGGCTGCAGCTCTTCTGATAACATTAGGCATTTTATCAATATCATGAGGTTAGTGGTGAATGATCAGACTCTGGTCGCTGCCATCTAACTTGACATCGAAAAGGCATTTGATATGGTAGAATGGGATTATCTTTTTACAATTTTAGAAATATACGGGTTCGGGAATACTTTTATTGGATGGATTAAGTTACTTTATAGACACCCGGTAGCGGCGTTACAAACAAATGGATTAATTTCAGTTTATTTTACTCAGGATAGGGGCACCCGGCAGGGTTGCCCTCTTTCCCCATTATTGTTCTGTCTTGCTCTGGAACCATTAGCAGCCGCGATAAGAAAGGAAGATGATTTTCCAGGTGTGGTGGCGGGAGGTATGGCGCATAAGCTTTTGCTTTACGCAGATGATATTTTATTTTTCGTCTCCAACCCCGTTATATCTATGCCTTGCCTCCACAGAATTATTAATTCCTTTACTAAGTTCTCAGGATACAGAGTCAATTCGTCTAAATCCGAAGCTTTGGCTCTGACAGTGTACTGCCCAGTAACAGCTTTTCAGCCGGGCGCCTTCCAGTGGCCCAAACAGGGCATTAAGTATTTGGGCATTTTATTCCCAGCAAATTTGTCTGATTTAGTTAGAGTTAATTTTGACCCCTTAATAAAAAGGTTTTCAAGCGATGTGGGCAGGTGGGCTTTATTACATTTATCAGTGATTGGGAAGGTTAATGATATTAAAATGAATTGTATTCCAAAATTTAACTACCTGCTACAATATCTCCCTGCAGATGTCCCCCTCTCTTATTTCAAGCAATTTGATAGCATAGCGAAGTCCTTCATTTGGAATAGTAAGTGTCCCAGATTACATTTCAATAAGTTACATAGGCCGATTGACAAAGGTGGGCTAGGCCTACCCAAGAATTTGTTTTATTATTATGCATTCAGTCTCAGACATTTGGCTCATTGGTCGCTTCCACCTGAGAGAGCCCCTCCCTGGTTTTGTATTGAACAGGAAGTTCTTGCCCCTATTTCGCCATTGCAAAGCCTATCAAACTAATCGGAGAAGTTAAGTTATATCCCGTTACCTCACATTTGCACTCGGTATGGACAAAAGTGTCCAGAGTGTTTAATTCGGACATTTATTTAAATGTTGTAATAATGTATTAAAAAGTCCCCTTTCTACTGGTCAGAGTGGATTGTGAGGGGGGTTACTAAACTCGGTGACCTATATGAGAGTGGAGTGTTAAGATCTTTTGAAAATTTGGGAGAGGTGCAGGTATAAATTATAAATGTGTGTGATTATTATAAATATATTTGTTTGTGTGTTTTTTTGTGTATATACTCATATGTTTGTTGGGGGTCAGGGCGGGGTTGGGGATTGGGAGGGTGAGGGGTGGTTGTGGGGTTTAAATGTTGATTCTATGTATATATATTTTGCTTTTCTTTATTTAATGTAGGAATCAATAAAAAAATTGAATTACAAAAAAGAACAGGTGGACGAGGAGCTGTATGCTCAATGTTGAACAGAAGACGGTAAGCCTCCTCAACACGACCCAGCTGGTACAGGGTATCTGCTATGAGAATCTGGGATCCATCAGCACCGGGTTGCAACTCCATTAGGAGAAGAGCAAGAGCATGCACACCAACAGCAGTCCTGAAACAGGAAGCCAAATAAGAGATAAAGCCAAAAAGCAAGAGATAGCAATACAATGAACTTTTGGTCAGAATCAGAAAGCTGAAAATGTATCTTTGCTTGTTGGTAGAGTGGTTCTGTTCCTGCTCTTGTTGTGCTTTCTGTGGGTTTGAATCAGCTTTCTGCTCTCCAGTCCCCTCAAGCATGGCTCTCCCCTGTTACAGCAACACAGTGCACAGCAACCCACGTTAGTTTCATGGCACCAGGCACCTAACAGTTAGAGCAGTGTCCTGCAGCTGTAATTGGCTCACTGTAACATAATCCAGAGCAGTCAGGTAGTGTGAGTCAGCCATCAAATGTAAGATTCCCCTACCGAAAAGTGCATGCACACGACTGGGTGGGTGAGGAGCGTTATGCTCAATCACTGCCTGGAAATCCTCCAGAGCACCTTTATGGTCTTTGATTAAAAGACAGGAAAACCCTCTGAGCACTTGCAAGGTGTTCTGATAGCTTTGCTGGCCTGGAGCTGCAGAGGCTAGCTGGCAGCTTATGGAAAGAACTTCTCTATGTTCCCCATGCAGAAGAAGGCAGTCTGCCAGACGCACACGCAACTCCCTACCTCCTCCGTCTGATTCTAAGTGACAGAGAGCTCGCAGTTGAGCAATAACGGCATCCAACAACTCCAATCCTTTGGATGAGCGTAGGTCAGGCCACGCAAGAACCGCCACCCTGAAATCTGAGTCACCCTTCTCCACCTGTTGACGCTGCTGGATGCGAGCTGCCAAGCCTATGCCATTGTCAGAGAAGAGGCTTTGTAATTGCTGTCTCGCTGTCGCTGGGTGAACTGAAAAACCATCACCGAGGTCTTTGCAGACTTTGCTTGCTCGTCCTCCAGCTGAAAATTGTGCAATTGCTCTACCCACCAGTAGACATACTCTATTCTTAGGTGACACTGCCAGCTCGGCATGACCGTTAGATGTGTTTGTCTTGACCTGTGAGCCACCCATCTGAAGAGCCAGGGACAAAGCTTCAGCACTTTCCGCAAACTTTCTTGATTAGAACAAAACTTCAGCTTGAAGTTCTCTGACTTGGATGTCATCTGGTGAAATGGCGAGTAAAAACTCAATTGCTTCATGGCAATCAAGATCTCCACTTCATTGGTTTCACAATCTGGCCTTTATTATAGAGAATAGAATTTATCTAAGACATTTGCTCATAAACGGCTTTAACTAATAGTGACACGTGTTGAGTTTCACTTTCTTTGACAAGTCTAATAGTTTCAGATTTATTTCCACAAAAGGCCTTCAGATAGAGCTGTGGACCTTTAGGGTTGTGAGGATCAGAGAGCAAGCAGGCCTGTGCTCTTGTTAGCTCCAGAACTAACCATGTGCAACCCTGTTCAATGATGAACCTAAAGGGTCACAGGAATGACTATCAAATTGTCTATACTGCTCACCTTTGGCAAGTAGTGTATCCATGTACAGGAGGTGCCAACTGGGATCCCTGCAATCAGTGTTCACTAGTGCTCCACCAATCAAAAACGCCTCTCAAAGGTGCTCCTCTAAACAGGGTACTGTACTGGCCAACAGTATTTCTAAAAGGCTGCAGCGACAGTGCTGACCTAACCATTCATTGATGAGCTTTCTTGCTTTGTCTTTAAGAGACAACATGCTCTCATCAGCACCACACTGAAGGGCAGTAAGAATGTGTTGTGTGTATTCCTGGAGAATTATCAATTTAACAGTGTCAGTTTACCAGCATGCAAGAAAAAAATTACTTTCTGTTCTGAGTTTCTGTTATAACAGCCTGATCAGTTATATCTTATAATGAAACATCATGTGACATGAAGTGAAACTGTTTTAACATAGCCGAGTATAAAGGGAAGTCTACGTCTTTGCTACCACACCTTCTGTTGATTCAGCATAAGATAAGTGAATCCTCTTCCACACAAAGCCTGCACATGGTCTGGGTGCACCTTTAGGATCCCAGTAAAG
This sequence comes from Myxocyprinus asiaticus, assembly GCF_019703515.2. Classification (NCBI taxonomy): domain Eukaryota; kingdom Metazoa; phylum Chordata; class Actinopteri; order Cypriniformes; family Catostomidae; genus Myxocyprinus; species Myxocyprinus asiaticus. The sequence continues at coordinate 19,893,374 of NC_059371.1, read as the reverse complement.
TCAAAGATGGCTGTCTTCCATTGGCCCAGTAAAGCATAACATCTCACTCTCTCTAGCAGGGAATCTACTGCACCACCACCTACGAATTAATCATTGAAAGGGAAAATTCACACAAAAATTTACATTCTATCATTATTAACTCACCTTCACGTTGTTTCAAACAAATGAAAAACTTGCATTCTTCTGTGGAACACAAAAGGGAACATTAAGCACCATTCACTTACTTTATCTGGAACAGGATGCAATGAAAGTGAATGGTGACTGAGGCAAACATTTTGCCTGGCTAACATCTCCTGCTGTGTTTCACAGACAAAAGAAAGTCACAGGGGTTTGGAACAACAACATTGTGAGTAAATGATAACAGAATAACCTAGGGTTCTATGTTATTTTTTTCTCTCTATCTTTGAGAATAATTTCTGATAACTGATTATGAGAATTACATGCAGTACAAAAAGTACAAATATCAAGATAGTATTATATAATAGAAATCAATTACCCAGTCAAGCAAATTAAATTTGCAGAGCTGAAGAGGAAATATTTCCCCATATAAAACAAGAAATTATGTCAGTTAGACACAATCAGTGGTGTGAATTCCTGTTAGCATATAACTGCAATACTTCCTAAGCTGTCAACCCCTATTAAGTAATAGAATAATGGAACAAATTTAGTAAGAATTAACAACAGTGACTGTAAGACTCATTTTACAGTGATGTGACCAGTGCTGAGTATAATCTAATTACAAAGCAATTGTTTACTGTAATCTAATTACTTTTTACAACAAAAAGCAATGTATTGCATTACATTTAAATTTTTTAATAATCCAATTACAGTTACTGACTTTGAAATAAGTTAATTACTTTTCAGTACTTCACTTGGGTTACACATTTATCAAAATAATACTATATATGTAGAATACATTTTAAACATGACAAGTTTATATATACATCTTTTTGTGTTTTGTGGCAGCTAAATGGCATGAGTCACCTAACAATCAATGAACAAGGAGAAAATATAGACTACAATAATTTTGAATTCATTGAGCAGATAAACCAAAGCTTTTCTGTGAAAAGTATTTTAGGATGTAGATTTTTCAATACAGTAATCAGTAATGTCAGTAATCTGATAAGCAATTTATAGTAATTAGTCATTTGAGCAATACCCCACACTGGATGTGTCAATAACATGTCTGTGTTACCTGAAGCATGGACAAATAGGCCACAGCTTCCCTTATGGCACTTTTGGCTTGTTGGCCACATAGAATACGTTTCAGTGTGACAATGTTTTTCTAGAAGTGTTCTGTCTTGTAAAGAATTAATAAGCTTCTTGAGGAGCTCAAATACATCAGACAGATTCATATTTAACTATAATCAAAACACTTTAATAGTTTCAATACAATTTAGCTGAGGGAAGCTGCAAGCAAAATACAACTTTTTTACCTGATAGGCATCACAGAGGAAGCCACAATGTAGTTGCAATATTGCAAGGTGTGCAAAAATATGTGGTCATGGAGCTGTATGCTCAATGTTGAGCTGAAGACGGTAAGCCTCCTCAACATGACCCAGCTGGTACAGGGTATCTGCTGTGAGAATCTGGGATCCATCAGCACCGGGTTGCAACTCCATTAGGAGAAGAGTTAGAGCATGCACACCAACAGCAGTCCTGAAACAGGAAGCAAATAAGAGATAAAGCCAAAAAGCAAGAGATAACAAGACAATGAACAAGCATGGCTCTCCCCTGTTCCAGCAACACAGTACACAGCAACCCACGTTAGTTCCATGGTACCAGGCACCTAACAGATAGAGCAGTGTCCTGCAGCTGTAATTGTCTCACTGTAACATAATCCAGAGCAGTCAGGTAGTGTGAGTCAGCCATCAAATGTAAGATTTCCCTACCGCAAAGTGCACGCACACAACTGGGCGGATGAGGAGTGTTATGATCAATAACTGCTTGGAAATCTTTTTTTGATGAAAAGACGGGGAAACCCTCTGAGTACTTGCACTGTTTTCTGATAGCTATGCTGTGCTGGAGCTGAGAGGCTAGCTGGCAGCTTATGGAAAGAACTTCTCTATGTTCCCCATGCAGAAGAAGGCAGTCTGCCAGACGCACATGCAACTCCCTAGATCCTGCGTCTGATTCTAAGTGAGAGAGAGCTCGCAGTTGAGCAATAACGGCATCCAACAACTCCAGTCCTTTGGGTGACCGCAGGACAGGCCTCGCAAGAACCGCCTCCCTGAACTCTGAGACACCCTTCTCCACCTGTTGACACAGCTGGATGCGAGCTGCCAAGCCTATGCCATTGTCAGAGAAGAGGCTTTGGAATTGCTGTCTCCCTGTCGCTGGTTGAACTGAAAAACTATCACCAAGGTCTTTGTAGACTTCGCTTGCTCATCCTCCAGCTGAAAAATGTGCAATTGTTCTACCCACCAGTAGACATACTCTTTTCTTAGGTGACATTGCCAGCTCGGCATGGCTGTTAGGTATGTTTGTCTTGACCTGTGAGTCACCCATCTGAAGAGCCAGGGACAAAGCTTCAGCACTTTCCGCAAACTTTCTTGATTAGAACAAAACTGCAGCTTGAAGTTCTCTGACTTGGATGTCATCTGGTTAAATGACGAGTAAAAACTCAACTGCTTCATGGCAATCAAGATCTCCAATCTTTTGGGTGCAATTCATTGGTTTCACAATCTGGCCTTTAGTATAGAGAATGAAATATTTCATAAGCCAGTTTCGCGATCGTGGGAGAGAAAGCAGCTTCTAGTTTATCACTCAGAGACGCGGTGAACGGCTTGTAAACCGTCCCGCGGTCTTTGGTTCTTTAATGGATAAACTCAGTGTGCCGGTCTCACCCACGATGGCGGAAATACACAACAGTCCAATGTGGTTGGACTACAACACAGCAGATCTCATTCGTGATAACAGTACATTACAGTAATACCTTGAGTATTATTAGCAGCAATGAGTGGACTCGGTGGTCCGTAAACTGTACAAACAATAACGTTGATACACAAGAATAACACACTATAATATTCTATCTCTACCCAGACGTAAACCTCTTCCTTTAATAGCATGAGGACGCAGGTAGAATGTGTGTTCATCCGTCGTTTAACTCCAACTCGGTTCCTCGAGGCTCGGGTGATGACGGGAGGCCGTTTCCTCGGCGGGCTGGCGGAGAAATCAGCGACGTCGACTTGATTGGAGAGGGAAGAGAAATCTTTTTCTCTTCACTTCTGCAAGCAAATGGATGAAGATGCGGATTGCTCGGCAGTCTCCTTCGGATCTGTTAGAGTGTTCGGTGGAACACAGAGTAATCTCAGCTTGTCCAGCGAGATGGAGATTGTATGGCCACAGTTTCAAGTCGGATGTTACTTCCTTGTGCCACAAGGCTACACCTGAGAGCAGTGATGAGCTGCGTCTACACACGGTGAGCAAAGTTGCTGGAAGCAATGCCCGGAAGGATCTCAGAGGTATTTCTACTACCGATGACGTCATGGTTGAGGGGCGTTCTGTTGTGTGCCTCATCCAATAGGAGTTGAGAGTTTGATCCTTTAGTGAGCAAGGCTTCATGGGATTTGTAGTCTGTTTTTGGACTCCCTTTGTTTGATTTTGGCACGGTTTTTATCAGTAAGATTTATGACTTGGTGTGTGGGCCTCAGTCAGGCTTTTTATGACTGTGTTAGGCCTGCATTTTCTTATATCTGAATACATGAGGCCCAACATATACATTAAAAAACAAAAAGGCTACAACACACACATTTAAAACAACATGTTTCCTTCCACTGCCCCTCGCCGAGAGCCCTCCAAAAAGGCCAAATAGCCACCCCACCTCCTGATGAACATATCCATGTTGCCTAGCCTTCTATATGACAACTCCTCCAAAGCTGCTACCCTGCCCAGCTCCTCGTACCACTCACAAAACAAGGGGGCTCCAGCTGACTTCCATCCTCTAAGGATAACTTGTCTGCCTATCATAACACCAGCCAGGATCCAATTCTTCATGTACTTATCCCCTAAATCAGGGGTGTCAAACTCAGTTCCTGGAGGGCCGCAGCCCTGCAGAGTTTAGTTCCAGCCCTGCTCCAAAATGCCTCCTTGTAATCTTCAAGCACTCCAGAAGACCTTAATTAGCTGCTTCAGGTGTGTTTAATTAGGGTTGGAGCTAAACTCTGCTGGACTGTGGCCCTACAGGAACCGAGTTTGACAACCCTGCCCTATATCAATGACCGCCCCATCATCTAAAATACAGAGTCTGGGGCAAAATGAAATTTGAGTACCTAATACATCGCCCATAAAACTCTGGACCCTCAACCAAAATTCTTGAATTTTAACATATCCCCAAAAGACATGGGTTGTGTTTCCATCTTCTGATTGACATTGCCAGCAGGTGGGTGTGTCTTTAAGACCAAGCCTATGCAATCTAGAGGGGGTCCAATAGACTCTATGTAAAATCTTAAATTGCATAAGGTGAACCCTTGCATCTCTAGATGCAGATTTGACGTTTTTTAGAATCATAGCCCACACTCCCTCCTCCAATGCCAAGTTTAGATCTTTCTCCCATAATCTCTTAAGAGAAGCTGAAGTTCCGTCCCCCACACTCTGAATTAGCAAGGAGTAATACACTGATGCCTCATGACCTTTTCCAAAAGCAGTAATCACCACTCCCAGAGTATCTGCCGCTTTAGGGGGGTGTAAACCACTCCCAAAAACAGTACAGAGCAGGTGGTGCAGCTGTAAATACTTATAGAACTGAGATCTAGGAATCCCAAAAAGTTGAACCAAATTTTGAAAGGATCTCAACACTCCATTCTCATATAGGCCAATGAGTGTAGTAATCCCCCTCCCAATCCAACAAAAAGGGGACTTGTTGATGCATAACTTGGGGTTCAGCCATATGCTCGAGGCAACATTTAAAACAGTGTCGAATTAAACAGTCTGGACACTTTTATCCATACTGAGATCAAGTGCGAGATAACAGGATGTAACTTAACTTCAATTAATTTGATAGAGGCTCTGCAATGGCGAAATAGGGGCAAGAACTTCCTGTTCTATACAGAACCAGGGAGGGGCTCTCTCAGGTGGAAGTGACCAATAAGCCAAATGTCTGAGACCTAAAGCATAATAATAAAATAAAATCTTGGGTAGGCCTAGCCCACCTTTGTCAATCGGCCTATGTAACTTATTAAAATGTAATTTGGCACACTTACCATTCCAAATGAAGGACTTCGCTATGTTATCAAATTGCTTGAAATAAGTGAGGGGGACATCTACAGGGAGAGACTGCAACAAGTAATTGAATTTTGGAATAAAATTCATTTTAATAACATTAACTTTCCCAATCATAGATAAATGTAATGAAGCCCACCTGTCCACATCGCTCGAAAACTGTTTTATTAAGGGGTCAAAATTAACTCTTTTTTTTTGCTGGGAATAAGATGCCCAAATACTTAATGCCTTGTTTGGGCCACTGGAAAGCGCCTGGCTGGAAAGCCGTTACTGGGCAGTACACTGTCAGAGCCAAAGCTTCGGATTTAGACCAACTGACTCTGTAACTTGAAAACTTAGAAAAGGAATTAATAATTCTGTGGAGGCAAGGCATAGATCTAGTGTGGTCAGAGATGAATAATAATATCGCGGCTGCTAATAGTTCCAGGGCAAGACAGCACAATAATGGGGAAAGAGGGCAACCCTGCCGAGTGCCCCTATTCAGAGTAAAATAATCAGAAATTAGTCCATTTGTTTGTACCGCTGCTACCAGGTGTCTATAAAGTAACTTAATCTATCCAATAAAAGTATTCCCGAACCTGTACATTTCCATAATCTTAAAAAGATAATCCCATTCTACCATATCAAACACCTTTTGGGCGTCAAATGAGATGGCAGCGACCGGAGTCTGATCATTCGCTACTGACCACATGATATTGATGAAACGCCTAATGTTGTCAGAAGAGCTGCGGCCCCGAATAATCCCTACCTAATCTATATGTATAAGAGATGTCATAACTTTACTTAATCGGTTAGCCAAAATTTTTGACAACATTTTTACATCTAGCTGGATCAGGGAAATTGGACGGTAACTCTTACACTCGCTTGGATCTTTGTCCTTTTTAAGAATCAGACTGATCCGGGCTTGCGTCATGGTTGGAGGAAGCTTTCCATTCTTTAATGATTCCGTATAAACTTCTAACAAATGTGGAGCCAGTTCTGTAGCATAAGATCTAAAAAAATTCAGCGGCAAAACCGTCTGGCCCCGGAGCTTTGCCTGTAGGCAAGGCCTTAATTACCTCGTCAAGCTCCTCCAAGGTTATCTCAGAATCAAAATAATTTTTTGCTCAGTTGTCAGTTTAGGAAGTAATGGTTCCACAAATTTTCTAATATCCTCATCAGTAGACGAAGATGTGGAACTATAGAGATCAAGATACAATTCTTTAAAAGCATTATTAATATCAATGGCTAAGGTAAATATTTTACCACCAGCAGATTTCACTGAGGGAATGGTAGAAAAAGACTCTCTCTGTTTTATATATCTAGCTAAAAGCTTCCCTGCTTTGTCCCCTGACTCAAAGTATGACTGTCTTCCCCTGAATAACCAAAACTCCACTTTCCGCGACAAAATAGCATTATATCTGTATTTCAATCGAGTCAATTCTCTGAGGCCATTAGACGACATTCAGTGCTTCAGTTCTGCCTCTGCACTTTTAATATTCTCTTCCAACTCCACGAGTTCTCGTGCTTTGGATTTTTTGGTGAATGAAGCATATTGTATGATCCGACCCCTAAGAACTGCCTTAAGTGCCTCCCAGGCTACGCCCACGGAGGAAACTGAGGACCAGTTGGTCTCCATATAAACATTGATTTCAGTCTTTAACATCTGTTGGAAATCAGGATTTTTCAAAAGGGATACATTAAAGCGCCAGCTGTATGATTTTCTTTTTCTCCGTATGTGGCAATATCTCTAAACTCACCAGGGCGTGATCTGAGACTAAAATATTTCCAATTGAACAATCAACAACAGATGAGAGACTTAGATATAAAAAAAATAATAATCTATTCTAGAATAAATCTTATGAACTGATGAAAAAAATGTATAGTCCCTACCAGATGGGTTCAAAAGTCGCCAGATATCAGCAAGACCAAGATTTTTACACATCCCATGAAGTGTCAATGTTGCTCTTGTGGGCTTGCACACTTTTGCTTCACTATGATCAAGGACTGAGTCCATCAAAAGATTAAAATCTCCTCCCAGTATTATATCATGAGGGTTGCCAGCGGCTTGCAACATCCCTTCAAGATTTATAAAACAGCCCTGATCATCAGCATTAGGTGTGTAAATATTAGCCAAAATTAACCTTTGCCCCTGAATTTCTCCTAAAACAGTAATGATTCTCCCTAATTTATCTTTAATCTGTTTGAGACATTTGAATTGTAGATGTTTACTTATCAACGTAATGACCCCTCTGCTCTTACTTGAGCCAGCACTAAAGAAAACATGTCCACCCCATATCTTCCCAAATTTTTCAGCTTCCTGTGGGGAAAGATGCGTTTCTTGAAGAAACACTACATCATATTTTTTAGGCTTAAGAAAATAAATAACGTTTTTATGGGGTGCCCCAACCCATTCACATTCCATGTGGAGAGAGACAATCTGCTCATATTAACATTTGACATATTGATATAATAAAAAAAATAAATTGTGTGTCAAAAACAAAATTACACAGACCACATTCCCCATATGTGCAAAAATCAAACCCCAAACTTTCCCCTGAACAAAACAAACAGAGAAAAGAAAAACGTGCGCATTAACCCCACACACGACAGCGCCAACCGGCGTCCATCCCTCTAAACTCAAACAGTCCATGTACACCTGCGAGAACCCCCACGACAACTTTGCCATCGAATTGCTCAAGTCCGGTGTTTCTATACAAATTTTGTGAGGCAAAATTACATAACAGAAATACTTTGTAAAACAAACCCCAGCCAACAGGCATAATAAACACAAAGAATGTGTAGATTCATTCACAGAACTGTCTTGAAGGTGTGTTCCTCCACAAAATAAACTCCAGCTGATATAAAGCCATTCAGTTTCCTCGGACAGATAAACAATTGTTCAGTGAGCCGGCTGTTATGAGTGCAGCAGATGACGTAATCATTCTAATGTCCTTTAAAAATACTCCACAAAAATAAACTCCAGCCAACAGGAGGCATAAGCACAAAGAAAGAACAGATTCATCCATAACTGTATCAAAGTAGTGTTATTCCACAAAACAATCTCCAGCCACTAGGCGGAACCGAATGGGCAAGTGTGTATTAATCACTCGGAGGTCGCATAAACAAAATACATCATGACTTACTCAGTCCGTCAACTTTATAAAAGACATCCTTTGTGTAGGCATGTAGATATTTTGCAGTCCTTCTTAATATCTATTCTCAATCTGGCCAGGAACTTCAGTGTAAAAGCGATCTTCCGTCCATGCAAAAGTTTCTTGGAGTGATATTCCACAAAACAAACTCCAGCCGCTAGGCAAAACCAGCACAAACAAAAACAAAAATGGCACCCAGCTTCCTCGAAAAGCCAGAGTAAGCATAGCGAATTAATCTACTCTGGAGCTACATGAAAAACCCCAAATGGCTTACTCACCCATTGTTTTTATAAAAGACATTGCTTGCTTTGGACACGTAAATACCCTGTGACCATCCTTCGTTTCTATTCTCAGTTTGGCTGGAAACATCATTGCAAAAGCGATCTTCCGTTGATGTAAGAGTTTCTTGCATTCCTTGAACTGATCGCATTTCTCTCGTCGCATTCGCAAAGTCAGGGAAATAAGAAAACATTGTAATTCTTCCAAGAAAGCTTTCCTTTGCTCCTCACCTGGCGCAACACAAGATCTTTATCAGATAATCTCAGAAATGTGGCCAGAATTGATCGAGCTTGTCTCCCTCAACAGATCTGCGAGCCGGGACTCTGTGAGCTCATTCGATTTCCAGTTTATGGCCTGTTATGTCGAGCAGACTCGGGAAGAGCTCGTCCAGGAATTTCAGCATATCTCTGTCCTCTTCATGCTCAGGAATTCCAACAATTAGAATATTGTTCCTTCGATTTCTATTTTCGAGATCTTCCAATTTTTCCAAAACATATTCCAAGTCTGTTTTGGTTGCTGGTGGAGTAGCGGATAATTCCCTTTCCGACGACTCCAAATAATCGATTTGTTTCTCAACGTCTGCGACTCTTGTGACCAACTCAGAGAATTTTGTTTCCATCGCCGTAATCGATCGACGTATTACAGCGAGATCCTCCAAGTCAGCAACAACCTTTGTCAGCATCGCTGAGATGTTGGACAGTTGACGCTGGATTTCATCTCCCGAAGAGCCTTCCAAATCGAGTCCCCAGTCCGCAGATGCCTCATCTTTAGCACGCAAGTGTCTTTTAATGTCTCCAGAGTCTGAAGTTTTTGACTTCTTTGCCATGTTTACAGCAAAGAGCAAATATGTAACTGGGTGTATCGAATCTCACTGGATTAAACATGAAAATAATTTAAAAAAAACTAGCAAAGTGCGCAGAGCCAGTCGCTCACACGTCTGCTTCTCGCATGGCGTCACGTGACCCACCATGTGAACTATCCCTTCAAAAAATGTCACCATTTGCAATTTAACCCGAAAAGAGTAGTGCATTACATCATCCATATAAACACCTTTCATTAAATTTTACTTACCAATAAAGTCTGTGAGAGGGTACTCTAAACACTTTGGTCGACATCGCTGTTTTCCCTTGTTTTGACTCGTAAAACATTATGTTTTCTTAGATGTCAAAGTTACCGCACAGTAAACACTAGTTTAGTAGATAATCGATTAATCATTTAGCCAATTTATACCAGACATCTGTTAAAAGACCGACTGTTTGGTTAAAAACGAACTTTATGTTCTGACCAGGTGCAGATAAAAGAAGCGCTTTCTGAAACACAATATTCCGACCTCATGAAACGATAACACTAAACAAAAAAGAAAACACATTTACATAGAGAAAACACTAAATGTAAGACTTAGAACTTTTGTAAATAACAAACAACAACACGTAATTTTCTCATCTCAAACGTTCTCTTGTATAAAATAACATGTATCGGCTCGAATTACTCACATCTAATTAAGTTGCACACCTCGTCAGTCTTCATTCAAAATTCGTGTCATGAATTCCCTTAGCGATGAAAAGAAAAAGAAACGGGTTAGAGAGCTTCATCATCTTTACTCAGTCAACTGTTTCTTCACTTTGTTGCATCCACATTCCAAAAGCTTTGAATATTAAGCGACACCCAGCATGTGTTCAGTGGTTGCTATGGAAACTAAGTAGTCTCTGCAAATGTACAGGAGTATTCCGGGTTCGATAAAAGTTTAGCTCAATGGACAGCATTTGTTACATTATGATGATTACCAGAAAAAAAAAAAAAAAAATTCTACTCGTCCCTCTTTTTCTTTAAAACAAGCAAAAATCGACGTTACAGTAACACACTTACAATGGAAGTCAATGGGGTAGATGTTTTTTTTTTTTTTTATTTTTATTTTTTTATTTTTATTTTTTTTTTTTTAGGGTTTAAAGGCAGAAATGCGAAGCGTATACTTTTTTAAAAGCACTTACAATGTTTTATTTTATTTATTTTTATTTCATTTCTTTTTTTTTCTGCTTAAACCTTTGTATTATTTGAGTTATTTGTACATTTGTTTAAATTGGTGTTTAGTGTGTTATGTAGTCATGGCAACAAAATTGTAAATTGGATATAACTTTACACAGAAAAGGTTAGTAAGCGATTTAGTCACACTAAAATCATGTTAACACACATATTGTTAATTTCTTATGTTTGCGGCTATACTTTTGAAACAGTGAGTATTTTAACATTTACGGATTGACCCCATTTACTTCCGTTGTAAGTGCCTTACTGTAACCCAGATTCTTCCGAGGGACGAGTCGAAATTATTTTCTGTGGTAATAATTACCACAAATGTTGTCGATTGAGCTTAATTTATTGAACTTGAAATATTCCTTTAAACAGGGAAATCGCCTACAATGCTTCTTTTTAAATAATTAATAAATACGATGTCAAGAGTCACTGAAGTTATTTGGAAGGACAAAATTACGTTTCACATTTCCCAGAACACATAAGTTTCTTAGAAATGTACTAGAATCAAACAGCTTTGAAAATATGTTAGGACCATATATATGCCTGAAAATACTGCACAGTTTGCAAAAAAAAAAAAAAAAAAAAAAAAAAAAAAACAACTGAGTCAGAATGCTTTTGATTTCCAGTGTGGTTCAAACAGAAGTTAGATTAACCTTCACAGGAGGGGAATTTCCTCCTGTATAGTTCAGAGGCCACAGTAATGGTGTGCTGACCACACTTAATGTCAGTACTTTTCTCTGCCTGTGCTGTCTAAGGGCTCTTTCCCTGTCACATTTTCCATTTTATTTTAGAACTATGTGCAATCTCTTTGTCATCAAGATCTTAGCCATATTCCACACATTCATCAATTATTGTATTTTTATTAAGAAAAAATAACAAAATATACACTGTTGTTACAAAATGAGTGTGAAATAATACTTCATGTAAAATATGACTCAGAACTAATTATCTTTGATTACTGTTTATACTAGCACCAGTGTTTATCCTGAAAAACAGTAGAGTACCTTTATAAGTCCATAGATACCTAAAATATTGTGCTTTTTTTATTTATCTATTTATTTATTTATTTATTTATTTTAGAATAAAATATGAAAGGTTCAATTGCTCTTTAAATATTCACATTTGTACAGTATAGTGGTAACTCAAAGGCTGTGACAAAGAACATGGCACTAAATAATATGGATTTGTTTAACATTATGCAATGTTTTAGATATTTAACTATGACTGACAGTTTCATGTCAATTAAACAACAGTACAAATGTCTGCAATACAGAGTTCTCTGTAAATGATTGCACAATTCAGCTTCAGCTCTCACACATAAGCGATCAAGTCAAGATGAGGCTGTTTTCATGCTCTCTTGCAGTTGCTCTAGCTTCTCTTGCAGCTCCTGGGCACACCCTGACAGGTTCATGTAGTGTAATGTTGAGTAGATATTCTCCAGCTTTGCTCCACTGCTCTGGCTCCACAGACGTAGTATTTGGTACTGCTTTTCTAGATAGAACGGGCCTGTCTCCAGTTCAATCCGTTCCATCTGATCATCTGTCACGGAAAGAAGCCGCAGAAACTCTTTCCAGCGTTGTACAGGAATTTCTCTGATGATCGTGTAGAGCACAGGCGCTGGCCAAGACTCCTTCTGCAGCACCTGCACCACTGGGGGAAAGCATTTTGGATATGGCTGTTAGATTTAGATGTATTGGTGTAACCAGTACAAAATGGTTTTATGTGTTATATTACCTTGGCATTAATAAAATTAGATAAAAGTGCTGCGGTGGGGTTTCAAATACACTTACTGAGGGAGTGAATATAAATGTGGCATCTTTCTCTCTTCTGACTGCCGTATTCTCTCTCTGATGCTTTCCTCTTTTAAAGTCATGGAAGCTTAATAGTGCATTTTCTCTTTTGCTTTTGGAACAAATGGGAGCGCAAAAATAATATGTGATATGGTTTCCCAATTACTGCTATAAGTGTACACTGTTATAGTTTTCTTCTGTGTTCCAAACCCGGAAATGTGAAAAGAGTCCATACAATATGAGGCAAGCTCCCATATTAAGCATTAGGTCTTTTTTAGTGGTGCCTAAGCATCTCAAATAAAAGGGGAATAGTATGTGATGTGTGAACCAATACAAAAATCCCTTTTTCTTTTTTTTTTCTCATGTACTCCGAAAATGTGCTGGTATAATCTCTATTTAATCTACAACTTTTAATGTTGCCCTTCCAACTGGGGTTAAGTGGCTCCGGCATATACAGTTGTGCTCAAAAGTTTGCATATTCTGGCAGAAATTGTGAAATTTTGGCATTGATTTTGAAAATATGACTGATCATGCAAAAAAAAAAACTGTCTTTTATTTAAGGATAGTGATCATATGAAGCGATTTATTATCACATAGTTGTTTGGCTCCTTTTTAAATCATAATGGTAACAGAAATCACCCAAATGGCCCTGATCAAAAGATTACATACCCTTGAATGTTTGGCCTTGTTACAGACAAACAAGGTGACACACACAGGTTTAAATGGCAATAAAAGATTAATTTCCCACACCTGTGGCTTTTTAAATTGCAATTAGTGTCTGTGTATAAATAGTCAATGAGTTTGTTAGCTCTCATGTGGATGCACTGAGCAGGCTAGATACTGAGCCATGGGGAGCAGAAAAGAACTGTCAAAAGACCTATGTAACAAGGTAATGGAAATTTATAAAGATGGAAAAGGATATAAAAAGATATCCAAAGCCTTGAAAATGCCAGTCAGTACTGTTCAATCACTTATTAAGAAGTGGAAAATTTGGGGAACTCTTGATACCAAGCCAAGGTCAGGTAGACCAAGAAATATTTCAGCCAATATGTCTGGCAGACAATTTGCATTCTTCTGCACAAAAGCTGCACATGGGATGCTCTTGGGCTTTCCAGCATGACAATGACCCTAAGCACAAGGCCAAGTTGACCCTCCAGTGGTTACAGCAGAAAAAGGTGAAGATTCTGGAGTGGCCATCACAATCTCCTGACCTTAATATCATCGAGCCACTCTGGGGAGATATCAAATGTGCGGTTCATGCAAGACGACCAAAGACTTTGCATGACCTGGAGGCATTTTGCCAAGACGAATGGGCAGCTATACCACCTGCAGGAATTTGGGGCCTCATAGACAACTATTACAAAAGACTGCACACTGTCATTGATGCTAAAGGGGGCAATACACAGTATTAAGAACTAAGGGTATGCAGACTTTTGAACAGGGGTCATTTCATTTTTTTCTTTGTTGCCATGTTTTGTTTTATGATTGTGCCATTCTGTTATAACCTACAGTTGAATATGAATCCCATAAGAAATAAAAGAAATGTGTTTTGCCTGCTCACTCATGTTTTCTTTAAAAATGGTACATACAGGTGCATCTCAATAAATTAGAATGTCGTGGAAAAGTTCATTTATTTCAGTAATTCAACTCAAATTGTGAAACTCGTGTATTAAATAAATTCAATGCACACAGACTGAAGTAGTTTAAGTCTTTGGTTCTTTTAATTGTGATGATTTTGGCTCACATTTAACAAAAACCCACCAATTCACTATCTCAAAAAATTAGAATACATCATAAGACCAATAAAAAAAACATTTTTAGTGAATTGTTGGCCTTCTGGAAAGTATGTTCATTTACTGTATATGTACTCAATACTTGGTAGGGGCTCCTTTTGCTTTAATTACTGCCTCAATTCGGCGTGGCATGGAGGTGATCAGTTTGTGGCACTGCTGAGATGGTATGGAAGCCCAGGTTTCTTTGACAGGGGCCTTCAGCTCATCTGCATTTTTTGGTCTCATGTTTCTCATTTTCCTCTTGACATACCCCATAGATTCTCTATGGGGTTCAGGTCTGGTGAGTTTGCTGGCCAGTCAAGCACACCAACACCATGGTCATTTAACCAACTTTTGGTGCTTTTGGCAGTGTGGGCAGGTGCCAAATCCTGCTGGAAAATGAAATCAGCATCTTTAAAAAGCTGGTCAGCAGAAGGAAGCATGAAGTGCTCCAAAATTTCTTGGTAAACGGGTGCAGTGACTTTGGTTTTCAAAAAACACAATGGACCAACACCAGCAGATGACATTGCACCCCAAATCATCACAGACTGTGGAAACTTAACACTGGACTTCAAGCAACTTGGGCTATGAGCTTCTCCACCCTTCCTCCAGACTCTAGGACCTTGGTTTCCAAATGAAATACAAAACTTGCTCTCATCTGAAAAGAGGACTTTGGACCACTGGGCAACAGTCCAGTTCTTCTTCTCCTTAGCCCAGGTAAGACGCCTCTGACATTGTCTGTGGTTCAGGAGTGGCTTAACAAGAGGAATACAACAACTGTAGCCAAATTCCTTGACACGTCTGTGTGTGGTTGATGCCTTGACACCAGCCTCAGTCCATTCCTTGTGAAGTTCACCCAAATTCTTGAATCGATTTTGCTTGACAATCCTCATAAGGCTGCGGTTCTCTCGGTTGGTTGTGCATCTTTTTCTTCCACACTTTTTCCTTCCACTCAACTTTCTGTTAACATGCTTGGATACAGCACTCTGTGAACAGCCAGCTTCTTTGGCAATGAATGTTTGTGGCTTACCCTCCTTGTGAAGGGAGTCAATGATTGTCTTCTGGACAACTGTCAGATCAGCAGTCTTCCCCATGATTGTGTAGCCTAGTGAACCAAACTGAGAGACCATTTTGAAGGCTCAGGAAACATTTGCAGGTGTTTTGAGTTGATTAGCTGATTGGCATGTCACCATATTCTAATTTACTGAGATAGTGAATTGGTGGGTTTTTGTTAAATGTGAGCCAAAATCATCACAATTAAAAGAACCAAAGACTTAAACTACTTCAGTCTGTGTGCATTGAATTTATTTAATACACGAGTTTCACAATTTGAGTTGAATTACTGAAATAAATGAACTTTTCCACGACATTCTAATTTATTGAGATGCACCTGTATATTACCAATTCTCCAAGGGTATGCAAACTTTTGAGCACAACCTCCAAAGGTGCCAAAGTGTGAGGGTTATTTGAATTTCAAGCATATTGCCTTATTTGATTAGACAATTCTAAGAAGTCCTTTGACCATGATTTTGATCACCTTGCCTCGAGGCTGAGCATAAATCTTCACATACGCCTACATGATTGGTTAATAGATAAGGTACAAAGATAACAAGAAGAGTACAAATGTCTGCAATTCAGAGTTCCCTGTAAATGACTGCAAAGTGCAGCTGCAATTTTACAACTTATTATGAAAATAATTTCAATTTCCATTTCATTGTAAGATTTAGACAGTTTTAAAACAGAGAATACACCTTAAAGGTGCAGTCATGATTTTCCTTACTAACAGCTAAACTTTTAAAAAGAAAGAAAAGTATTTTTGTAAAATATGTCCAAAATTATGTACACTCACATAAGATGAAAACTCTAGTCATATCAGAGCTGTTTTACACATTCATGAGCGAATGTTGTGATCACATATTACTTGCTTTATCTCGATAATCCCCTGTAATTGGACACTTTCACTTGTGGAATAAATTAAGTATTACTGAGTGCACTTTTAACTTGATATATATACATAATTACATTTTGGGTCTCCATTTGCAATCAAAGGAGCCATGATACTCTGCCAATCTTCACTAAAGAGGCTGTGTGGGTAGCTGGTCACTGGAGACCCCGAGCAAGCTTTGATGATGGTTTCATTGCAGGCTGAGACATTTCTCACCTTTAGGTACAAACAAATGGTTATCAAGATAACACTAGTCATTCAACAAGTAAAAAAACAAAATTTTCACCCTGTCCTTTAATTTTATTTAACACAGAAAACAATGATTACAGAAAATACAAACCGTTGTTATGGGAATGTTGATTAGGTTATTTGAATGATCTCCTGAAACAGAGAAAAACAAATTGACCACACACCTCAAATATAACCATATTCAGATTTCTTAAATCAGTTTCCAGTTTCAGGAAACTAATACATTTCAAATCACAGAATTAACAGAAAAAGTTAAGCTGCTTCTCTTTGCAATGAGAGAAGCCCCCATTAAAGACAAAACATATGCTTTATTTCAACCAAATCAAATGCACGTGAGGTATACAGTATATACCTTGTTGAATCAGAATGTTTGGATGCATGCCAAGATGCAAGTGTTTTGCTTGGCAGCAAAGCCGTCTTTTTCTATAGACCCAGATTAAAAGAAGACAGAGAAGACCACCCAATACTACCACAATGATCAAAGACACTAGCAAGAGCTGGTCAGGATGAGAGGCCAAACCTAAAAAATAAAAATAAACAATTTATATAACACATTGTGACAAATAAAATAAAAATAAATAACAGGCACTGTGATAAAGGGAATGAATAAATATTCAAAAATTTATCAAATGTGTTTCTTGCGATTAAAGAGTTTTATTTATCAGTATTTTTGTATTTCAATAATATTTCAAAATTACCTTGTGATCCACTGTTTATGGTGGTACAAAAAGATTTACAAACCTCGTTCTTGCAGCGAAATCTGAAATAAATGATATCAACCAACAGAAAATGTATACTGATAATTGATTTGATATTCAAGATATTTTGGCTCAAAACACTGTTTCAGTTAGATGGATTTTTCTAGCAGAAATATTGTTAACATTTTACAATAAGGTTCTATTTGTTAACATTAGTAATTTTAAAAGAGAATGAAAATGAAATTAAAATTCTCTCATCATTTACTCACCCTCATGCCATCCCAGATTTGTATGACTTTCTTTCTTCTGTTAAACACAAATGAAGATTTGTATGGTCATTTCAGTGCAAGTGATTGGTGGCCAGATATTTGAGGCTCCAAAAGGAGCTAAAGTCAGCATTAAGGTAATCCATAAGACTCCAGTGGTTTAATATATGTCTTCTGAATCGATCATATCGGTTTTGGGTAAGAACAGATCAAAATATAACACATATTTCACTGTACATCTTGCCATTGCAGTTTCAAGGCACAATCATGATTTCAAGCTTGATTACACTTCCTAGTGCTTGACACATGTGCAGAGCGCTAGATGGCACTATATGAAGTGTAATGGAGCTTGAAATCATGATCGCCAAGGAGACTGCTGTCAAGATGTCCAGTGAAAAAGGAGTTACATTTTGATCTGTTCTCACCCAAAACCAACTGGATCACTTCAGAAGACATTGATTTAACCACTGGAGTTTGGTGGATTATGTTTATGCTGACTTCATCTGCTTTTTTGAGTGTCAAATGCCTGGCCACCATTCAATTGCATTGCAATGAACTACAGAGCTGAAAAATTCTTCTACAAATCTTCATTTGTGTTCTGCCTAAGAAAGTAAGTCATACACATCTTAGATGGCATGAGGTTGAGTAAATGATGAGTGAATTTTCATTTTTGGGTGAACTATCCCTTTAACATTAGACCTCATGAACCAACAATTAACAATATATTTTTACAGCATTTATTATTTTTTATAATAAATATAATTTTATTTGATAAAAATGCAGTTGTTCATTGTTAGTTCATATGCATTATGAGCATTACCAACTTTTAATTTAAAACGAGAAGTATTAGTGAATGTTGAAATTAACATTAACCAAGATTAATAAGTGCTGGAAAAGTATTGGTCATATTAACTAATGCAGTTAACTAATGTTAACAAATACAACCTTATTGTATAGTGTTATGGAAATATTTCACATTTACTGTGGCAAATGTCTGCAAACCATAACTGTAAAATACCTACCAATACATTTACCACATAAACATTTTCACAAGCTTTATTATAAAACAATTCTTCCTAAACTTATGTGTTTTGGAAACTGATGTTATCAGTAGCTAATATCTTGTGTAAACAAAACTTAGAAGGGACAATCATGAGAAATGCAGGACATACTGAAGTTTATGCTAACCCTTATTCACAGGAAACCGCACAACCTATTGACCTACATGCTAAAACCTTGAACAATCAAATCAAAACTTTCAAAGATCCCTATTCTGCATAAATAGTATTATTACCAAAACCCTTTCTGAAATGCACAGGGGAAAAGATGCATCAATTTTAAATCCACTTACTTTACACAGTCTTGGCATTGTCCACCATTCGGAAAATAGCCATTTCCACAAACTGCTGGTGTGGTTGTAATTCTCTGTTGTTGGTTGCATTTCTCTCCACAGTTTAAACCTGAGTGACAGATAAAAGGAAGAATTAGTGGATTCAGTCACAGCTTCCAGATCACAAGAGGTTCTGCTCTGCTTATAAAAATTAAATCATCATCTGTTTCCCATAGCCTTTGCACCATAAAACAAAATGAAAACTTAAAGTTTGGCTTCTTTTAAAAGATAGTTGCTCCAAACATGTATGATTTCCTTTCCTTGTGGAAATGATGACAGAAATTTTAATTATCGGGTGAACTAACCCTTAAATGATACTTACATTCTGTGCAGTTTCTGCATTTATTACAGGGTTTACAGAAGTCAGGATAACTTTTGTAAAAACCAGGTTTACATCCGCAGACTCTGTCCTGTTTTGTTGTACAGGGCCTATCCTCTACTTGATGAGCTGTAAAACCATGGCATGACTTGAAGTGTCTTACATTCAGCTGTACCGGCCATTTCGCTGCAATTATATACATTACAAATAGCCAAAATTCTAGTCTTTTCTGATGTTTTACTTACCAGCAAAATCACATTGAGTACACATTATACAGTACTTCCGATTATTTCGAAAGGCAGTATAATCAGTACCGTTCTCGCACTCTGAACAGTTATGTCCTTTTTTGTAAAATCCTGTAGATGTCAAAATAATCACATAAAATACTTCAATTTATGTTACATTTTTCTCATAAATGTGTTTTATATTTATGATCAGGAAACCTATTTGTTAGGCATGATTCAGTGGTTTTATTGTGACTTTTCATTGAGTCAAAGGAAGACCTATCTATTTACCTGCTTCACACATTCCATTACATTGGTGTTGGGAGGCTAGAAACAGTATGATTACCTGCAATGAAGACACAATGAACTCAACTGCCATCAAATAAATTAATAAAAACTTGAATGTGACACTTCCTCAGGAAAGCTTTTGACATAAAACCCTTAAGATGGATTTCTTTGAAAAAAGTATGGCTTTGCAGACTGACATCAAGATTTAATATGTATTTAAATGTGAGTTTGATGAGAAATATTTTTGTTCATTGGTCTCATTTCAAGGTCGACCATTTGCCATATCAGCTTGCAATTCTACTCAGAAATTGACTTTGAAAAAAATATTTAAAACATTTAAATATCCCCAAAGCAAAATTTCAATTTAGCAGGAAGAATAGTTTAAAAGAGAGAGATTACTTTTTGAAAGCCCATGAAAAGTCAGCCAAGAGTGGAATTCATTCTCATACCAAACAAAGCTTAAAATGCTTTTGATCTGAGTCACGTGACGTCATGCGAGGTTTGGACATGTGAACAGCGAGCTCTGCGCACTTTGCTAGTTTTAACACTTTTAATGACATAAACTGGTTAGATTCGATACAATCTGTTCCATAACTGTTCTAGGAGGACAATATGTCAAAGAATTCAAAATCCTCAGGCTCTGGAGGCATTAAAAGACACTTACGTGCTCTTGCTGACACCCCCGAGAAGGCCCCAAGCCAGGGAGTTGATTTAGTCGGAGAAGTGCGGGAAATGCAGCGAGAGATGTTGAACATTTCGGCATTGCTGAGAAAGGTCGTTACTGACTTGGAAGATCTTGGAGTGATACGTCGATCGATCGCTGCCATGGAGACTAAATTCTCTGAGGTGGTTACAAGAGTGGGAGATGTCGAGAAACGTATCGATTATCTGGAGTCATCGGAGAGGGAATTATCTGCTAATCCACCTAGTGACCAAGGTGGATTTGGAGCGTGTCTGGGAGAACATGAAGCGAGGAGTAAAGGAAGGCTTTCTTGGAAAAACCACAGCATTTTCTTGTTCCCAGACTTCGCGAATTCGAGATGAAAGAAATGTGATCGATTCAAGGAATGCAAGAAACTTTTACATCAACGGAAGGTCGCTTTTGCACTGATATTCCCAGCCAAATTGAGAATAGATGCTAAGGATGGCCGTAAAACATTCACATGCCCACAGCATGCGATGTCCTTCATAAAGTCAGTGGAGTAAGTTATCTTGTGGTACTTTTGTTTTTTTTTTGTGCTGGTTTGCCTAGCAGCTGGAGTTTGTTTTGTGGAGTAACACACCTTCGGGACAGTTTTGTGAATGAATCTACATGCTCTTTGTGTTTATTCCACCTATTGGCTGGAGTTTGTTTTATAGACTATCTTTTGTTGTATAATTCTGTCTCACAAAATTTGTATAGAAACACCAGACTTGAGCAATCCGATGGCAAAGTTGTCGCGGGGGTTGAGCAATCCAATGGCAAAGTTGTCGTGGGGGCTTTCGTAGGCGTACATGGACTGTTTGAGTTTTGAGGGATGGACGCCAGTTTGCGTGGGGTTAATGCACACGTTTTTCTTTTTTCTGTTTGTTTGGTTCGGGGGGAAGTTCGGGGTTTGACTGTTGCACTAATGTTGGAATGTGGTCTTTATAATTTTGTTTTTGACACACAATCAATTTTTTTCTTAAATGTCAAAATGTCAAATGTTATATGAGTGAATTGTCTCTCTCCACTTGGAATGTGAATAAGCTAGGGCACCCCATAAAAAGAAGGAAGGTTATTTCTCTTCTTAAGCGTAAGAAATATGATATAGTGTTTCTTCAAAAAACGCATCTTTCCCCGCAGGAAGCTGAAAAATTTGGGAAGATATGGGGTGAACATGTTTTCTTTAGTGCTGGCTCATGTTAGAGCAGGGGAGTTATTACACTGATAAGTAAACTTCTACAATGAAAATATCTCAAACAGATTAAAGATAAATTAGGAAGAGTCATTATTGTTTTAGCAGAAATTCAGGGGCAAGTCTTATTTTGGCTAATATTTACCCAACTAACATTGATGATCAGGGCTTTTTTTATAGATCTTGAAGGGATGTTGCAAGCCGCTGGCACCCCTCGTGACATAATATTTGGAGGAGACTTTAATCTTTTGATGGACTCAGTCCTTGATCATAGTGAAGCAAAAGTGTGTAAGCCCCCTAGAGCAACACTGACGCCTCACAGGATGTGTAAAAATCTTGGACTTACAGATATATGGAGACTTTTGAAGTCCCTCATTTCATCTGTTTTTGATTGCTCAATTGGAAACATTTTAGTCTCAGATCACGCCATGGTGTGTTTAGAGGTGTTGCCACATATGGAGAAAAGGAAATCATATAGTTGCCACTTTAATGTATCCCTTTTGCAAAATCCTGAATTCCAACAAATGTGTTGTGTGACTTATTGGGCACTCAAATTTCATTTTGCCCCAGATTCTGTATTTTAAGCGATGGGACGGTCATTAGTATATGGGATAAATACATAAGAAATTGGGTCCTAGCCAGTGTCATGATCGGTAGACAGATCATTCTGAGGGATCATTCAGATCATTCTGTTTAATCTTTTTTTTTAATTGTGCCCTCATTCACGCCCTTTAGAATTCATGCTGTTTTCATACAGCCCCAATACTCTGTGTGCAATCTAATAATTACTACATAACAAATGTCATGGCCAATGGGTCAGTAGGTACAATAAAATCGCCTTACTATAAAATGTAAAAGTCACTATAAAATGTGTTTCAGATTCAGACAGCTTTTAATGCTTTATGGTACAGTCAGTGTGGTTGATTTATACACATTAATTCATTTTCAGCTGAACTAGTCTATCCCAAAGGATGATCTGACACTCAAAACATCAAGTAACTAAATAATATTACAGATACATTTATTCACTTTAGGTATACCTATAGATATATAGAATTGCAGATATCGGTATCAGTGTGACAAACCTACATTGGTCCATTGTAAAATATGAACTGTTGTATGTCATTGGCCATTGTGGCATACAGATATGTCCAAAAATAATTAGTGTCAATTAATTTTGTGCCTATGTATTTCAAGTGTGTGCAGTTCAGTTAATATATATTCAATAAGGCATAATTAATAGTCAGCTATCCATTATCTTGCATCACCCTGAAGGAGTTTATTCTGCGATAAAGACTGGCTGATGGCATTGTCCTGCTTATTACATGGCTACTTACCAAATAAATAAATGGACATGAAATATGGATTTGCATTGAAATTATGCTATTATGTGAGAAGAAAGATCATAGAGTCTCTAGAAACCTCCGGTTTGTGTTGGAATTCTGATTAACCTGTTGGTGTTTATTTTGCGAATAACCGTCTGACTGCTCGGTTTCCCACTTCTTGTAAGACTACTTGAGAAAAAATACATGGACATGAAATATTGATTTGAGTTGAAATTATTTTATTAGCTTACTTGTAGAGGTCGTAGAGGGATACGAGAAATACAAAAGATGACTCGCAATACACGGATGACCGGTGAAATATCACTTTAACCCAGATGTGTGGTCAGTATTCAGAAATATCAAGCCACTGCATGGAACGCGCGATTCATCGAGTATTCCATACATTAATAAACTGTACATCAATATACTGTATGTATTTTTATTCATGTTTCATAAACAAACAGTAGACAGCAAAGACATCACATAGTAAGTATTAATAATGATTACTGAAATTTTACCAGAGTCATGATAATTGATCTAGACTGAGAATAGTATAATAAGGAAAAACAGCAATTATTATACTGTAGCAAAAGATGATCAAATTCGAGTTCACTTACCAGTTCAAAACACAATGTAGACACAGTCATGGTCAGCTAATTGTTAAGTTTCAGCTCAAGAATCATGAATGATGAGCAATAATAGCATTTGAATTCATAGAATTCATTGCATCTGTGCATTCAGCTAGTGCTTCACTCCGAGATGTGTTTAAACAGGAAGTTGAGTAACCAAACCAGACAGCTTTAAGTGGAAGATGTAAGAAAATGTGAGAAATGAGAAACAGGATAACACGTCAGACCAACAACCTCAACAGAGCACTGAGTACATATAGCATATCATATAAGGTCTGTGATATGGTAATAATGGCATTTTGCTCCCTTAAAGAGCACTTTAACCAAACAATGACTAGGTAAAGGCAATGGGTTAGTCTTATGTTAATGACTTCAAGACCACTGATGGCCATTCAAACTGTAGCCAGGTGGAGACCAACTTGGGTTCTGATTTCTCCTGTACTAGCTGTTTTGAGACCCAGTGTACCACTTTGCATGGCACTGTGCATTCTTTGTTTTAGAATCACACTTGTACTCTTCTGTCAAATTTGAGCTGAAAACAATAAAAAAGTATTTTTTTGTTGTTGTTGTTTTTTGTTTTTTAATGAAAGAAATATAGTAACACTAACTTCAATAAAGTAAAAATAAATAAATATAGTTGTGCATTTTTGGGAGGGATTTGGGAGGATTTTATGGTTTTTAGACCTAACTTAATTGGCTCTACATTACTAAATTACACCATTCATTTTCATATAAAATAAGCACATTTTATGTTATCTTCACTTCAATAAAAACCTTCATTTCAGTAGTCATCCTGAAGGGTAAAAGGACCCTAAATGTTCAAATGAATGTCATGCATTTGGGGACTCAGGTAAAATCTGCTGAAATATAAATAACAATAACGTAAAATGACAGCTATGTCCAATAGATGCTTCAGTGCTGCTTGCATTGGCTAATCTCTATAAGCAAATGTTTAACAAACTTAACTTCTAGATATTATCAGAAGTTATACATTGGATATATTTTTAGACAATATAAAAACAATTATTTTTCAAATTGTTGCATATTTAGCTCTGAAATGCTTGCACAAATTTTACCAACTGGCACACTGATACTAAGTCATGAGGTTCTTGTGTTCTACAAGAACACAAGAAGATCTTCAAATTAAAGTTGAATAGTATCTCTTGATGCTATTAAGATTGTAACTGATGCAGATTAGTTTTTAAAGAGTAGTTTTTAAAAGTTAAAAAAGGTGCTCACTCCTACTGTCTAGTCGGAGACCCATGCCTGTCTAATGTGATGCCTGAAGCGCTGTCAGATTAAGTTAGGGGTCATGCTTTCATTGTGATTGGTTGATCAGGGACTAATCAGTGACCAAGCAGTATTTATATTATAAAAGCGTGTGGTTTTATTGGTTTGCACCAAAAAACATGTGATGTCCATTCTAATGGAAGCAGGGTCTGAAGGGATTAACTTGGTATAAGCCACCACTGTGATAAAAAAAAAAAGTATGAAATTGACAGAAAAGTTTACACTGTTTGTAGGAAATACCATATTAATCGAAACAGGTGCACAAACACGATTTCCTCAGAATTTCTTCCTTCAACACAGCGATCATCTCTTGTCTAGAAGCCCTCTACCTTCACTATCGATATACACGACTCAGCGGGCGGAATCTTCACGGGAAGACTTTCCACTCCCCTGCAGTGTTCCGGCGAACATCACACCACCTCGCCGATCGACGCTTCGCTGGTGAACTGGCCTCAGCATCCTGATTCCCCACAGCATTTCGGCAGGGTTTGTGTATCCTTACAAAGCAATTGTATATTGTATATTGTATTGTATTTTGTGTGATATAAATATAAATTCCGTAAGTGTTCGTTGTGCGGGAGACACATCCCGCCGTCCAGCCGTAGCCCGTGCATTTTAAGTCTAGGCCTTCAGTGCGATTCATGCCATTAAGCAAACACAGTTTCACAATGAATAAGACACCGTATGCCCATCATACATTACAAGGCAGTCAACTAATAATACCAACTGACATTTTAAAAACACGTCCACACACGAAAGCCAGAAACAAGGAGGTCTAATACCAAGAATAAGCTCTCTAATAATATTTGCGATTTAAATTTAGCTTGCAATAAATTTTGTTTCGTCAGGGTACACGGTTACTTTTCAAAACTTGATCCGACACTGAATGCTCAAGCAGCCTAATTTACACGTAGAAAATTCCTGATGTTGATATAACAATGCAAAAAGCACTTACCAATTTGCTTGAAGTGAAAATCAGTCCTCCTTTCCTGTTTAATTAATCAATCACATCATCATGCAGAACAGGTTTTTAAATCCATAAGGATCTCTTTCTCGATGGTGATGAGGCAGTGATGACAGCCAACTCGTCAGCAAGATCTCGCGCTCTTTGCTTTCAAATTACGTACATCACTTAAAGTGTGATCGCGTCACTCAAGGCCAGCTAGAAGGCCTGGAGCATGTTCAATCTCAAAACGGTGTGCACCATTTTGCTACAGTTTCCGGGTTAAACGACATGTTTCCTCTAAACGGTGTGAAACTGGATGCAACTTTGAGGGATGTTTTCTCTCCTTTGGTGGGTGTGTCAGAGGTGTTACCCAATCAGCAGCGACGTGTATATTAACCCCGCCATATTAAAAAGGCAGTGTACAAAATGAATCCAACTGAAGTCCTTTACAAATGTGTCCACTGCAGCTTGGTGTATGCAACAATTGAAGACATTAGAAGAAATGTTTGCTTTGTCATCCTGAAATGCGAGGCAAATGTTGGATCACCATAATTAGGAACCACAGTTTCCACATATCCCTTCACTTGATTGGGATGTTCTCTGCTATTCTGGATGGCAAGGGCAGTGACTGTATCATTGAGTGTATTTTGTAGTATTAAACATGTATTTAAACCGATTTCATCAGGTTCCAATAATTCTGCGAAAAGAATGCAAAGAATGGCCTTCTCAGCTGCCATTGTTGCAACGCTTGCATAACACAACAGGGTGTTCAACGCACCACAGTTTCCATTTAAATAAACGTTTTTTCGCGGCTGAATGTGCCCCTGGACTGGGACATATCCTAAAGACCACACCCACAAGAACAAATAATCAACCTGATTGGCTTATGAATCTGAAAATCTGACTTTAGATGCCTAGTCACTTACACTGTTGGGGGATTCTGTGGAAATTCACCCTTACAGGGTGGAGCTCAGACTCACACGCTGCTTCGGCTGAGGAGCATGGCTTCGGGCATGCGATTTGTGAAACAGTTGTCACACTTTGCTTGTAAGCATCGAGGAATAAATTCTGATTGGATAAATTTTTTTGCTTTTTGCTATTCGTTTGTAGATTAATTAGGAGTGGAAAGTGATTGAAAATGCATAGGCAAAAAGGTCAATGAGAATGAATGGATGAAAAAATATTTATTTATTAGGCATGTTACGCCAGCAGAGAAGGCTTTACTGGCCCTGAGAAATCACCACTGCTGCTGTCAGATCAGCATGAGAGCTGCGTTTACTGTCTGGGCCGTGCCCACGCAGAGACAGCTCTTATGGAGACACTGTCCTCACTGTGAGGACATGAGTCTCAAGACACTTCGCTCGCGAATCACTCTTGTTCTGAGGGATGATTCAGCCTTACGTGCCCTCCCACCCGCCTCTTCTGTGATACCCAATGATTCACACGATGAGGCACAGCGGGGCCGCAAAGTCGAGCAGGATGACTTTGAGGTGGTCCACGTGGCAGCACATGCCCTGCGAGTCCCCCAATCTCTACGAAGTGCATGTTTTCAGATACGCTATGAGCAAGACGAGCTCCGGCATTCTGAAAGAGCGGGCAGCCTCGTCTCGTTCAGCGGTTCTGACGCTGGGGATAATAATGACGATGCATCAGGCGAGTGGTCAGTGGATGATGTTGCCGCCCCTCTCCCCAGTGAGGGCAAGGAACTTGCATGCGCCACTGACAGGGAGATGCTCCGCGTCTTTACAAGGGCAGTCGAAGAGCTTCACCTTGAGTGGTCTCCCACAGAGGAACCTGAACAGTCTCACCTCGATGAATGGTTCCTGCAGTCCAGATGGCATCAAACGGCAGCATCCCACAAATCTGCCCCATTCTTCACCGAAGTTCATAACAAACTCTAAGTCTAAGGTCTAAGTTCTGGTACGCGCCCTTCTCGGCACGCTCACGCAGTGACACCATCCTCTCAATGTGGATCATGGGGAAGAAAACAGTTATGCCCAACTACTCCTGTGTAGGAGGCGGTAGCAGCACACCTTTGCCCAGCGAGTAACAGGTCTTGGAAATCACGCCCCATACATCCTTACAAACCGTGTCGACAAATGTCCGCAATTGCGGGAAAAGCATACTTAGCAGCAGGACAAGCTGGATCAGCACTCCAAGCAATGGCGGTGCTCCAGGTATTTCAAGCCAAGCTCCTCAGACAAATGGACGAGCATGACTTCGAACCAGAGACATTCAAAAAGCTCCGCACCATTACAGACTTAGTGCTGCATACCACGAAAGTCACTGTGCAGGCCATCGGTAAGTCCATGGGCAACCTGGCAGTTCTGGATCAACATATATGGCTGATCCTCACAGAAATGAGTGATAAGAAAAAGCCACTCTGTTGGATGCTCCAGTGTCTCCAGCCGGACTCTTTAGCAGCTCTGTGAATAAGTTTGCGGAGCATTATGTCACGATTCAGCAGCAGTCACAGGCTATGAGACACTTTATGCCCAAACGGAGTACATCACAGCTGGTTCACCCTCGCTGTTTCGAGCCAGCACCCGACTAAAAGCCCCATACCTGCTACCTCACCGACACCTATGTATCAGCACGTGCAGCAAAAGTGCTCCTGACGGGCACAACCCTTTGAAGCGGAAAGTTGAGCCCTGCTCCAAAAAAGGCTCGGTTGGAGACACAAAACATTGTTCCCCATCTCCCCACTACTGTTTGCCGGGAAAGGAATATTGTTGTTCACAATTTTGTTTCTGTGTCTTGCACTCAAATAAATGCAATAAAAAATTCAATAAGTGCAAAAAAGAATACAGCATTCATTGCAAATGCATTAGATGCTCACACATTCTCAATAAAGAGCCCTTTTTCCTCTTCAAAGCACACATATCAATTCAAAGTCCTGCCCTTCAGGCTGTCTCTGGCTCCTTGCACATTCACAAAGTGCATCGATGCGGTTCTCGCCCCTCTGAGAATGAGCGGCGTGCGCATCTTGAACTACCTCGACAATTGGCTGTTACTGGTGCAATCAGAGACTCTTTCATGCCAGCACAGAGACTTACTGCTTCAGCATCTAAACAGCTTGGGCCTCAATGTGAACTGGGCAAAGAGCACGCTCTCCCCAGCCAAAAAAAACTCTTTTTTGGGAGTCCGTCTCGACTCCACAAGCGGGCACAAACACCTCACGAGCGAGCGTGTTCAGGCCATTCTACAGTGTCTGTGTCAGTTTAAACTGGGGAGAACACTTCCACTGAAGCTGTTTCAGAAAGCATTGGGATTTATGGCAGCAGCATCCTTACATATGAGACCTCTTCAGTGCTGGCTGAAGCACCATGTGCCATGACACGCTTGGTGCCAAGGACGCATGCGCATCACTATATCCTGCCACTATATAGCTTCTTTAGCACCATGGACAGTTCCTGCATTTTACCAGCGAGGTGTCGTGCTTGGGGCAAGTTATCATGCGGCGCCTAGAGCTATCGGCTGTATTTCTAGACTTAAAGGCTTTTCAGTCAGAATTAGTGAACTGTCATGTCCTGGTTCACTCAGACAACATGACAGTTGTGGCATATATATAAACCGCCAAGGCGGAATTCAGGAGACTTCATCCTCAAACTGTATTGAGGATTTGGGAAATATTTGGCAAAGTAGAAATCGATCTATTTGCCTTAGTGGAGAATACCCACTGTCCCCAATGGTACTCGAAGTCCCAAGCCCCACTGGCAGCGGGCACAATGGCACACAAATGGCTGGCAAAATGCAAATATGCGTTTCCCCCGGTATGCCTGATTCACTCTGTCATATGTAAAGTCTGAGAGGACAAGGAAACGATTCTATTAGTTGTGCCGAAATGGCCCAACCAGCCATGTTTCCGGAAATGATAGAGATGCTGTACAGCTTGCCATGGGAAATACCGTTGAGGGGTGTCACGTGACGCCATGCCAGGATCAGACGTGTGAACAGCAAGCTCTGCGCACTTTGCTAGTTTTAACACTTTTAATGATATAAACTGGTGAGATTCGATACACACTGTTCCATAACTTTTCTAGGAGGACAATATGTCAAAGAATTCAAAATCCTCTGGCTCTGGAGACATTAAAAGACACTTATGTGGCTCAAGCTGATGCCCCTGAGCAGGCCGCGAGCCTGGGAGTCGATTTAGTCGAGGAAGTGCGAGCAATGCGGCGAGAGTTGCTGAACATGTCAGCAATGCTGACGAAGGTCGTTGCTGACTTGGATGATCTTGCTGTGATACGTCAATCGATCACTGAGGTGGTTACAAGAGTGGGGGATGTTGAGAAACGGCTCAATTACCTGGAGTCATTGGAGAGGGAATTATCTGCCAATCCGCTAGCGACCCAGATGGATTTGGAGCGTGTCTGGGAGAAGTTGGAGGACATGGAGAACCGTAGTCGGCAGAATAACATCTGTATCGTCGGAATTCCAGAGGGCGAAGAGAGACAGGATATGGTGAAATTCCTGGTGGGCTCCTTCCGAATCTGCTCAACATAGCAGGCCATATGCTGGAAATCGAGCGAGCTCACAGGGTTCTGGCTCGGTGATCTACTGAGGGAGACAGGCCCGATCAATTCTGGCCAAATTTCTGAGATCATCCAATAAAGATCTTGTGTTACGCGAGGCGAGGAGTAAAGGAAGGCTTTCTTGGAAGAACCACAGCATTTTCTTGTTCCCAGACTTTGCGAATTCGACAAGAGAGAAACGTGATCGATTCAAGGAATGCGAGAAACTCTTACATCAATAGAAGGTCGCTTTTGCACTGATGTTCCCGGCCAAATTGAGAATAGATGCTAAGGATGGCCACAAAGTATTTACATGTCCCCAGCAAGCATTGCCCTTCATAAAGTCAATGGAGTGAGTAAGTAATTTTGTGGTTCTCACATTGCAACTGAGTGGGCCTGACTCATCATTCTGAACATTCACTTGACCATCTGAGGAAACTGGGAGCCTTTTTTGTTTCTTTTTGTGCTGGTTACGCCTAGCAGCTGGAGTTTGTTTTGTGGAATACCACTCCTTCGGGACAGTGTTGTGGATGAATCTGCACGTTCTTTGTGCTTATGCCTCCTATTGGTTGGAGTTTGTTTTGTGGAGTTTTTCTTGCAAGACATTGGAGTGATTGGGTCATTTTTTGCACTCATGTAGCAGTCGAATGGGCCGGCTCACTGAACATTCGTTTGACTGCCTGAGGAAACTGGCTTGTTTTGTGGAGGAACACACCTTCGGGACAGTTATGGGGATGAATCTACACATTCTTTGTGTTTATCCCACCTATTGGCTGGAGTTTGTTTTATAGATTTTCTTCTGTTATGTAATTCTGTCTCACAAAATTTGTATAGAAACACCGGACTTGATCAATCCGACGGCAAAGTTGTCGCGGGGGCTCTCGTAGGCGTACATAGACTGTTTGAGTTTAGAGGGATGGATGCCGGTGGGTGCTGTCGTGGCACGTTTTTCTTTTTTCTGTTTGTTTGGTTTGGGGGGAAGTTTGGGGTTTGATTGTTGCACTAATGTTGGAATGTGGTCTTTATAATTTTATTTTTTGACACACAATCTATTTTTTCTAATATGTCAAAATGTCAAATGTTAATATGAGTGGATTGTCTCTCTCCATGTGGAATGTGAATGGGTTGGGACACCTCATAAAAAGAAGGAAGGTTATTTCTTTTCTTAAACATAAGAAATATGATATAGTGTTTCTTCAAGAAACGCATCTTTCCCCGCAGGAAGCTGAAAACTGGGAAGATATGGGATGGACATGTTTTCTTTAGTGCTGGCTCAATTAAGAGCAGGGGAGTCATTACATTGATAAGTAAGCATCTATAATTCAAATGTCTCAAACAGATTAAAGATAAATTAGGAAGAGTCATTATTGTTTTAGCAGAAATTCAGGGGCAAAGGTTAATTTTAGCTAATATTTATGCACCTAACGCTGATGATCAGGCTTTGTTATAGATCTTGAAGGGATGTGCCGCTGGCACCCCTCATGATATAATATTGGGAGGAGACTTTAATCTTTTGATGTATTCAGTCCTTGATCATAGTGAAGCAAAAGTGTGCAAGCCCCCTACAGTAACATTGATGCTTCACAGGATGTGTAAAAACCTTATCTTACAGATATTTGGAGACTTTTCATCCCATCTGGGAGGGTCTATACATTTTTTTCATCAGTCCATAAAATTTATTCTAGAATAGATTTTTTATATATATATATCTAAGTACCTCATTTCATCTGTTGTTGATTGCTCAATTGGAAACATCTTAGTCTCAGATCACGCACTGGTGAGTTTAGAGGTGTTGCCACATACGGAGAAAAAGAAAACATATAGTTGGTGCTTTAATGTCTCTTTTGCAAAATCCTGATTTCTAACAAATGTTAAAGGCTGAAATTAATGTTTATATGGAGACTAACTAGTCCTCAGTATCCTCTGTGGGCATGGCTTGGGAGGCACTTAAGGTGGTTCTTAGGGGTCGGATCATACACATGCCTCATTCATCAAAAAATCCAAAGCATGAGAACTCGTGGAGTTGGAAGGGAATATTAAAAGTGCTGAGGCAGAGCTGAAGCACCGAATGTCACTGATGACCTCAGAGAATTGACCTGATTGAAATACAGATATAATACTATTTTGTCATGGAAGGTGGGGTTTTGGTTATTCAGGGCAAGACAGTCATACTTTGAGTCAGGGGACAAAGCAGGGAAGCATTTGGCTAGATATATAAAGCAGAGAGAGTCTTTTTATACCATTCCCTCCATGAAATCTGCAGGTGGTAAGATATTTACCTCGGCCATTGATATTAATAATACTTTTAAAGAATTCTATCTTGATCTCTATAGTTCCACGTCTTCGTCTACTGATGAGAATATTAGAAATGCTGTGGAACCATTAGAACTCCCTAAACTGATGATGGAGCAAAAAAATTCTCTTGATTCTGAGATAACCTTGGAGGAGCTTGGCTGGGTAATTAAGGCCCTGTCTACAGGCAAGGCTCTGGAGCCAGATGGCTTTGCCGCATATTTTTTTAGATCTTATGCTACAGAACTGGCTCCACTTTTGTTAGGAGTTTATATGGAATCATTTAAAAATGGAAAGCTTCTGCCAACCATGACACAAGCCCGGATCAGTCTGATTCTTAAAAAAGACAAATATCCAAGCGAGTGTAAGAGTTACTGTCCAATTTCTCTGATCCAGCTAGATGTAAAAATATTGTCAAAAATTCTGTCTAACCGATTAAGTACAGTTATGACATCTCTTATACATATAAATCAGGTGGGGTTTATTCGGGGCTGCAGCTCTTCTGATAACATTAGGCATTTCATCAATATCATGTGGTCAGTGGCGAATGATCAGACTCCAGTTGCTGCCATCTCACTTGACACCGAAAAGGCATTTGATATGGTAGAATGGGATTATATTTTTAAGATTTTGGAAATATACAGG
This sequence comes from Myxocyprinus asiaticus, assembly GCF_019703515.2. Lineage (NCBI taxonomy): Eukaryota > Metazoa > Chordata > Actinopteri > Cypriniformes > Catostomidae > Myxocyprinus > Myxocyprinus asiaticus. Next base: position 19,860,254 of record NC_059371.1, on the reverse strand, counting down.
TTCGGGAATACTTTTATTGGATGGATTAAGTTACTTTATAGACACCCGGTAGCGGCGGTACAAACAAATGGATTCATTTCAGATTATTTTACTCTGGATTGGGGCACCCGGCAGGGTTGCTGCTTTCCTCATTATTGTTCTGTCTTGCCCTGGAACCATTAGCAGCTGCGATAAGAAGGGAAGATGATTTTCCAGGGGTGGTGGCGGGAGGCATGGCACATAAGCTTTTGCTTTATGCAGATTATATTTTATTATTCATCTCCGACCCTACTAGATCTATGCCTTGCCTCCACAGAATTATTAATTACTTTTCTAAATTCTTTGGAAAGAGTTAATTGGTCTAAATCCGAAGCTTTGGCTCTGACAGCGTACTGTCCAGTAACGGCTTTCCAGCCGGGCACTTTCTAGTGGCCCAAACAGGGCATTTTATTCCCAGCAAATTTGTCTGATTTAGTTAGAGTAACTTTTGACCCTTTAATAAAAAGGTTTTCCAGTGATGTGGGCAGGTGGGCTTCATTACATTTATCTATGACTGGGAAGGTTAATGTTATTAAAATGAATTGTATTCCAAAATTTAACTACCTGCTAAAATCTCTCCCTGTAGATGTCCCCCTCTCTTATTTCCCCCTCGTTCCTTCATGTGGAATGGTAAGCGTCCTAGATTACATTTTAATATGCTACATAGGCCGATTGACAAAGGTGGACTTGGCCTACCCAAGATTTTATTTTATTATTATGCATTCGGTCTCAGACATTTGGCTTATTGGTTGCTTCCACCTGAGAGAGCCCCTCCCTGGTTTTGTATTGAACAGGAAGCTCTTGCCCCTATTTTGCCATTGCAAAGCCTTTCTATCAAACTAAGAAGTTACACCCTGTTATCTCACATTTGCACTCGGTATGGAAAAAGTGTCCAGAGTGTTTAATTCGGATATTTATTTAAATGTTGCCTCAAACATATGGCTAAACCCTAAATTATGCATTAATAAGTCCCCTTTCTGCTGGTCAGAGTGGATTGTGAGGGGGTTTACTACACTCGGTGACCTATATGAGGGTGAAGTGTTGAGATCTTTTGAAAATTTGGATCAACATTTTGGGATTCACAGATCTCAGTTCTATAGGTATTTACAGCTGCGCCACCTGCTCTGTACTGTTTTTGGGAGTAGCACACACCCCCCTAAAGCGGCAGATACTCTGGGAGAGGTGATTACTGTTTTTGGAAAAGGTCATGAATCATCAGTGTATTACTCCCTGCTAATTCAGAATCTGGGGGCCGGAGCTTTAACTTCTATCAAGAGATTATGGGAGAAAGATTTTAACTTGGTATTGGAGGAGGGAGTGTGGGCTAGGATTCTAAAAAACATCTTGTCTGCATCTAGAGATGCAAGGGTTCACCATATGCAATTCAAGATTTTAAATAGATTCTGTTGGACACCTTCTAGATTGTATAGGCTTGGTCTTAAAGACACACCCACCTGCTGGCGATGCCAATCAGAAGATGGAGACACAACCCATGTTTTTTGGGGGTGTGTTAAGATCCAAGAATTTTGGTTGAAGGTTCAGAGTTTTATATGTGACGTTTTGGGTACACAGATTTCATTTTGCTTCAGACTCTGTATTTTGGGCAATGGGGTGGTCATCAATTTGGGGGATAAACACATACAAAATTGGGTTCTGACCAGTATTATGATTGGCAGGTAGATTATTTTAAGGGGATGGAAGTCGGATGGAGTGCCCTCATTTCCGGAGTGGTGTGCGGAGATGGGGAGGGTAGCAGCTTTTGAGGAGATGTCATATAGAAGGCTAGGCAACTTAGATTTGTTCAATCAAAAATGGGGCTGCTATTTGGCCTTTTTGGTTGACTCTCGGGGAGGGGCAGTGGACAGAGAAGTGCAATTTTAAATGTGTCTGATTATTATTATTTTATATATTTTTATATATATATATATATATATATATATATATATATATATATATATATGTATGTATATATATATACATATACACTACCGCTCCTTGAAACAACCACACTGTGTTTTTCCAGAGCAGCCTGTATTTCTCCTGAGGTTACCTGTGGGTTTTTCTTTGTATCCTGAACAATTCTTCTGGCAGTTGTGGCTGAAATCTTTCTTGGTCTACCTGACCTTGTGTCATTTGTATTGTGTTCATTCATGTCTTTTATTTTGAAATTCTAGTTCCTGGTTCATGTCATGTGTTCCTGTTTCCCTTGACATGTGATTTCTGTTTTCCCTCCATGTTCTTGTGTCATGTTTTCATTGGGTTATTGTTTAATTAGCTTGTTATGAGTTCTGTTTGTTCATTGGTTTATGTTCTCCCATGTCTTGTATTTAAGCCCTCATGTTTGCATTGTCTGGTTGTCAAGTATTGATGGTGATGGTATGTGTTTGGTACGCCGTAGTCAAGTCAAGCCATAGTCAAGTCAAGCCATAGTCAAGTCAAGCCATAGTCAAGTCAAGCCATAGTCAAGTCAAGCCATAGTCAAGTCAAGCCATAGTCAAGTCAAGTCAAGTCAAGTCTAGTCCATGTTCATGTTTTGTTTTGTAGTCAGGGTTAATGGTTCTCACTTTGTAAATAAACTGCACTTGGGTTCTTCATCTTCACGTCATCTTCGTCATTGTCATCATTGTCAGCAGCCAACATCGTTACAGAATACTTGACCCACCCATGAACCCAGCAGTTTTACTTCTGCGCCTACGTCAGGGCAATCGTCCCCTGGAGGACTATGTCGAGGACTTCTGTGGTCTAGCCAGCCAGGTGGACTTTAATGAGGTTGCCCTCAAAGACTGTTTTAGATTTGGACTGAATGAGTCCATTTCTTTTTTGATGCCTGGCGGTCGCAGTTCCCTCAGCCTGGCTCAATATATCGACCTCGCCCTACGGTTCATTGGTTCCCCGTTCACTGTGGGGGAGGCGGATGCCGAGCCCGAGTTCCACGTCATGGCCTCCGCCGAGCCCGAGTTCCACGTCATGGCCGCCGCCAAGCCCGAGTTCCACGTCATGGCCGCCGCCGAGCCCGAGTTCCACGTCATGGCCGCCGCCGAGCCCGAGTTCCACGTCATGGCCGCCGCCGAGCCCGAGTTCCACGACATGGCCGCCGCCGAGCCAGAGTGCCTCGTCACAGCAACGCCTCAGCCTGCTCCATGCCTCGTCACAGCAACGCCTCAGCCTGCTCCATGCCTCGTCACAGCTACACCTCAGCCTGCTCCATGCCTCGTCACAGCAACGCCTCAGCCTGCTCCATGCCATGTCACAGCCACACCTGAGCAGTGGGACCTGGAGATGGTTCCCACCCTTATACCCACCCTTAGTTCTCCTGAGCAGGCAAGGGGAACTTTCGGCCCTCCGATCCCGCCTGGACCCTCTGAGCCCTGTATTTTGCCTTGGCCTGTCAGTCCCTCGACATTGCCTCAGCTCGGCGTTCCCTTGGCTCCACTACGGTCCTTCAGCCTGTCGGCTGTGCCGGGGTCCCTCGTCCCTCCGGCTCCTCCTTGGTCTGTCGGTCACCTGGCTCCGCTTTGGCTCTCCGATCCTCTGGCTGCGCCTCGTCCCTCCGATCTGTCAGCTTCACCGGGGACCTCCTTCCCTACGGCTCCACCTTGGTCCTCAGTCCCACCGGCTCCACCTCAGTCTTCCGATCCCTCAGCTCCGCCTTGCTCCTCCGAGCCTCCAGCACCGCCTTGGTCCTCCCTGCCATCGGCTCCACCCTGGCCCTTCGAGTCTTCAGCTACTCTGCCCCTCGAGCCTCTCACAGCTCCACCTTCCATGGCTCCGCCCCTCGAGCCTCTCATGGCTTCACCCCCCACGGACTTTGCCTTGGTCCCATGCCCCTCGCCCTTTCTCGCCATGCCACACCCCACACCTCAAGACAACCCCCCCCCCAGCTCCCTACAGAACTTTGAATTTATGTCATGTTTTACTTGTTTTGTGTTGGGGCGTCGGGAGCCGCCCCTTAATGGGGGGGATATGTCATGTGTATTGTGTTGATTCATGTCTTTTATTTTGAAATTCTAGTTCCTGGTTCATGTCATGTGTTCCTGTTTCCCTTGTCATGTGATTTCTGTTTTCCCTCCATGTTCTTGTGTCATGTTTTCATTGGGTTATTGTTTAATTAGCTTGTTATGAGTTCTGTTTGTTCATTGGTTTATGTTCTCCCATGTCTTGTATTTAAGCCCTCATGTTTGCATTGTCTGGTTGTCAAGTATTGATGGTGATGGTATGTGTTTGGTACGCTGTAGTCAAGCCATAGTCAAGTCAAGTCTAGTTTAGTCCATGTTCATGTTTTGTTTTGTAGTCAGGGTTAATGGTTCTCACTTTGTAAATAAACTGCACTTGGGTTCTTCATCTTCACGTCATCTTCGTCATTGTCATCATTGTCAGCAGCCAACATCGTTACACCTTGGCTTGGTATCAAGAGATCCCCAAATTTTCCACTTCTTAATAAGTGGTTGAACAGTACTGACTGGCATTTTCAAGGCTTTGTATATATTTCTATATCCTTTTCCATCTTTATATAGTTCCATTACCTTGTTACACAGGTCTTTTGACAGTTCTTTTCTGCTCCCCATGGCTCAGTATCTAGCCTGCTCAGTGCATCCACGTGAGAGCTAACAAACTCATTGACTATTTATACACAGACACTAATTGCAATTTAAAAAGCCACAGGTGTGGGAAATTAACCTTTAATTACCATTTAAACCTGTGTGTGTCACCTTGTGTGTCTGTAACAAGGCCAAACATTCAATGGTTTTTAAACTTTTGATCAGGGCCATTTGGGTGATTTCTGTCACCATTATGATTTAAAAAGGAGCCAAACAACTATGTGATAATAAATGGCTTCATATGTTCACTATCCTTAAATAAAAGACAGATTTTTTTTTGCATGATCAGTCATATTTTCAAAATCAATGCCAACATTTCACAATTTCTGTCAGGGTAAGATGGTGTGGTTGTTTCAAGGAACACAATACGACGATACTTGAACAAAAATGAGCTGCATGGTCGAGTTGCCAGAAAGAAGCCTTTACTGCACCAATGCCACAAAAAAGCCTGGTTGCAATATGCCCGACAACACCTTGACATGCCTCACAGCTTCTGGCACACTGTAATTTGGAGTGACGAGAATAAAATAGAGCTTTATGGTCACAACCATAAGTGCTATGTTTGGAGAGGGGTCAACAAGGCCTATAGTGAAAAGAATACCATCCCCACTGTGAAGCATGGTGGTGGCTCACTGATGTTTTGGGGGTGTGTGAGCTCTAAAGGCACGGGGAATCTTGTGAAAATTGATGGCAAGATGAATGCAGCATGTTATCAGAAAATACTGGCAGACAATTTGCATTCTTCTGCACGAAAGCTGCGCATGGGTTGCTCTTGGACTTTCCAGCATGACAATGACCCTAAGCACAAGGCCAAGTTGACCCTCCAGTGGTTACAGCAAAAAAAGGTGAAGGTTCTGGAGTGGCCATCACAGTCTCCTGACCTTAATATCATTGAGACACTCTGGGGAGATCTCAAACCTGCGGTTCATGCAAGACGACCAAAGACTTTGCATGACCTGGAGACATTTTGCCAAGACAAATGGGCAGCTATACCACCTGCAAGAATTTGGGGCCTCATAGGCAACTATTACAAAAGACTGCACACTGTCATTGATGCTAAAGGGGGAAATACACAGTATTATTATTATTTTTTTTTTTTTTTTTTTTGTCATTAACAATTTTTATTGATCCCACACTCAAATCAACACAAACAGCACATGAAAACATGGAATCAACTTTCACTAAATATTTCCCCCTCCCTCCCTCCCTCCCCTCCCTTCCACCCAACACACATCCCAGTGGTCAGACACCAAATAATAACAGACACACATACAACAGACAGTCCAGTGAAAATACTCAGACATAAAAAAATAAAAAAACACAAAAAATTGCCCAACAAAAATGAAAAAGGGTTCCACACATCAATTAATTACATACACACCATTTATACTGTCCCTCTCCACTGTTGCTCCCTGGCAATCCTCCAAGAAGGCCAAATAAGTGCCCCACTTCTTCTCAAAGGCACCCAAGCTGCCAAGCCGTCTATGCGACATCTTTTCAAAGGCCGCCACTCTCCCCAATTCGGTGCACCACTCATGAAATGACGGCGCACCAGCCGACTTCCATCCCCCAAGGATCACTTTCCTGCCAATCATCACACTGGTAAGGACCAAGTTTTTAATGTGTGTATTCCCTAAGTTAACCCCCGCCCCATCACCCAAAATACAAAGTCTGGGGCAGAATGAAATCTGAGTGCTCAGGATCTCACAGATATAACTCTGAACCCTCGACCAAAACTCTTGAATCTTAATACAATACCAACAAACGTGGGCTATGTCCCCATCCTCTAATTGGCATTGCCAACAGGTGGGAGTATCTTTAAGACCAAGCCTATGCAATCTAGAGAGAGTCCAATAAAAACGATGCAGGATCTTAAATTGCATGAGGCGCATCCTTGCATCCCTAGACATAGACTTTAAAAATTCTACCCCATTCTTCATCCTCCAGTACTAAATTCAATTCTTTCTCCCATAATTTCTTGAGAGACGTCAAAACCCCATCCCCTAGACTCTGAATTAGCCAGGAATAGTACGCTGAAGCATCGTGACCCTTTTCAAAAGCCTCTAGTACCATCTCAAGAGTGTCTGCAGCTTTAGGGGGCTGCGTACTAGATGGTACAAAGTAGATGGCGCAGCTGTAAGTACCTGAAGAATTGAGATCTGGGAATCCCAAACCGCTGTGTAATATTTTCAAAGGATCTCAATGCTCCATTTTCATACAGGTCACCTAGCGTAGCAACTCCCTTCTCAATCCATTCTGTCCAACAAAAAGGGAGCTTGTTAATACACAATTTAGGGTTTAACCAGATGCTTGCGGCAACGTTCAGGTAAATGTCCGAATTGAGCATGCGGGAAACTTTTGTCAACACTAACTGCATGTGTGAGATAATGGGATGTGTCTTTACTTCTCCGGGCAGCTTGGTAGAAAGACATTGCAATACGGCAAGACAGGGGCAAGGACCTCCTGTTCGATGAAAAGACAGGGAGGAGCTCTTTCAGGCGGAAGCGACCAATGCACCAAATATCTGAGACCAAAAGCATATTAGTAAAACAATATTTTGGGGAGTACTAACCCACCTTTGTCAATTGGCCTGTGTAACTTGTTAGAATGCATTCGAGGACGTTTACCATTCCAGATAAAAGATTTAGCAATACTATCAAATTTTTAAAATAAAAGAGGGGAACTTAAATGGGGAGAGACTGTAATAGGTAGTTACATTTTGGAATACAATTCATTTTTATAACATTAACCTTCCCAATCATAGATAATTGTAATGAAGCCCACCTTTCCACATCACTCGAGAACTTTTTTATTAAAGGGTCAAAATTAACTCTGACTAAGTCACATAAATTTGCTAGGAATAAAATGCCCAAATACTTAATGCCCTGTTTGGGCCACTGAAAGGCGCCCGGCTGAAAAGCCGTTACCGGGCAGAAAGCTGTAAGAGCCAAAGCTTCGGATTTAGACCAATTAATATCCTCCCACCACCACCCCTGGAAAATCATCCTCCTTTCTTATTGTGGCTGCTAATGGTTCCAGAGCAAGACAGAACAATAATGGGGAAAGAGGGCAGCCCTGCTGGTTGCCCCTATTCAGAGTAAAATAATCTGAAATTAATCCATTAGTTTGTACTCCCTCTACAGGGTGTCTATAAAGTAACTTAATCCAACCAATAACTGTACTCCTGAACCCATACATTTCCAAAATCTTAAAAAGATAATCCCATTCTACCATATCAAACGCCTTTTCGGCATCAAGTGAGATGGCAGCGACCGGAGACTGATCATTCACTATGACCACATGATATTAATGAAACGCCAAATGTTGTCAGAAGAGCTACGGCCCCGAATAAACCCCACTTGATCTATATATATAAGAGATGTCATCAGTTTTTGACAATATTTTTATGTCTATCTGGATCAGAGAAATTGGACGGTAACTTTTACACTCACTTGGATCTTTGTCCTTTTTAAGGATCAGACTGATCTGGGCTTGTGTCATGGTTGGGGGAACTTTCCATTCTTTAATTATTCTGTATATACTTCTAACAAAAGTGGAGCCAATTCTGTAGCATAAGATCTAAAAAATTCAGTGGCAAAGCCATCTAGCCTGGGAGCCTTGCCTGTATGTAAGGACTTAATTACCTCGTCAAGCTCCTCCAAGGTTATCTCAGAATCAAGATAATTTTTTGCTCAGTTGTCAATTTAGAGAGTTCTAATGGTTCCACAAAATTTCTAATATCTTCATCAGTAGACAAAGACGTGGAGCTATAAAGATCAATATAGAATTCTTTAAAAGTATTATTAATATCAATGGCCGAGGTAAATATCTTACCACCAGCAGATTTCACTGAGGGAATGGTAGAAAAAAGACTCTCTCTGTTTTATATATCTAGCCAAAAGTTTTCCCTGCTTTGTCCCCCGACTCAAAGTATGACTGTCTTGCTCTGAGTAACCTTCCACGACAAAATAGTATTATATTTGTATTTCAACCGGGTCAGTTCTCTGAGGCCATCAGATGACATTTGGCACTTCAGCTCTGCCTCAGCATTTTTAATATTCCCTTCTAACTCCACGAGTTCTCGAGCTTTGGATTTTTTTGGTGAATGAGGCATACTGTATGATCCGACCCCTAAGAACCGCCTTAAGTGCCTCCCAAGCCACGCCCACAGAGGATACTGAGGACCAGTTGGTCTCCTTATAAACATTGATTTCAGCCTTTAACATTTGTTGGAAATCAGGATTTTGCAAAAGGGATACATTAAAGCGCCAACTATATGATTTCTATTTCTTTGTGTGTGGCAACATCTCTAAACACACCAGGGCGTGATCTGAGAATAAGATGTTTCCAACCGAGCAGTCAACAACAGATGAAATGAGAGACTTAGATATAAAAAAAAAATCTATTCTAGAATAAATCTGATGAAAAAGTCCCTACCAGATGGGTTCAAAATTCACCAAATATCTACAAGACCAAGATTGTTGCTTTAGGGGGCTTACACACTTTTGCTTCACTATGATCAAGGACTGAAATCATCATAAGATTAAAGTCTCCTCCCAATATTATATCATGAGGGGTGCCAGTGGCTTGCAACATCCCCTCAAGATCTATAAAAAAGCCCTGATCATCAGCGTTAGGTGCATAGATATTAGCCAGAATCAACCTTTGTCTGTGAATGTCTGCTAAAACAATAACTCTTCCTACTTTATCTTTAATCTGTTTGAGAAATTTGAATTGTAGATGTTTATTTATCAGTATAATGACTCCCCTACTCTTACTTGAACCAGCACTAAAGAAAACATGTCCACCCCATATCTTCGCAAATTTTTCAGCATCCTGAGGGGAAAGATGCGTTTCTTGAAGAAAGACTATATCGTATTTCTTATGCTTAAGAAATGAAATAACCTTCCTTCTTTTTATGGGGTGCCCCAACCCATTCACATTCCACGTGGAGAGTGATAATCCACTCATATTAACATCTGACATATTGATATAATGAAAAAAATAAATTGTGTGTCAAAAATAAGATTAGACAGACCACATTCCCCATTAATGCAACAATCAAACCCCAAACAGAACAAACAGAAAAAAGAAAAATGTGCGCATTAACCGTGTGCACGACAGCGCCAACCGGCATCAATCCCTCTAAATACAAAGAGTCCATGTACGCATACAAGAACCCCCACAACAACTTTGCCTTCGGATTGCTCAAGTCCGGTGCTTCTATACAAATTTTGTGAGGCAAAATTTCATAAGAGAAAATACTTTGTAAAACATACCCCAGCCAACAGGCAAAATAAACACAAAGAACATGTAGATTCATTCACAGAACTGTCTCGAAGATGTGTTCCTCCACAAAATAAACTCCAGCTGATATAAAGCCATTCAGTTTCCTCGGGCAGACAAACAAGTGTTTCAAGTGTTCAGTGAGCCAGCTGTTATGAGTGCAGCAGATGACGTAATCATTCCAATTTCCAGCAAAAATACTCCACATAACAAACTCCAGCCAACAGGAGGCATAAGCACAAAGAGCGAACAGATTCATCCACAACTGACCCGAAGGAGTGTTATTCAACAAAACAAGCTCCAGCCGATAGGCAGAACCAGCACAAAAAAAAAACAAAAAACAAAAAAAACAGGCATTCTGGTTCCTCGGATGATCAAGAGTCAAATTCACTCAGAGGTTGCGTAAAAAAAAATACACCATGACTTACTCAGTCCGTCAACTTTATAAAAGACGTCCTTTATGTGAGCATGTAGATATTTTGCAGTCATCCATAGTGTCCATTCTCAATCTGGCCTGGAACTTCAGTGTAAAAGCGATCTTCTATCAATGCAAAAGTATCTTGGAGTCAAGCCACAAAACAAACTCCAGCCGCTAGGCGGAGCCAATGCAAAAAGAAACAAAAATGGCACCCAGCTTCCTCGGTCATTCGAGGCACTAAACAGCGAGTCAGTCCACTCACATAAGAAACGCCCAATGGTTTACTCACCCATAGTTTGTATAAAGGCCAGTGCCTTTTTGTGGCATAAAAATACTTTGCTGCCATCCTTGGTGTCTATTCTCAGTTTGGCCAGAAACATCAGTGCAAAAGTGGTCTTCTGTTGATGTAATGTTGAGTTTCTTACATTCCTTGAACCGATCGCATTTCTCTCTTGTCGAATTCTCAAAATCCGGGAACAAGATCTTTATCGGATGATCTCAGAAATTTTGCCAGAATTTATCGGGGCCTGTCTCCCTCAGCTGATCTGCGAGCTGGGACTCTGTGAACTCACTCAATTTCCAGTTTATGGCCTGTTATGTCGAGCAGACTCGGGAAGAGCTCATCAAGAAATTTCACCATACTCTGCCCTCTTCATGCTCAGGAATTCCAACAATCCGTATATTATTCCTTCAGCTCATATTTTCAAAATATTCAAGTTTTTCCTAAATAGATTCCAAGTCTGTTTTGGACGCGGTGGATTAGTGGATAATTCCCTTTCTGGTGATTCCAAATAATCGATCCGTTTCTCAACATACGACACTCTTGTGACCAACTCAGAGAATTTTGTTTCCATCACCGTAATCGATCGACGTATTACAGTGAGATCTTCAAAGTCAGCAACAACCTTTATCAGCATCACCGAGATGTTGGACAGTTGACGCTGAATTTCATCTCCCGACGTGCTTCCCAAATCGAGTCACCTGCACACAGTCCCATCAGAGGCCTCAGCTTGAACACGTAAGTGTCTTTTAATGTCTCCAGAGTCTGAGGATTTTGACTTCTTTGCCATGTTTACCTCAAAGAGCAAATATGTAACTGTGTGTATTGAATCTCACCGGATTATGATATGAAAATAATTAAAAAACTAGCAAAGTGCGCAGAGCTAGTCGCTCACACGTCTGCTCCTTGCATGGCACCACGTGACTCCGGCAATACACAGTATTAAGAACTAAGGGGATGCAGACTTTTGAACAAGGGTCATTTCATTTTTTTCTTTGTTGCCATGTTTTGTTTTATGATTGTGCCATTCTGTTATAACCTACAGTTGAATATGAATCCCATAAGAAATAAAAGAAATGTGTTTTGCCTGCTCACTCATGTTTTCTTTAAAAATGGTACATATATTACCAATTCTCCAAGGGTATGCAAACTTCTGAGCACAACTGTATATACATATATATATATATATATATATATATATATATATATATATATATATATATCACATCCCTGATATTTGTTGAGGGTCAGGGTAGGATTGGGAGGGAGGAAAGGGAATAATGGGGGTTATAGTTGATTCTATGAAGATATGTTTTGCTTTTCTGTTTCAAATGTGTGAATCAATAAAAAGTGTTAATTGGAAATACCGCTGAGGTGGGATCTCCTCTCTCAGAAACAAGACACAATCTGGCATCCCCAGCTTCAAGAGCGATTAGACACAGGTCTCATCCCGTCAACGCTCAAAGTGTATGTGGCAACTATATCTGCATATTATGCACATGAATCCGGTGCCTCTATAGGCAAGCAATGTCAAGTGTACTGAGTCGTAAGGGAATGTCTCGGTTATGTACGTAACCTCTGTTCCCTGAGATGAAGGGAATGAGGTATTGCGAACGCTAGCCACACTACAAGACTCAGAGTTCTTGAGTTACGAGCGATGCACTCCTTGTTCTCAGTCAGAAATTCTGAGGAAATAGTATTTGTGCACCTGGTTTTATAGCGGACAGTTTCACGCCAAAACAGGCGGGGCTCATACACCATAGCCAATATTAGATTATTGGCATTATTGTAGAGAGGTTTCAACTAAGTCGTGTAAGAAGGCAATCCCCATATGCCTTTATAAACGCAATGTCTCGTTCCCTTCGTCTCGAGGGAACCGAGGTTACGTATGTAACCGAGGCATTAACATGGTAAATTTTTGCATGGGAAAGTACCAGTCTCTTTAGTTTTCACTAATGCTTCTGTCTTCCACCTATGAAAAGGTGAAAGTAATGTGCACTTAGGTAACACAGAAACAGTCAAGCCAACTTAAAAGCAATGCATCTCATCATGTCTGTGTGAAACTACGGAAGCCCTGAACTGCAAGGTGGAAAAAAAATAACAGTGGAAAAAAAAAAAAATAGTGTCTCAGTTCCTTCCTGAGCCTGTCTTAATTTTTTCTTTTCCCTTCCTAAAATGTTTTTTTCTCTATTCAAAAAAAAAAAAAAAAATTCTCTCTTCAAAAATTTTTTTTCTCTTCAAAACATTTCTCTTTAAAAAATCTCTCTTCCAAAAATTTTTTTTCTCTCTTCAAACATTTTTTTTTTTCTCTCTTCAAAAAAATGCATGCGGTACCAACCTTGGCCACCAGATGCCACTATCAGTAAACATGTAATCTTATGCTTTTAATGCTTTCTCTGTTGCTATATAGCTGAATAATACATTTATTATTTATTTAAGGGTATGCAAACCTTAAGACAAAATCAGGTTACATATGTTTGATATGGCATTCGTTGTCGTGTAACAACTGGAGTTATTTTTTTGTTTGAAATTGTTGGTCTTTCTAAAGTGTTACATGGTGGAAGCGAAGGAATGTATTGAGGAAAACGGGAAACATGGGGAAATTATTATTATGTCTGTCCTTTTGAAGTGTTAGGGGTACATCTGGTAATGTTAAGGCCGTGGGTGTCGTGACCATTTATATGTGTATGGTCGTGACATCGTGTACAAAAGAAGTCCGATTTCATTGGCTAGGCACCAACCTATAAAACGACTCCTTTGCGCCCTCCCCCTGCCCCGCCTTTCTCTCTCACCAACACTGAGTTTGCAAGTGCACAAGTTAGTTATGCATCAGATATATCGCGAAAATAGTTGCAAAAGTCAAGGCGCGAAGGTTTGAAATCGCAGTGACAGATTTGAGAAGTTGCAAGTGCCTAACTGAGGTTGTACTGCGAATGTGAATGTAAGAATAAGTGCAATTTGTAAAATATCCATGAGGTAATTAAAGATGAGTGGAATCTTTTGTAATGAAAAATACTGTAAGGTAAAAGTTGGATGTCTACTATAAGTAAAATATTTTTCAATTGTGTAAATTATAACAGAACGCTAACGTGAAATACGTTTAAAATGCAATAACGCTCACTTCTGGCCAGAGATGCTGTGATGGTTCAGCGGCCCGGCAGATGGAACCCCCCAAGCGCAGGGAGAGATAAACAACCTGCCCTCATACTCCTACTCACACACACGCTCATGATAATAAACGCCAGGGGATGAATAAATAACATTACACATAACATTCAATGAGGCCTCCCGGAGAAAAGAAACCCACAAGCATGTAAAACAAATAACCCAAAAACAAAATGTACTGCTGGCTTCCTAACCCGCTACCAGACATGGGATACAGCATTCGTAGAACACATCAACAGCGGCCACCTAAACCTGGAGTTCAAGATTACCCCGAAGTCGCAAATAACCCCTCCCAATTTACTCACGGCGTTTTCGCAATAACAGCCAGCCTACGTCCCGGCACGGCAGCTCCGGCAAAAAAATTAGCAGTACCAAACCCCCCCCCCCCCCAACAACAGAAATCATTATACTTTTATAGCTTCACGCCCATACTGCTAATACAAAACAGGTGTGTGTAGACTACTATTCTTCCCCCCGCGGAACCCGGGGAGCGATACTATAGGTGATTCCTCACCCCTCACCAATTTGTTTGGGATGATCATTTTACATCACCGTAACTGTCTAGATCATGTTTAGACAGACCAACAATATCTGGATATTTATTTGACATTCTTCATCTGGAACTCTTCACTTCTGCAGTAGACAGTGTGTTTCAAAAGCATAGACAACATGTTATATTAAAATATATTATTATAATTAAATTCCACCATGAAAGTCTCACATGACATCCCCGTTCAGTCGCGAGGATTTAATTTATAAATGATCTTTTCGTTTAGAAATTAGATTTCTTACAACAATATTAACATTACCAGATGTACCCCTAACACTTCAAAAGGACAGACATAATAATAATTTCCCCATGTTTCCCGTTTTCCTCAATACATTCCTTCGCTTCCACCATGTAACACTGAGCAAACGGCATAGATGGTTTAGGAAGACCAACAGTTTCAAACAAAAAATAACTTCAGTTGTTACACAACAACAAATGTCATATCAAACATATGTAACCTGCTTTTGTCTTGATTAAAGTTTGCATACCCTTAAATAAATAATAAATGTATTATTCAGCTATATAGCAACAGAGAAAGCATTAAAAGCATAAGATTACATGTTTACTGATAGTGGCACCTGGTGGCCAAGGTTGGTACCGCATGCATTTTTTCTTTTTTTTTTTTTTGAAGAGAGAAAAAAAAAATTTTGAAGAGAGAAAAAAAAAATTTTTTTTGAGGAGAGAAAAACATTTTTGGAAGAGAGATTTTTGAAGAGAGAAAACATTTATTTTTTTTTCACCGTTAATTTATTTTTTTTCCACCTTGCGGTTCAGGGCTTCCGTATGAGACAAAACAAAAAGGCAACAAAAACACTTGTGTTCTCCCAGCTAAAATGTGAGATTTTAGCGTGCAGCAACCAGAAGTGAACAAGCTGACCCGGAAGCTGTGCTATCTAGAGGTGCATAGAGAGAACGTCCAGGCTCTTCACTGCTTTATTAAAGCTTCTCCAGCGAGGAAAAAAGGTTTGTGCTTTTAAATCTTTTTTCCATTTGCTAACACCGAGGTATCGTTACTGCATTGTACGACAGAGAAGTGTTTGACATGCGGCGATTTATCGCCTTTGATCTACCATAGGTTGCAAAAAGCCAAATATAAACTATAAATTGCATTTTGTGAATGCATTGTACAAAATCTTTGTGCGTGCTTTCGCTATAGCGCTGTTATAAAGCAGTTAGGACTGTAGATGTTGTGAAATTACACAGCCGTGCGACAGAATTTCGCCAAAGACGTTTTTTTTTTTTTTTTTTTTTTTTTTTTTTGCACAGCATGATTGCAGGAAGTGTCGTTGTTTTTCAAGGGGGCCGGGCAAAGGTGCTATTCTTCATAAACAAACACACGTATATAACCACAAACATCTCGTAATCGATCCGTTTCTCTCTGATTAAAATTGACCGATTGTGAATTTTGGGGGTCTGCAGAATTTGACCTCCTTATGAAAATATAACAGGCTGCCATTTTTGTTTTGTTTTTTCTTTTGTCTGATTTCTTGGTTTAACTGTACAGAATGAGTTGGAGGCTTTGCGTGTCTCTCCGATCAGTGGATGTAAAGACAAAAGCATTACTCGTAATGCAGCTGCAGTAGGGGAAAGCAGAAAAGTTTTGTAACTGTTGTGTGTTGACCTAAAGAGGCTTCAGGATTTTTTTGCTATTCCGGCATGTGGTTTAACAGATCTGTTAGTCAGGGTGGGTGAGAAACAGGACCAAGAGCTGTTGTGTTGTATTTACAGAACTTGAATTTGAAAAAGCCTCCGAATTCATGATCTTGAAGAAAAAACTGGGTGTAATTTGATGTTATTTTGTGTGAATTCACCAATTCAAAAAATTTAGGTTGTGAAATTCAAGTTTTTATTATTCAAGTGGTGGATTTCAGGTCGTGAAATTTAGGTCTCAATATTCAGGTTGTTGAATACGGGTTGAAAAATTCAGGTGGCAAAATTTGAGGATGACATCCGGGAATGCAAGGAAGAGCAAACGAGTGTTGATGTAATCCATCTCTCTCTTGGACAATCGCAAAGCGATGGAAACAGCTGTGAAAACAACACTGTGAAAAAACAAAAAGGTATAATTTAGGGATACATATAATGTTTCATTAATGTGTTTTGAAGAAAAGATAAACTTAATCATAAAATTGGATCCTTCCCTTACAGCAAGTTTCATCAAGAACCTTATTTCATAATCATATGGGCAAAGGACATTTACCAGTGGAAACGAATAATCAAGCTATCTCATTTTAACTGCAAGTCTGAAAAAAGAAAATTGTAGTCGAGAAGTATTAAATAATACATATAAAAAGAAAAAGATTATATATATATATATATATATATATATATATATATATATATATATATATATATATATTATCTCTGCCTTCAGAGAATAACAGTGTGTTACATCCTACATCCAAGGTAATATGAATCGGGTAGATATCTACCTCATGTTGTTACTGTAAATAAGTGAAATAATACAGACCTATGGCTGACTGAAACAACAGTCGCCTTTACCCATTTTGTAAATGTGTTGCATGTCTTGGCTGTTTGATAATATTTATTATATTTATTATAATTATATTTCACTTTCTTTTGCACATTTTTACTAGTGTTGAATGAAAATATAATGAATTTTGAATGTACAACACACATTCTGTTCCTAATTGTTTACATCAGTCTGGATTGCTTGAGTTAGCATGCCATCTCGCTTTTTAATATTTTTATCAAAATTATGGTCAGTCTAACCTCATATGTAGATTTGTAGACTACTAATGATTTGTCAATGTTTTATTTATTATGAACCGCGGCAGACCACGTTACCTTCATGATAATACAAATCTGGGCTCCATATATACTTTAGAGAAGTGTTCTGTAATATGTGCATTTGCATTGTACCCCTTACTGTAATTAGACAGCAGTATTTCGTTAGAGTTTCTTTTGTTTTGCATGCAATGCATGCGTGAAAGATCAAAAGAGATCATTACAAGAGTCATTTAACCTTAATGGTGCAGTATGTAAGATTCAGAAACCTGTGTTATTAATGACACCTGTGGCCGTTAAGTGAACTGCAGCAGCTACCTGTTGCTCGTGCTTGTGCACACACTCCATAGGGACGCGAGCGAGCATCGACCAAAACAATGACATAACGTACAAAGAGACTGAACGTGATCCACCGGCATCATGCTGATGAGATGTTGTAGCATAATTAAAATTACACAGTTATGATTATTTTACTACAAACTTTGAGACTAAACTAAAACTACTTATCAGCTAACATAGCATACTGATACACACATACAGCTACATACTACCAAACTATACCAGACAGTTTACTGTTGCACTATTGTATGTTTTGTATGTGATATGTTGTACTACGAATAAGAAACCAGCATATTTGCTTAAATGTATCCTGTATACCTGACTTTTATTATAAAGAGAAGATCGCTGAAATTATTTTAAAGTTACGAAGCAAGGTATCTTGCAATTCGTCAGCGTTAACAGGCAAGATCAAGTTAGCTAAAATTACACAGATCAATCCTTATGGCACTATATTTCACGTGCTTTGCAGTTATGTAAGCTTACCTGTCCAATAATAAGAACGCCAATTCAGGGTTGGTTTTGATCCCCAAAACCGAACGAAGGTCCCTCCAGGAATCAAATGCCCTGCCGATGTTCACTCTAGTTTTCGCTCGACCACGATCACGTTCCTGCTTCGCCAGACGGGATTCAGTAAGTAAATGGTTTTTTTTTTGTTTTGTTTTTTGGCTTACTCTGAGTTTGTGTAGGAGTCTGTGTTGTTCTGGGAGCCGGCCGTTTGCTGGATTCCATCTCTAAGATAATGTTACCTAGTGTTGCAGTTTGTTGTCGCTGTTGAATAGTGAAAGAGAAGCTATTATTGTCTGATGCAAGGCTCTCGGGAGCGTGCATAAACTTAACATCCTTTGGATTTTCCCGGCAAAAGCGACCTGCTCCCTTTGCATAAAAATCAGTCTACAGGCTTTAATAGGCAACCTAGGAAGTCCGGGAAGGGCTCATTTTTAAGTTGCGTTACAATCCGTTCACACATTGGCAAAAAAAGGGCAAATATTACATGAAAATTGTTACATATTGCACCTTTAAATGTCAGTCTTTTTCTTTACTCACATTTTCTTTTAAGTATTAACACACACACACACACACACAAAATATATTAATAATAATACAGAGGCCTATAAAGTATTCTTTGTCATTTCCTGTAGCTATTATTAATCAGGTATTATTATATTAATTTCCTATACACTCATTTTGTGCATATACCAATAAATAAATTAATAAAATAATTAACGGTAATGCTTGAGCATATTGACCTGTTACATGTGACATCACTGTATGATCACGCTGCCTTTGTGACCAAAATTCCATTTACTTTCAGACAGTGTGCTGCACGGATGCGACAAAAGTCAGCAAAAGTTTTGTTTCTATTTATAAATCTTGAAAAAGTGGTACTGCTGTTTACTTATCAGAGCCATCATTTTATTTTTCTTTCATTAAAGTTTTATCTTTCAGGTGACATGGCTTCATTTCACCCAAGTCAAGCAGCAATGAAGGGGGAGAACAGAGATATAACACTTATATGTTTCTTCTTTATTTAGACATTTCAGTTATCTGTGTATCAAATATAGTATATATGTTCATATGTTCATTCATGTATATAAGTTCATAACAGCCAGACTATGGTATGTCATGATTGTAACACATTGTAATAATAATAAAAGCACTATATTGTCAATTTACAGTACATTTTTTATGTGTATATACTAATGTTGGTCAATAAACAACACATAAGATTATGAAGCACAGACTTTATTCACCGCCAAACTACAATGTAAACATTAGTCACAAACACGTGTGTTCTTCATGAGTTAAAAGCAGCTCTTACATTCATACGGACGTGATCATCACAGATGTTTTGTAATTAATCAGACCACAAAACAACACAAAAACATTTTAAACTTCTGAATGAGAGATGTTTAAGTGATGTACCGCTGAGATTGGCTGGTGTTATGGATCAACTGGGGATCGTGTTATCTGGACATGTATGCATGCACATGAATAATTTGAATGGCCTTTTCATCAGATTCGTTCAATATGAATTGCCAAGGAGCAAAGAAAAGACGTTTTGCACATAATTAAAAATTTAGGCTATATTTATTTACTGCTATATATGTATAATATACTGTATATATTCATTAATTCATTTAAAATGACTTCTGAGCTGTTTCCATCGCTTTGCGATTGTCCAAGAGAGAGAAAGATTACATCGACGCTCGTTTGCTCTTCCTTGCATTCCCGGATGTCATCCTCGAATTTTGCCACATTCATTTTTCAACCCATATTCAACAACCTGAATATAGAGACCTGAATTTCATGACCTGAAATCCACCACTTGAATAATAAAATCTTGAATTTCACAACCTGATTTATTTATTTTTTTGGTGAATTCACACAAAATATTTTCAAATATTTAAAATTAACAGCAAATATTTTTGATGACATCAAATTACACTCAGTCTTTTTCAAGATCATGAATTCGGAGGCTTTTTCAAATTCTGGTGATATAAAAATGACGCCATAGGAATCCTCCTCCAAGGACACTGGGTGGAATATACTGGCGAAGGTAAACAAATGCAAACAAAGGTAAACAAAATGTTAGACCTCTTACAGAACCACAAAATAATCAACATCCAATGACAGAACAACAACAATGATCCAAAATCGGACATGGCACACTAGAGGATTTAAATAAGCAGGGAAACAAACAAGCGGTTGGTGCCGCTCACAGCTGACAGTTGTCATGATCAGTGTTCCCATGGAAACAGTCAGGGTTACCATGGGAATGCTGATTCCGCATGCCAGCAGCACCTGAAACACATAAGGACAAAACGTAAACACACTCAGGGCGGAGGCAACACAAGACTGTGCAATGGCCGCTGGGCAGGAGGCAGAGAACTGGGCGGCAACTGCTGGACAGGGTTCAAGGGGGAGCGGCTCAGACGTTAATTATTAACCCACAAATGCTGGTTGGCTAAGAGAGGTTTATGAGTTGAACTCTGCAGTTTCATGATACATTTTCTGGCTGTGGTCAGAATAAGGTGTCCTAAATATTGATGTTTACTCAACTTGTTTGTTGGACTGGAGTCAGATTTGACTCACAGTTGTGAGGGCTTATTGCTTAATATTAGAATTCTTGACACTTCACTTGAGCTGATGATGACTCGAATGATATGTTAACAGATTAAAAAAAATATCACCATATCAACCATAGTTTCTGCCAAAATGTCAGTTACAACTGTTATTATTAATGCATTAAAACTGTTGTAACTTGATACTTGCCACCACTGTCTTAAAAAAGGGGGAAAAAGAAATTTAACGTAACAATTTACAATAAGGTTGTATTTGTTAACATTAATGCTTTAGTTAATTATTATCACACGAGCAGTAGTGCTGTTCAAGAAACTAGTAAAGAATAATAAATAATGTACTTTTAAGGCAAACATGGGCCAGTTAGTTTGTGCACTTTTTCTCTGCAAGTGAAAATAGTTCCAAAAGAAGCCATAGCATCATGTAGAACTCCGTTATCTGCACCGCCCAATTCTCTGTTTTGATTTAGCAGTGTTTTGTTTGTAAACAAATCTTTTTGAATGTTTTTTTTACAAATCTTTTAAGACGTGAACAAATCGCTCTCATTCACTTCCATTGTTTCCATAGTGAATGATTCCGTGTTTTGTATGAATCAGTTGAGTCAGTGATTAAATGAATCACTCATAACATAAATGAAGCTCATTTGTCGCCACCTACTGGCGTAAATAAGCAATCTCCAGAAATGATTGCTGAATTAAAGGTGCACTTAGTAACTTTTTGTTCATGTCCTCTTGGACTCGGACAGTGACAGCTAGTGGTGTGGGTGCAACATCATTCAAAATCAATAGTTTTCAGTTATAGATGTCATTGTAGAAATTCACTGTTCACAATCAGCCATGATTCATTTAATCCAAGAGTGAAAGTGACCAATAACAAGACGGTTACTGACATTTAAGCGAGTAGTGTTCAACTGGTCATGTGATTCTAAAATGGCAGCCCCCATGAGGGCGCCCCTGCCCCATGTAGAATAAAACAGCTTTTATAAGGTTATTGATATGACTGGAGTCCTCATCTCATGTAAGAGGTCATGATTTTATACATATGTTTAAAAATTACAATTCATTTCTTTAGGAATAAAATGTTTTTAATGGGGGAAAAATACTGAATGCACCTTTAAACAGTGAATGAAGTAAAAATGAATGATGAATCAAAATCCCCACCACCATTGTCAAGCCACAAACATGGAGAAGCAGAGTGATACAAACAGTAAAGTGTCCCAGTGCTGTTATATTGAATATCAAATTTGAGGACCGGAACTAACTGTTGGATAACATGAACTTACAATGAACCATTGTAATATATATATATATATAAAAAAAACATTAATCAAGATTAATAATGGTGTAAAAAAGTGTTCATTGTTAGTTCATATTACTTTATGGATTTGCTTATGTTAACGAATAGATCCTTTTAATAAAGTGTTACCTATTAAACAAAATGACAGTGATTCTGAAAGTTTTAACACTGTGTGAAGGAGACCCTATATTTATTATAGTTTTACAGAAGTAACTATAACTTTAACTGTACTGTTATTTTTGCAGCAACTACAGCTATATTGGAAATAATAATAATAATTAAGTTGCCTTTTCTGCTTGGAGCACTGTACAGTAATTTGGAAACGCATTAAATGTGGAGGGGAGAAAAAAACATGATTAGTAGGCCTAAATGATGTCATTTAAATCAACTCATTTGTCATCCTGTGTGCATTTAAACCACAAACCCAGTAAAAAAAAATCCCCACATTTATTTAAAGATTGATGGTTGTATGGTATATTCCAAATTCCTCCTATTCATGGTGTATTTATTGGCACTAATAAAACTGTGACTGTCAAAAAGCCAATAAGAATTTCAAGTAGGCTTGAGAGGTTTTTATTGGAATGATTTACATTCCTGCATGGATATTGTATTACAAGCCTCACTAGTGTGGATATCTGTAGTTAAATTCCAAGTACTAGTGATGCAAACCAAAATAAACATGATTTATTTTGCTACCTGAAGAGAAGTTTTGTTATAACTAAATACATGTATGTGTTTTTAACTAGAGTTATTAAATATGTGGTGGGATTTGACACTTACTCTCTTTTTATTGTAAGGATGGCAGAGCCTCGATTCAATAATCCATATTTCTGGCCACCACCCCCCTCTATGCCTTCTCAAGTGAGTATTGCCTGAACTAGGGATCTTCAGTGGGGGAAATATATATGGAATGGTCACTTTGACAAATAACCAGTTTGAAAATGGCTGTTTTCGTTAAACATTTCACTATAAATTAATTTAATTCACCAAAAAATAAATCAAAAAATAAACACACACAAATCGCACACCGAAACCTTAAAAGTTTCACCCAAACTTCCCCCATGTTCTCCTCACTTGGTAGAGTGTCTCAAATCACATGATGTGTCCATATCCTCCAACATAACAAATTACTTTTACAGCTTGATAACCTGATGCTTATCGACAAGATCAAAGAGCAGCTGATGGCGGAAAAGATCAGACCTCCGCATTTGCCACCCACCACTGTCCCCTCTCAGCAGACTCTGCTGCTGGCCTCAGCGCCATCAGATGGCGGGCAACATGTGATGTCCATCCCCAAAATGCAGCAGGTGCCGGGTCTTCAGGCTCACAACTCCTCTCAGCCTGACATCGCCTTGCATGCTCGCCCAGCATCCAGCACCATTTCAGGTATGAAACATTCAACACGAAATCAAAATTGACCCTATTTACTTTATTAACATATAGTTTACATGCAAATGTTATTCCACATTTTTGTTATTGTCGTAATCATTAATCAAAATGAATAACTTATTCTTCTTCTGCAGCAAATTTTCTTTTCCGTTGACGTAACCTAGGCTGCACAGGCTATTGGATAATGTTAACCAATGACCAAATAGCTGTTCAGGCATTGTTTTAGCAAACTTGCATTCAGGTTTGGCTACATTCTGAGATGGAATGTCCATATGCCCATATTATGTTCTAATTAAGTCTTGCCCTGCCTTTTTTTCTCATTGAAAATCCTGTTTTACTCGGAAATACGTAACATTACAGAAGTAAAATGGGTTACAAACAGGGTTTCATGTTGACTTAAGACCAAGTTTAATGTCAAAGGGATTTGCATGTAATGCTTCACTGTAATGTATTGTACATTTTATTATATTAATGTATATATGGGTGTTTCTTCATCTTGGGCTACTCTTATGTCCCAGTGTTTCAGATTTAAACTTTTTTCTTTTTGTTATATGAAGGGCACATTAAAACTGACTTGGAATATTTTTTTAACCAGGCCTTCATCATTTATTTTTGGTTCTTTTCAAAAGCCTTTTATGTACACATTTTCCTGTTTAAGCCTTGCCCCCAAAAAATTAAGGTTGCCGTGCATTTGTGACTTCATACCCACCACACCAAATGATTTTGGCCTGTTAAAATTGTAGCAAAAGTTTATGTACTTGTTAACTAAGTTGACAAAAGTTTCCATTTAAAGAATGCTTGAAATGAAATACGAGACAAGAGATAATTGAAGAAAACAAAGAAAATTCTACGAATATATCCTTACACAGAATATTTTATGGCCGTCATGTCCAATCAAGCTGTAATTCGGGCGAAGTCTGCAAAAAGTATGAAAACATTGTTTAATTGTGGGTATTTAGGATATTAAAAATGTTAGCTATGAAATTAGCCTTACAAGTCAAATGAGTCTTCCTTTTTTCTTTTTTCTTTTTTTTTTTTTTTTTTTTACATTAAAAATTTAATTTCCCCTAATTTCCTCCACAGATTATTAAATTAAATAAATCTCTTGTAATGCATGTATGTACACTGCTGGACATTGTTTAGGGATGCACAATATATCCGTAGTCGATATACAGTGTATTATTGGCCGATTACCGGGAAAATCTAAATATTTTTATCACACCAATAATGGAATTGCCGCCTATAATTTGTTATGGTTTATTTACTTGCGACTGAAATTTTCTGACTGCCTGTGGCGTCTTTCTTTCAGGCAGAGACTCGTGCAGTCTCAAGTGACAGTGTGCGTGCGCATACACAGCATGTCTGTGTGAGTGAGAGCCAAGCTTATGTTGCTCTGTGAGGATTATTTCAACATCTCTGCACCTTGTTACGTTGTTTTGGGGCTGGTTTTAGTCATCTGCTGTAACTAACAATTGCATTTCCCATATTCTGTTTGTTTCATGAGGCAAAAAATTAAACATGGCAAAAACATCTATCATTTTCGCTTATTACTTCATGAAACATAAATAGAATTTGGGAAATAGCACATTGTTACTTACATCGCAGCATTGTTATTAAAACAAGTCCAAGTACAATCTAAAACGGCACATTTAATAAATTATACAGTGGAACTGTTACAGATGAGCACTGCAGCAAGCATCTGTGAATGAGACGCACATAAGCACAAGCACGCAAATTCATAAAACACACACAAACCGCTGCCGCCACTAATAATACACCATGTATACAGAGATTAGGGTTTGTTTTGTGCGTTTTGTTGTTAAATATTCATTACATGCAGTTTATCGCATATCACCAGAAACACCTATATAAATGGGCACCATAATTTATGCAAGTGCATTATTATTTATTTCTCATTTAAATCAGCATACATCTGTAATATAGGCACATTTATGGTTCATGTTACATTTGTCAAACCTTAAATAGCAGTCCAAATTCCAAGCTTTTAAATGACACCTATTTTAAAATGAGAAGATTTTAATGAATTAGCAAGCAATTCCAGGTTGAAGGATGAAAAATGAAAACCTTAATATATATATATATATATATATATATATATATATATATATATATATATATATATATATATATATATATATAAGTTATCGGTATTGGCCACAGTGAGCTGTGAGTTATCTGTATCTGCCCAGAAATTCCATATCAGTTCATCCCTAACATTGTTAGTAGACAGTTTAAAAAAATAGAAGAAACACCCATATACATGTGTATGTAATGCTAAAGTGCTTTACTGACTGTAGTGACATGTATGTATGTTCAGAGCTGAACATAGATGACAAGTCTACAGTGAAGGCAAAGGGATTATGGGAAGACTGGCATATGCGACAAGCAGTGGACCAAGCCAACAGAGTGAACCATCGCTCAGGTAGAAGACAAACACAGATGTGATATTTAGTTTCCATGTCCAATAGATAAATTGTATTAACCTTCTTGTACTTTCAAATTTTTTTCAAAAACAGGTCTTATGCTGTCATCCCGCACAGACAGCCACAACACCTCTGAAGCGATAACGCCCACCACCCCAACATCCAGCAGTCAGAATCGCTTGGGTGGAGCACCTTCCTTAAACACAATTTCTGGCCTGGCCAGTGGTCCTGGTATGGAGCAGCTTAAAAGTGGAGGCTTGGTGGGGATGCTGGGACCTCAGCCTAAAGCTCCACGAGGCCGCAAGAAGATTAAAGCAGAAAACAACACGGGCCCCCTTCTGGTGCTGCCCTACCCCCTTCTGGCCTCAGGCCCTGACCAGGCAGTTACCATCGCCAAAGAGGGAAAAACATACAGGTCTGAACTCACTGGTATTAATGAATTTGATTATTTATGACCTTTATTACACCATAAAACTCTGACTGATTTCAAACCGTTTTTTCGAACAAGTCTTCCTTTTATTAGCCAAACAGATAGTCCTGTCCGAAACTCACACCATTGGTTGTTCCATTGGGCACGTTTACATTCACGTTCTTTCACTGATTATTTCAAATCACATGTAAACACAGTTTTATTGCTTTGTCATATTTTTTGAATAAGCTGATTTTTAGGAGTAATCAGCGTATTGGTATGCATGTAAACGGGCAAGTGTACCTGTGTCGGGCTGGTCGGGCTGCTCAAACAAACAGCAATGTTTTCATGAGTTTTTTTTCCAAGGAAAATGCACTATTTTGGAGAAATTAAGCTATAAATTAGTGTTGTCAAAACTACCGGTTCTTCGGTACCAAGTCGGTTCTAAAATAAAAATATGTTTCTGTAGTACCGAGCACCAACTTAATTCGTACCCGTACGCTGTTTGACTGACACACGACTTTTCAAATGCTCACATGCTTATTGAACGCATGCTCTGTTAATCCTTTTACATTGAAATGGACAATTAATCAAATTAAAATTGTGATACGTCCTAGTGTTGTTTATTAAACTGCTAAAGCCTGCAATCTATGTCTGCATTCGAGCTGCAAGCTTTAAATTAATGTGTGAAGCTGACTGCTGATACACTGGAAACTCCACAGACACTGAGAATCATTTGCGTTGTATCAGATGACAAAGCAGAGCACTCGTCCATTGTGAAGCGCACAGCACATGCAGACTATATATTTATATAATTAAATCACAGCATTTGAGCTTTGATGATCACACTGGGCCATGTAGCGAACTGTTTATCCATCAGAAGAACTGAAGCTTCTGTCAAAACCATGCATCAAAATAAAAGCATGATTCAAAATAAAAGCATGATTCAAAATAAAAGCTAGGCTCCTGAAATTGAAGAAATTGCAAAGAAACTGTAAAGTGAAATGTAATATTCCCTGTAGTAATAGTAATAATAATAAATACTGATTAATAAATAATAATAATAAATAAGCAATACATCACAAGCAAGAGTGCACTTATACTGAATAAAAGTTTGATAAAAAGAAATGCAATGGTATGTTGAAAGTAATTGTTCTATTTTTCACTTGTTAAAAGTTAAGTTATAAGAATTAATTTGATTGGACACCATTTTGATGATGAAATAAAATTAAACTTTAAAACATGGAGTTCTGGAAAATTATTTAAAAAAACAATGAAAAAAGGATTTGGAGGAAAAAATAAAACAGATTTCAGTAGGGCCCTACTTAAAAACACTAAAGCAATGCATACTAAATTGAGAAACACTTGAAGGAAACATGCATTTCTTTTTTTTTTTTTCATTTATTATTTACACAAATTTAACTTTAAATTGACAAAATGAGTGCGTTCAATAGCACATTACCATATTAGCATATTTTTTGCTGTGGTATCGAGAACCATGAAATTTCACTGATATCGGTACCAACTACTGAAATTTTAAATACAAATAATTTACTTATTGTTGTCTCTGAAAATTAAACTGGGATAGGAGAAAGTATTTAAATAAAAAAAAAAACTTATATTACACACTTCACCTTTAATTGCGATAATTAAATAAGACCTTTCTTTTTTGTGCTTTAACACTCTTGTAGTGTTTGGGTCAATTTTGACCCAAATCCATTTTGTTTCTTAAAAATTTAATCTTTTGAGGGTTGTGACATGAGGGTTGGTGACTTTTCCTAAGTTTGCCATCCTAACACACATTTTTTTTGCAGTGGATCCAATGAGTTTTGGCCACATGACAAAAAAAGTCACACACGTAGTGTTCACGGGTCAAATTTGACCCACATAGGAAATGAATGGGCGAGGCCAAAAAACAGAGCAATTTTTTGTGGAATTTGTCTGTCAAATCAATAAATCAGACACAATGCTGAAAACACACGGACAGTAATGAAGGGGTGACACCACAGTACATCCACAATAGAGACACACTGCTTGCACACACACACACAAACACACAGAGGTATGAACAGGTGGGGCTAAGACAAGATACAATTACAAAAATATACATTACCATTTTTTATTAAGTTTGTCAAATGAAATAAATAAATCAGCCACAATGCAGACCACACACACACACAGAAATGAACAGGTGACATTACAGTACATCCACAATACAGAACACACCACTCGAACACACACACACACACATATGTTGGTACTCCTATCATTATGAGGACTCTCCATAGACATAATGATTTTTATACTGTACAAACTATTTATTCTGTACAAACTATTAAATTGTTTAGTATGGTTTTTTTTAAGCTGTTTGAATAACGGGGACACTAGGGATGTCATCATAAACCACCTTTATAGCATAATACCCTCGTAAACCACCAAAACACACACACAGAAATGAGTGGGTGAGAATAACACAAGGCACACATGCACTCTCTCTCTCTCTCTCTCTCTCTCTCTCTCTCTCTCTCTCACACACACACACATTCTCATACTGTATCAAGTATGAACTTGAAAAAGTTTAGGTCTTCACTGAATTGAAAATAACATAAAATGTGCTTATTTTATATGAAAATGGATGGTGTAAGTTAGTAATTTAGAGGTAAATAGGCCTAAATACCATAAAATCCCCCCCAAAATACATAAATGTAGTGTTTTACCTTACTGATGATGAACACTACTCAAGGGTTAAGAGCAGAATGTGGAATGAGGATGATGTTTATAAAGTAATTCCGTTTTTGCTTTTTATGCAGGTGTAAAGTGTGTCCGCTTACTTTCTTCAACAAGTCAGAGATGCAGATTCATTCCAAGTCCCACACGGAGGCCAAACCCCATATGTGCCCTCACTGTTCCAAGTCCTTTGCCAATGCCTCGTACCTAGCACAGCACTTACGTATTCACTTAGGCATCAAGCCTTACCACTGCTCCTATTGTGAGAACTCCTTCCGCCAGTTATCACACCTCCAACAGCATACCAGGTAAGGAGAACTCAAGAGTATGCAGAAAACCCTCTAGTGTATGTCCAATTGAAAACTATAGGACCATTTTAAAGTTGTAATGTTAATTTACTGTATATGTTATTGTTTTTAAGGATTCATACTGGTGACAGACCATATAAATGTGCCCATCCTGGATGTGAAAAGGCATTCACACAACTCTCAAACCTACAGGTGAGGACAGCATTAGGATAGCTAGGGAATGAATATACTGGGCGGTAGATGTCCATAGGTAATGTAATGAACTAAACTTGTGGTTACTCTGCTAAGACACCTGTGTGAACTGACTTCATACATCCACTAAAAATATATTTTGTTTTCTAATGATATTTTGTTGTCTAATGCAAGGACATTCAGACATTTTTAAGTTTGGCTTAAGTGTCCAAATACTTTTTGGGGGCCACTGTATACAGTATAGCAGCCAGTATGTTTTATATCCAATTATGTGTTTGATTCTTCACAAGTGCTAAGCTTTCTACTCCTCCATTCCTTTTCTTGTTCAGTCTCACCAGAGGCAACATAACAAAGACAAGCCATATAAATGTCCAAACTGCTATCGGGCTTACATGGACTCAGCCTCCTTACAGATCCATCTCTCTGCACATGCCATCAAAAACGCTAAATCTTACTGTTGCAGCATGTGCGGTCGCGCATACACCTCAGTGAGTACAGACCACATTCGAGACACATATCAGAAACTGTTCCCTTGTCTTAAAGGCACAGTTCACCCAAAAATGACAGTTCTGTCATCATTTACTCACCCTAATGTTGTTCCAAATCCATATGATTTTCTTTCTTCTGTGGAACACAAAAGGAAATGTTAGGCAGAATGTCAGCTAGGCAGAATGTCAGCCACAGTCACCATTCATGTAGATCTGTGTCTTTTTTGCAATACATTGAAGTGAATGGTGACTGAGGCTAAAGGCCAAAGTATACTGGGGTTGTCCATGTTGCTGATCGCTCCACGCACAGTATGCGTGACGCAGATTTTGTCATTGGCACAGTCTGCGCAAGACTCGTCCTCGTTTGTGTGCATCGTCAGCGCATGCGCCTTCCATTGACTGTACTAAAAGAGTATCACAAAGCAGTCATAGTCCGCATAAGTCAAACGCGCTCATATACGCTCACGGTCAAAAAAGTATACTTTGAAAGGCAACACGGTGACCGATCCAATATATACTCAGGCCTTAACATAGTAAGTCAAATGGGTTGAGTAAAATTATGACATCATTTTCATTTTAGGTGAACTATCCCTGCCTGGTGCTATTACGTTTCAAACACATATTATAACACTATCATGTTTCCTGTCTTGTTTTTCAGGAGACATACCTTATGAAGCACATGTCCAAACACACCGTGGTTGAACATCTTGTCAGTCACCATTCCCCACAGAGAACAGAATCTCCGAGCATCCCTATACGTATTTCACTTATTTGAGCTTCCTCCTGCTTGTTTTTCTTCCATTTAAAAGGTATTTTGTGCACCGTGCTGGTCTTCCATTGAAAATAAAGGAAGAAAGTTGGTGCCCAGCTCCGTAGACCTTGGAGGACATTCGAGTCTGTCATTGTCTTTGCCCCTTTAGCTGTTTAGTGAAACTAAGCATTCAGGCCACAGACTTGGCAACTGCTGTCTGAATTGAATTGTCCATGGCAACAAGAACAGACAGCAGTCTAAGGATTTGACTGAGTATTTCAAAACAGGAGCTTCATTTTGATCATTTTAATATTTTGTTTCAAAGGTGTGTAAGGGAGACTTCCAAAAATAACCTTAAAGCACTTTTTCCGCCTCGTTGTTTTGTCTCAAAGTAGAATGAATCTTCTCAGAATGGGGGCAAATTTCTCGCTTTTGGCAGCTATGAGATTTCTACCTTTGTTTTAGAAAGTAAGATGGCTGTTTGTTGGTTTCTGTCTTCACTTTGCCTCCTTGTCATTTTTATTATTATTTTTTTTTTTACAGGGTAGTGCGTTTTATTTTTCTGTGGATGTGACACTTCTTCCCCTTTAAGCTTCTTTTATGAGGAATATGAGGTCATAGTTGAAAATTTAAAGGATTGTTACATTCTTGTGTGCCACGATGTGGCATCTGTTATTTGGAAAGGTCAATTTTCAAACTGAACTTGTGGCTAGGATTTAAAAGTGTCAATAAGACTCACTCTCTAAAATATGTAGTTGTGTTAATTACATCATATTTGTTTTACTTAAGTTTTTTGTGGCAAGGCCTTTATTGTGCAATGCCATGGAAATCTAGATTATGCCTCCCTTCCAATCACAGTATTAGAGGAAAAAGTGTCCTTTTTGTCATTGATTTATTTAAATGGCATGGCAACGGCAATCATTGCAGCATGACAATGCCCATTGAATGTGGTTATGTCATGACGTAGCAGAAGAAGTGTTACATGGGATAAGTGTCATTGAATCATACATGTTCAGAGTGTAACATGTGCCCTCTAAAGTCTACCAAGTGTTAATTACAACTATTCCTCCCCTGAGATGAGCAATGCAAAAGCACCTTGAGACCATTAACTCACACCTTTGGATAGCTAAAAGTGTACATGGGTTTTTTAAGATTATGACCAAATAGCACTTGCCTTATTTGTGGTTGAATTGTTTTAACTTGTAGGGTTAGAAAACATAGAATTTGTAACACCAAAACAGGTGTGTTTGAAGAACAGAATAAAGTGGAGCCTAATCTTAAAATGTCACAATCAAAAAATGTGTAAATTTAGTCACATTTGAATGTAGTCAAGTTCTTTTCCAACAGTGTATTTTCTGTTTCAGCTCATCCAAAAGAATTAATTCTGTAAATCCAGTATGCTTAACAGCTGTTTTGTTTATACATGTTATAACGAGCATAATCAGCACATAAGCTGATTAATCAGATTTTTTTAAATAATGGACAGCAATTCAAAATGCTCCCTGAATCGAAGCACATGGTCTATTGAAATGTCATCATACACGCAATGTGATCATTGCAGTTGATTTGTTTTATGTGGTCAACAGGCCACAACACTGTTGCTCTAGAACATTAATTTACTTTTGTGTTCATGTATACCAGTCATTTGTTAAGCTTATTGTGATCTATTCATGTATACATAAGAACTTTTTTGTTTTTGTTTGCAAAGGACCAATTGTTCCTCTCAAATATTCTCAAAATCCCTAAAATATATATAACTTCCGATTTTATTTATATATGTTGGTAATTTATTCCATAATAAATGGTTTACCTGGTCAAACAGGATTTTTTGTTTTGTTTTTAAGTTAACGTGGAAATGGAAATGTAATCAGTATCACAATTTTAGATAACAGCAAGTTGATGAGGATCTATTTCTTGGTGTTTTTTTTAAAGAGGACTACAAAACCTCAGCTCTTGTCTGTTACTGCAAGGTTGCCAGGAATAGATTATTGTATTACAGTATAATCAACTCAAGTTCTCCCTAAATCAATAAGACGTGTACATTTACTATAAAATATTCCTGTATTCATTAATAGTGCAAAGGTTTTAGAAACTGTACTGTGTTCATTTTTGTATCAGTATATTTCAACGTATTAAAATAATGTTTTCTGTAAGTACTGATCATTGTTTTTATAGACATCCTTGTCAATTTAATGTCTACGCCTTAATTTTGATCATCATTGAAAGAGGTTTCTTTCTCTTTTTTCCCCTCAATGTCAGTGTTTTTCAGTATTCAGTTTTCTTAAGCCTTTTTTCCACATGGAACCCAGTAATCTTTATTAATTAACTTTGAACATGTATTACGTAAAACATTGTTAAATATGTCCTGAAATAATTCAAGTTTTCCTTTATCTTGCTTTGTCGTTCCATATAAAGTTTTTGTTTAATAAGCACAGACAAGACTGATAGATGAATTAAGAAAATATCAATGTCAAGAACACTTTGTATCTCTATCTTTTTCATTAAATTCAGACTGTTACACCTGAGCCTGTTTTTTCTTTTTTGTTGTTGTTGTTGTTGTTATTGTTTTGTTTTTAAGAATGAGTCAAATGATCTGTTGGTGATTCTGTTAACATTGTAGGCATGCAGTTTTTGACACACTGATGATAGAAACACATATGTAGAGTTGTCATGGACATGCTAGCGAGTGAACCCAAGGAATCAAAATAAGTTCAGACTATCATGTGACACTTTTAAATACAAACTTCAGGGCGTCATTAAAGGCAAAGCAGGATTCTGTTATCTAGTAATGTATACAATGTATCTTCGGAACTAGCAACTGTGTGATTGCTATATTTTGCAGAACTAGAATAAAGTGGCGTCTCTTACATACAAAACACCATACTGCATTGCAGGCCAGACTCTGCACAAAACAGCATAAAAACATCAAATATTAAGGTTTGAAAGAAATAGTAGCCTATTTAGTGTGGATGTTGTTTACTCGAAATAACGCACAACCTACTAGTGTGGATACAATAGCCACTTAAACTGTTGGGCCCGGCCTATTTATTAACATACATTGTCGTCAATAATTAACAGTGGATATTAAGTCCACATATCCTCAGTGAAATTGCAAATTTTGCAATATAAAGCCAAAAAAAATTAGACAAAAATCATACATTGTCCATTTTTTTATGTGACCCCTACAAACAACATTCAAGAGAAAAACAAACTGATAATTCTTGGGAAAAGTAATTGAAATTAAACCGCAACACCCTGGTTGTCTAAGTTCGGTAAAGTTGGATATAATTCACAGATTCGAACTTCCCGGATTAATAACAAACACGCGAAACGATGTTAAAATTGATCTCTGCGTTCAACCGGCTGTGAGACGAGTGCGCAGGGACCGTCAATAAAGTGCAACACCGAAAAGCGATTCTACAAAAATATTAAATAACTTCACTCTTACGAAGTGTAGTGTCACCAAAATCACTTCACACACCAGTGGTCTCCTGCTGGATATACTACAACACTTAGTTTGGAGAAATATGTTTTTCATAATTTTGGGGAATTTTCATTAGGAAAAATATGCAATAACTTTACTCTTATACAGTGTAGTGCCATCAAATTAAGTTCACACATCAACAGGAGACCACTGATGTGTGAAGTGATTTTGGTGACACTACATTGTTTAAGAGTGAAGTTACTGAATACTTTTTCATAATAAAGATTCCCCAAAAGCTTTTTTCCTTAACTAAGTGTTGTAGTACAACCAACAGCACACCACTGTGTGAACTATTTTTCCTAATAAAAATTCCCCCAAATTATGAAAAACATATTTCTCCAAACTAAGTGTTGTAGTATATCCAGCAGGAGACCACTGGTGTGTGAAGTGATTTTGGTGACACTACACTTCGTAAGAGTGAAGTTATTTAATATTTTTGTAGTATCGCTTTTCGGTGTTGCACTTTGTTGACGGTCCCTGCGCACTCGTCTCACAGCCGGTTGAACGTGGAGATCAATATTATTTGTCCAGCTCGTTTTGATGAAAATTAGGTTGTAGCTCATTGTCTACCTTACTACGGTTTGAAAGAGGCGTCGTTTGTGTTTTAACATCGTTTCGCGTGTTTGTTATTGATCCGGGAAGTTCGAATCTGTGAATTATATCCAACTTTACCGACTAAATAAGCTTCTATCCACTGTATTGTCCATGCATGGTGTAATCATTGATGTACCTGGGTCAGTGGTGGCATTTTAAATTATATTTCAATGTGTGGTTTATGAAGGTTAAGTTTCGCAATTTTTTATTTTATTTTTTTAAATTTAGTCTCAGATTGACAATCAAACAGAACCCTTGAAAATAAGTTTATTAAGAAAATACATGCTTTGTCAATGTGTACCTCGTACACTGATGCCATTCGCAGTTCCAGGAGCCCTATATTAATATGTTGTGAAAGTTGCATCCTAAGATTGTATAGCAGCAGGATACAATGCTCACATTATATACAGGCACTACTGCAGGATCCGGATACCTCTGCCACAGTTCAAAATGATATTACAATAGTTCTCCTCTACATCAGCTGATTTTGCTCCCAGATCACAGGTTATTACAGTCTCTGAGGACTACAAATAAACAGAGAGTGCGAAGAAATCATTGAACAGACTACATAATCTATAACTCCTTATAAAAAGGATGTGAAAACATTAACTGAGCACCAACTCACATACTCTATAAACTAACTCCAGAAAAGAAGATATAATGAAAGCCTTAATATGTATTTGTCTTTACACAGTGAACTAAACCAATCTTATGTAACACCGATATTGTCTCGACAAGTATGACCATCCCAGTGTCCATTACGGACAAATGCAAGGGGTTTAACTGCACTTCTCTCAACATCAATAACATTTGCAATCTAATGACATTTAGACCAGATCTCAATAAAACAAAAACACTCTTGATTTCCAATACTTAATGCTTATCAAAAGGCAATAGTGCATTTCAGTTGTAAACACATGCAGATTTTACCGTCTTAACATCAGATTAATAGTGCTTTAAGTGCTTCTCTATTGATGTACCTTTGGGTAAATGTATAACACAAGGTAAATGTGTATGTATGTGTATATATATATATATATATATATGGCATCTTACAGATTTGCCACAGAAAATGTATACTTTTCCTGGTCTCTGGGCAAACAGTAAAATCAGAACTGGCCAATGACAAGGCTATTTTGACTATAGCATTTGAAATCTCAGGCATCTCGATCTCAGACTCGATGTGAGCCACAAAGGCAATGCAAGTGAATTCAGCCAAGCTGTAATGAGACTGTGTATTAATTCATGTGTTCATACTCCTGTTAACAAAATAAATGGGGAAATAAAATGTGGGATAGTTCACCCAGAAATCTAAACTCTGTCATCATTTATTCACCCTTATGTTTTTCCAAACCTGTATGACTTTCTTTTGTGGAACAAAAAAGAAGATATTTAGTAGAATGTTAAAGCCACTATTTTCCATTCAGTTAAATTGGATGAGGACCACGGACAGCTGATGACACAATACACATTCATTGTTTGGAAAAGAGTGGCTTGAACATCCTGCTAGATAACTCCTTTTGTGTTTAATGAAGAAAGAAAGTCATATGGGTTTGGAATGACATGAGGGCGAGTACGGTAAATGATGACAATTTTCATTTTAGGGTGAACTATCCCTTTAAGACATGAAACAGTCATGTGTGCCACAGTTAGAAACCATTTCTTGAGTGAGTTTTTTAACCAAATCTATCCATCTGCAGCTCGCTTGCATTATTTTTAAGCCTAAACTAGCCAGTGACTTGTCAGATTTACAGTTGGCAAACTTTGTAATGGCATTTCACAAAGACAAACTCTCCTAGGTCTCATCATTGGTGACACTGAGACCCTCTTCATGCTCCAATCTGGTGTTAGGAGCCACAGGGGAGGTCACATTCAGGTATCCTATCTCAGTGGACTGTAAAACGGGCACAGGCGAGGAGATCTCCAAGCTCTTCACTCCAGACTCGCACACTTTGACTTTGCGAATGGCATCCAATATTCCCCATGAGTCACAGAGTCCAGGCTTTGGACTAGAGCAGGATGTTACAATGGAAAATGTTAACATTTGTTTTGTGACAAGCACTGTGTATATTGTTACACTGACAATGACGAAATATCTGAATTATACCAGGGAGTCGATGTCCACAATAGGCCATCAGGATGAGCTCCACAAGGAAACATTTTCTTGACCTCCTAAGACAAAAATCCCCAAAATCCAAACATAACTTTCATAATCAGAATTATTATTATTATTTTTTTATTAATCTCTGATCAACAAATCTGTACCTCAACAGTACACACCGACTGAAGGTTTCTCAAAGCACGGTCTAGAATTCCTATTTGATTGGCCAGTGTGAGGATTTTTTCCTGCAGCTGATTATTCTCCATCTCTAGGAATTTAACCCTAAGAGAGACCAGAACAAAGAGAACGTTAGTACTTTCCTCTACTTTCTTGTCAAGTGCAGAAGAGTGCTCAAGATCTTTGCCTTCAGTTTCAGTTTAGTTTACTTCAGTTAATTTTATTAATGCCCACAGGGATATTACAAGTAGGACAACAAAAGTGCTTCTGAACACAGGAAATGGACAGAACATCATAAAATATAATAAACACATAACATTAAAAATCTTAAGGCTGAAGTGTGTAAACTCTGCAGAAGGAATTGCAAAAAAGTTTTCAAACACTCTCCCAGTCTTCCATTAGTCGAGCAAACAGACAGTACCACCCCCAATCTCAAGCAACTGGTTGAGCCAATGTTTCTATGTCAGGCTAGTTGGAATGCTCAAACAGAGCAATGTTTTGGGAGCACCACAGAGTTGGGGGAAAACTTATATTTCACCTTTAAGACCACACAAATGCATGACATTTAACCCTTCAATATTGTGCAGCATTAACAATACAGAGTAAAATAAATGAATAAAAAGTCTATTAAACGTGTTAATTAAGTTTGATTAATTCTATAAAAAACATAGCATAAAAATTAACACAATGAATCATTCCTCGGGACGATAAGGAACAGGGCTAGGAATCGAAAGGAAATTTATGATTCCGGTTCAGAGTCCTTAAAGGTTCCAGTAACGATTCCAGTAAATCTTTTAGTACCTTTTTTTCCCCAAAAATATTTATTTGGAAATAAGAAATGCAATTTCAGAGACAGTTTAGACTGTGTTATGTAGCCTGTATTTCAGGCTTGTGAGACTTCAACAGTTCTTTTTTTTTTTTTGTGATTATAATTTTTTTATTGATTCATATATTAAACAAAGAAAAGCAAAATATATACAAACAGAATCAATACTTAACCCCCACTATTGCTTTTGTCTTTAAGACCAAGCCTATACAATCAGAATCAGAATGAGCTTTATTGCCAAGTACACTTTCACATACAAAAAATTTGTCTTGGTGAAAGGAGCTTCCAGTGCACAACAATACAAAACTGCAACAAGACAGAGATAATAATAATAATTTAAAAAAATTATAATTATTATTGAATAAAAATAAATAAAAATTGAATAGAAAATAAAGTATATATATACAGGTGCATCTCAATAAATTAGAATGTCATGGAAAAGTTCATTTATTTCAGTAATTCAACTCAAATTGTGAAACTCGTGTATTAAATAAATTGAATGCACACAGACTGAAGTAGTTTAAGTCTTTGGTTCTTTTAATTGTGATGATTTTGGCTCACATTTAACAAAAACCCACCAATTCACTATCTCAAAAAATTAGAATACATCATAAGACCAATAAAAAAAACATTTTTAGTGAATTGTTGGCCTTCTGGAAAGTATGTTCATTTACTGTATATGTACTCAATACTTGGTAGGGGCTCCTTTTGCTTTAAATACTGCCTCAATTTGGCGTGGCATGGAGGTGATCAGTTTGTGGCACTGCTGAGGTGGTATGGAAGCCCAGGTTTCTTTGACAGTGGCCTTCAGCTCATCTGCATTTTTTGGTCTCTTGTTTCTCATTTTCCTCTTGACAATACCCCATAGATTCTCTATGGGGTTCAGGTCTGGTGAGTTTACTGGCCAGTCAAGCACACCAACACCATGGTCATTTAACCAACTTTTGGTGCTTTTTGCAGTGTGGGCAGGTGCCAAATCCTGCTGGAAAATGAAATCAGCATCTTTAAAAAGCTGGTCAGCAGAAGGAAGCATGAAGTGCTCCAAAATTTCTTGGTAAACGGGTGCAGTGACTTTGGTTTTCAAAAAACACAATGGACCAACACCAGCAGATGACATTGCACCCCAAATCATCACAGACTGTGGAAACTTAACACTGGACTTCAAGCAACTTGGGCTATGAGCTTCTCCACCCTTCCTCCAGACTCTAGGACCTTGGTTTCCAAATGAAATACAAAACTTGCTCTCATCTGAAAAGAGGACTTTGGAACACTGGGCAACAGTCTAGTTCTTCTTCTCCTTAGCCCAGGTAAGACGCCTTTGACGTTGTCTGTGGTTCAGGAGTGGCTTAACAAGAGGAATACGACAACTGTAGCCAAATTCCTTGACAAGTCTGTGTGTGGTGGCTCTTGATGCCTTGACCCCAGCCTCAGTCCATTCCTTGTGAAGTTCACCCAAATTCTTGAATCGATTTTGCTTGACAATCATAAGGCTGCGGTTCTCTTGGTTGGTTGTGCATCTTTTTCTTCCACACTTTTTCCTTCCACTCAACTTTCTGTTAACATGCTTGGATACAGCACTCTGTGAACAGCCAGCTTCTTTGGCAATGAATGTTTGTGGCTTACCCTCCTTGTGAAGGGTGTCAATGATTGTCTTCTGGACAACTGTCAGATCAGCAGTCTTCCCCATGATTGTGTAGCCTAGTGAACCAAACTGAGAGACCATTTTGAAGGCTCAGGAAACCTTTGCATGTGTTTTGAGTTGATTAGCTGATTGGCATGTCACCATATTCTAATTTTTTGAGATAGTGAATTGGTGGGTTTTTGTTAAATGTGAGCCAAAATCATCACAATTAAAAGAACCAAAGACTTAAACTACTTCAGTCTGTGTGCATTGAATTTATTTAATACACAAGTTTCACAATTTGAGTTGAATTACTGAAATAAATGAACTTTTCCACAACATTCTAATTTATTGAGATGCACCTGTATATATGTATATATATATATATATATATATATACACACACACACACACACACACACACACACACATATACATATGCATACATACATATATACATACAGACACACACATACATACGTAGTGCAAAACTAAATACAAATCTGTTATATATAGTGCAAGGGAATGTAATGGCAGAAGAGTTTGGATGTGTTGGACATACAATCTAGAGGGGGTCCAATAGACTCTATGTAAAATCTTGAATTGCATAAGGCGAACTCTTGCATCTCTAGATGCAGTTTTTATGTTTTTTAGAATCCTAGCCCACACTCCCTCCTCCAATACCAAGTTTATATCTTTCTCCCATAATCTTTTGATAGAAGTTAATGCTCCGACCCCCAGACTATGAATTAGTAGCGAGTAATACACTGATGCCTCATGACCTTTTCCAAAAGCAGTAATCACCACTCCCAGAGTGTCTGCTGCTTTAGTGGGGTGTATGCTACTAGGGATGTGCACGAATAGTCGAATACTCGAGTATTCGTTCTGAAATAATTATTCAAAAAGTAAAAACACTATTCGAATTTTGCAAAGTTTTGCTTTGCCGGCCATATATAGATTGAGATGCATGTTAAATCCTGAACACACAAACTAAAACTGGCAGTTATAACAGAATGCACTGGGTGGCGCTGTTGAGTGTGGACACAAGTTGATCACATTTGATGAGCAAACCATTTTGTCAGTACATTTAGATGGACACCAAAAAGCGGGTTATTGCGATGTGGCTTACTGCCAGGGTTGGGAGGGTTACTTTTGAAATGTATTCCACTACAGATTACAGAATACATGCTGTAAAATGTCATTTGTTATGTATTTCGTTTCATTATTCAAGGTCAGTAACGTATTCTAAATACTTTGGATTACTTCTTCAGCACTGGTAGATTTTTTCACTTGTTTTGACTATAAAAACTCTGCCAGTACAGTAAGACAAAATACACATGTTAAAAATACATTCTCTGAAAAACCTAAATATCTTATGCAGTGCTGTTTCTAAAACAAGATAAATAAAACTGTTCTTGTTTTAAGGATTTTTAGATATTTTTACAGAAAAACAATACAAAAATTATTATCAAGAATATGATTTTTGCCCTAATATCAAAGGTCTTACTAGAAAAAAAGAAATTATGATCTAACATGAATTTTCTTGATAAAAAATATGATCGTGCCTGGTAACGTGCATGTAAAATGGCTAGAAATAGCATTTTAACTTAGTGTAAAGCTGACAATTTACACAAGGTTTATTTCTATTTCTTCTGCTCCAAACTTACTTCAAACTTACTTCTCTGTCTGTTAGAATGAATGTAACACATCATAAGAAAGTGTTTCACCGCTGTTCAAATGCACTTTGGATCGCATCATTTATATGTATAAATGTTTTCCATCTGAAAGGACTAAATATTAAATGAAACAAATACAAATTACAATAAAATGCAAAGTAATCTCTTCAGTAATCAAAATACTTTTTGAATGTAACTGTATTCTAATTACCAATGATTTAAATTGTAACTGTAGTGGAATACAGTTACTTATATTTTGTATTTTAAATAAGTATTCCCGTTACATGTATTCCGTTACTCCCCAACCCTGCTTACTGTGAGAAAGCTGGGTTCCTGTTTAAATGTACTGTATAAGCGATGTGCTCTTTACTCCCATAAATGTGCAGCTTGACAGAAAGCAGCGTCCCTGTAACAACCTAATCCCCGCGACGCTTCTGTAAACAACAAACAAGGCATCCGAGAAAGACTGCTAGCTGAGGTAAGGGACATTCCATCATTTAAACTGGCATTTACAAATGAGTATAGTTTACTGAGCATGTGGATATGCTTGTTTTTCTCAATATGGAGACCAACTGGTCCTCAGTATCCTCTGTGGGCATAGCTTGGGAGGCACTTAAGGCGGTTCTTAGTGGTCGGATCATAAAGTATGCCTCATTCATCAAAAAATCCAAAGCACGAGAACTTGTGGAGTTGGAAGGGAATATTAAAAGTGCAGAGGCAGAGCTGAAGCGCCGAATGTCATCTGATGGCCTCAGAGAATTGACCTGATTGAAATATAGATATAATACTATTTTGTCGCAGAAAGTGGAGTTTTGGTTATTCAGGGCAAGACAGTCATACTTTGAGTCGGGGGACAAAGCAGGAAAACTTTTGGCTAGATATATAAAGCAATGGTTTTTCTACCATTCCCACAATGAAATCTGCTGGTGGTGAAATATTTACCTCGGCCATTGATATTAATAATGCTTTTAAAGAATTCTACCTTGATCTCTATAGTTCCACGTCTTCGTCTACCGATGAAGATATTAGAAAATTTGTGGAACCACAAGAACTCCCTAAATTGACGACTGAACAAAATAATTCTTGATTCTGAGATAACCTTGGAGGAGCTTGATGAGGTAATTAAGGCCCTGCTTACAGGCAAGGCTCCGGGGCCTGACGGCTTTGCTGCTGAGTTTTTCAAATCTTATGCTACAGAACTGGCTCCACTTTTGTTAGAAGATTATATGGAATCATTAAAGAATGGAAAGCTCCCGCCAACCATGACACAAGCCCGGATCAGTCTGATTCTTAAAAAGGACAAAGATCCAAGCGAGTGTAAAAGTTACCATCCAATTTCCCTGATCCAGTTAGATGTAAAAATTTTGTCAAAAATTCTGGCTAACCGATTAAGT
This sequence comes from Myxocyprinus asiaticus, assembly GCF_019703515.2. Lineage (NCBI taxonomy): Eukaryota > Metazoa > Chordata > Actinopteri > Cypriniformes > Catostomidae > Myxocyprinus > Myxocyprinus asiaticus. Next base: position 19,817,894 of record NC_059371.1, on the reverse strand, counting down.
AAAGTTATGACATCACTTACACATATAGATCAGGTGGGGTTTATTCTGGTAGCCCTTCTGATAACATTTCATCAATATCATGTGGTCAGAAGCGAATTATCAATCTCTGGTCGCTGCCGTCTCACTTGACGCCGAAAAGGCATTTGATATGGTAGAATGGGATTATTTTTTTAAGATTTTGAAAATGTATGGGTTTGGGAGTACTTTTATTGGTTGGATTAAGTTACTATATAGACAACCTGTAGTAGCGGTACTAACAAATGGACTAATTTCAGATTATTTTACTCTGGATAGGGGCACCCGGCAGGGTTGCCCTCTTTCCCCATTATTGTTCTGTCTTGCCCTGGAACCATTAGCAGCTGTGATAAGAAAGGAGGATGATTTTCCAGGGGCGATTGCGGGAGGTGTGGCACATAAGCTTCTGCTTTATGCAGATTATATTTTATTATTCGTCTCCGACCCCACTAGATCTATGCCTTGCCTCCACAGAATTATTAGTTCCTTTTCCAAGTTCTCAGGATACAAAGTCAATTGGTCTAAATCCGAAGCTTTGGCTTTGACAGCATACTGTCCAGTAACGGCTTTCCAGCCGGGCGCCTTCCAGTGGCCCGAACAGGGCATTAAGTATTTGGCAAACTAACCAGAGAAGTTAAATCACACCCCGTTATTTCACATTTGCACTCAGTATGGACAAAAGTGTTCAGATTGTTTAATTCAGATATTTATCTAAATGTTGCCTCGAGCCTATGGCTAAACCCCGAACTATGCATTAATAAGTCCCCTTTTTGTTGGTCTGAGTGGATTGCGAGGGGGGTTAATACACTCGGTGATCTTTATGAGAGTGGTGTAATGAAATCCTTTGAAAATTTGGTTCAATATTTTGGGATCCCCACATCTCAGTTTTTTAGGCATCTTCAGCTACGACACTTGCTCTGTACTATTTTTGGGAATAGCATACACCCCCCTAGAGCGGCAGATACTCTGGGAGAGGTGATTTCTGCTTTTGGAAAAGGCCATGAGTCATCAGTGTATTACTCCTTATTAATTCAGAGTCTGGGGGACAGAGTCTCAACCACTCTCAAAAGATTATGGGAGAGGGATTTAGACCTGGAATTGGAGGAGGGAGAATGGGCTAGGATTTTAAAAAACATAAAAACTGCATCTAGAGATGCAAGGTTGCGCCTTATACAATTCAAGATTTTACATCGGTTCTATTGGACCCCCTCTAAATTGTATAGGCTTGGTCTTAAAGACACACCTACCTGCTGGAGATGCCAATCAGAGTATGGAGATTTAACCCATGTCTTTTGGGGGTGTGTTGAAATTCAAAAGTTTTGGTTAAAGGTGTAGAGTCTGGTATGTGAGGTGTTAGGTATTCAGGTATTATTCTGCCCCAGACTCTGTATCTTGGGTGATGGGGCGGTCATTGACATTGTAAGTAGACACATAAAGAATTGGGTCTTAACCAGTGTCATGATCGCCAGGCAGATCATTTTGAGGGGCTGGAGGTTGGCTGGAGCACCCTCTTTTCAGGAGTGGTGCTCAGAGATGGGAAGGGTTGCGGCCTTTGAGGAAGTTACATTCAGAGGAACAGGGAGGTATAAAGTGTTCGTGGAGAAATGGGGCGGGTATTTGTCATTTGTGGATGTGTGATTATTGTTATTGTGTTTTTTTTATTTGTTTATTTATTTATTTTTTATGTATTGTTTTTGTATGTGTGTGCATGTGTCTCTATGTCATTTAAGACCACTGTTATGTTGCTGGGGTTAGGGTGGGATTGGGATGGGGAGGAGTAATAGTTGTGGTTAAGTTTGATTCTATGTATATATGTTTTGTTTTATGAGGTACATTTATGTGAAGCAATAAAAATTGTTAATCTGAAAAAAAAAAAAAGATAATTCCATTCTACCATATCAAATGCCTTTTCGGTGTAGGGCTTTACCGGTTGTTTAGATCAGTGTTACTATCAGAAATAATTAATAATTATTTCTGTAGTTATTAATTAATATTTAAATTAATTAATTGGATCTAACTCATTAAAACCTCATATGGGGCTCCAGTAAATGTAGTGTGCTACGTTTAGGAGCAAGTTTGGTTATTAGCAATAATTAATAATTATCAAAGATAATTACTAATTATTAAAATCAATAGAACATTGATGAGAATCAATGTTAGCTTTTTTTAATGCTTTAAAATCAAAAATTATCAAAGATAATCGTTAATTGTTAACATCGATGAAACATTAATTAAAATTAACACTAGCTTATTGATCATTCAAATTCAACAATCATCAAAGATAATTGTCAATTATCAAAAATCAATAGAGTATTAATAAGGATTAACATTGACAGGGCACCACCCTGGAATTAGGGACTAATAACCAAATAGTAAAACAGTCTCAATATTAGATTGTTTTCTTAGGAAAATCAGCATCCGAAGAATATCGATTTTCAGGAAAAAAAACAATGAATGAAGGTTTGAATCCGAGCACTGACATCCCGTCAGCATGACACAGGCGTATGCAAAACAAACCAAAACCCTTCTCTTTGTAATATAAACAAAAGTTTATTTATGCAGTAATATCAATTAATAATTAATACAATGCAGTCAATAAACTTCCGACTTACAACTACAAACTAAACAGTATATAGTTCTATAACACATAGGGTGTGTGTGTGTGTGACAGTGTGTGTGTAAGGAGGGACACGCACAAAATAGCGGACGTGACTCTCGTGGAGAGTATGTCACGCGAGACTTCCGGCCAGGGAATATGACCGCGAATGGGGGCGGAGATGGCGTCTACCAGTTACCGCGTGTATCCGCTTGTACGATAGCTTAGGGACAAAGCTGGGCTTTAGCATTTAAGCTATCTACGAGCCAAAATGTGTGCCAGAATGTTTGTGAGGGTTCGCGTGCCTGCATGTGTGTGTGTGTGTGTGTGTGTGTGTGGTTAGTACGAGAGAGAGAGAGAAGTGACAGCCCTAAGCTGATTTCGCAATCGTGGGAGAGAAAACAGCTGTTTAGTTCATCGCTTAGAGACGCGGTGGACGGCTCGTAAACAGTCCCGCGTACTTTGACTATTTAGTGGATGAACTCAGTTGCTGTCTCACCCGCGATGGTGAAATTTGCACAACAATCCAATTTGGTTGGACCACAATACAGCAAAACAAATTCCTGATAATTAATACCCTGAGTATTAATAATGAGCGGACATGGCGGTCCGTAAACTGTACAAGCAAAAACCTTGAAACACAAGAATAACACACTATAATATTCTATCTCTGCCCAGACGTAACCTCTTACTTGAATCACACGAGGACACAGGTAGAATGTGTTTTCCTCTGTCCTTTAACTTTGACCCGGTTCTTTGAGGCTCGGGTGATGACGGGAGGCCGTTTCCTCGCTCTGTCGGCGGGCGGTACGGCTGTTGATTCTCGGCGGGCTGGCGGAGAACTCAGAAATGTCGACTTGATTGAAGATGGAAGAGAAATCTTTAATCTCTTCACTTCTGTAGGCCAACGGATGAAGATGCGAATTGCTCAGCGGTCTCCTTCGGATCCGTTAGAGTGTTCGGTTGAACACAGAGTAATCTCAACTCGTTCAGCGAGATGGAGATTGTATGGCTACAGTTTCAAGTTGGACATTACTTCCTTGTGCCACGAGGTTGCACTTGAGAGCAGCAAAAAGCTACGTCCGTATTCGGTGAACTAAGCCGCTGGAAGCGAAATCTTTAAGCATTTCAGAATTATTTCAACTCCTGATGATGTCATGTTCGAGGGACGTTCTGTTGTGTGCCTCATCCAATAGGAGTCGAGCGCTCGATCCTTTAGTGAGCAAGGCTTCATGGATCTGTAGTCTGTTTTGGACTCCCTTTGTTTGATTTTGGCGCGATTTTTATCTGTAAAATTTACGACTTAGAAGGTGGGGGCTTGAGTTATGGTTTTACGACTGTGTTAGGCCTGCCTTTGTCTTCTATCTGAATACATGAGGCCCAACATAACCCGAATAAACCCCACCTGATCTATATGTGTAAGTGATGTCATAACTTTACTTAATCGGTTAGCCAGAATTTTTGACAAAATTTTTACATCTAACTGGATCAGGGAAATTGGACGGTAACTTTTACACTCGCTTGGATCTTTGTCCTTTTTAAGAATCAGGCTGATCCGGGCTTGTGTCATGGTTGGCAGAAGCTTTCCATTCTTTAATGATTCTGTATAAAAGTGGAGCCAGTTCTGTAGCATAAGATCTAAAAAAATTCAGCGGCAAAGCCGTCTGGCCCCGGAGCCTTGCCGATAGGCAAGGCCTTAATTACCTTGCCAATCTCCTCCAAGTTCATCTCAGAATCAAGATTATTTTTTTGCTCAGTCGTCAGTTTAGGGAGTTCTTATGATTCCACAAAGTTTCTAATATCCTCATCAGTAGACGAAGACATGGAACTATAGAGATCAAGATAGAATTCTTTAAAAGCATTATTAATATCAATGGCTGAGGTAAATATTTCACCACCAGCAGATTTCACTGAAGGAAAAATACTGCTGTATACACCTAGACAAAAGCTTTCCTGCTTTGTCCCCCGACTCAAAGTATGACTGTCTTGTCATGAATAGCCAAAACTCCACCTTCCGTGACAAAATAGTATTATATTTGTATTTCAATTGGGTCAATTCTCTGATGACATCAGACGACATTCGGCGCTTCAGCTCTGCCTCTGCACTTTTAATATTCCCTTCTAACTCCACGAGTTCTCATGCTTTGGATTTTTTGATGAATGAGGCATACTGTATGATCTGACCCCTAAGCACCTCCTTAAGTGTCTCCCAAGCCACACCCACAGAGGATACTGGGGACCATATAAACATTGATTTCAGCCTTTAACATTTGTTGAAATTCAGGATTTTGCAAAAGGGATACATTAAAGCGCCAACTATATGATTTCTATTTCTCCGTATATGGCAACACCTCTAAACTCACCAGGGCGTGATCTGAGACTAAGATGTTTCCAATTGAGCAATCAACAACAGATGAAATGAGGGACTTAGATATATATAAAAAAAATCTATTCTAAAATAAATCTTATGGACTGATGAAAAAATGTATAGTCCCTACCAGATGGGTTCAAAATTCTCCAAATATATGTAAGACCAAGATTTTTACACATCCTGTGAAGTGTCAATGTTGCTTTAGGGGGCTTGCACACTTTTGCTTCACTATGATTAATGTTTAAAGTCTCCTTCCAATATTATATCATGAGGGGTGCGCCAGCGGCTTGCAACTTCCCTTCAAGATCTATAAAAAAGCCCTGATCATTAACGTTAGGTGCGTAAATATTAGCCAAAATAAGACTTTGCCCCTGAATTTCTGCTAAAACAATAATGACTCTTCCTAATTATCTTTAATCTGTTTGAGACATTTGAATTGTAGATGTTTACTTATCAGTGTAATGACTCCCCTGCTCTTACTTGAGCCAGCACTAAAGAAAACCTGTCCACCCCATATCTTCCCAAATTTTTCAGCTTCCTGTGGGGAAAGATGCATTTCTTGAAGAAAAACTATATAGGTTCGCCTTATGCAATTTAAGATTTTACATAGATTTTATTGGACCCCCTCTAGATTATATAGGCTTGGTCTTAAAGACACACCCACTTGCTGGCGATGCCAGTCAGAAGTTGGAGACACTACCCATGTCTTTTGGGGGTGTGTTAAGATCCAGGAGTTTTGGTTGAGGGTTCAGAGGTATTTGTGCAACGTTTTGAACACTCAGGTTTTATTTTGTCCCAGACTCTGTATTTTGGGTGATGGGGCGGTCATGCATTTAGGGGACAATCATATAAAAAATTGGGTTATGACCAGTCTCATGATCGGCAGGCAAGTAATTTTAAGGGGATGGAAGTCAAATGGAGCACCCTCTTTTTTGGAGTGGTGTGTGGAAATGGGGAGGGTAGCTGCATTTGAAGAGGCGGTAAGTAGAAGGCTGGGGTTGAGGGACTTATTTGCTAAAAAATGGGACAAATATTTAGTTTTTTGGGGGGAATCTCAGGGAGGAGATGTGGAGAGTGTAGTTTAATCATGTATTTTTATTATTTTATTTATTTGTGTGTATATATATATATATATATATATATATATATATATATATATATATAATATATATATATTTTATTTTATGTAAGTGTATGTATGTATATATATATATATATATATATATATATATATATATATATATATATATATATATATATATTTATTTATTTATTATTTTTTTGGATTGTGTGTGTGTTATGTGGGACCACAGGAGTGTTCGTTAGGGGTCAGGGTGGGATTGTATTAGTAGGGTTTAAATGTAAAATGTTGATTCATTATATATGTGTTGAGTTTTTTTCACTGTCATGCACATTAATCAATAAAAATGTTAATTACAAAGAAACACTATATCAAATTTCTTACGCTTAAGAACAGAAATAACCTTCCTTCTTTTTATGGGGTGCCCCAACCCATTCACATTCCACGTGGAGAGAGACAATCCACTCATATTAACAATTGACATTTTGACATATGAGGAAAAATAGATTGTGTCAAAAACAAAATTATAAAGACCACATTCCAACATTAGAGCAACAATCAAACCCCAAACCTCCCCCAGAACCAAACAAAAATAAAAAATAAAAATGTGCGCATTAACCCCACGCACGACAGAGCCAACTGGCGTCCATCCCTCTAAACTCAAACAGTCCATGTACGCCTACGAGAGCCCCCGCGACAACTTTGCCTTCGGAATGCTCAAGTCCGGTGTTTCTATACAAATTTTGTGAGACAAAATTACACAACAAAAGATAATCTATAAAACAAACTCCAGCCAATAGGTGGAATAAACACAAAGAACGTGTAGATTCATCCACATAACTGTCCAGAAGGTGTGTTCCTTTCAGGCCCATTCAACTGCTACATGAGTGCAACAAATGACCTTTTCACTCCAATGTCCTGCAAGAAATACTCCACAAAACATACTCCAGCCATTAGAAGGCATTAAGCACAAAGAACATGCAGATTCATCCACAACACTGTCCTGATGGAGTGTTATTCCACAAAACAAACTCCAGCCAATAGGAGGCATAAGCACAAAGAACTTGCAGATTCATCCACACAACTGTCCCAAAGGAGTGTTATTCCACAAAACAAACTCCAGCCGCTAGGCGGAACAAGCACAAAAAGAAACAAAAAAGGCGCTCAGTTCCTCGAACAGTCAAGTGAATGTTCAGTGAGTCAAGCCCACTTGGCTGCAACACACTTGAGTACCACAAAATAACTTACTCAGTCCATTGACTTTTTGAAGGACATCGCTTGCTGTGGGCATGTGAATGTTTTACGGCCATCCATAGCATATATTCTCAATTTGGCTGGGAACATCATTGCAAAAGCGACCTTCCGCTGATGTAAGAGTTTCTTGCATTCCTTGAATCGATCACGTTTCTCTCTTGTCGAATTCGCAAAGTCTGGGAACAAGAAAATGCTGTGGTTTTTCCAAGAAAGACTTCCTTTACTCCTTGCCTCGCGTAAAACGAGATCTTTATCAGATGATCTCAGAAATTTGCCCAGAATTGAACAAGGCCTGTCTCCCTCAGCGGATCGCCGAGCCGGAACCCTGTGAGCTAGCTCGATTTCCAGTTTATGGCCTGTTATGTCGAGCAGACTCGGAAAGAGCCCGTTCAGGAATTCCACCATATTCTGACCCTCTGCTCCCTCAGGAATTCCAACAATATGGACGTTATTTCACCGACTACGATTCTTCATATCCTCCAGCTTCTCCCAGACGCACTCCAAATCCGCCTTGGTCACTAGCAGATTAGCGGTTAATTCCCTCTCCGATGACACCAGATAATCGATCCGTTTCTCAACGTCCCCCACTTTTGTAACCACCTCAGAGAATTTCATCTCCATGGCAGTGATCGATCAACGTATTACAGCAAGATCCTCCAAGTCAGCAACGACCTTCGTCAACCAACAAATTGCCGACAAGTTCAACAATTCTCGCAGAATTTCCCACACTTCACCAGCCATATCTGCTCCCTGGTCCGCGGTCTTGTCTGGGGCGTCAGCTTGAGCACGTAGTGTCTTTTTTTCTTTTTTCTTCCCTTTTCTCCCCAATTTTGAATGCCCAATTCCCAATGCGCTCTAAGTCCTCGTGGTGGTGTAGTGACTCAATCCAGGTGGCGGAGGATGAATCTCAGTTGCCTCCGCGTCTGAGACCATCAATCCGTGAGTCTTATCATGTGGCTTGTTGAGCGCGTTACCGCGGAAACATAGTGCATGTGGAGGCTTCACGCTATTCTCTGCGGCATCCATGCGCAACTCACCATGTGCCCCACCGAGAGCAAGAACCACATTATAGCGACCACAAGGAGGTTACCCCATGTGACTCTACCCTCCCTAGCAACCGGGCAAATTTGGTTGCTTAGGAGACCTGGCTGGAATCACTCAGCATGCCCTGGATTCGAACTCGCAACTCCAGGGGTGGTAGTCAGCATCTTTACTCACTGAGCTAACCAGGCCCCCCACGTAAGTGTCTTTTAATGTCTCCAGAGCCTGAAAATTTTGAATTCTTTGACATATTGTCTTCCTAGAACATTTATGGACCAGGGGGTATCAAATCTCACCGGTTTATGACAATAATAGTGTTAAAACTAGCAAAGTGCACAGAGCTCACTGTTCACACATTCGAACCTCGCATGGCGCCACGCGACTCCCCGAATTCAACAGTTCTTATTTAATTTCAAGTTGGACATTCATAACTAGGACATCAGTATAAGATTACTTGTTTACCAGACTATACTGGCAGCACTGTAAGTTTTGCGCTGTAGATTCACCATCTCATTGTAGGCCAATGATAGGCTTATGTTCAATGATCTGGAAATAAATCACATATTGCATTCTAAAGCAAATTTTTGTATTACCTACTCAATGCTTCAGTCTGACACAATAATGTAATGTATATTAAAATTGTCTGAATTATTGTATTTATTATATTTTATCTGTATAATTATTTATATATAATTTAATCGTTAGAAATTGATACATGTGATTCATTTGATTAATTAATAATGCATATGATGTAATTAATTTGATTTAAAATTTTAATTGATTGACAGCCCTAAAATAAATAAAACAATAAATACGATTTCATCTTTTGCCTCTGGCGTAGTCGCTGCACTAGAAACAATAGTTCAAACTGCGAGTGCAGAGGATGTGTGCTATCTCCAATGATAATATCACTATTCCTTATCACCTGATGCTCATAGAATTGGGCTAGGCAGCAGCACACCAGTGGTTTCCCAGTGTATCTTAACCATTACCTCTGCTGAATGGTAGTAGCTGTTCTCAGTCCATTATTTCCCATCTCCTCTGCCTCACTTATTCTCTGCAGAAGCTCTCGTCTCTCCAGGAGAAGCTGATAATTTTCTTCTGTCACAGTCTTAATCCAGTCCTTCTCCTGCTCATAGAGTAACACATAGGTGAAGTACATATTATATTATGTATAGTGTTATATTTAATTTCTGGTCTTTAGAAATAAGAGCTGTCTCACTTTCTCTGAAAGACTTGAGGCAAGAACCAGATCATTCTTCAGCTGCTGGATCCTGTGCTCATGTTGGGTTACTTTCTTCATGAAGATCTGTTTGGCTCTACACAACTTGATCTTGTGCTGAGACTGTTTCTCGTTGTATCTCCTGCAGGATAACAAAAGCCATATCATCTACAAGTACAGAAAAGATAGTTAACAAGTACCTTTGCACCACTCTGGTGTTATTTACAGTGTATGCCAAGAGGTGAATGGCTATACCTGATGTTAGAGTCAAGTTGCTGAATGACCAGCTTCAGTTCCTCTTGCAGTCTTTCAGACTCATGCTGGGATGACTGGAGCTGCTCCTCCAGCCTGTGGCTTGTCTTCTGGTTAAGTCTCTGCTGTAGGACACACGAGAGTGGTCAGAAAATCTGCTGACACATCATGTCAGCAATGATACTAGCTCTGTTCCATAACTTAATGAGCCATCTTGCTGAATACTGCCTTCATAGGCAGCTTCTTTCTAAAGGCTAGGCTATGCTTAGTCATTTTGCTTGCCGTTTTGCCTCGCACATGTTTGATAGGCTCACATCACAAACCTCCTCTCTGGCCATGTTGAGGTCACTGTCCAGCACCTGCAGTCGTGTCTCTAGCTCCTGTGTGCGGTGAGACAGCTCTGAGTTGGTGCGGGTCAGAGTTGCTTCCTTCACCCACAATGAGCGCACCTGCTGTTGGAGTTCCTCATCTTTCTGCACTAGTAATTTCCTATCAGAAAACACAAACAGCACAGGGTAGGGTATGACATCAAACTGACAGTCGCTGGGTGCTCAGTGTTATGGCTTGTGATGCAGCAACGGGTGCTGACCTCTGGAGTTGCTCCTCTTGCAGTCTGGCTCTGAGAGCAGACAGGTTATCAGACATGTCTCTTGTGTCTCTCTCCAGTTTGCTGGTCTCTCCTGCTCTGGCCTCCTCCAGACGCAGTTGGTGCAGAGTGTTCTTCAGCTGCTGCTGCAGTTCTACAACCTGCAGAGATCATAATGTAAAACAATAAACTAACTGAGCAAAGCATCTATTTTTCTAGCTATGTTGCCAAACTACCATCACACTTCAAAAAATAATTTTCTTAATAAGTATTTTGCCTTGTTTTGCAGTAAAAATATAAAAAACAACATACATTTACATGAGAACCTTGAAATTGTGAAAGGCAAGAAGACTTGTTTTCAGAGAATATATCTTGAATTAAGTTAATTTCTTACATTTCTTACCCCATTTGTAAAACGTATCCCTCATTCAATTTTGTTAGATTTATGCTTAAAACAAGAAAAAATAAATTGCCAAAGGGGTAAGAAAAGTAAACTTAATTCAAGATATATTCTCTGAAAACATGTCCTGCAAATTTGTTTCACTCCTAAAATCTGACCAAAAGTTCAGTTTCAGGCTGCAGATGATGTTTGGACCACTCAATATTGTTGGCAGATATGGGACAATGGTAATCAGAAAGTGATTCAGGAAGTGATTGGATGATGCTGGCCACAACTTTGAATAAGAATTATTTATTCAGCTTTACAGAACATTAGCTGTAATATCTGTTAAAATTCCACATATGTGAACATAAATTTTTAGGAAAACTATTTGCTCTAGAAAATGCTTTTTTTTTTTTTGCTTGCAGGCATGTGATCGGCTAAGCACAAAAAAAGCAGGAAATGAATTGAGCAAAGTGGGGGGCAGCGAAGACCCCCCCCCCCCCCAATCATTAGTTATCAACATTAGTTAACATGAACTAACAATTAAACCACTTCTAAAGCGTTTATTAATCTTTGTTAATGTTAATTTCAACATATTAATTTTTTTTAAATCAAATGTTGTATATGTTAACATTAGTTAATGCACTAGGAACTAACATGAACTAACAATGAAAAATGTTATATAACCAATGCTAACAAAGATTAATAACTGCTATCAAATATTGTTAATTTGCAATGTAATACATGTTACATGTGCATGTGTTAATGTATAACCTTAACGTAAAGTCATAACACCCCCTCCCCCGTTCAGACCCCGCTGAATGTCATTGTGTAATTCGCACCCTGATTACATCCGTAACCCAAGTTAATCTGCCAATTTAAACGAGGGAAAAATTTGTCTAGACTGAACATTTTTAAATGTCTGCACTGTATCCGCAGGGTTTTATGATTATACAGACAAACGGTTCGATATATGTTAAGATATATTTCATGATTTCACCGCAAATATCACGTTGGTAATGCTGGAATTGCAGCTAGCGATTTTTAACCTGTCAGCAACTGTGGCAACGGTTCAAACCTGTTTTATATCCAACCATTTTATTTTTCTTGATGAATTCAAATAAACCTGTCTTACTTGAATTAAGTCCTGAGGTCGAAAATCTGGAGCCTGTCTCAAAGTGTGTGCGTGACGCAGAAGCAGCAGTGAAGTTTGTGAGTGAAGTTGTTCTGAGGGAAGGTTGAATGAAAAATGCTTATCGAGAATGCACCGGACAGGACATTGTTGATAACAGGAACCCCTGATGACAGATTTACACAATTCTTGTGGGTCACATTTTTAGGTCGGAAAAAAATGAATTCCGGATTAATCCGGAAGATAAAGAATCACATGTCTGGCTTGTTTATTAGGTGGTACTAGTTACAAATCAAGAAGGGAAATGGAAAATACACACAGCAGTCATGCTCAGGTCTCAGGAGGTTATTTTTACTGGAAAACAAGACAAACTTATACTACTGATTAAGAAATTTCAGCCTTGTTCCATGTTCCTGCTCAAAACACACACCTTCTTGTCTACAGCGATCACTCGTGCCCTCTCTGCATTCAGTTCTTCCATAAAGCTGCTGTTAGTCTGTTTGTTGTGACTGGTTCTAGCCACCTCCAATTCCAGATCTCTGGCCCTTTGCTGTAGTTTCTCCAGCTGTACCACCTGCCCTGCTGTGCTTGCCTCCAGCTGAGCTACTTTGGCCTGGGCCTGCTTCAACTCGACACATAGCTTATAAAAAAATAAATAATAAAAAACAGTTCCACCATATTGCTGAACAATACAATCAACATTTCAGAGATAGTGTTGTATACAGCTTACAAGGGACACTACAAATTTGGAAACAGCAGGAAGCACATTAGTAAAGACCTAAATTACTTTCTAAGAAGTAGAGAATGCGTGATTCTACATATCTTCATAATTAACTAATCGCTGTCTTGTCTGAACGATTAGTCAAATACTAGTTGGTCTTAAGGAAGTCCTATAAAGTTATGTTGACTTTCGGTAATGTCCACCATACTCAAAGGTTTTTTTATTGGGTGTTTACATAGGATGCATTCCTATGTTCAAAAACAGCTGGACAAATTTGCAATGTTTTTAAAAGTAGAACTTTTTAAACTTGACATGTTCTAAAAATGCAAAATGTCAGACCCAACAGCCAAAGATGTCCATCTGCATGTGTGCACAAAAAAAAAAAAAAAAAGGACTTAAATATTGATCTGTTTCTCACCCACACCTATCGTATTTCTTCAGAAGACATGGATTTAACTACTGGAGTTGTGTGGATTACTTTTATGCTACCTTTGTGCTTTTTGGAGCTTTAAAGTTCTGGCCACCATTCACTTGCATTGAATGGACCAACAGAGTTGAAATTTTCTTCTAAAAATCTTTGTTTGTGTTCTGCAGAATGAAAGTCAAACACATCTGGGATGGCATGAGGGTGAGTAAATGATGAGAGAATTTGCATTTTGGGGTGAACTATTCTAGGGCTGCAACTAACGATTATTTTGATGATCGATTAATCTAACAATTACTAGAATGATTATTATTGCAATGATTAATCATTAGCTCTTAAGCTTGTGCCCCGACTTAAAAAGTAGTATTAAATGTGCTTGCTAACAATAAAGAGGACAAAATCATCTTTTAAAAATACCTCTAAATGACATTCACTGAATTAAAGGGGGAAAAAAAATACTTTTTATTATGTTTAATTCAGTAAAGGAATTCACTGCAAAAAAATCCTATGGTTACCAAGTGTTTTGTCTTGTTTTCTATTTAAAATTGTCTAAAAATCCTTAAAACACAATAAATTCACTTGAGAAGCAACATATATTCAGACTTGCTTTAAGAGAATGTATCTTAAATATAAGTGTATTTTGTATAAAGTGTATTTTTTTTTTTTACTTGGTTATACTTCTGCCAGTGCAGTAAAGACAAAATATACTTATATTCAAGATCTATTCTCTAAAAGCAAGCCTAAATATCTTATATGCTGCTTCTCAGGTGAATGCATCTTTTTTTTTAAAATATTTTTGTTTTTTCTCCCAATTTGGAATGCCCAATTCCCATTATTTAGTAGGTCCTCATGGTGGCGTGGTTACTCACCTCAATCCGGGTGGCGGAGGACAAGTCTCAGTTGCCTCTGCTTCTGAGACCGTCAATCCACACATCTTACAACGTAGCTCATGCTACTCTCCGTGATCCACGCACAATTTACCACACACCCCATTGAGAGTGAGAACCACTAATCCTGTCCACGAGAAGGTTACCCCATGTGACTCTACCCTCCCTAGCAACCGGGCCAATTTGGTTGCTTAGGAGACCTGGCTGGAGTCACTCAGCACACCCTGGATTTGAACTCGTGACTCCAGGGGTTGTAGTCAGCGTCAATACTCACTGAGCTACCCTGGCCCCAAATATTTGTATTTTTAATATTATATTCAACATACTCAGATACTCATCCTTCTGCAGTATAGCTGCTAAAGAAAATGTACATAGTTTTAAAAGAGTTTTAGATATTTATATTGGAAAACAAGCCAAAACAAAAACAAATCAAAAACATATTTTGTTGCAGTGTATAATGGGGTGAAGACTACCCTCTCTCACCTTTCTGTTCACTTCAATCCATCTTTAACTCACAAAAAACAAACTCTCTCTTATTAATAAATGTGATCTCATGTTACGTTAAATGAGACCAAACGGCTATTCATTGTCGATAAAGTCAACTAATCGTTTCAGCCCTAAACTATTCCTTTAATAAATAGTCGGCTGGTGGACTTCCTACCAATCACTACTAAGAACTATTGCCATGTATCCTGAATATTTTCTTGGGCTATTTAATTGTTTTCTTTCTTTGCATATGTTTTACCTTGATCTTCTCTTGGTCTAGAAGTGCATTGTGTCTCTTAAGGTCTAGATTTTTCTCTCTCTCATAGCGCAGCTCACGCTCAGCAGAGGTGAAAAGGTGCTGGGTTCTGTGCAGGTCCTGCCTCAGCTGTTTGCTCTCCTCTCCCTTTTGCTGCAGAAGTAAAAAACAATATACCAGCCATATTGCGCAGCTAAACAGTACATTCCAATACATCAGTGGATGTTAAAGGTCTGCTATTATTTTCTAACCCCATTTACATGTTTTCATTGGATATTCACTCTTAAATTATGTCAGTTATGTTGTGCATGTGTATGAAAATTGCCGAACAGGGCTGACCTTAGCCCAGACTTGAGCTTCACTGATCTGGGACTGCAGGGCAAGCTGGTGTTGGTCGGCCAGCTGTCTCTCCTCCTCCAGGGTGGAGTGGAGCTTACTCATCTCTGACTTTACACAGGCCAGCTGAAGGAGCAGCACAGAACACCAAACAGATTACACATAACTTAAGCTAACAGACCAAACACACCACACATAGCTTAAGTCAGGCAAAAGATATTCAAGGAAACAACATCCAAAGTACAACAAAAAAGGGCAGAATGGTGGTTGGTAATGGATAGCCCTTTTTGGCCAGTATTCTAGCTAATGAAATATTTTAGAGCAGGACAAAACTATGAAAATTTACAACTTTACTTTCTAATTTATTTTGCATATGTAGATTATTTTTCCAGACCAACTATTCACATTTCACAATTTTATAAACAATTCCCTGGTATCTCCATGTTTTCCATAACCGTGGGAGATCTGGACTTTAAACACTAGACTACAACAACCTAAAGTAATTTATCAGACAGTAAAACAAACAACAATCTCAGGTCCAGATTTGTTTCTTACCTGACAAAGACCCTCATCCCCTGCAGAAGGTTTGTGGTTGGCCGTGTGACCATGTGATGGTCTGGGTATCTGGTCTCTAACAAACTGTAGCTGCTGCTTCACATGCAGGAGCTCCAGACTGAGTCTCTCCTTCTCCCCGTCCATCTGAATCCTCTCATGGGCTCTCTCACTGAGCTCCCTCTGAAGCTCCATCACATGCCCACGCTTCTCCATCAGCTCATCCCTAACACAAAATATATTACAACATGCTTTCTGTAGAGTACAAGAGCTTTAGCAAGAATCAATATTCACTTTGCTGCTATTGAAGGATGGGGCAGTACAAACTATATTAGAACTGACAGCAAACCTGTAACCCATAAGCAAGCAGTGCTACTGATTTCACATGCAAAGAATTTAGCCAATCATAAGAGAGGGCATGCACTGTACATTTAGAAGTCTTGGTAACACTTAATGCAAGTATTTATTAACATTAGTTAACATGAACTAACAATGAACATCATTTTTTCAGCACTTATTAATCTTGGTTCATGTTAATTTCAACATACAAATGCATCATGAACTAACATGAACAATTGAATTTTTGTAAATGATTACAAATAGAACCTTATTACAAACTGAAACGTATTGTAAAGTTTTACTTAAGTCTTTAACCTTGTGCGACCCCGCGTTCTCATGCACATACATTATGTTGTGTCTTCACTATATGCTATGCATAATTTAATTTCATTTATACTGACTGATCAGGACAGTCTGGGCTGTCATTAAAGAGTTAAACATTTGATGCGCCGAGTCATGTGACAAAAGAACATGGCGCTGATCCCTGCGGAGTTTGTCTTTGGGAGAAATGGCAACAAAACTAAATCTGGTAAAAAAAATAATAAAAAAAAACTCATTACGTTTTTACATTGAAACCTGTTTGAGTCAAAAGATTAGAGTCTCTAGTTTCATTCAATATGCCATTTTGAAAATGTCATAGATTTATCGTGAAACGGCACGCTGTTAAACAGCAGACGAGGACTATAGGGCTATTTTCCCCTTAGAAATCCCATATTCACTGTGCGTTATCACCATTGAGAATGAATGAATGCATACAAAAGCTGGAAAATGTTGCTTTCAGAGGCTTTAAAAGGAGTTAGGATGAAAATAAGGTGCATTTCGAACTGTTTGAGACCAGTGCAGACATACAGTACACTAGAGGTTAAGTCATTCACTAAATAGGGAGCAAGGGAGCATCCAAAAGCTTTCCAATGCAGCCAAGTGCATGCACTCCAAACTTCCAGTCAAAAGTTGTTTCAGGCTGCAGATGATGTTTGCACCACTCAACATGGTTGTCAGACATGGGACAATGGTAATCAGTACTTAGATTCAGAATTTATAATGCTTAACTTTACTTGGATGGCAGTGATTGGACGATGCTGGCCATTACTTTGAATCAGAATTAATTATGCAAATTTTTGAATGGTAAAATGCTTCAGCACTGGCTCTCTCTTGTTTGTTTGACTGTGCAAAGAGAGAACATTGAGATTTTGTTGCCAAAGTAGAAAAAAACTTTGAAACATAAAAGTCAAATCAAATAATTTTTATTTCTATAGTTTTTTTAAAAATTATTATTATTTGAGCTTTTGTCAATACACACTGTTCCAAAGCAGCTTTACAGAAAATCAGCTGTAATGTCTGTAATGTCTCGAAAACATGAATAACTAACACTCCTGGAAACATAAACAATTTGATAAAAAAATATCTGACTTTTTTTTTTGCATGTTTATTAGGGGCTACTAGTTACAAATCAAAAAGGGAAATGGAAAATGCACACGGCAGTCACGCTCGGGTCTCAGGAGGTTAAGGGGTAATAGCTAAAATAGCCTTTAGTTCTAAGAGTAAGAGAGAAATTGGTCAGGTAAAACTAATTAATTTAGAACTGTTTTATGTGCAATAAACCTGGACTAATGTTATAAATGGAAAGAAAATGCTTAAAAAAAGCAGAAGATTGCATCTTGAAAACATCATACAAAAAAAAAAAAAAATCCAGGAAAAAGTTATGTCTTTTCAGAGTATTGCACCTTAGAGTGCTGTGTTCCTTCTCCAGTCGTGTCAGTTCTGTTCTTAGCTTTTCCACCACTGTCTTAAGCTCTGCCATCTGCCCCCTGCTCTCTCTCAGGTCCTCTTCAGCCCGACTGTTCTCTGTCTGAAATGTCAGGTTATCCTGGAGTCGTGTCTGAGCACGCTCCAAATGGGCCACCTGCATAGTGGCAACAATAACTTCAGCAAGTATTTTGCAGGCAACAGTAAGTATCTGAGAGTATCCCACCATTAAATAGATTACAAAAAAAAACAAAAAAAAAAACACAAGTACGATTCATTTACACAAGTACATATAACCTTCTTCAGGGTGTAAACCTATAATTACCATACATGACATCATTCAATTTTCATTACCTTTTCTTCCAAAATTCCCTTTTCTCCTTTAATCTGTGTGAGGTTCTTGTTAAGTGTCTTCCCTTGTTGACATTCTGCCTCCCATCTCTGAACCTCTACACGTAAACTCTTCAGCTCCTCGTGGTCTCTTTGCATGACCTGTTCACAAAATGACCATGTAGCATTAAGGCTCTACATTTTACATTTACTTTGCATCTTCAGTTTATGGTCTCATATCACTTTATTATGATTCTTCTTAATGACTGCATAATGCAATATGAATAATGCATGACTTACTGATTCAATATTCAATCATCAGAAATGTCACAATGATGATATATGATGCGAATGTGACAAATACCTCTTTATCCTTTTTGAGAGCAGACTGGGATACAGATAAGTCCACCTCCAACTGTTTCCTCCAACCTTTCTCCTCAACAAGACGATCCTCAAGGAACATAAGTCTCTCTTGAACACTGTTTTTGAGCTTTAAAGTAAAAGACAATGAAAACAGACAACGTTTTTGCAACCACACACTCTGCAAGGACTGCATGGAAGTTGTTGGGGTTTTTTTTCTTTACCACAGAGTCAGTCTCTCTAAACCAATCTTCATCTTTCTTCACAGTTTTCTGAATGTTTCTCTTATTCAACTCTTCCTCAATACTTTTAATCTAGGATAAAGAAGAGGTGGTTATTTTTAAAACATTAGCCCAAGGTGGATGACATGACAGTAAACAAACAAGTGTTGTGAAAACATCTCACCTTTCTCTGTAAGCCCTCCACCTCACACTCATGACGCTCCTGCTCCTCTTTAGCTGCATTCTGCACCTCCCCCAGCAGCGCCTCAAGCTCCTCATTCCTCTCCACCAGCTCCTCATGCTCCTGCTGTTGCTTCTGAAACCTCCTCTCCAGTTCTCGCAGGCGGCTGTCTTTATCTTCAGACTCCCTATGACACCTGCCAACACACAGCTGCCATATCAGCATATTGATTCAGTAGCAACATAAATCAAATAAGAGCAAGGATTTACCTTTTGTGGAGTATCTCGTCCTCTTCAGTTGGTGACTGATAAGGACTGACATTATTCCCAACTCCCTGACAAAAAGAAAAAAAAAAGTAAAAAGCCCTTTCAGAGGAAAATAAACATTAAATTAATATATGCGTCATACAATATATGCAAACTAAACCCTTCAAGAAAAGATTACAAAAGTATAAAAGTGTAATACTTGATGCATTCAAAGCATAAGACACCTCAGATCACAAAGTGTACAAAGCAACTTTAAAATTCAACACCGTTGACTCCCTGTGAAGAGTGTATTTTATTATGCTCAAATGTCACTTTGATTCCTTGATTCGAGTGCATCTTAGTTTGTTCAACCTGTTGTACACCAAACAAAGCAAAAACTGTTAAAAAAACTGTTCTTTTCTGCATTTGCAAATAAAGCTACAAAGAAATAAAAAAGGATACTTTGCTGTCTTACATTTAGTGTAGGCTAATGTACTTTTCTACGATATTAAATACAATCCTTACGAATAAATACAATATTTATTCTTGCCAGTTCAAGAAGGGATCTCTTCTCTGTGTCCAAGGTGCAAACTCTATCCCTCAGCACTCTGATCTCACTATCCAGCCTTTCATTGCATTCCTTTGTCTTCTGCAGCGCCACCATATCTGCCAAACATTTGGATTTAGTACCAGAACACATTCTCTCTGCATTAGTCAACATGAAAGTCAAATTGACCACAAAAAGAAAAGAAAAAGGCTTGTACTTGTATTGTAATATTTGATTAAAATGTAATAACTTGCTCCATCTCTGAAAACACTTTCTTTTTTCCCTGATGTGACAAAGGCTGTACCCACTATTGGATAAAGGCAACCAGTTGCCAAATAGCTATTTACAAATAGCATTGTTTTGGGGAAAACTGCAATAAGGTCTGACTCTATTCTGCAATGGAACACCCACTTTTCATCATCTAATCAATTCCATTGGATAAAAAGTCCTGTCCTACCTTTGTTAATTGAATATACCCTTTTACTCAGAAATACTCATAAAATGGGTTGCAAATGCAGTTTCATGTTGACTTTAGCCACAAAATAAGGCAAACGTGAGATTGTGGATTTTGGGAGATGAATGAGATATTGGTGCAGTGGCAGATAAAATCTCACCACACTGTTTAAGTTTGTCCACTTCCTGTTTTAACTGCTCCACTTCCTCCCCAGTTTTCTGCAGGTCAGGTACTGGAATAAACATTTTATTTAAGTTTATGTCTTAAAGCAAAAATAAAAACAGTTGTACGATGATTAGAAGCATAAAAAAAGCTGAACCTCATGGCTATTCACTTACCACACAAGTTCTGGACCTTATGAGCCAGATTCAGCTCATCAGTCAGGTGGCGAATCTCTTTATGTGCCATTGCAAGATGACTGGATGCCTCTTCCAGATCTCTCTCCAACCTCTGGCGCTCTGTGCGCTCTCTATTGAGCTCCTCACTGTGGGCCTACAGGGGAACAGAGTTTCTGGTGAGAAATAAATCTGACTGACCTGGGTGGGCAAGAGGAAAGCATGTCAGCATCCATGCGTGTTTCATGCATTTGCAACAGAACACAGGTGAAGCTGAATGTGGATCATGTTCCAGTGTGAACAGAGTTTAATGTGTGCCTGCTTTTCTTTAACTATCATCAGAAAAAAACTGAAAATGGGGAAAAACAAATTCTGGTTAATAACCACCCAAAAACAAAAAGGCGCCTTTGAGCTGTTGGCGTCAAGAGCGTAAAGGGAGGTGTTAAAGTGGTCATGTCAGGTGCAGAGTGTGAGAAGCAGTTTTCAATATGTTGTTTTTTCAGAGACAGACTGATGATCGGTTTGACTATTATTTTTTTAACTGATATTCACACTTTTCTACTTAGTTATCAGTTCCTTAATACAGGTCCCACAGTAAATGGCATTTTTGGCATTCAGATTTTCATTTGGAAACATGCCACTTTGTAATAACAATAATACAGACTTAAAGGAATAGTTCACCCAAAACTGAAAATTCTCTCATCATTTACTCACCCTCATGCCATTCCAGATATGTATGACTTTCTTTCTTCTGCAAAGCACAAATTAAGATTTTTAGAAGTATATTTCAGCTCTGTAGGTCCATACAATGCAGTGAATGGGTTCCAAAATCTTGAAGCTCCAAAATCCACATAAGGGCAACATGAACGTACTCCACATGATTCTGGTGGTTAAATCCATATCTTCTGAAGTGATATGAGGTGTGGGTGATAAACAGATAAATATTTAAGTCCCCTTTCCTTCACTTTCTCATTCTCCTTCTTATGTTTTTGGTGATTCACATTCTTCGTGCATATCGCCCCCTACTGGACAGGGAGAAGAATTTATGACAAAAAATGACTTACTGGTAAATACTGATCTGTTTCTCACCCACACTTATCATATTGCTTTAGAAGTTATGGATTTAACCACTGGAATCATATGGATTACTTTTATGCACCCTTTATGTGGATTTTGGAGCTTCAAAATTTTGGCACCCATTCACTTGCATTGTATGGACCTACAAAGCTAAGATATTCTTCTAAAAATCTTCATTTGTGTTCTGCAGCAGACAGAAAGTCAAACATATCTGGGATGCCAGGAGGATGACTAAATCATGAGAATTTTTATTTTTGGGTGAACTATCCTTTTAATTTGTCCACAATAATATTTGTATTGTTATAATTGTAATTATTCACATATTTATAGTTTATACTATGTTTTTATTGTAGTAGTCTGTTGATTATTTAGATAGCATTTTGTCAAAAAGCAGAAATACGACAATAATTAAAAATCGGTTCTACAAATCGGTAATCATACACTAAAGCATTTAAATTATTAGCATTATATCAGTCATAAAAAAAAAACATAATATCGGTTGATCTCTAGTTATTTTGTGCCTTGTTATAGGAGATGTAAGACGTGCAATATTTCATGGTGACCATAGAGCTGTCCTCGTATGCTTTAAAGGGTCAGTTCACCTAAAAATGAAAATTCACTCATTATTTACTCACCCTCATGCCATTTAAAATGTGTATGACTTTCTTTCTTCTGCAGAACAAACGAAGATTTTTAGAAGAATATTTCAGCTCTGTAGGTCTACATTGCAACTGAATGGTGCCTAGAGCTTTGAAGCTCCAAAAAGTAGTTAAAGGCAGCATTAAAGTAATCAAAAAGACTCCTTCGGTTAATCAATGTCATCTGAATCGATCCAGTAGTTTTGGGTGAGAACAGACCAAAATAAAACTCCTTTTTCACTATAAATCTTGACAGCAGTCTCCTTGGCGATCTTGATATCAAGCACAATCACACTTCCTATGGCGCCATCTAGTGCTCTGTGCATGTGTCAAGCACTAGGAAATGTAATAGAGTTTGAACTCATGTTCATGCCTAGAGACTGAAATGGCAAGATGTACAGTGAAGGAGGAGTTACATTTTGGTCTGTTCTCACCCAAAACCAACTGGATCACTTCAGAAGACACTAATTAAACTACTGGAGTAGAATGGATTGCTTTAATGTTGCCTTTATCTGCTTTTTGGAGCTTCAAATTTCTGGTCACCATTCACTTACATTAAAATGACCTACAGAGCTGAGATATTCTTCTAAAAATCTTCATTTGTGTTCAACAGAAGAAAGTCATACACATCTAGGGTGGCATGTGGGTGAGTAAATGACAATATAATTTTCATTTTTGAGTAAACTATCCCTTTATGTGGATCATCCTTACAAGGACAGTGGAGAGTCAGAGAACTCAATATTTTACACTTTTGCATGAGTCATGACTTTTTTGACAATCAGCCCAATCAAGAGACAGGACAGTTATGACAGGTACAGGAACATACAGGAACAAGGTTCTGTGCTCTTAATGTAGACTTGCGCACACAAAAAAACGTCCTCCAAGTACTTTGAACTGATGACTCCTGTCCATTTAGGGTGGGACAAAGAATCAGGAGAAATTATTATGTAAAATACATAGAGAGATGTACAACAAACACTCATTCTGCCTAACGACATGTGGAAAGGCATCAGGGTGAGTAAACGATGAGTTTTCATTTTTGGGCGAACTATCCCTTTAACTAAGCTAGAAAAAGTCCATGACTCTGTGTTCCTCAACACATCTCTTGGGACACTCCAAGATCTTCTCACCTTTTTCATATTGTCTTTTGTGTGCTGCAGTATTTCCTTTTGCTGCCTGAGTTCCTCTTCCAATGTGTGACGAATATGATCTAGCTCCTCCTGATTTCCATAAAAGGGAGATATTCAAATTATTATAAAATTACTATGCCACCACTGCTGTTTACTATAAAAAGAAGGTCAGACATTTAAACAACAACAAAAAAACCTATACTGCCACTATTGTCATTATATTTTATGCATTTGGAAGAAGCTTTGAACCAGAGCGAATTTGACATACATTTTATCAGTATGTGCTCTCCCTGGGAATCGAAACTACAGTATACCAGTTGAGCTACCTGTAGGTGCACCTCTCTGAGGTTGCCGGTGAGGGTCTGAGTGTCCAGCTTCCTCTCGGCAGCCTCCAGTCTCTCCAGTAGAGTGACTCTCTCCACTAGAAGATATGCCACCTGCTCACTGGCACTGCTCTGGCTGATCTCTGCTAGACCCTCCTGCTCCAGCATCTCCACCACCTCCTTACACTGGGAGTCTAAGACACAGCGGAACGCCTTAGGACTGTATACTGGACTAAAAGCGTATTCACTTGCCGGACACAAGGGCTATGTTCGAAATGGAATACAAGCAAACTGATTACAGCATACAATTCTTTAGCAACACAGAAATAACAGATACAATTTTTTTTATTATTTTTTAATCCAATTATGTGTAAAAATGTATTAAAGGACTATTTCACCCAAAAATGAATGAATATCTCAGGTCTGTAGGTCCTCACAATGCAAGTCATCAGGGTACAAAACTTTGAAGTAAAAAAGCACATAAAGGCAGCATAGAAGTAATCTATAAGACTCCAGTGGTTAAATCCATATCTTTAGAAGCGATATGATAGGTGTGGGTGAGAAACAGATCAATATTCAATCCCTTTGTACTACAAATCTCCAGTTTCAAACAGTCCTCCTAAGCACTCTTCTCTCCTAAAGCCCTGTATACACATACTGTGACATCCAGCAACAAAGCGACCTCATTAAATTCGATGGACCCGCCGGCGGGGCCACTATATTGTGAAAAAGTTTACACTTAAAATGTTAAGGTCTCCATATACATAGGTCAGACATATGAGGTTTCGTTTGAAAGCTTAGAATCTGATCTTTTCAGAGAATACCATCACTTTTGCATTTTTGTTACACAAAATAACAAAATAAGGCCTGAAAACATTTGCGTTGCAAATTAGCGCTCCCTAGAGATAATGGGGTAGAAATATTAATATGAATACAAAAGTCTTTCAGATGGCACTTAAATGGGCAAATCATATATCAAATGAAAGCTCTCTTATTTTGTTGCCCTAATACCACAGTTCGAAAGATTTTCAAAGGAATCACAAAATGAAATATGATTGTCATGAAATACAAATGTCTCATTTAAGCACCAATTTTTGCTGCCGTAAGCCCCAAATAACTAAAAACTTTATTCTGCTTTCACTTTAAACAGCCATTTTTTACTTGTCTGTGAGCTTGATTGGCTGAATAATCTAATGTTATATCTTAGATGTCCAGAACAAAATATGCCATCCAGCAGAAAGAGCATACTAAACAAATCATCATAAAAATATGTTTTCGACTACTGATGATAAAATGTTATATATCTTAGCAAAGATGAGGATCTCAGCTTTATAATGACACCTAGACATATGTGAGGGCTAAAATGCGTTATAGCGCCACCTACATTTCATATCTGTATATTGTGATTAAATGTGATAGAGAATGAAATAAGACTTTTCAAAGTGAGACAGAGTGAACAGAAACAGAATTACATGCTTACAAAGCTGGGACAACAACAACAACAACAACAAAAACCTTTCTGTTTATCATAAGATTACAAACACATACAACATTATTTATGAATAATTGGAGTCTTTTTTTATTTATTTTTATTTAATTTTTGGGGGGTGGGGGGGGGGGGGGTTTCTGAAAAAATGAGACCAATTTTTTGCAGTTCGTCCACAGCATTTATGAAGGGTGTACTTTTAAATTTGAGTGTGAAAAATTGCATGCGGCAGCACAAAAACATATCAGAGTTAAATATTGATACGTTTCTCACCCACAACTATCATATCGCTTGTGAAGACATGGATTTAACCACTGGAGTCTTATTGATAACTTTTAAGCAGCCTTTATGTGCTTTTTGAGCTTCAAAATGTTGGCACGCATTCACATGCAATGTATGGACCTACAGAGCTTAGATATTCTTACAAAAAAAAAAAAAAAAATTGTGTTCCACAGAAGAAAGAAGATAGCGTGAGATAGCATGAGAGCGAGTAAATGATGAAAGAATTTTCATTTTTGGATGGACTACTTTTGGCAATCTGAGCAAATTAGTCAAGAAACGGATGGAAAGAAAACTGCGGCAGATATAACTTTCAGTTCATTCATCACCATGAGGAGAGGAAGTCAAGCGCATTGCATTGGTTACAGTGTTCCATGCATGCAGTATGCTCTGCGATGTACTGCACAATTTGCAAATCAGGCTAGGTCAACCGGGTATTCCATGCATACAAAAAAATCTGCAGATTTTGCAAAAAATTAACTTTTTCTTACTGCAGAAAACGTAAGAGAGGTATGGTAGAATGCCATTCTTAACATAGCCAATGACATGACCTCAAGGCACAACGTTTACTATGACAAATACAATATATGATAAAAACATTATGACCACCATGCTGGTGTTTCAGTAGCGCAAGCTCGGCACAGAGTTGTTCGTTGTCGCGTTCATACTCCGCTGTTAGAGATTCCCGCTCCTCCAGAATGTTTCGTATATGCTCCACGTAATTTTCCACCTTGAGAAAAACCCATATAAACGACAATAAATGCAATAGTAGGAATTTGTTTTGTTTAGGTAACAGTGTGGTCATGTTAAAATGTTGATGACAGAGTCCGTCATTAACTATTCTTTAGGGTGGATGCCTGGTTTGCCATCTGTTCACTCACCTCTCTCATCTCGCTGGCCTGCTGTGTGCGTAAAGTTTGCAGGTCTTCAGTGGTTACGGTCAGGCTGCCCTCACTGCACTGGAGCAAATGCAACAGGTGACACTCACGTTCTTCTGCTGAAGCCTGAGGACAAAATCCGTTTCTGTGCAAGTGGAGCGTGATCTCCTCCAGCTCTTCTTCCTTGGTAGGAAACAACAAAAAGTCATTTCTGTCTTTCCCTTTTTTTTTTTCTGACAGCCTTAACAGTTTAAATGAATGGGGCCTGGGTGATCTGATACCTTCTTGAACACTCTGTCACCTTGTCAACAGTACGTCTAACTGACAGCAAGAAGCATTGTTTGAGAAAACTTGCTCAAGCTGCCTGCAACATCCTGTGTTTCCCCTAGGATTTTTTCAGCAGCGGTGCTGTTGTGCGTGGGTCCGTGAGTCCGTAACGCCGGACACGTATTTACACACAGTGGTGGAGGAATAGCTTAAAACGACCTTAGAATCATTATATAGTTTCCATCCACTTTTCACGCTATTTTGTTATCGACAAAGTGAAAATGCATTAAAAAAAAATGTGCCGTCTTCTGCCTGTTTCCATTCAAATGACCTTTTATCGATAAAAATGTTGTGCGTGATGACGTCATGCCTAAAAAAACACTTTGTTGCATAAGTTTTGGTTTATCGCAAAAGAAATCTGCCCTTAAGCCGTTTCCATACAGAAATGTGAGTTTATCGCTAATTGTGTACCTTTCGCCTCCCAGATGTCCCTAATTTTTTTCCACCGAAGTTTTGGTAAAATGGGGAGAGAATTGAGACAATCCATTGAAATTAGACAGCTTGCTGTCATTATAATTTCACAAATAAATGCAATCAGAAGATGAGGAATTGCAATCAAAAGGGAGCAGTTCCTCTTCTGATAGGACTGTAATATTGGTCCTGATGTTGCGACTATCGCAGGTTGCCACCGGTTCCGACCCGAAAGCGAATCATCATGGCCCTGTTCAAGTCTTAGTATAAGGACCATCCATCGATGTGAATATGCTGTGTGCACAGCTATTAAAGAAAAATTGATGCGGTGTAATATCAGGGTTATATATATGATACATTCCTGATATTCAATAGGCTATTTTGATCAATCATCTAATCTAAAGCATTGCCATCTCAACTGCATTATGTCCTGCATATTTGTCCAGCAACTTTTAACGACCAACTGAACTTGATTGTCATCTCAAATTAATTTTAGCATCATAATGCAATTTACATTTTCTGAAGAAGCATCAGATCCATGCGATCTGAGATAAAGAGGGTTAGATTTAAAGTATTTAAAAGTTTTAAAATGATCAAAAGCTTGTTTTCTGAAAGTGAACTCGGCATTGGACAAATAGTACGTGTAGAACATTCTGAGAATGTCATTCAGCCGATATTTTCATCTACAGAACAGGGTAAGGCTAATTTACACCTATAATATTGCTTCTGAAGATATGGATTTAACAACTGGCGTCATATGGATAACTTTTATACTGCCTTCATATGCTTCTTGGAGCTTCAAAGTTTTGGTCACCATTTACTTGCATTGTATGGACCTACAGAGCTGAAATATTCTTATAAAAATCTTCGTTTGTGTTCTGCAGAAGAAAGTAAGTCATACACATCTGGGATGACATGAGGGTGAGTAAATGATGAAAGAAGTTTCATTTTTGGGTGAACTATCCCTTTAACTGTATCGTAAAGAAACTTGTCTAAATACTTTCACCATGTACACAACACATAATTGTCATTACAGACACATTACATAGAATTAACTGGTCTTAAATGCATATGCTGAATGTATATAAGTATATAAATGACTGACACCGTACCTCTCTTCGCTCCATGGCCAAGTACAGCTGAACAGGAGTCCTTGCATCACTTGCAAATTAGCCAAGTGTGTTTATGAGACCAAAGTTCAGATTGTGGTTTCCAACATTTGACAGACAAACCGCCCATGCCAGCTTCTGTCCTAATCATCGCTTTATAATAAAAATGAATGACAAAATAAAATACTAAACTTAAAGAGTACAACGTTAAAAAGGTTTACCATGCATTTAAATTGGCAAATAATTGGAGCCTTTTATATACTATAAAGGGATTAAGCTACAACAAATGATATACATGATCTTCTGCGTAATGTGCCCGAGCAACCAAAAATCCCTCATCATCAAATGTTTTCTTCCTTTTCACGTCGACAGCAACAGACACGTCTGTATTTGACAGAACTAGTGTTACTTCGTGAAAGGAACAACATTAATTTTGCTCTCCAAATTTTTAGTGCAACGTAAAAAGTTTTCTAAACCTAACAACTTTGGCTAGCGGCTAGTTTGCAGGTATTACGCGCGAGTGTCTTTACTTATCATCCTGACGAGAATTAAAAATGAAATAAGTCACAATTGTCGTTGTTCTTCAAAGCCTGTTTTAAACAGATAATGAAGTCTGTCAGGTAGTAAATACCGAAGAAGCAGTTTAGTGTTCGTTTTTACTAAGGTCTACCAAGTATTGTGATGTTGCTGCTTGCAGTAGCTTGGACCGAGCACCTTGACAACGGGTTAAACCATTCTGACAATAGTTGGGGAGGGTCGTGTTTTGAAAGGAACCCTCATGCTGTGAAAGTCTCGCGAGAGTCACATTTGCCGTTTCTAAGATTAGGGTTAGGGTTCGGTTTAGGGATAGGATTAAGGTTAGTATTATGTTTAGGGGTAAAATTAGGTGTTGGGTTTCTGTAGGACTCCAAATAAATACAATATACACAGTAGGCTCGTTCGAGATGAGCAAGTTCTGCGCAGAACCGATCACCGGTGATCAGCGGCAGGTGCATGTCGGTTAGAAATCTGTCCGACCCTCTGTGATATCATGGTGGCATATGCCAAAAATGTCCCACGAGAGCAAGGCGGCCGCAGTTGATTTTTCCGAGCTGTGCACGATGGGAAATGACTGGCTGACGACACAGCTTCAAGACGTTATCTTCTAAAATGTTTGATTTATTTTTTTGTATCTCTAATGTCATGTTTTTATGTGTATAAATTATCTGTGAATATTCCCAACACTCTGACAGTGCGATCTCTGTATGGGATATGTGTATTTATTATATTTCTGAAAAATCTAAAATACGTGTCTTTATTAAAAAGACACGTCTTATTGGCTAAATCAAACAACAGGTACATTGAGTGTCTTTTTCATCATATTTATTTTCATTTTAAAGCAACAGAAATTATCCACTTTATCAGCAACAGCGTATGAACGTGAATCCCGCGATATCTGCCTGTGAACTCGTAGATGTCTGATCCACTACGAGAAGTGAGAAATGTCCGACTTGACAGCTTTTATTTCACTCCTCCCCTGACTGCAGTCGTCTGCTCTCGTCTGCTTACAAGGCGAGGCGTTTGGCATCTCGTACAAGCCTAATGTATGAAAGTAGCATGCTAATCTCGCGAGATTTTATCCAGACAGAGGGTTCCTTTTGCGAACAGGATTTAAAGTATCACATTTAGCCAGCAGATGGTGCTGTTTGCTCAAATTAATCATATGGATAGATAAATGGCAGTAACATACGAACAAACATTTTATATGATCATAAAAGTATTTTCATTTCTAATTGAGTATGTAATGATGTGTATTTTAATTTACAATAATATGATTTTATTATATTACTATAAAAATCCCCCTTATTTGACAACCTCAGGTCTGTTGTAATCCGGGCAAATAAGTTAACTAGAGTCAGATGTATAAAATATTAATTTAAGCATATTACACAGCATGTGGGATGCCTGAAGTAAAATACAGCATACTGCAAATGACTGCCAAATTCTGTGGAGTTAAAAATAAAATAGTTGCCATTTAAAAATTATGCCAGACATAAAATAGTCACATGCTCACACAATCAGACAAAAGTTTGACCTTATCCACCAATTGTAGGCTACTAATGTTCAATTAAGCTCCGTTTTCCCCATTCTCAGTTAACCACATTATCCACATTTACACTTTAATTGCAATGAGGATAAGAAAAAGCATAACAATTTTGCAAACAACAAGTTCTACAGATCTTTGTTTTTTGTTGTCTAAAATGCAATGGCTGAAAAATATGTTTCTGAGCACAATTTTATCAAAAACACATTGTTAATAGTAGAAAAAAAAATAACATTGGTCAAATGAAATACAATTACAAGACTTGCTTATTAGGACTCTCTCAACATCAACATAGCCCAATTATCAAAGTGAAAGTTGATTTTTTTCAGTGGCATCTGAAGACTGCCAAATAATGTTAAGTTGTTTGTAAAAACTGGTGTCTTTGGTACTCATTTCCTGCTGATACTGCAGCTTTTCAGCTCATAGAAGAGAACATATGCCTGATTGGACTGAAGCTTCTCCTCTGATATTGCGTTTACACTGTGAGAAAAACAGAGCATTAATGGTCAAACATTGTCATCTGCTATAGATATTAAATGCTGATCCTTCATTATAAAATTCCCAATATCATTGAGCACAGATACTGTATGTTTTTTTTTTCTTCAATAAACTTATTTCACATGATCTTTAATATGAGCACATTGCCATTATTGTGTCTTGTGTTAGGCTGAATAACAAAATGGAGACTACAGCATCTCATGTGTTAGGCTCAGAAATAGATTTTTAAAGTCAATGATTCCCACTCAATTCAAAGTACATGATACAACATTTGACATTTTCCAATCCATCATATTTCCCCTTAGCAACTCTAGAGCACACTGATTATTGTAATATTACACTTAACTGTAATGCAATGACACCAATCATCCTTTTATTGCCTAGAAGATGTCAGATTAAAGCTCCACGCACCAGGAGTCATTGTAGAAGCACCAGCCCTCCTCCTCTCGACATGCAGCCGTATAGTGACCCATATTTACTGTGCCTGAA
Source organism: Myxocyprinus asiaticus (assembly GCF_019703515.2). Taxonomy (NCBI): domain Eukaryota; kingdom Metazoa; phylum Chordata; class Actinopteri; order Cypriniformes; family Catostomidae; genus Myxocyprinus; species Myxocyprinus asiaticus. The sequence goes on along the minus strand of NC_059371.1, from coordinate 19,786,814 downwards.
TGATTGCACACTGCATACAGATCATACAGCACAGGACCTGAAAAGAAACATGTAGCCATATTGCATACACTTCAAAACAAAACAATAGTAAAACTTGATGTATAAAGTTAGTACATAAAACAAATGTAATCATTTATTCAATTGTTAACATGTGACTTCTTTTGAGACTTGTGGGTCATTATACACTAGAGTTAAACAGCTCACCACAATCAACAGGTCCAAATGGCCCCAGATCCAGCCCCATCAAGGGAAAGGAGACAGACACTGTGCTTTTACAGATGGAGTACCTTGATGTGGTGAATCGATTTAAGTCTGAGGTGGCAAGTTAAGTCTATGTTAACAAGCATGAACCTTTAGCAAAGCAAGTAGGCCTACTTTTTAACTGAAAAACAAATGAGTTCCAGCCAGATATCCTAAGAAATCAAATTGGCCCAGTTGCTAGGGAAGGTAGAGTCACATAGGGTAACCTCCTTGTGGTCGCTATAATGTGTAGTTCTCGCTCTCGGTGGGGCACGTGGCGAGTTGTGCGTGGATGCCATGGAGAATAGCATGAAGCCTCCACACGCGCTATGTCTCCGCGGTAACGTGCTCAACAAGCCACGTGATAAGATGCGTGGATTGACGGTCTCAGATGCGGAGGCAACTGAGATTCGTCCTCCTCCACCTGGATTGAGGTGAGTCACTATGCCACCACAAGGACTTAGAGCACATTAGGAATTGGGCATTCCAAATTGGGGAGTTTTTTTTTTTTGTGACAGTCGCTCTTTATCAAGCGTCTTACTCCTTTTAATATAGGGTTCGAGCCTGCAGCCAGGGCCGTTTCTAGCTATAAGCAGTGAAAGCACCTGCTTAGGGCCCCCGAGCCACCAGGGGGGCCCCACAAGTTTTTAAAATCTTTAACCTTATTTTTTAATATACCAAGAGCTTCAAGTAAGACTAAGGCAGCTGTCATGGCTCAGTTAGACAGTTATAGGGGGCCCCCTTGTGGCCCGAGGAAGGGAGAATGTAACTGCAAGGAGAGAGTAGGTAGATGTGACAGGCACACAGGGTTTTTCATCTTCATAAAGTGCACCTACAAGTCAGGAGCAGAAAAACGAAAAAAGGAAGAGTATAAGAAACACAGCCAGACCACTGGTAAGGAATAAATGTAAGCCAGCTACTTGGCTAGATGGTGTTTGTTCGTTGTCATGCATTAAATTGCAACAGTTAGTTAGCTAACGTTTTGCAGTTTTGTCCTGTTTTTCAAATGTAGCCTACATGTTTTCAGACATTTATGCTAGCTATATAACTAAGGTGTAACATTGGACGTAGTGTAGCTAGCCAAGATTACCTCACAGACTCAATGCTATCTTCGTTTCAGTTAGTTAGTTAGCTAGCTGATGGTAATCAGACAGTAGATGAGTCAGCCATCCAAATTTGTCTTGTCTGCATTATTTTCAGGTGCCATACTGAAATATGTATGTGCATCAAAGGCAGCTGGGGATTTGAGTAAACAAATTCCTTGTAAATAGCCATTTTGTATGTCATCTTTACAGGGGCCTCCAAGAAGATTTAGCTTATCTATGCTCAAAAACAGCCCTGCCTGCAGCCCTTGTATTACCAGCGTGAATCCCAAACATTATACTCACAGCTTCCACACCACAATTAATTATCAGTGTGATTATACAGCACTGTATAATCGAAAAGGATACGTATCACGAGGATTCTTGGGAACCTTTGGATGGTTAGTCTTTTTGTGCTGTCAGTGCGACGATTACACCGCTCACACATCTAGGACACAAACAATTTCCACAGGTATCCATTTAAATAGCCATTTTACATGAAACTAAACCGAAAACAAACATGGGCCATGCTATTCACCTACCGGTGAGTTTTCTTTATCAAGTTTTTCCTCTTGTGAGAAGAGGTCAAGACACTCTCTAAGTTTAACAATTCGGCCATAATCACTCTTCTGCAACATAAAAAAAAAAAAGAAAATGACACATTCTCCACACACACAATTAAATACATATTGTTCCAAAGCAGCTGTAAAAGAAATAGAGAGTGTTACCTTCGGGATGGGGAGTGACAGGTCACAAAACACATCAAAGGTGTTGGAGTAATGGGAGCAGACAGAACAGTGCAAGGAGCTGCGCAACTGACCAGAGAATAAATCTATGACATAGATGAGAAAGATATCTGAACACAAATTTAGATTGGCAATGAGTTTAAAATATGCAACAAAGACAACACATCATGATCTGCAAGGACCAGGCATCGAGTGGTGCAACACAAACAACCAGTTATGTCATATGCCACTGCTATTCACTTTTGACAATTTACGATTTATTCACTGACTTAAGTGTAGTCAGTCACACAGTCAGCCATGATTAAGTTAATTCACTAGTAACAGTGTCAGATAACAGGGCGGTTACTGAGATAAAGCGAGTAGTATTCGGCTGGTCATGTGATTCTAAAATGGCAGCCCCCATGAGGGGACCCTCTCCATGTAGAACAAAACAGCTTTTATAAGGTTACTGATATGAATGGAGTCTTCATTCCATGTGAGTCATGATTTTATACATAGGTTTCAAAATTAAAATACATTTCTTTAGAAGTAATTTTTTTAATGGGAAAAAGATTACTGAGTGCTAAATAAACTAAAATGCTCTGCTAAATGACTAAATGTAAATGTAAACAACCATATACAACATCATTATGATCTGGAGAGTGGTTTCCAAAAGAAAAAAAGAAATTGTGAGATATAACAGTATAATATATAAAAGATATAGTATAGCATATAAAAATATAATAGTAATAATAATAATAATAATAATAATAAATAAATAAATAAATAAATAAAACAGGTCAACACAGAATCTGCACACTTTTTCAGATTTTCTATGCTGATTGTGGGGAAATTCTGTATATTTGGTATAACATTTTAAACAGAGCTCAGACCGTACTCTTTTTAGTAGCTGAAAGCATGTTTAAAGGATACTTTTTATTTAAACAACATTATTCACATTGCATTTCAATCCCTTTCAAATGCAGTTATTATAAGAAACTATAAGCAAGCACACATGGTGCAGAATTCAGTGAACAACAGGTGTTCAAATTCTGGCGAATTCTGCAGACACAGATTCAGTTTGTACCTATATACAGGTATAACTAAACAGTTATACAATTTAACAACTGTCTTGAAATCTTTTTAAGCTCTTAGGGATGTAGGGGATAAAAGATTTCTCCATGGTTTAAACACAGCACAGCATTTAAGATTAAACACAGCAGCCATCCATTAATGCTTACCAACAATCTTACTATCATCCCGGTCAAGATGTCTTTGCCACATGGCAAAAGCCTCCTCTGAAATCCTGCAGGAGAGATCAAATAAGTGATTAGGAGGTTCTGAATGACTCAAACTTAGTTTGTTCCTCTCAGGCACTGTGTCTTCTTAGTACCTGAATCGTGAGTATGTTGGTTCCTTAATTTCAATAACTGCAGGACGTTTGGATGATCGGCGGTTAATTTCTGTATGTAGCCTGTCCAGAAGGAATCTTAAGAACTCCTGAGCGTCTTGCTGACTGTGTATGTGAGAAAATGTCTAGATTATTTGATTATAACATGCTACATAGCAATTGCAAATAATATTGACAAAAGTTAAAGGTGCACTCAGTAGTTTTTTGTTTATGTTGTCTTGGACTTACATTGACACCAAGGGGCACAATAGTTTTTAGCTACTGATGCCATTGTAGAAATGTACTATTCAGCTGTCACTCATTTAATCCATTTAATCCATGAGTGAAAATGAGTAGTATTCGACTGGTCATGTTATTCTAACATGGCAGCCCCCATGAGGGGACCCTCTCCATGTAGAATAAAACAGCTTTCATAAGGTTGCTGATATGAATGGAGTCTTCATCTCATGTAAGTGCTCATGATTTAACATACATTTCAAATTACTATTAATTTCTTTAGGAAAAAAAAAAAAAATTAATAAGAAAAAAAAACACTAAGTGCATTTTTAATACACAAACATGCAGTATATTTCACATACTGGGCTAATCAGAGACCAATCTTAAAGTTGTACAATGTAATTAAGGAATACAAATATGACAAATATATTAGTATTGCACACACCTATATCCACTAAAGTAAGGCACTGCTTCTTTAAATACACGATAAAACTTCCCAGGGTTCACTGTGGTTTCCCCGCCATCACATTCCCACAGGCCAGCCAAAACATTAGAGAATTCTACAAAAAAGTCATTAACAAAAACATTATGCTTATTACATTGTACTGAATTGTACATTTTAAAATTAAAGTTTAATTTAATGGTAAAACTTTGCAATAAGTTTGTATTTGTTAACATTAGTTAATGCAATCATATCATGAACTAACAAAGAACAGTCACAGCACATAATAACAGGAACTAAAAATGGTTCAAGGAACGAAAACCAAAAACGAACAAATTTTTTGCAGAACGTAACTGAAAACATTAACAAATTGATTATCAATTGTTCCAGAGTAAAAGCTTTATTTTAAAATTCTCGTAACCCGTTAATTCCATTTTGCTAATTTAAAAAAAAAAATCCAAAATCCACAAGAGAAGTTGTCTGCACACTGAATGAGAAACAGACTAGAAAAAGTCAACTATCAAAAATTTAAAAAAAATATTTTAGACTTGCTTAGTGAAAAAGTGCAAAGTGTAAGTTAAAAACAGACCAGCGAACAAACGTTTCAGCCCATAGTTTCAACAAAAGTAGTACGAGAAAAAAAAAATCCAGAAGAAATTAAACAAACAATACCACAAGAAATTACATCAAACACAAAGAAATTACTCTGTAATAATTTATTGTCTCAATCCCCCCTCTCCTATGAGGAAGGACCCTCTCAATGCCCAGGAACTTCAAATCTGAAGAAGAATGATTAGCAGATTTAAAATGGTAAAAAATAGGAGATGTGTCATCTTGCCTCCTGATGGCACTCATGTGTTCAATAATTCTCGTGCATAATGCACATTTTGTTTTGTCAATATATAACAGGGGACATGGACAGATTATTATATATACGTTTTGGATGCACATGGATGTGTAAAAACTTTACATTTAATGTAGTGAGAACAGGAAATACAGTTGTTACATGGAAAGTTTCTCTGGGCATTGGTGAGGGTTGTAGAGGAGAAGATGGAGGCATCGGCATGCACCAATTTGTCGCTTTTATTGCAGCTCCTAGAGTAGACACAGAGAGGGGGTCAGTAACCAAACCCATTAACTGACTGTCGCTTTGAATAATGTGCCAGTGGTTATTAATAACCTTTTTTATCTCAGAACTCAAAGGACTGTATGTAGATTTAAAAATACAAGATAATTTTTTTGTTCTTAGAGAACGAATTAGTGGCTTCTGATATGTTTGAAGAACGAACTCTATTGAGTGCAGTATCCAGCAAATTGGTAGGATATCCATGTGACCTGTAGTCCCTATATAAGGTCTGCGCTTTGGCTTCAAAGTCATCTGTGTCAGAACAAATACTGTAAAGTCTTGTGAATTGGCTCTAAGGTAGACCCCACAACAGAGAGGTAGGATGAGCACTCTTGGCATGTAAGAGACTGTTTTTTGCAGTTTCCTTTCTAGATAGGGAGGACACAATGCACCCATTAATAACGGAGATACTAGTATCCACTAGTATAAGTTGACATCTATGGTACCAATATGATGTGTAAACTTGATGGATGGTCTTAGGCAGTTCATGTATAGAGCAAATGCTTCAAAATCTGTCGCTGGGCCTTTACAAATTACAAAACAGTTATCAATGTATCTCTTAAACAAAATGTTATTCTCTGAGAAAGGATTGTTTTTCCAAGATATATTTGTCTTCAAGATAGCCAAGATAGGGGCCATGGTGGCACCCATGGCTGTACCTTCAATTTGCAAATAGAACTTATTCCCAAATAAAAAATAATTCTTTGATAATACAAGTCCTGCCATATCTATAATGAGCTCAGTAGGCAGGCCATAATCAACAGTACGTAGATCAAGAAAATGTCAAAGTGCCAAAAGGTCCTCTGTATAGGGAATGTTTGTATATGAAGTGACATCCATAGTAGCAAGTATGACATCTTCATCTATATTCATAATAGCTGACAAACACTGAAGGAAGTCTGCTGTGTCTCTAAGATAGCTGGGAAGAGATGTGACTAAGGTCTCAAAACAAAATCAATAAAATTGGAAAGTGGCTCTGTGGGACTATTATTACCCTTCACTATAGGTCATCCAGGTGGATTAACCAAATCTTTATGGATTTTGGGCAAGATATAGAAAGCAGGCTTGGTAGAAGAGCGATTGACACGATACTGTAGTTCTTTATCAGAGATCAATGAACGAGAGTGTACGGTCTTTAGAAATGTCTCAATCTCTTTTTGAAACTGTATAGTGAGATCTGATGGAAGAACTCTACAGTAGGTTGTATTTTGTAATTGTCGAAGAACCTCCTGATTATAGAGAACTCTAGGCAAAATCACCAAACCACCTCCTTTATTTGCAGGTTTCATCACAATATCTTTATCTCTATACAATTTGTCAACAGCTCCTTTTTCAGATGTTGTCAAAATAGACTTCCTGTTTTGGGGAGAACAGTCAGTTAACCCATCAATATCTCTTTCCACTAGCCTACAGAATGTATCAATTGAAGGTTTTGGAACGGAAGGACAGAAAGTGCTTTTGGGCTTAAATATCTCACGGCTACTATAATTATAAGAATTTGATTGATCTGTTTTGGTATGTTTATAGAAACATTTTAATCTTAGAGTCTGGAAAAATGTAAACAGTTCAATTTTAGTGACAAAAGGATCAGCAGTTCTAGTTGGAACAAAGATAAGACCTTTGTTCAAAAGGCTTACTTCATGAGGATGTAATTCCTGGCCGGTGAGACTGAAGATCAAATTGTCCTTTGACAAGTTCCCCTTTTCCGAGTTGATTGTGATGCCCTTCCTCTTGCCATGGTGGGTCCTCTTCGATGCAGTTGTCTGTGTCGTTTGAATGATCTACTAAAAAAAATCACCATCGCTGTCGCCACTAGATGCAGAGGTATGGAGGATTTCGTCTTTGAAACAGACCTTCCGTAGTGGCTCTATTCTCCTTGTAATCTATGGTGTCCCTACGGAATTTTCGTATCTTCTTCTGTTGCAGATCTCTCTTGAATTCCACCAAGGATGAGTTCAGAAGTTCTGCTTGTTGTTTGAAGTCTGTTTCACTGTGAGATTAAATTATTAAAGCTTTAGTTTCAGCAGTTTCTTCTTTAACTTCTTCAGTTCCTTCTGTGTAAATTAAACAACTAGAAGGGTAAGGTCTAATGAGGCCTTGTTCATAATTTCACACCATCTCTTACAGAATTCAGGATCTTCACCACCAATTGTGGGGGACTTTTGTATCCTAAGGCCTCTTGGTATTCACTCTCCAGTATTCACAGAGGGTTGTGCCATGGAGCGTAAAAAAAAAACTCTTTTTGTAGAAAATGTTTGTAGTGATTCATGGAGTTCTAAATAGTCTCTGAATGTAGAATACTGGTCTCATTTTTAGGAAAAAGTATATTCTGCAAGGTTATAGGTGAAAGTTGTTGCTTTAGAGTCTGTGATCTGGCTAATTTCAGCAAAGGGCAACATTTTGTAAGCTGAAAGCTTTTGGTGGAGCAGTAAACAATAAAACATCAGGTGAGTAGAAGGAATTGTTGCACTCAAACAAGACTTGTATACGTTGTTTTTTGTTTCTTATTTCTGTGCTTCTTTTGTTTAAACTTTGCTGAAGTCTCTGTAATTTAGTGTTGCTACCTTCAGAGTTTCATCATTAAGCTCAGAGGCCTGTACCATGAATTTCACTGAATGAACCTGACTGGTTTCAGGTTGATAAATTCAATCCAATCAGGTTTAACTGGTATCATGATACAGCTCATCAACTTTCTCTGTCAACTCAGGCTTCTATCCTGACATTAAGAATAGATTATGCGCTTGTGCACATGAATGAGTGACATTTGCAGCGCACAACCAATCGTGTGAGAGAACGTGATTCACTTCTCACGAGAGACTCAGCGGGATTTACCTCTCTGCTGAAAGCTTATGATTATGAAAATAAGATTTAAATTAATTTAAACTGTGCACAAGTCATTGTTTTAAAAATATACAAAAATTAAAATGCATTTACACTACTCAAGCATTCAGCATGAAATCATGAAGACTTAAAACACATGATTTACACAGTACAAGTGATAACTGTAAAATTAAAGACATTTATACAACAAGAAGAAACAGCGGCTGCTACGAGAAGAGGACTGCTGCAAACAAATTCTTAATGTGATAAAAAAGAATAATATATAAAACAGCTGGTATATCAATGTGTAAGTGAATTCATATAGGCCCACAACAAGAACACACAGGCTTATTAATTTTAACAGCTTGAATTTATTTAAAATATAAAAGCTTTTATATTTATTTGAATTAAAAACTTTATATATCATTCAAAACTATTACAAATAAATATAGGCTACTATTGGTTACACAACGAATAGAGAGTACAAAGATGAATATTCTTCCTACGTTTATTTTCCTTTTTCAAAATCTACCAGTTAGTATATCAAAAAGTGTTTTAGACAATGGAATAAACTACTTTGTAAATATATGTGGGATAATAGGAAACCTAGAATTAGTCTAAAAATTCTTAAGTTGTCAAAAAGGCTTGGAGGACTACAATTCCCAAATTTAATAAATTAATAAATTTAGCTTCCCAAATTCAACCTATATTGATTTGGATGAATGAAGAATCTAAAGTGAAATGGAGGAAGATGGAAATTTATCAAATGGGGGAACCTATTAGTATATCCCTGTTCCTACCCAAACAAAGCAACAAATTTAAATCAATAGATAATATTTGTATTAATAGTACTTTTAGAATTTGGTTAGAAAAAAAGAAAAATAGTAAAATTAAGAAATATATAGTTCAGCAAATTTGTCTGATTTAGTTAGTTATGTGGGCAGGTGGGCTTCATTACATTTATCTATGATTGGGAAGGTTAATGTTATTAAAATGAATTGTATTCCAAAATGTAAATATCTGCTACAATCTCTCCCTGTAGATGTCCCCCTCTCTTATTTCAAGCAGTTTGATAGTATAGCGAAGTCCTTCATTTGGAATGGTAAACGTCCCAGATTACATTTCAGTAAATCGCATAGACCAATTGACAAAGGTGGGTTAGGCCTACCCAAGATTTTGTTTCATTATTATGCATTCAGTCTCAGATATTTGGCTCATTGGTTGCTTCCACCTGGTTTGTATTGAACAGGAAGTTCTTGCCCCTATTTCGCCATTGCAAAGCCTTTCTATTAAACTAACCCCCGTTATTTAGCATTTACACTCGGTATGGACAAAAGTGTCCAGAGTGTTTAATTCGGACATTTATTTAAATGTTGCCTCGAGCATATGGCTGAACCCCAAATTATGTATTAATAAGTCCCCTTTCTGCTGGTCAGAGTGGATTGTGGGGGGGGGTTACTAAACTCGGTGACCTATATGAGAGTGAAGTGTTGAGATCTTTTGAAAATTTGGTTCAACATTTTAAGATTCCCAGATCTCAAATCTATAGGTATTTACAGCTGCGCCACCTGCACTATATTGTATTTGGGAGTAGCGTACACCCCCCTAAAGCGGCAGATACTCTGGGAGAGGTGATTACTACTTTTGGAAAAGTGTATTACTCCCTGCTAATTCAGAGTCTGGGGGATGGAGCTTTAACTTCTATCAATAGATTATGGGAGAAAGATTTAAACTTGGTATTGGAGGAAGGAGAGTGGGCTATGATTCTAAAAAATGTCAAATCTGCATCTAGAGATGTAAGGGTTCGCCTTATGCAATTTAAGATTTTACATAGAGTCTATTGGACCCCCTCTAGATTGTATAGGCTTGGTCTTAAAGACACACCCACCTGCTGGCGACGCCAATCAGAAGATGGAGAGACAACCCATGTTTTTGGTGGCATGTTAAGATCCAAGAATTTTGGTTGGAGGTTCAGAGTTTATATATGATATGATGTGTTGGGCACTCGGGTTTCATTTTGCCCCAGACTCTGTATTTTGGGAGGTGGGGCGGTCATCAATATGGGGGATAAACACATAAAAAATTGGGTTCTGACCAGTGTTATGATTGGTAGGCAGGTTATTTTAAGGGGATGGAAGTCAGATGGAGTGCCCTCATTTCTGGAGTGGTGTGCGGAGATAGAGAGGGTGGCAGCTTTCGATGAGGTGTCAAGTAGAAGGCTGGGGTTGTGAGATTTGTTTGATTGGAAATGGGGCAATTATTTAGCGTTTTGGGGGGACTCTCAGGGAGGAGCTGTGGAGAGAGAAGTTTCGTTTTAATTATGTATGATTATTATATTTTCTTTTTTTGTTTTCTTTTTGTGTGTGTGTGTGTGTGTGTGTGTATTCTAATATGTGACCACAGTGGTGTTCGTTGGGGGTCAGGGCAGGGTTGGTGATTGGGGAGGGGTAATAGTGGGGGTTAAATGTTAAATGTTGATTCAATGTATATATGTTGTGTTTTTCTTTGTTATATATCTATGAATCAATACAACATTTTAATTGAAATATATATATATATATACACTACCATTCAAAAGTTTTGAAACACTTGACTGAAATGTTTCTCATGATCTTAAAAAATGTTTGATCTGAAGGCGTATGCTTAAATGTTTGAAATTAGTTTTGTAGACAAAAAATATTTGTGCCAACATATTAATTTAATTCATTATAAAACTACAATTTTATTAAAAAAAAAAAAAAAAAAGTTTTTGAAATGGATGACTTGGACCGAATAATTAAGAAAAGCAGCCACTAAGTGCCCAACATAGATGGGAACTCCTTCAGTACTGTTTAAAAATCATCCCAGGGTGATACCTCAAGAAGTTGGTTGAGAAAATGTCAAGAGTTCATGTCTGCAAATTCTAGGCAAAGTGTGGCCACTCTGAAGATGCTAAAATATAACATAGTTTTGATTTATTTAGGATTTTTTTAGTCACAACATAATTCCCATAGTTCCATTTATGTTAATCCATAGTTGTGATGACTTTACTCCTATTCTAAAATGTAAAATAAATAACTAAATAAATAAATAAAGAATGAGTAAGTGACCCTAAACTTTTGAACAGTAGTGTATATTATATATAGTTAATTTACAAGAAATTGCTAAAGATCCTGATTTCATGTCAAATAGATTAGATAATAGATTTAAGTCTTGGGCAGAAAGAGGTCTGAAAAGATATCACCAACTATTCACTGATAAAGGAATAGATACCTTTTCAAACCTAGCAAAAAAGTATGAGCTTCCAAATTCACAATTTCTTAATTATTTACAGGTAAAAAGATATTTATTAACAGATGTTAAAGTAAAATAAAGAAAAAGGGAAATGCATCCATTAATAAATTATTTAACTGATACATACAATACAAAATAATCCAATAAAAATGTTAGGAATTTTAAAGAGTGCACTTGAAAGAGATATAAAAGACACTCTTAATAAAATTATATGTAGGAGGGAGGATTAATTAAAAATAAAAATTAGTCAGCAAGACTGGAAGAAATATCATATAATACATTCCACATCACTCAATCCAGTGTTTGGAGGGAATATGCTTGGAAGATACAAATGAGATTTTTTATAACAACTGTTATTAAAAGTAAATATAATAGCATGGTAAAAGGGAATTGTTGGAGAAATTGTGGGGGAAAAAAAGGCTCATTACAGTTTAGAGTGCTCTAAATTGACAACTTATTGGAATGAAGTGATTAGACAGGTTAATTCATTATTTAACTGCACAATAGAAATATATCCAGAAAACCTTATTTTGGGTAAAATGCCATTGTCCTTAAGAAATAAAACTGAACAAAATATATTTAGAGTAATCAGAATAGCAGCTTTGAAACAGATTACAAAACATTGGCTTAAACCAGAACCCCCACAATTTCAAAGATGGAGAGATTTCAGAAATATACCAAATGGAGAAAGTAACATTTAAAATTAATAATAAAAGTCTGAAACGTGAACATAAATGGGATTTGCTTAAAAATATTATTAATTAATTTAGATAGATTGTTTCCTTCAGATTCTTGATTTTTGAATCAAAATTAGTTAAAATATGAGGTATGATGTCCTATCTCATTTAATATTTTTTAAAAAGGTGGTGATGCCTTAACTTCTTTCCACTTTATTTGAAATAAAATATAACATGTAAATTAATGAATTACGCATGTTATTTATGTTAAATATGTTGTGAACGGTTATTTGATATGGTTATTCAAAATATATATTTTTTTTATTATTTCTCTTTCTTGATGTACAATTTGTACATTGTCTTTAGTAAAAAAAAAAAAAGAAAGAAAGAAAGAAAAAGAAAAGAAAAAAAAAAGAAAAATTAAAAAGCATAAAAAAGGCTACTATTGATTAATTAAAAAGTGAGCACTTGGAATACTGTATGCAAAAAATTGGTATGCAATAATAAGATGTTTTTGTTCTTTTTATAAAAGACGTATTTTGTGTACTGCTTATATTACTTATTGCTTATATTATTACAACTTCAAGTAAAATTCTGTACGTTCATCTCGAGTCCATGAAAGAAAGAAGGGGGTTGGGTGGCATTCACCCCTTTCCATAGCAATCTTGAGCTTTTAATATTTTAAAAACGATTATTTTTTTTGCAGGTATTAATCCATTTTACTGGCTGTTTTATAGACTGCCTAATATAGTATGTTTATATTTTCAAAGATATTTTTTGCTACGGCTAAAGAGGGTAAATGAAAAGCAATTAAATTTTAAATAAAATACAACACTGCTGATTGCTGAAAATCTACATTTATATTCTCAAATCAATAACTGATCATGAAGAGTCGATTTTGTGGATTTCTCAGATTGTATTTGTAAAGTGTACTTTAAGAGACACGGGGGCGTGACTTGATTGCGTCAGAGGTGTCATTTTACTCACAGCTGATTGGTTCAGCATCTGTTAGCGATCTGTAATCCAGAATGAAACCTGTTCCGGAACAGGTTAACCGTGTAGCGTAAATTGCTATGGCGACGAACACCGCTAAAAGCCGACCAACTTCCATGGTACCTAAAACCCGGGGTTGAGGCAAACTAAACTAAAAATTACCTGGCTAGCCACCGAAACCGGCTTCATGGGACAGGCCTGTGCTGGTCTCAATCTGTAATCATGTCTCTACAAAAGGGATGAGTTGTTGTTTGTCTGGTGAGCACTGAAGAAAGCTATGGGCTGAAACGTTTGTTCGCTGGTCTGTTTTTAACTTATATTTTTCACTTTTTCACTAAGCAAGTCTAAAATATTTGAATTTTATTTGTGATAGAATTTTCTAGTCTGTTTCTCAATCAGTGTGCGGACAACTTCTCTTGTGGATTTTTGATACTTTTGTTTTTGTTGTTGTCTCTACGCACCTGAAGTTACAAGTCTCGTTTGAGCGCAACAATTCCTTTTACTCTTGATAATTTTTCATGAAGCCAAAGGATTTATCACAGTAAATCTTTGGAACTACACTTCATGTTGCCTGAAATAATTCAACAGGAACACAGTACAACAGGATCTGACAGTAACGTTCTCAGCTATAATGGGGGTGGTTTTAAGACAAACATAAACCCTAAAAAAACTTGTGATGTTATTTTTTTATCTACAATTTCTTTTGAGCTTTTCTCAGTAAATAGCGGTGAAAGTGTACTTGTTGGGACAGAAAACCATCAGATTTAATTAACTCTAAACAGCTGGACTAAAGTGGACAACGGAGCTCTCTTGTGGCCAAATCACGCAATTGCATTTCTAAAAAATAAAAAAATAAAAAGCTGGGCTAAAGGGAAAAAAAGAGAAATATGATCAGTATGTCCAGTTATTGTACAGTTATGTGAGTGAGCACACATTTATTCCAAAAGTCTACAGTATTCACAATGGAAACTCTCTCAAATATAATATTATTTATTGATAGAAAAAACTGTAGGCATAAAAACGCAACAAACAGGTTCTGTTACCCCGTTTTCAAGATATAACTAGACAGTCATGAATTTGCCTTTCACTTCTAGAATACAACATTCTACAGATAAAACTAGTTAAAAATCTAGTTTTGAGCCTTTGCGCTCTCCGTAGTACCTCAGTGGTACGAGCACAGCATATCGGGGGCGAGCTTTTTGAGATCGCGCGCATCCTTCGCCGTTCGGACAGGGGCGGGGCTAGGGGGAAACAGACTTCGACACAACACCTGTGCTGGCAAAATGATGCCCTACGCCAGCCTCATCTCATTAATATACGTAGCTATTTGTAAGTTAATATTTGTTACATTTAAATGTACATGTTTGTAAGTTTGGATAGACACTAAAACGAACGGGCGTTTGAAAGCATCTAAAAAGTAAAATTCTTTACATATTTACAGCTTTAGAAACGTAAAATATTGACAAATCCATTACAAATATATCTGAATAAACTAATCGATTATAAATATATTTGTAATTTTACTGTTTTATAGATATTTTAGATCCCTTAAAGCTAGGGTGTGCAATCTTTTCCAGAATTTTTTTTATTTTTTATTTTTATTTTTTAATACTGGTTGAAAGTCTCTTAACATCACTTTATTGTGTGACAATAAAGTGATTTGATTTGATTTGATCCTGATAGCAATCAATAATTTAATTGGTCTAAGGGGCCATTTACACGACAACGTTTTCAACTAAAAACAGAAACGTTTTTATGTGTTTTGGCTGTTCGTTTACACGACAACGGCGTTTTGGGGCCTGAAAACGCAAACTTTTGAAAAAGGGTTTCAAAGTGCAAGTTTTTGAAAACGATTCCATTATCGTCTCTGTGTAAACACACAAAAACGCGAATTTGTGAAAACGATGACGTCATGTGCACGCGTATTACATGTTCAGTCTATAGGCATGCGCGCGAGACATTCAAAACTACAGTGGCGGACTACAGGACTGTGTTTGTGCTGCTCAAGATTTTGAGTTTACTGACGCTTCTCCAGCAAAGTGTAGATTTACTGCATCACTACTACGACCAGCGATCGCCATCTTCATTGTTTGTATTCACCGCTCTGTGGAAGAATGCTTATGTGCGCAGGCGCACAGTGTTTCTTTACAAAGTGACATCGCCAACTACTGGCCTGGCATGCATAATACAACGTTTGTAGTCGTTTTGGCGGATCCGTGTGAATGGGGATTGTTTTGACAACGTTGTCGTCTGTACGCGAAACTTTTCCAAAACGCAAAAGAAAAACTTTTCAGTTTTTAGTACATCGTTGTCGTGTAAACGTACCCTTAATGTAAAAAAAATATATATATATCTTCTGTGGAAGGGACAGGACTAAAAAATGATCGACCAATCATTGCATTCGGTCCGAATGTAATGACAGGATGTCCTTCCTGTCTGTCAATCTAAATTTGCATACCGCCACGCAACTTGTTTGCGCAGACAATCATACGTCATCAGCGCGGGTTTCTTGATGCTGTGCAGAGTGAGCGCGAGAATGGAAGGGGAACCGAAGCTACCGTATGTTCCTCCTGAACCACCAGTAAAAGGAAACAAGAAAAGAAAAACCATGTTAGAAACTTCTACAACGAAAAAACGTCTGGATCAAGAGCGTGCTAAAAGCAGAATTAACACTGTGTGATAGAGGAGGCGTGACTTTGGAGATACCTCTGAAGCGAGGGCGGGCTCTATGCTTTCAAAGCTAGCTTGCTAACTGCTAGCCTCCCTGGATTACACACCCTATCCAAACCTCTAAATATAACCACATTTCAACAATATAAAAACATGTAAAAAGTAGATACAGTAGCAATAATTTTTGTTACAATATATTTAAGCAATATCATGAGCAAGAGTGCGATATGGCCCTACATCATCACTGCTGTAATTCGGCCATGCTGATTTAGGGCCATAGCACGATTGCGAGTGTGATATTGCTTATATACAACAGTTCAATGAACAAGTTAAAAAAAAAAAAAAAAAAAAAATGGGAAAGACTGAGTACGGTCATAAAAACGCATTTGTACATGGAACTACTTTCTTACGCAACGGGTCAGAATCTGCCATTTCTGGTTCAAACCAAATGATGCGTCCAAGCCTTCGTTTGTAATTCAAAAATGTAACTTCAGAAAAGCTGTTTAAAGCTATTTCCTAGCTTTAGTAGTGTAGTAGTATTACAAGTGATCACATAGAGCTGTTGTGTGTAAACACTGGCTGATGGCGATTCACTTCACGTCACCTAACTGGCTCATATTACACACAAAAATGATCTTTTGCCACCACCTGCTGGCTAACATATGTAATGTAAAGAAAAAAAAACATGTCAAAAGACACAAACAGTAGCTCTTAACACATCTGCACTGCTCTTTCACTTTAGTTTAGAATGGCACGAACACAAGCGGAGTGATAGACACAGTGAAGCGTCCGAGTGCTGATGGTGTAAGACCATCAGTGCTCATGGAACGTCTCTCGCCCAATCAGATTCGAGGACCGACATTACTGTTGTATATTAATTTATATATATAATCCCACACCTACTCCTAAATCTAACCATTTATTAAGCATATAAAACACGTAACAGGCAGATACATTTAATCACAATAATTTATTCAGATAAATTGCTAAATTCAGTACTAAAGTAGTTTAAAGGGTGATGCGCTGCATCCGATGTGCTCCCTGATGGCATACAATAGCATTGTGTGAGGTGGAGAGTAGAATTTAAACTATTAATCGCTGTAAATCTTCTCCTGATGCACTCCATAATGGTGCTGTGATACCTCATTCAAACATACATCTTAAACGGTCACGAGACACTTGAGAGCCAATGAGCATTCGACATCACTGCTGGTCGTAATGCTTGAGGCAGCAATTTTTGAATTTTGAAAACCAATGTGGGTTTATGGTTACAGCGGGCGCAACGGCGCTGCGGTGGATGGAGATGGAGGTCGTTGAATAAATGGCTTGAATTTGGGTCTGTTCTTCACAGAAATCAGTCTGAAGATTTGGATTATAGCTAACAAATTTATGGATTCATTTTATTATTGTTTTATAGTGCTTTTTGTGGTTTTTGTTTTTTTGGCATATTCTGACATTTTTGTGTCCCATGGCAAACGAAAGTAAAATTAAATGCTTAATAAATGATTAAACGATTACAGAGTTTTTATTCATTTTAACATTTTAAAGTTTAGTCTTGGTTAAAATGATATAATCCTTTAAAACGTTATATAGGGCAGCAGAAATCACACAGAACTAAATGAAACCATTAAAATGTCATATTATTATGTGAACTGCATTAAATAAATGTGATGGCATTTAACTAATCTCATTGATTATAAATGAAATGTAATTAACAGATTAATTCTATGAATTATAAAATATGAATCCATTCAAACAGTACACGTAAACATTTATACGTTTCTGTAGGTGTTAATACGTAAAATGATGACGTTTAGATGCTGTCAGTACGTCAATATTGTACGTTTCTATGTCTATGCAAATGGAAGAGAATGTACGTATGTATAATTACTACATATACATGCAAGGTTAATCCAGATACAAGAAAAACCAACCCGATCTCATGAAAATTCGTACATAATTTATAAGTTGGCTGTTTCATATGGTCTTGCACAGTGTTATTCGCATAAACTCGTACGACGTCATTGGCTGTAGTGAAAGTCATAGGGATTCAAACGAGTGCAGTCACACGATATCATACGAACTGGCCAAATTTAGAAAAGTTGTACGAATCCTGACGATTTCGCCATGAGAGTGTGTTGGGAAAACATTAGAGGTAAAAAGTAAATTTCAGTTGTTTCCAAGTCGTCACTGAATTATTCTTCTATATGATGCATTAACAGATTCAGTGCTGCTGGGCTTTGACTGAGAAGCAGATCTTTAATAAAAATTATACTTTACTGTTAATTAACTGTTTGCTTATGATTTCAATGCTGATAAATCCACCACACAGAAAAAAAATATTGCTTATTTTGGTGAGGCAAGTGTCTTATATTGGGGTTGTTTTTCCAGACCACATTGCTTTTTCTTTTGTGAGATCTGGCAACACAACAACTGGTATTTCACCCACCTCTTAGCGCAGAGTACTGTTATTTTAAAAAGAACGTTATTAACCGTTCTTTTATTTTGTTCTAACCGGTAACCTTTTGGAAAGGAGGCTACAGAACTTTCGAACTGGAACGGAAAAAAAACAAAAACAGTTTTTGCTCAGAATGAACCGAAATGAAAAATATTTTGTTTTTAGTCCCTTTTTAATTGTCTTGGTTAATTTTAATTTATCAAAACACTATTGTTCATTGTTAGCTCATGTAAGTTCATATGCAATAATTAATGTTTACATTTTCAACTTTTAATGTTAAAACAAATTATTAGTATAGTTTTACATTGACATTAACCAATTGTTCATTGGTAGTTTATGTTCACTATTAAAGTGAACAAATATTTAAGCAATAAGGTACGAGAGGCCGTGCTATACTGTGAATATAGTCACGCCTGAAGGGTGTTAGGCATGACGAGAAGTGGATATATTCACAATATGGCACAGCCATGAGTACCTTACTGCTTTTATGAAATGGTTACCACATATTAAAAAGAGGAAGGACCCAAGTGTTCATTAAAATTTTATATATTTAAAATAAAATCATTAAATGCCATCCTTCCGCTAGAAGAATGTTGCTATGCAACAAGAACAACCGTCAGCTTTTTTTTTTTCATATGTAAAGAAACTTGAGAGCAATGTTTACAAATTTAAATTTAAACTTCAAAGGAACAATAACAAAATCTTCTGTTTTTTGATCTACTGATCCATTATATGCCTAATAAATAATGTTTACTAGGATCTAGCACCCACCATTCATAAGAACAGGCTCTTGGTTGGAGTGACTGTCCTGAAGGTACGCTTTCATCAGACAGTAGTCCCGAAGACTGTGAGTGTGGGAGAGACACTGCACAATAGCATTGAGGAAACACTATAAAGGAATCAAAACATACATATGAGAGAAATATACTTCAGAAAGAAAAAGTGAATATTATTTTATCTTGCATAAATAAGCACCAAAACTCATTTACAGTATTTCCAACGTTACACAGTCCAACTTGTCCACTGCCCAGTTGGAGCTCTCTCTGTAGAGTGAAAAATATGACAGCAAATAATTGTTAGTGTGACTTCCTCAATTACCATTACAATTACCAGGATTGCCATTTACTGTCCCTGTATGCAGTAACTGAGTGTCCATTTATAGAGCTGTAATCCAATTACAGCAGGGTAGGAAGATACTCATGACTGATCAGACATACAAACTCACTGGAGGAGGAGTGAGGAGCACAAACATGTCAAAACACATGCCTTTTACTCTTTTTAATATATAGAATAATTTAATACATTATATTTGGTCTGAAGACACTCTAAGCCATTTATATCCAGAATATAAGAGTTGATAGGAATAGGCGTATAATGCTTGTCTCCCTATACTGTATGTATCAAAACATACTAACACAGGGACAGTAATATCATAATCCACTAGATGGATTGTCTAAATACCACAGCACTGTCTCACCTCCTTGTCTGTCACCAGCAGTAGTCCCATGATGGACGTGTATAGTACAGACTGTGAGATGTCCATGTTCTCAGGCTGCAGGCCATTTTGAGTGACTAAAGTGCGGCACAAGGCCTGACACGAGTTGTCCATGGCAGTGGATTCAGCTCTTGGCATTACCTCCTCTGTGTGGCATGCAACCCCACCAATTAACCTGTAAATTAAATATTATCTGTAGCCTCTATCCATTATTTAAGGATCTACAAACCATATTTGAAAGCTTAAGCTACGTTTGTACAGTATGAGTCACAAATGTTTGGAATTCATTGCACAAGATAAAATAGCAAACCAAGTGGCTTCTGCAAACATGATGCTAGACTTTGTTTTTTCTTTCAGATTTTTACTTTTCTTTGTACAGCACAATCTTGCTATTGGTACTCATAGCTACATAGTGTGATTGTATCACATTCAAGTTCACAATATGGAAAAGTGGATATGCATAGTTGTTACCATAAGAAGCTATTTCTACATGATCTAACCCAGAAAAATTACTTTATTTGTGTTACATGTCATGTTTATTAAGTCATACTGTATCCCTGCTTAAAAAAAACAATAGAAACAATCAAAGGAAATCTAATGGTTTAAATGGTTATAATTGTATTTGTTTTACTGGAAACTATAATGGCAATGTTTTGGCTTCATATTGATGGCATCGTTATGTCTTGTGAACACCATTAGAGTCCAATACATATCTGTAATAGAAACCAATACAAACCATTAAATCCTAACGGACTATGGCCCAAAATACAATACACTCAGAATGGCATTAGTTGTGGAAACCATTAGAATTTCTATAGCTTTTTTATTTTATTTTATACTTTTTACTTGTATAAAACCAGTTAATTAAGATGTTACCTCATGAAACACATTTTTAGGTAAACTGACAAAACCTTTTAACATTAAGTTCCACTAACTTTGACAGCCATAAAGTGCCCAAATACTTTTTGTTTTAATTTTGATCTATTGTTTTATCATTTAAAACCAGTGTAAGATAAAAATAAAATAAGAACATTGACATTGCAGAAAATAAGCATATAAAAAAAATTAATTTGTTAAACTTTTAATTTTTGAAAAGGAAACTTTCATAAGAACAAAAAAATGTGTACTCACCGGTCTTAGAAATCCTCACTAATTTTCTGATTGAAGATCAAAAAGTGCCGTGTTTTGGTTCATCTACACATCAGTACAGTTTTGTAATTTATAACAAAACCTTTAGTTTCCTCTCATTGCACTTGCAGTTCACCAGGCTGTCCTGTCGCTGTTTGCGAACAGGCTTTAATCATTGCTAATCTTTTCTCACTCCTTTTAGGACCTTCTATATTTAGCCATGTCTTCGCCTGTGCTTAAGAACAGCTTTGACACTGAGAGGTGAAAGTGTCTAAAAGCCATTCACTGCCAGGATATTAAACTGCAATTGGAGCACATATTATGAATAATTACTGTGCAAGTACGCAGCATAAATAATTATGTTGATAAGCAGTCTTACTCTTTGTTAAGCAAACTTGTTTACAGATGATATTCTCAACCTCATTCTGTCTGAAAACGTAATAGGTCCATATTCCTGGAAGTTGTCAGTTTATTGAAAACAAAACGGTCACCATTATGCATTGTAGGGGGAAATAAGAGCGAATACAGTTTATAAATGCCCCAGGAAATCGTCAAATGTGGAAAAATGGCAAACAAAAGCATGTTAAGGCTACACATTGAGGTTATTTCTTCAAAAACTTTAAGTACCAGTAGATCTAATGCTGCCAAAGTCCAATAAAAAGCCACATACTGTATAATATTAGTTACCGTTTCGATTGCACCAATTTTCTTTTGTATTAACCACATGGGATGGAAAGGAAAGGAACAAGGAATTTAGAGTTTTAGGCCTATATGTTCGACAGATATCACACAACTTTCCCAATGTAAATTAAACAGGTTAACCAAGAAGCATACATCGAATTCAAAATGTTCCCTCCATAAGACATCTGGCACCAGCAAACATCCACATATGAAATATGTAAGTTTGTGTGTGTGTTTGTGTATATATATATATATATATATATATATATATATATATATAAATATATATATATATACATGTATATATATTTGTATTGCAACATGAATTTCTGCTCACAGTTCTAAATATAGGGTGAGTGGCAGTGACTGGGTGAAGTCATTTATCCTGAGAATAGTAGCTGTCATTGTCACAGTAAAAGGGCTTTCTGTTTGTCCATAAACTATAGAACTAGACAGCAGCGCTGTTAGCCCTAGCTTATGTGTCTGGCATCTCCACATCAGAGTTTATACTCAGTTCAGCGATGTTGTTATGGAGTGCAGGGTCAGGGCTCAAACGGTAAGAGGGATTGGAATGGCTGGCTTGGGCCTGTCTGTCTCGTGATTGGACCATTGCTTGGCGCAGACAAGAAATCCATTGCTGCTTGTTGAAGGAGTCATTGGCCTGCAGGCTGTGGGATTGAGACTTTGAGCGTCCTGTGGTGCTCACACGGAAACAGTTCTTCGCTGAATAAGGGAGAAGCAGAAAGTGTGGGATGATGGAAATAAATCACATGGAATAGCAATTAGTAATTGGCCAATCAAAGTCAAATGTGGAAAAAATACAAAAATGAACAGAAACACAAACAACTACAAGGTGCTGTTCTACAAGTTATGCATATACAGAATATTAGACCTGCAGTGGCCCCAAAAGTATTTAAATTTGAATTAAAATTAAAACCTAACAAACTTCTTTTTGTGAATACTTAGCTTAAAAAGTGTGTTTGTGCTGTATAGTATTTGTCAAATAAATGCCACATGATTTGATATTTTCTTATCTAATATAAAGACATTCAGATATCTTAGTAGAGGTAGACTGATACAGGGCCGGACTAGGGCGGGAGTGGGGTGGTGGGGGGGGATTGGTGGTTGGGGGCACAGAACGGCTGTTCCATATTGTATATCGCATCTAATCGCGTTCAGCAGGAGATGCGGATACAAACACGGAGACAGCGTGCAAAAGCTTAAGTGAAAGCCGTCGGGACAGTGCATGTTGATGAAAGAACTGTCCGCCCCCCTGGCTGGACCAGTATATTGGTTTTACAAATTAATCAGTGGCGATTGTTGCTTTATGGAACTATCGAATCTATGCTAATAGTTTCTGATGGTTTTGTTTTATATTTGTGATTAACAATCACATGGGGATTTGCTGAATCTAAATAGCAAATCTCATTTCATCACTGACAATATTCATCCATATTTTCATCCTCACTTCAATGCATTTTGTTATATGATTAGATAACCAAGTGTTCTAAATTGTGACTATATGGAAAAGTGCCCGGTCAGCACATACATTGTGTCTCCAACTTCATATCTTTTGAATAATAATAAAAAACCTAATCTGCTGAAATGTATATTTATATGCAAAATTCTAAATCTGGTGAACACACAGGCTATTATAAGCTTAATTTGGTAACACTTAAATACAGAGCATTGCTTCTGAGCCAAGTGACTGTCATTTCAAAATAAGGGCCCCTTGTTTGTTTTGGGCTTATTTACAGTTAAAAGTCCCACATTCTGCACAAAATCTTCATTTATTTCTGGTTATTATTGGGATTTTGGTTGAACAATAAACTGCATCTGGGATTTTATTCATTTTTGTAACATGTCTGTGCCTGCCATAGTAAGGAAAGACTAATAATGTTTTTTTTAACATTCTATAAATTGAGTTGAAAAACTATCGGCCAATTAATTGGTTATCGGCCTTTATTATCTGTATCTGCAAAATCCACTATCTGTCAACCTCTATTCTTTTTTTCTGATTAACACTTTTTTTTTTTTTATTCACATATTGTACACAGAAAAACAAAACATATATACACAGACTCAACAATTAACCCCCACTATCACCCCTCCTCCTCCCAATCCCCAACCCCACACTGGCCCCCAACAACATCCCAGTGGTTGTACATGTCTATCAACACACACATGCACAAAAAAAATAAAAAATAAATAATCATACATCCAGCAACGTCAGATATCCACCCCATTTCTCCACAAACAAATTCAATTTCCCTAGTCTTCTAAATGACCCTTCTTCAAAGGCATCTCCGAGCACCACTCCTGAAATGAGGGTGCTCCAGCTGACCTCCAACCCCTTAAAAGAATCTGTCTGTCGATCATGACATAAAGATTCCATCTTTATGGAAGCTTATGCGCCACACCTCCCTGAATAAACCCCACCTGATCTGTATGTATAAGAGATGTCATAACTTAATCGGTTAGCCAGAATTTTTGGCAATATTTTTACGTCTAGCTGGATCAGTGAAATTGGACGGTAACTCTTACACTCTTGGATCTTTGTCCTTTTTAAGAATCAGACTGATCCGGGCTTGTGTCATGGTTGGCGGAAGCTTTCCATTCTTTAATGATTCCGTATAATCTTCTAACAAAAGTGGAGCCAGTTCTGTAGCATAAGATCTAAAAAAATTCAGTGGCAAAACCATCTGGCCCCAGAACCTTGCCTGTAGGCAAGGCCTTAATTACCTCACCAAGCTCCTCCAAAGTTATCTCAGAATGAAGATAATTTTTTGCTCATTCGTCAATTTAGGGAGTTCTAATGGTTCCACAAAGTTTCTAATTTCTTCATCAGTAGATGAAGACGTGGAACTATAGAGATCAAGATAGAATTCTTTAAAAGCATTATTAATATCAATGGCTGAGGTAAATATTTCACCACCAGCAGATTTCATTGTGGGAATGGAAGAAAAAGACTCTCTCTGCTTTATATATCTATCCAAAAGCTTCCCTGCTTTGTCCCCCGACTCAAAATATGACTGAATAGCCAAAACTCCACTTTACGCGACAAAACAGTATTATATCTATATTTCAATCGGGTCAATTCTCTGAGGCCATCAGATGACATTCAGCGCTTCAGCTCTGCCTCTGCACTTTTAATATTCCCTTCCAACTCCACGAGTTCTCATGCTTTGGATTTTTTGGTGAAAGATCCTTACTGTATGATCCGACCCCTAAGAACCGCCTTAAGTGCCTCCCAAGCCACGCCCACAGCCTACTGAGGTCCAGTTGGTCTCCATATAGACATTGATTTCAGCCTTTAACATTTGTTGGAATTCAGGATTTTGCAAAAGGGATACATTAAAGTGCCAACTATATGATTTCTTTTCCTCTGTATGTGGCAACACCTCTAAACTCAACAGGGCGTGATCTGAGACTAAAATGTTTCCAATTGAACAATCAACAACAGATGAAATGAGGGACTTAGATATTTAAAAAATCTATTCTAGAATAAATCTTATGGACTGATGAGAACAATTTATAGTCCCTACCAGATGGGTTCAAAAGCCTCCAAATATCTGTAAGACCAAGATATTTACACATCCTGTGAACCGTCACTGTTGCTCTAGGGGGCTTACACATGTTTGCTTCACTATGATCAAGGACTGAGTCATCAAAAGATTAAAATCTCCTCCCAATATTATATCATGTGGGGTGCCAGCGGCTTGCAACATCCCTTCAAGATCTATATAAAAGCACTGATCATCAGCGTTAGGTGCATAAATATTAGCCAAAATCAACCTTTGCCCCTGAATTTCTGCTAAAACAATAATGCCTCTTCCTAATTTATCTTTAATCTGTTTGAGACATTTGAATTATATATGTTTACTTAGCAGTGTAATGACTCCCCTGCTCTTACTTGAGCCAGTATTAAAGAAAACATGCCCACCCCATATCTTCCCAAATATTTCAGCTTACTGCAGGGAAAGATGCGTTTCTTGAAGAAACACTATCATATTTCTTACGTTTAAGAAAATAAATAACCTTCCTTCTTTTTATGGGGTGCCCCAACCCATTCACATTCCATGTGGAGAGAGACAATCCACTCATATTAACATTTGACATTTTGACATTTAAGAAAAAATAGATTGCGTGTCAAAAACAAAATTATAAAGACCACATTCCAACATTGGAGCAACAAACTAACCCCGAAATTCCCCAGAACAAAAAAAAAAGAAAAGAAAAATGTGCGCATTAACCCCGCGCATGACAGCACCAACCGGCGTCCATCCCTCTAAACTCAAACAGTCCATGTACGCTTACGAGAGCCCCGCGACAACTTTGCTGTCGGATTGCTAAGTTCAAGTGTTTCAATACAAAGTTTGTGAGACAGAATTACACAACAATTTGTATAAAACAAACTCCAGCCAATATGAGGCATAAGCGTGTAGATTCATCCACATAACTGTCCCAAAGGTGTGTTCCTCCAAAAAACAAACTCCAGCCGCTAGCGGAACCAGCACAAAATGAAACAAAGGCGGTGCTCAGTTACTCAGGTAGTCAAGTAAATTTTCAGTGAGTCAGGCCCACTCGGCTGTTACATGAGAGCAACAAATGCCCTAATCACTCGTGTTTTCAAGAAATATTCCACAAAACAAACTCCATCCAATAGGAGGCATAAGCACAAAGAACGTGCAGATTCATCCACAAACTGTCCCAAAGGAGTGTTATTCCACAAAACAAACTCCAGCCGCTAAACGGAACCAGCACAAAAAGAAACAAAGAAGGCGTTTAGTTTCCTCGGACGGTCAAGTGAATGTTCAGCGAGTCAGGCTCACTCAGCTGCATCGAGGGAATCACACAATGACTTACTCAGTCCATTTACTTTATGAAGGACATCGCTTGCTGTGGGCATGTAAATATTTTGCGGCCATCCTTAGTATCTATTCTCAATTTGGCCAGGAACATAAGTCCAAAAGGGACCTTCCATTGATGTAAGAGATTCTTGCATTCCTTGAATCGATCACATTTCTCTCATCAAATTTGCAAAGTCTGGGAACAAGAAAATGCTGTGGTTCTTCCAAGAAAGCCTTCCTTTACTCCTCGCCTCACGTAACACGAGATCTTTATCGGATGATCTCAGAAATTTGGCCAGAATTGATCGGGGCCTGTCTCCCTCAGTGGATCTCCGAGCCTGTGAGCTCGCTCGATTTCCAGCTTATGCCGTTATGTCGAGCAGACTTGGGAAGAGCTCGTCTAGGAATTTCACCATATCTCAGCCTTTTTCGTTCACAGGAATTCCAACAATTCGGATGTTGTTTCACCGGTTACGATTCTCAATGTCTTCCAACTTTTTCCAAACGCGCTCCAAATTTTTCTTGGTTGCTAGTGGGTTAACAGCTAATTCCCTCTCCGATGACTCCAGATAATCAATCCATTTCTCAACGTCCGACACTCTTGTAACCAACTCAGTGAATTTCGTCTCTATGGCTGTGATTGATTAATGTATTACAGCAAGATCCTCCCAAATCAGCAACAACCTTCGCCAAGCATTGCCGACATGCTCGACAGTTGATGCTGAATCTCTCCCACCGCACCATCCAAACCGAGTCCCCGGTCTGCGGCCCTGTCCGGGGCATCAGCTTGAGCACGTAAGTGTCTTTTAATGTCTCCAGAGCCTGAGGATTTTGAATTCTTTGACATAATGTCTTCATAGAACAGTTATTGAACAGGATGTATCAAATCTCACCGGTTATGACACAAAAAGTATTAGAAACTAGCAAAGTGCGCAGAGCTCGCCGTTCACAAGTCCGACCCTCGCATGGCGCCACGCCAACCTTTTGACCTCTATAAAGTGTGGCTTAAGTGTCCAAATACTTTGTGGGGCCACTGTTTATATACAGGTATACATGATATAACATCCATCCATCTAAATATATTGCTGTATTATGCTATTTTGTTATAGCATGCAATATTAAGTATACAAGGCAATGCCATTACCTTTATCATTGCCCGTGAAGGCTCCACGGAAGGATCCAGAACTGCTTGGCTCTCCATCAGGTAGGTCCTCTAGATGGAGGTGAGCTGCTGGGAGGGGCTGGCGATACACCTGGAACTGGACTGGTCCTTCCCTGTCTTGTGCCACTGGTCGGCTCAAAACCAGTACCAGCTCAAAGAGGAACACATGCAGCTTCTAGAAAGAGACAATAAAATGAATGTGTGGAAAAAGAGGCAGACTAAAAAGAATTAGAATAGTAATGTTTAGTCAAGTTTAGCATACTTACAAACTGAACATACTGTGTTTGAATCAAGTGTTGTTTTGTAAAAGGATTAAAAACATGTACAATAAAAGGGACTAGTTACCTGTCCTTTAGAGCTCTTCAGTTCACCGTGGCAGTACAAAAAACGGGAGGCCTGAATTTCAGGAACCCTCTGGCCATCTTCTGAGTAGCACAGTCCCCGTCTGTAAAACTGACACTCAGCCTCTCCAGTTTTAAGGTTTACTTCTGTTATAATTCTCTGTATTAGATCCATCTGAAGTAACAAGAAATAAGAGGGCATACTGTGTTGTCTGTATGTAAAATTACATCAATTAAGATAACAGAAGTATAATAATTACACAATTTTATTAGTACAAAGATTAGTACACGGAAAATCAGTGTAACTTATCTACCAATTGCCAACTATAATTATTTGGAGCTTGGCTTCAAATTCAATAATGCTAGATAGTGGAAGCATCTAAACTCACAGCCTGTGGCAGGGCCTCCTCATCCGGATGATCAGGTGGAGTGCTCTTTTGAATTTCCTTCAGCAGCAGAGGGTATTTCACCAGTCTGCTGCGAGGCAAGTCCAGAAAGTTCCACAGGTCCAGCTTTCTGCTGAAGGACGACTCCTGGCACAGCCGCAAGAAATGCTCTACTCGCCGATCCTGCTTCTTTTGATCGAGAAGAGCTTTTGCCCCAACCTGGTTACAGCAATATGTGATGTATGCCTCCAAACAGGGAAACTATGAAGGGAAAGCAAAGAGGTAAAAAGAACTGCTACATATAGTTAAAAGACTGCATAATACAAGATGAACAATATGAAAGCTATTCAGAAATTCTTCATAAACTCTCAAAGTTTGGTGGGTCACCTCAAAGAGCTTAAAGTTTGGTATGAGTTTCCTCAATAATACTAAATGCAAACATTTGAAGAAAGACAAACCTTAAAGCTGATTTGTGTAATGTATTAAATGTTTTAAAATGCAGCGTCATCTATAAGTAAACCATTCATAGGTTGATTTCCACAAAAGGTGTTAACATTGTGGCTCTGTGCGCTAAAGGTCGACCAATAGTGGATTTTGCTAATACCCATATCAAAGGTGGCTGATAACCAATTACCATAATCGGCTGATAGTTAGTTGATAAAATGTATTTATAGAATGTACAAAACTTTCTTAGTCTTTTATTAATATGATATGACTGGCACAGACATAGAGGCTGCAAGATTCAAAAATTAAAAAATACCAGATGCAGTTTATTGTTCAACCAAAATCTCAATAAAATCCAGAAAAATTCAGATTTGGTGCACAACACGTCTTTTAACTATAAACAAGCCTGAAACACACCGGGGACTCTTATTTTGAAATTGAGAATTGGCTCTGTTAAGTAGGCTGTTTACCAAATTTAGCTTTTTATAGCCTATATTTTCACCAGATGAAGGGATTTGTGTAAGTATTTTTAACCTGATGAGGTTTAAAGAGGAATAAGGTTAATTTTTAATGACAAGATATGAAGTTGGAGACACAATGTATCTGCTGACGAGGAACATTTCTAGTCACATTTTCTTTGCATGCACTCGCTTCAATATAAAACACTTGTTTATTTAATGAAATGAAAGAAATATGCATTGAAGTAAGGATAAAATGGGGATGAATATTGTCAGTGAGGACAGATTTATACACACAGAGTAATAATAATAAAAAAACTAAAAATCTATGCCAATAGTTGGCGGTAACCGAAAAAGCAACTATCTACACACGGTATTTATTTTGGCAGTTATGTTTGGTATTGCTAGAGGTGCTTCAAAAGGAGGTTCATGTCTTTCTTCTGAGTATATTTTTATTATATTCTATACATATTAGTATTTGTAACACTGACCCAATCCATCATGGTTGGGCCAACTTCTTGTACAGTCTTCTCTGCTCCACGCAGACCTTCAAGACGAGTTAAAAGATCTGAAAACACAGGCAAATAGCTGTGAATACATCGGTTCACTGCAAAGTTACATGTATTTTGTTGAGTTTTAATCACTGACAATTACCTTCATGAAGGGGTATTAAAGAATCAAGGGTTCCAAATATCTGGCCCAGCTCACTTTCTGTCATTATGTCTAATTTCAACATTGGTTCATAGTACACCTGTGAGACAAGTCAAAATTAAAATCATTCCCATAAAGACAACAACAGGAGTAAATTTGTTGACTTCTGCACAAACCTTTTTCACTAGACTTAGATCCTCAATGAGCTGTTTCTCTCCCTGAGTCAACTCATAAATGACCTACAGGTCCAGTAAATAAAGACATAACAAATAAATGAAGGATAAACAGTGTACAGTCAGTTCTATCCTAACAAGGCCATCATATTCATTCATGCACACAGAGGGAAACACTAATGAAAAAACACTAATACTAACACTTTTTAGTAGGAATCAGTGAAGCCAAACTAATCACAACATAAAACTCAGTTTTGGCAATGCTCATCACTACTGTTTTCATGGTGTGGTAGAGCTAGTGTCTTTCAGAGGAAATATTGAGACTGAAATAGAGAACATGGCCTCATATACTAGCTCACTTCCTGTTTCACAACTAAGGTAGTGAAGACAGAGTTGGGCAGCTGAAAGCTCTTTAAATTCTTTTTTTTTACTAAAGTACAGGAGCCAAAACTACATATGCATCGCTTTTAATCAGCACAATATGATCAACCCAATACAAGCCTTAACATGGCATTGCAGTGTTACCTAAAGACTTTAATTACAACATCTAAAACCATAACTTCGATGGACAAACTCATATATCTGTGTTGTGGCACTAATTAAAACAACTTTGTCTCACCTCTTGTCGCTTGATCTCTTTGGTACTAAGCTCATGACTAAGAGTGTCCACTGTGTCACTCCAAAGCTGGCTGTTCCGTCGGCGTGGAAAGGAAGAGGCCTTCTGGCGTGTTCTTATTGGCATTGGAGGCAATGGCCGGGCCTCTGTCCGGAAACTGATGGAACGCTAGTAGTGGTAAAAAAAAAAAGGGTAAATTTATATTAATTTATGAATATATCAATAAATAAATCAAACAACATTTATTAAAGGGAAAGTTCACCCAAAAATGAAAATTCTCTCATCATTTAGGCTACTCACCCTCATGTCATTCCAGATTTATATGACTTTATTTCTTCTGCAGAACAAAATTTTTTAGAAGAATATCTCAGCTCTGTACGTCCATACAATGCAAGTGAATGGTGGCCAGAACTCTGAAGGTCCAAATACCACATAAAGGCAGCATAAGATTAATCCATATGACTCCAGTGGTTTAAACAATGTCTTCGGAGGTGAACCAATCAGTTTTGGGTGAGAATAGACCAAAATATAATTCCTTTTTCTCCATTAGCTTAGCAATCATGATTTCAAGATTGATAACACTTCCTATAGCGCCATCTAGCACACGGCGCATGCATCAAGTACTAGGAAGTGTAATCAAGCTTGAAAACCAATCAACCTAGAAACTGCAATGGCATCATGTACAGTAAAAAAGGAGTTATATTTTGGTTTGTTTTCACCTAAAACTGATTGGATCACCTCAGAAGACATGGATTAAACCACTGGAGTCATATGGTTTACTTTTATGCTGCCTTTATGTGCTTTTTTGGACCTTCAGAGTTCTGGTCACTATTCACTTGCATTGTAAGGACCTAGAGAGCTGAAATAATCTTCTTAAAATCTTTGTTTAATTTCAGCAGAAGAAAGAAAATCATACACATCTGGGATGATATGAGGGTGAGTAAATGGTGAAAAATTTTTCATTTTTGGGTTAACTGTCCCTTTAAAAACAATACACTGAAGATATTTTCAAGTTGTAGTTTTCTGTTAGTTAATTCGTATGGTTATTGTTTTTTTTTTTGTTTTTTTTTAATGATTTTCTCCTCTTTTCTCCCCAATTTGGCGCTCTAAGTCCTCGTGGTGGCGTAGTGACTCACCTCAATCCGGGTGGCAGAGGATGAATCTCAGTTGCCTCCGCATCTGAGACCATCAATCCATGCATCTTACCATGTGGCTTGTTGAGCACGTTACCGCGGAGACATAGCACATGTGGATGTTTCACGCTATTCTCCGTGGCATCCACGCACAACTCACCACGTGCCCCACCGAGAGCGAGAACCAGGGCCATTTCAGACCTTTCTGGCGCCCTAGGCGAGATCCCTATTGGCGCCCTCATCGGGCAGGGGGGTGGTATGGCAGAGGCCTCCTCTTTGGTACCCTCCCAGCAGGTGCCTAGAAATGGCCCTGGCAAGAACCACATTATAGCGACCACGAGGAGGTTACCCCATGTGACTCTACCCTCCCTAGCAACCAGGCCAATTTGGTTGCTTAGGAGACCTGGCTGGACTCACTCAGCATGCCCTGGATTCGAACGTGCGACTCCAGGGGTGGTAGTCAGCGTCTTTACTCGCTGAGCTACCCAGGCCCCCCTCGTATGGTTATTGTTAATGATAAAACTTTTTAAGCTGGATGAGATGTTTAAAATTAACACATATTTTATTTAAGGGATAACAAAGCTTCACCTGTATGGATTGCCCCAAGCGTTTCAGTGCAGGGGTCTTTACCGGCGTTATGATACCGGTGACTGAAGCACTTTTGTCTACTGGCTTGACTCTTTTGTTACAAGGACCCTAATATGTGGGCAACAGCAGAGAATAAGTGTTAATATTACAATTTAGTTTCTGTTTCATTAAAACAATTAGATGTTTAAGCATGGAGCATGAAATTTTAATGTTTAAGCATGCATCATATTCACTAAAATTAACCGACACAGTTCCCCACAGACACTCTGGCTTTCATTTTCATGATCTTTCAACTAAACATCTGAATTCTCTCTGACAGCCATCATGGTGTTTGGACACATACAAAGGTTAACAGGATAGATCATTCTTGTTTTGAGCAGAAAAGTTAAGAAACAAAGAGAGATATAAATGTCTATACCTCAGAATCCTGTATGTGGTCATTGATGGGAAAGTCATCATCTTCCTGGAAGAGACGTGTCGTTTAGCAAAAAATATCAGTAAAAGCACATAACCACAACAAATAAGATGAAAGATGCATGACATATGAAACAATTTACACTGTAAAATATGGCTAATCAGTAAAACAAAACCTTTGTAACTCAGGAACAAAATTAACTGACAAACATGCACAGTGAAAGATTTGTACAAGCTTGGACTGAATCAATTTTTTCATGGCCTTAAAAACAGATGATCTAAAGGTATAGGCCTATGCTTAAGTGCTTGAAATTAGTTTTGCAGACAAATGTAAATTGTGCCCATGTATGAATTTCTTCACAAGGCTAAATAATTCTTCAATGAATACTTCTTATAAATCGCAAAAATACTGTTGGAAAAGCATCCGAGGTGGCACCTTATGACGCTGATTGAGAGAATACCCAGATTGTGCAGAGCAGTAATCTAGACAAAGTGTGGCTACTTTGAAGAGGCTAAAGTACAAGATGACTTTAATTTTTCCCCCCCTAAAATGTGGAAAATAGTAATAATAAAGAATGAGTTGGTCTGTGCAAACTTTTGACTGGTAGTGTATAGACACTTGACACAATTCAACGTTAGTATGGTTCAACAACTACAAGAAAGAGCAAGCCAGTTTCACTCAGAGAGACAAAGTGGATAGCTATGAGAGTGTGTGCACACATAAGAGTCTTCTTTCAGAACTGATACAGGAAACTGAGTTGTAAAATGTCAGCTTTCTACTCACAGCTGAGCACAAGTTGCTCCACTCTGTGACTGATTGCTGTAACCTTTCTAAGGTTCTATCCATCTTGAAAACTTTTCTATGAATTATGAGTGTTCTTTTTAGCATCTTACATGTCTTGTTTAACAGTTGAATTGAAAACCATGCATTATTAATGCAGTCACTTGGTCTTAAGTTTCTGTTAACGTACACACAGCTTAAAGAGACAGAGACCAAGGAACGGAGCCAAAAGGAAGTTGCAGGCAGACCACTTTCACCATACGAAACCCCTTTACAAAAGTGTATGCTACAGACTGATACTCATTAAGTTAAATATTCATGATTAAGCTAAGGCTTGCATGTTGAAACTCTCAGGATAGACTCAGGACCAAGGCATGAAATATTAAGGCTTTTTTAAATTTGTCTTTCTTAAACATACATGCTGAAAACTGATTATTCAAGAATCCAATCTTCCATGAGACCAATAGAAAACTTTTGACATACTGAGATCAGACATGGTTGGATCTTGACATAGATAACTTACACAGTCCTCCAAGATTCGGGCTGAATTCTCAGCATCACTACTTGGATCTTGTTTTCTTTTCTTCTGCTCAGAAAACCAACAGATAACACATTGGTGTCCCTCAAAGGTACAAGGCCTATATTGTTGTATAAGGTTAAGGATGGAAATTAATCTCACCCCAGCAATTTCTGAAAGGTTGGCACAAGTGAGGAGTCTCTCTCTATGTACAGGAGACCTGAGCGAGAACAAAAATAAAGAGGAATTATAAAAATAAAAAAATGAATACCTCTATATAACCTTATGAAGAAACTCACCTGCTGGTTTCACTGAAAAAAATCACTCTACATATCTATCCATACTGTCATTTGTAATTGAAATAGACTATATTGAATTTATAAGCTGCAACTTAGTCAGAATGATACTGAAACACAGAAAGGTCTGAAATCTTTAGTTTGAGCAAAGTCTGATCCATAAAAAAGAATTACCAAGAAAGTGATGAATCAACCTCCGTCTCTTCAGGCTCCATCTTTGCCTCTTTCATAGCATCTTCAGATGTTATGATAAGGAACTCCAGCAAATAAAAGAGTATTCGATTAAAAATCAGAACAAAAATCTTCAAAACACCTGTACCAAAGTTTCAGAGAAAAAGATAGCAAGACAAAAAATTTTATGTGCACTCTTCTCCTAGCCCTCCCCTCTTCCTCTTACATGTCTGAAACCACATCCTGTGAAAGAACAAAAATTGTGTGCTTCCTGTTGTTAGGCAGAACAAAGCCAAACCACGGCTCTAACAGTAGACAATCTCTGACATATCCCAGACTCTTACCAGTGACTTCTGCGTAATTACGCCAACCTATACATAACTCCATCACTGAAGAGGAAATTAAGTTGAACCAAACCTTCTGACCCATTTCTGTAAAAGAATACAGTGGTGTCAAAAAAAGTACGTTGATTAGATCATGCCAGGGTCACGCTTCATAAATTTGTCTTGTTCAAAAGTGTCAAGCGGTCCAGAATTTCAACAAGCATCATTGTAGACAGAAAATATTGCATGAAGTGAGAAAATCACTTGAAAGATGACAACCAAGAGAAAGACTCTGCTGTGATGAGAGCAAAAACTCAAACTCAGACCCTGTTCCTAAACCAAAAGGGGTTCTGAATACTTGCAGATTCATTGGGCCTTATTCATGAAACACAAGCATATTTGTCATCATACATAAATAATCTTACATAAATTTTGCATTCAATTTAATGGGACAATATACTATATACCTTTATATATAGTTTATATATAATAAGTATATAATATATTTACATAGAAAATCATTCTGCATGTTTCAAATAGGAGCACCAATTATGTTCTGCCAAAATAATTTTTCAATTCTGTAAAATATCTATTGTTTAAAAATGTATATGACAGACATGTTTGTGTTAATGAGTGGCCAAAGTTATCATTAAAAATAACTATGGTTCCATTATATAATGTAATAATTAGGGATGGGTGTTTAGTTCAATTAACATTTCTTACTTTTGAGGAAGAAATATATTATATTGCTGCCCTCAGCAGTCTGTTGCCAAATGATGATTATTTTAGGTTTCAACAGAGCAGATATAACAAGAAATAACATCACATAATTAAAATGCAATTCTTGTGAAAGGCATGTGACACAGCATGTTAATTACTTTTCAAAGACTTTTTAGAGGCATGAATGCAGTTCGATACTTGGTCCTAACGACATATGTTGGCTATTAAAAATTCAGAACAAACAGAACTATGAAAACATATTTGATTCATTTATTTTTATAAAATTCCACTGATGACAACAAATCTTGGTTTAAGATGAAGTACTCTCTACATTAAATACATTTAAGTGTGAACTTGAAAATATTAAGTAAATTCTACATTTGTACTCAATTCAAATATGTAAAAATGTATGCTCTAGTCTAGCATGCAAGTAATAATTGTTATTTTTACAATGTGTCATTATGTATCAATCCTTAAGTAGAAAACCATTTCATATCAATTCAACAATTTGAGTAGATTTCACAGATTTAATTAACTTTTACTTAACTTTTGCAGCTGGTGTTCCCAGCATGCACTGTGCTTCAATACGGTAATTAATGAGCTTGCTTGGTTTCACCGTTTTCAAGTTTTACACAGTTTTTGCTGTTGCGTTTTGATAATTTCTTGTTTTTTAAAGTCTGAAGTTCATTTTCTACTCATTACTCATTCATGATCAAAAAAATTGTTTATTGTTACCGTCATCGTGATGTTGTCTAGACTATATAGCATGCATTAAGTTTCCCTGTGAAAGGCTACCGTATGTCATGTGGTACATGAGTAAATGCGTTTATAAGTTAAAAATGTGAAAAGTTCTAATAAATGTTCATTTAAATTTGACTAAGTTTAAGTACACTGTACATCTGATTTGTAGGTAAACGTTACTGTATTAACTGAAACGTTTAAAAGGAAAGTTTACTCATTTTCCTCAATATGTCAAAGTACATTTGTATTCTTACTTGGAAAGTTTTTGCAGTTTTTTTTTGTAAATTTTAATTAGATATTAAAACGTAAAAATATATTTAAAAAAAAAACCTCGTAGGAGTCATTTGAGCAGGAATAGGGCTACACTGTTTTTTTCCCTCTAGTCTAGATGTTCATCGGAGTCATTCATTCAGGAATCGGACTGCACTGGACGCGCAGGTGTTTCGTGCCAAAGATTCAGTAGCAGGGCAGCACTGCAGGAAACAGAATATTTTAGTATGGTGCTCTGTCCACATGAAAAACGCACGTGCTAGAAGTGAAAGTCATGAAAATCATACGGTTCCTGTTTTTATTTATTTATTTTTTTAAATGGAACCGATTCCAAATAGAAACCTCTCCTTGGTTCCCAACCCTAATAATAAAATGGTGAAAAAGTTGAAGAGGCTGAAGTGTTTTTAGAGGTGACTCCTCCAAAGCAACAAGGCAATGCCCTAAATTAAAAATACACAGACTATAGTGATAAAGGCATAAATAATCTTAAATTCCACAGAAAAACTGTTCTTAAGCACTTTGAAATATTTTTGATGACCAGTTTGATTAGCTGCAGATACTTTTTTATTAACCTTTTAGATACATTTGAAAAACAGTCACAAAGAAAAGACAAAGCAAGAAAACTTTTTCAACTTTATTCACTAATACGCTAAGTGCTCCCATTACAGATTAAAATCCCTTTTTTACTGTAATGTTTGTTTATTTTTCTGAAGTTTAACAAAGTAGAAAGAATACAGGGTTTATGATCTACAAGGCATACACCAGAAGTCTGAAGAGAAAAAAAAAAAAAGAAGTTATGTGCAAGTTCCTGAACCCCAACCCAAACAGAAGCCAGAGAGGCAAAGGGATATTCCCACTGGGCCTATGGAAGAGCAGGAGCTCAATCAGTGGGCCAACTCGCTTTCACACCTTGGCCACTAAGGGCACAACATCAGCATTTAAGGTGACAATAAGCCAAGGCAGATATTTGAAAATTAAATATTAGCAATTAACATGACTGGTAGTTTTTTTTCTTCCCCTCCAGTATTTGGCATCAACATTTTATTCCAATCAACATGTTCATTACTTTCATGTGCACAGCAAGATGGTGCCCACAAACGCATCATGAAGCAAAGAACAGATCAGTGTGCAAAAGATGAATGAGGGAGTGATGATAAGTATACAGAAATTCATGAAGAGGTTAGATCAATTTAAATAAGTTACAGCCAAAATATTACATGCTTCCCATCAACATGTATTGTCCATTCCTAAAGTTAACCAGCTTTTTCAAAATTGAATTAAAGTTTGATTCATACCCTACAGTGCTCAGCCAAAAGGGAAGAGGGTGCTTGAAATCTAGGTTACAGATATAATACTTATATTATCCAACACCTGGTTTAAAAAATTACTCCCACCCCTATCGATTTTTCTTTGGGCTCTCCAAGCATACTGATGCTCTCCAATTTGCTCCACATCCCCAGTGGGTCCCCTCTCCCTCCTCTAACCTGTCCCTCTCCACCCCAATATCCCTCTCAGCGGATGGTGTATCTGACATAGGGCACCTCTACATCCTCTTCTGTGTCATCGTTGCAGCAGAGCTCAAAAACTAGTGCTTTAACATGCTTCCCCAGTTTCTTCTTGGACACCTTGGTCACAATCTCAGTCATCCTATGAAAAGCAACACAGAACAAATGTTAGTATAACAAAAATTTAAAAACAGACCTCATTAATTACATATGCCTCACTTCCACTCAACATCTTATCAGAACTCATTTAATCTTCAAAAAGGAAAAACAGAGACTCACGGCAGGTCCAGCCTTTCTTTAAGCTTGGCCGCAGGCATGAAGAAAGAGTAGAGCATGGAAACTCCCTGAGAGAGCATAGTAATCTCCAGTTTGTGTTCATTCTGAGGGAAGATGAGAATGGGACCATGATTATGCAAGGTCAAAGATTATAAAGGCCCATAACTATGCCAGGTTCAACTAACGCTTCCCAAAACAGGGTTCCCATGCCTTTTGACAAATGAATTTCCATGATCTTTAGTTGTTTATGATTACTGGAAACTAGGGGTGGGACAATATGGTTTTCAAACAATGTGGTTAGATGTACGATATGAGATTCACGATTCTATATAATCTCAACTCAATAAAACGCTTTAATGATAAAAACAGATACAGTGGCAAGAAAATGTATGTGAACCATTTGGAATTACCTGCATTTATGTACACATTTTTCTTAAAATCTGGTTTGATCTTCATCCAAGTTACAATAATGAACAAACATAATTTGTTTCAACAAATAACACACAAATTATTGTATTGTTCTTGTACATAATGTATCAAATTTCGCCTCAATATGGTTTGTTATTTCGGCACGAGATATTTCATCCAATCCCTAATAGAAACTGATCTTTAAGAATTAATTTAGACATTGCACTCACAGAAAGCAATTTCAGGCAGATTCAATATTTTAGAACTGAGCATAACTAGAATTTCACTTGTCTAAAACACTTCACTGAGCATTAAACATCACTGTTACCTTAAAATAGTCCAAGAACTGCCGGAGTGTCATTTCCTCTCCATTGGGCTGAATGCCCTTCACCTCGAAACGATCCCAAAGCGTCCAATCATTCTCGTAGTACTGTGAAAGGAGGTACATGTGTTAAAATATTTCAGACACTCAAAATAGATGCCAAAACCACTGCAGGGAGAATGCTGCTATGTACCTTGTGCTTGGGTGCAGCAATGGGCTCAGAGAAGGCAAAGAAAGGCAGAGCAAGGTTCATGAAGCCGTTCTTGTATGACTCAAGCTTCTTGTGCCGCTGAACAATCTTCAGCAGCTCCAGACAAACCAGACCTACCACGGCAGCTGTCGTCGTGGCGATAGCTGGAATGATTTTTCCAGCAATAAGTTTGCTCTGAAATAATGAAAGGTGAAGATCAGCAACTGTGGGATTTTACTCTCAGAAAGTTGACAAACTAGATTTTTATAACCCTCTCACCTTGTGTCTATCCGCAGGAGGAATGTCGTAGTTCTCTGCTCTCAGATTAGAAGCTGCTACAATGAAGTCCATATGGAAGTTTGTGTCATCGTCCTGAGGAAGAGAATTTAATAGCCATTATAACTAAAGAGTTCAAGAAAGTTCTACTAGCCTGGAAATTGGGACAGAGTCTTACCTTTTCAAAGTCTATGGGACAGAGTTTGAATTGAGAAGCCGCTTCTGTAGAAGGCAACAGTTTCTTGAGCTCTTCAAGCCTGGAGTCATCTAAAAAGAGCAAATTGACATCAAGTCACCAAGTGGCATCCAGAAAAAACATAGATTGAATGAGCAATGCAATGGAGGAAGAAAACAAATAATACTATTGCATTTGCTTTACTTTCTAGTTTAATTTTTTCACTAATTCTGTTATTAAACCCAATCTGCACTATTGCAAAACAAAAAGGACCAACTCAGCAAATCCAAATCCACATAAAATGCTTCCATCAAACGTTCTGCACTGCTTTTTCTCTTACCGACTGATGCACTGGTACTCTGCAGCTCCTGATCAGACACATGGATTTTGACTCCTGACTTGGGTGTGAACTCAGGCACTTTAATACCCTGCAGCTGCTTGGCCAGAGCTGTGCGGTCAGTGGAGCCCTGCAGGCCATATGACTGAGCACATAAGTTAGCCCCTGCCATGATGTAGTCCATGTGAAGATCCTGTCGAGTGAAAAATTAAATGTCTTGATTTTTTTTTCAAAATACAAAATTAGAATAGAGTCCGTTTAATTAGACTCTTTCTCAGTCAATACTCACATTGTTAGTGCTGAATTCCAGTGGATGAGGACATCTCTTTGGACCCGACCAGAATGGCGCCCCAGAACTTGTGAGCTGGTAGACAAAGAGAACAACAAGGTAAGACCCATTAAATCCATTTTCAGATCTTTTTTTTAAATACTTGTTTAGAATTGCAGATCAGATTCCAGAACCATAAATTCAACAAATTAAAAGTTCATAGGGGATAGTTCACCCAAAAAAGAAGCTTTTGTCTTCATTAACTTAGATTGTACCTCATATATCATGATGTCCTAAGTCCATATGACCGGGTTTGGTGGAACACAAGATGAGATGTTTGGCAGAATTTTGGCCTTAGTCACCATTTACTTTCACAGCATCTTTTTTTTCATACAATGAAAGTGAATGGTGACTGAGGCTAAAGGCCAGTTTATTCTTCTGCATCGAACCTACGCTGTATGCTATGCATAGCTACAGCAGTTACGGCGCTGCAGCCTGACATGTACCTCTTCAAAAATATAACTGCGCAAACAACAGTTGTGATTGGCTCACTTTGTAACCAGAGAACATCCCCCAGGATGACAAAAAAGATATCTGGGGTAGAGTCATATTTTCTCCAATATTATTTTAAGATCTGTGCATCACATCACATTGTATTTAGACAAGGGACTTTGATTTGGACTCAAGAGAATTGTTTTAATCGGGAACATCTGCTGTTACAAGTGAAACATGACATAAAGAACTATCTGTTTACAACTTATGAAATTTGTGCCATTTTCTCTGGGCCTTTACTATATGTAACAGTCTTGAAAAAATTAAGAGACCACTGCAAAATTATCAGTTTCTCTGGATTTACCATTTATAGGTATGTGTTTGAGTAAAATGAAAATGTTTGTTTTATTTTATAAAAGCACTGACAACATTTCTCCCAAATTCCCAAAAAAATATTAGCATTTAGAGCATTTATTTGCAGAAAATGACGACTGGTCAAAATAATAAAAAAGATGCAGTATTTTCAGACCTCGAATAATGCAAAGAAAACAAGTTCATATTCATTTTTAAACACAATACTAAATGTTAGAATGTCAAGGATCTGAAAAGACTTCCCCCTCCCTTACATCCTCCTGACGTGGAGCTGGTGTAGACAGCCAGTGAATCATCCACCACGGGGGACCTGGAAATGCCCAGGTTCCCCGCAGCTCCAGCAGACCGGCCCAGACTTCACGCCCACACCCACGGCAGCGGATTCACCAGCATGCGGGGGAGAGCAGATAGGGTTAGGGAAGACCGACGGGTTTAACGGCCCAAGGGACCGGGGAGCCAGGTTTGGGGTCAGAATAGGAACAGGACGAGGGGAAGCAGAGGGGGAGGCAGGAGAGAGAGAGGGAGAAAGAGAGAAGGGGGCTCACCGGCCCCCAAACAGGCCCCTATATGGTCCTCAGCCAGTTGGACCGCTCCATCTAGAAACACCGGTCGGTGGCACTGGACACACTCCGCCGTCCCATTAGGTAACCAGACAATGAACTGCTCCAGTGCCACCAGATCGAGTCTCCTCGGCATTGCGATCTTCAGCCAGCAGCCACCTTGGGCAGGTGTCACGGAGCTGTAGAGTAAATGCGAACTGATGGCCGAGCTCGCAAAATGGAAGTGTTGCTCTGGGCTTCAGCCAACCCTTTGCAGGATGGCTTTCTTCAGATCTTCGTACACCAGGAGGTTGGATGCAGGTAGTTTGTGGGCCACGAGTTGGGCTTCCCCGGACAACAGTGGCACGAGGCGGAACGCCCACTGAGTGCTGGGCCAGTTCCATGCTCCCGCCGTCCGCTTGAAGAGCTCAAGGAATGCCTCTTCGTCAGTGTGACATGTGGTACGGCCGTAAGTGGGTCTGGAGTCCCGTAATGGTGAACCAAGCTCCGCAGCATCTGCCGGTCCTCCGCGTGAGCCTGGAAGAGCGCCTGGAACCGCTGCTCCTGTTCCAGACGCAGCTCAAGCAGAGACTGATGTTGGGCTTGGTGGATGCTGGCGAGGGTCTTCAATACTTCGGACAATGGCGAGGATTCCATGACGGCATTTTCTTCCTCCTAATTCCCAGGTTTCGGCACCACTGTGATAAGTCACTTGTTCAGGTAGGGAGGAGGAAGCGGGAGCCGGATAAACAATCCACGCAAGTTTCTTTATTTACACTACTTTTCAGTATATAACAAACGGTTTGCTTTTCAGCAGGGCACACACACATACACTCAGGTCGGTCTCTCTCCTCCGGCGGTCTGGACTGCCCTTTTAACCCCCTCCAGCTCTCACTGCAACACAAAACAGCTGTTAGAGGTGATTTCCCACAGGTGTCAATCCTTACCGCTCTTCCTCTCCCGGCTTTGCTCTCCACAGACGTCGCTCAGCCATGCCCACATCACCACATACATACCTACACAGCAAAATCCCCGATGATAAATGTACACTCCTGGTGTTTATATGGGTCTCACTCGCTGATGTTAAAAACACTGAAGCAGTGTTGAATCTACAGCAGATAATTAAAGTAGGTACACTCTCTGAGTGATGATTGATCATTAGTGATGACACCTGATGTTAACAAGCAGAGTCTACTGAAGGAAAGAGGAACAAGAGGAAAACAAGAACAAACCAGCAAACACCACAACAATTAAATCTGTTTTACAGCCACACAACATTAGATGTACATCAACTGCAAATAAAATATGCTCTTGGACAACAAATTAAATGTCTCATCTCATGGGAGAAAGCTTGAAAATGCTCAAAATACAACATTGCCATGTTCTATTATTATAAGTAACTTTGGGGTTTTTTTTTCATGTGTGCAAAAGATTGGGAGTTAATAGAGCTTTAGCTTCATTTAGTGTTGCTATTTTTTATTTTTTTTATTTGAAGTCACCATTATGGTAATTAGTGGTATCTTTGGTTAGGCACTTGAACCTTAGTCTGTAGTATCAAGTTCTCTTCCAACCAGTACAATAATATTTAATCAAAACAAGTGTAATTGTACTGTGATGAGAAAGAATACAATTAGATGAAAGCAGGTTTTTCTTATTTTGAAAAGGGTCAGTTAGAAGTGTGATGAACTGATTTCATTTGATGGATGCTCACTGTAAATAAAATTAAAGCTACATTATTCATACCAATAGCAATAAATATGAAAGAGTAATTGCAACAGATATTTGTCAAGTTGAGCAGATACTGCAAGCGAAGGATCCAACAGCTGCTTATGAAAAAAAAAATAGACCTTTTGCACAATTAGACATACAGACATCAACACTCAGCATACAAAACTCATCAATGGTGACAATCAACAAACTCCTTTTTAGATCCTTGCCGCAATGCATGCTGGGTGCCATTTTTGAGTTGTGTGCTATGCAAACACCCATAATGCATTGCAGCATGAATCTGAAATTGAGTTTGTTGATTGTCACCATTGATGAGTTTTGTATGCTGAGTCTTGATGTCTGTGTATCATTGACAGCTCAGAAATGATCCTTAAGAGACAGTTTCTGGTCACCTTATCACAGCATTGAATTCACCCTTTTTATGAATATTTTTCCATAGTATTTCTGAAATTCATATGATTTTACTTTGGATGATATCTCACTTAAATATACCAGATAACATCCAGGTGGATTCTCTCTATCACAGTGTTTTGTACTTGAACAGCACTACACTGCCCTG
Source organism: Myxocyprinus asiaticus (assembly GCF_019703515.2). NCBI lineage: Eukaryota > Metazoa > Chordata > Actinopteri > Cypriniformes > Catostomidae > Myxocyprinus > Myxocyprinus asiaticus. The sequence goes on along the minus strand of NC_059371.1, from coordinate 19,742,895 downwards.
AAGATAATAAAGTTTCAGGATCTAACCAAAGAGAACAATAATCACCATAATGGTATTAAAAAAATGACATCGGCAACACTAAATAAAGACAAACCTCCATTAATTATAAGTAAATAACTTTTGCAGACAAATAAAAACAAACAGCCACACTCAACATATTGAAAGATTGTTGTATAATAACATTTTATTTGCAGTTGATGTACATCAAATGTTGTGTGGGTGTAAAACAGATTTAAGTGTTTGCTGGTTTGTTCTTGTTTTCCTCTTGTTCCTCTTTCCTTCAGTAGACTCTGCTTGTTAACCTCAGGTGTCATCACTAATGATCAATCATCACTCAGTGTACCCACTTTAATTATCTGCTGTAGATTCAACACTGCTTCAGTGTTACTTTTTAACACCAGTGAGTGAGACCTATACAATCACCAGGGGTGTACATTTAACACTGGGGATTTTGCTGTGTACATATATTTTATTTTTATTTTTTTCAGAATGTGAGTGACACAATATTTGTTGTGTTCTACTCGAGAACTTTACAATCTGTACGATGTTTTGACCATATGTTTGACAGTGGTGTACAGTAAATATTCATATTTCAAAAGATATGAAAACAGAACAACTAATTTGACAGCAAATTAAAAAGCACCAGTTAAAAGTCCAGCCTGTAAACTTTAAAACAGCACCCATTTTGTGTTGGTCAAGAGATTAGTTATTAATTTGATGATTTTTTTTCAGCACCGAGCAACAAAAGTATGCCAAAAATGTACAATTTAAGCGACGCAAAAGCAAGCATACAGCATATACCAGATTTATTTTCTCTCTGCATGGCAGACAACATGCACAGTAAATAATATGTACGAAATCTCAACATGTTCACATGCTTTGATAAACTCGTTCTTAATGCTGTAATTTAATAAATATACTTTTGAATCCACAAATTCCATTGCATTTGTTTAAATACAAAATGTATAATTATTTCAGAAATTAAGGCATTTTATTATTTTTTATTATCTCTGTGTTATATTGTTTGTGCACTGGAAGCTTCTGTCACCAAGAAAAATTCATTGTATGTGGAAGCATACTTTGCAATAAAGCTCATTCTGATTCTCTCCGTGTACTAATACAGAACAATGCACGCGCACACACACCAACGCAGAACCATAAATGCAAACTACCACGTTGGCCCGTGGTGTCGTAGGTTCGACGCAAAAGTATAAAACGGTCTTAAATGCCTAACATTTCCTTTTGTGTTCCATGGAAGAAAGGACAGCATGAGTTTGAAACAACACAAGGGCAAGTAATTGACAATTTTGGGGGTGAACTATCCTTTAAGTTTGAGGTTATGGAAAAATATTCCACTGACAGCTGATTTAATGATCAGTACAGACAGGCCTCACCTGGTCTGGGGGGAAGTTGTGCAGTAGCTGACGGATGTTGTTGTTATATTGGCATTGCCAGTGGTTGCGGGCCCAGGCAACACAGTCCTCCCAGCTGCGAGGGAAATCTGTCACCAGACTCTTGTATACTGCTTCAAGCACCTCTAAAGGCTGAGCACCAGGCAGCTTTAGAGTACGCTCCATGAACTTTGGATCTCTAACAAGGGATGAGAACATCACCTTTTAAAACAATACAGACACTGGAGGTGGAAAAATCTGGGGCTGGTTTACAGGCGACAGGTACTTACGTCAGATACTGCAAGGCGTTTTCAGCTGGCTGTTTGAAAAGTCCTTCAAACTCATCACGAGCCCACTGTGAAAGAGGTGGTGGAAAAACATTAAGACTCCAAGTGGACATAGTTTGGCCAGCGGGAAGTGCTGGATGAAAGTATGTGAAGGAATGGTTCACTCAAAATATTAAAATTCTGTCATTTATTCACCTTCATGTCTTTCCAAACCCATATAACTTTCTTCTGTGGAGCACCAGATGAGATGTTAAGGCCTGTTCATACCAAATATGTGACTATTTTGCGAGATGAACCTCTGACGGAAGCTCTATTCACACAGAGTCCGTAAAAAAAATTAAACAAAAACCATTTCACTCCTGTACAGTAGGTGGCACTGTTGTGGTGCTGTTATTATACCAGTCTCCTGTCCACACCTTTAGCATTTAGCAATTAATATAATGAACACTGGTAAAGCATTTATTTACCTAATTTGGTATAACTGTTTCATTATGTTCTTTCCATAGTGTTGATGCATTTTGAGGAGTATATAATCTGTGTTTTTTTTATGTGAGTGAGATGAGTAAAGAGCTCTGTTGGATATTTATTTGCACATGTATATTACAAATTGACACCTGAAGCCAATTTCGCTTTTTATAATGCCTGGATTAATGTCTGGATAATATAACACAAGGTACAGTGATATAAATACATGTGGAATAATGTACATTAAGAATAACAGGTATACTACGAAAATGTAATGCAGAATATTAAAATATAAAACAATACCCTGGCTCTAGTCTTTATTAAAATGACTGCAATTTTTTGTTATATTACCCTTGCAATACAAATAGCAGTGTAGTTTGTCTACAGTATAGCACGTAAATTGTCTTTTTCTGGGATTTTCTACGAGCTCAGTGCAAACGAATTGCTGAACCTCGCTGCTATTTTTTAATGCCATGAGAATATAACAGGCACAGCAATGTACATATTAAATAATGTACGTAAAGACAAAACACCATAAGCAAACTAACAGAACGGGCTTATGTTTACAGTACAAAGGGTTCATAAACAGCAACAAATTTTTTATTATATAATTTTCAGGGGTGTTTATCAGCTTCACGTATGCGGGTGTTTGCCAGTTGATTAGCGCCACCAACACGCAAGATTGAGCAGCTGCAGAGACTGACAAAAAGATTCTCACTGGTCAGTCAGTTTTCATCGCAGTTTATAAAAATGTTGTTTTTTTAAAAAAAACGCCGGACCTGATGTGCATAGCGTCCTAGGAATGCATTGTTACTGTACAAAAGCTCGTTCGGAACAAACATTCGTACTGAAAAAACAGACTTGGTGTGAACAGGCCTTTAGGCAGAATGTTAGCCTCAGTCACCTTTCCATACAATGAAAGTGAATGGTGACTAAGGCTAACATTCTGCCTAACATCTCATACAGGTTTGGAATGGCATGAGGGTCAGTAAATGACAATTTTAATTTAGAGTGAACTGTCCCTTTAAGGCTCAGTGTAAAACGCTCCGAGTAATGATTCAAGAGAACAGAGGTACATTAGAAAAATGGTTGTTACCTGAAGGGTGTGTTCAATTGCATTCGGGAAGTTTTTGAGTGTGCAGATTGGAATAGATTTCTCTGGTGGGTCCTGGCTGGAGCTGTACGACTCAGTGATGAAAGGGATGACCACCTGCACATTCCCCTTGGTGCCAAGAGTACCAGACTCCAGCAATGGCTTACGGTAGTATACACACCTCCGGTCCATATACATGCCTGGAAAAGGAAAGCTTACCTCATGAGACATTTATCTCACAAAAGAAGCTATTTTACCAATATATTTACCTCTGCCTTTTGAAAAGTCATACAACTACTGCACAGCTCATTGTGTAAGACATACGTTGCCCTCAAGTGTCTGGAATTACACATCTAACTAAACCTCTGAACAAGACCATTAAGAAAAACAACTTTTTACAGCATTTACTAACACATAGAACGAAGTCAGAAGTTTACATACACTTAGGTTGAAGTCATTAAAACCCACTTTTTAACCACTCCACAGATTTCATATTAGCAAACTATAGTTTTGGCAAGTAATTAAGGACATCTACTTTGTGCATGACGTGAGTAATTTTTCCAACAATTGTTTACAGACAGATTGTTTCACTTTTAATTGACTATCACAATTCCAGTGGGTCAGAAGTTTACATATACAAAGTAAACTGTGCCTTTAAGCAGCTTGGAAATTTCCAGAAAATTGTGTCAAGCCTTTAGACAATTGACCAATTAGCTTCTGATAGGTGTACTAATTTGGAGGTGTACCTGTGGATGTATTTTAAGGCCTACCTTTAAACTCAGTGCCTCTTTGCTTGACATCATGGGAAAATCAAAAGAAATCAGGCAAGACCTGATTTTTTTTTGTGGATCCACAAGTGTGGTTCATCCTTGGGAGCAATTTCCAAACGCCTGAAGGTACCACGTTCATTTGTACAAATAATAGTACGCAAGTATAAACACCATGGGACCACGCAGCCATCATACCGCTCAGGAAGGAGACGCATTCTGTCTCCTAGAGATGAACATAGTTTGGTGCAAAAAGTGCATATCAATCCCAGTACAACAGCAAAAGACCTTGAAGATGCTGGAGGAAAAGTATCTATATCCACAGTAAAACAAGTCCTATATCAACATAACCTGAAAGGCTGCAAAGCAAGGAAGAAGCCACTGCTCCAAAACCACCACAAAAAAAGCCAGACTACAATTTCCAAGTGCACATGGGGACAAAAATCTTACTTTTTGGTAAATGTCCTCTGGTCTGATGAAAACAAAATTTGAACTGTTTGGCCATAATGACCATCGTTATGTTTGGAGGAAAAAGGGTGAGGCTTGCAAGGCGAAGAACACCATCCTAACCGTGAAGCATGGGGGTGGCAGCATCATGTTGTGGGGGTGCTTTGCTGCACCCGCACTTCACAAAATAGATAGCATCATGAAGGAAAATTATGTGGATATATTGAAGCAACATCAAGACATCGCCAGGAAGTTAAAGCTCAGTCACAAATGGGTCTTCCAAATGGACAATGACCCCAAGCATACCTCCAAAGTTGTAGCAAAATGGCTTAAGGACAACAAAGTCAAGGTATTGGAGTGGCCATCTCAAAGACCTGACCTCAATCCGATAGAAAATTTGTGGGCAGAACTGAAAAAGCATGTGCGAGCAAGGAGGCCTACAAACCTGACTCAGTTAAACCAGTTCTGTCTGAAGGAATGGGCCAAAATTCCAGCAACTTATTGTGAGAAGCTTGTGGAAGGCTACCCAAAACATCTGACCCAAGTTAAACAATTTAAAGGCAATGCTACAAAATACTAACAAAGTGTATGTAAGCTTCTGACCCACTGGGAATGTGATGAAAGAAATAAAAGCTGAAATACATCATTCTCTCTACCATTATTCTGATATTTCACATTCTTAAAATAAAGTAGTGATCCTAACTGACCTAAGACAGGAAATGTTTTCTACGATTAAATGTCGGAGTTTTGAAAAACTGAGTTTAAAATGTACGTAGATGGATGGGTGCAATTTTAATTTGAAACATTCATCATGCTCTTTAACTGTCAAAGTGCAGTGCTATATTTGTGCTGCTTGACTAAACATTTCAATGGTGGTGCTCTCAGAATTTTACTTACGGGCATCTACATTATCAAGAGCATTTGCCACTCCGTCTAGGGACTCGAAGAAGTCATCATCATAGACCTTCTCTGTGTCAGGCCCTACACGGTTCTGATGGCCCGTGATGCGGATCGATGGGTTCATCCGTTTCACAGCTGCAGCAGCGGTCTCACTCTTCATCTTCTGCTCAGCAAAGAGAGGCCATAAACATCAGACTGAGACATTCTTATAATTGAAGTGATGGTTCACCCAAAAATGAAAATTCAGTCATCCTTTTCTCCCCCTCTTGTCATTCCAAACCTGTATGACTGTCTTCACTTTCAATGTCTAGAATAAACTAACATTATGCCTAACATCTGCTTTTGTGTTCCACAGAGGAAAAAAGTTGTATGGCAAAAGCATTTTGGAAGAATATGAGGGTGAGTAAACAATACCAATAGTCATTTTGGGGTGAACTATTCCTTTAAAAGATGTTCCAAGCAAGGTTCCCAGTCTTTTCAAGGAACAATTTTCCAGGACATTTTAAGCGCCCAACAAGTGTAATATTTAAGCAAAAACACATACGTCCATTTAAATCTAGCTTTTATTTTGGCGTTTCTGTTTGTTTTTGACGGTAGTTTCTCACCTTCGGATAAGCAATTTGCTCCATGGCCCTATGTGATTATTAATCCCCATAAAGCTGTGATTCAATTTAATAAATACATAGTATATGCTGTGCACTTCGGAGTGCTCTCTGTCTGTCATTTCACACACACAAGAGTGCACTTGATGATCATGAAGAGGTGTTTTCAGCTGTCTCCACACATTCAATTTGAAGCGTGCATCATTTGCAGATTATTTATTCAATTAAATCATAGATTTTAGTTTAATTATCACACTAGGACATCAATTTTAATTTGATTATTTGTACATTTAAACATTAATTTTCATCCAAATATGTCATTTCACAACATTCTGCATTTTACTGTTAATGCCATTTTTCCGCATACATGTGGTAACTCCGGTATAAGCTGACTCCGATCATTGAATTATTGAAAATTAATTCCCATCCTGAGGTATTAAGGCCAAATCACCATGCTATCAACCCAGTGTGAATTCATAATTTAAAAAAAAAAGTGTTTGACTATCATCGTTTTCTCAAGTTTATAACTCACAGGGATGCAAACTAATGTGGGGTGAAAAAGGTGAGAATCACAGATCCACGAACATGTTTTCCGGGGTTATTTTTTTCAAGAATAAGCTAAAAGCAGGGGCCTGGGAAGCTCAGTGGTAAAATACGCTGGCTACCACCCCTGGAGTTCGCTAGTTCGAATCCCAGGGTGTGCTGAGTGACTTCAGCCAGGTCTCCTAAGCAACCAAATTGGCCCGGTTGCTAGGGAGGGTAGAGTCACATGGGGTAACCTCCTCGTGGTCGCTATAATGTGGTTTGTTCTCAGTGGGGCAATTAGTGAATTTAGCGTGGTTGCCGCGATGGATGGCGTGAAGCCTCCACACGCGCTATGTCTCCGTGGCAACGCGCTCAACAAGCCACGTGATAAGATGCGAGGGTTGACTGTCTCAGACGCGGAGGCAACTGGGATTCGTCCTCCGCCACCCGGACTGAGGCGAATCACTATGCGACCACGAGGACTTAGAGCGCATTGGGAATTGGACATTCCAATTTGGGAGAAAAAGGGGAAAAAAATCCCACCAACTTAAGCTATTTTAATGATTCAAGTATAGCAAATTATCTGCACAATTGTGCAGAATTAGCTGCAAAAACAAAGGGTACTTTGTTGTGGCTTGCTTCTGTTTCAGAAATGTGTTCAGTTTAATTAATTGACTAGTTTAGTGACCACTTCTGGAGATGCCACTAGGTGGTGACAAATGAGCATCATATGTGCTATGAGCGAGTCACTGAATCATTTTGAGATGTTCACAACCGAAATCTGCCAAGAGACTTTATAGTATTTAAGCATTATAAGAACAAACCAGATCAATAATTTCCATTCAGTTTGTTAACTGCTGAGCATGACTTTTCATTAGGGCAACAACTAACGATTATTTTGATAACTGACTAAAGATTATTAGAACAATTATTAGACTATTCGGGCGATTATTGCAATGATTAATCATTAGCTCTTAACCGACTATTCAGCTTGTGCCTCGACATAAAATGTTGTATTAAACGTGCTTACTAACACAGAGGACAAAATCATCTTTTAAAAATATCTCTAAGGGGCCGTTTACATGACAACATTTTCAACTAAATACGGAAAACTATGCGTTTTGGCTGTTCGTTTATATGACATTTAATACAATAGTCAATTGATTCATTTGGAGTGTTTTGTATGGAGTGTGAACATTGTACAGTAGGCAGAACCTGCAATTTGAAAATCTTGAAATGTATAGTTTCAGATGGGAAAAATGTATTTGTATTTTAAATGTTATTTACTTAATTTTATTTGATGTACCTTTACCCTGCAATTCATTCACCCACTGCTTATGTATATAGCCTATAGACAGAGATGTGATGCCATGTACAGTATTCAATGATATGCTTAGAATATGAAAATATGAGGCAGTGAATATGCATGTTAGATCCAGTGTACACAAGACCTCTCTCTGTCAGAAGATATCCATATATCAGAGTTCTGTCTGATATCCAAAGCCAGTCAACATCAACAGCTTGTTATGTTAACTTACTCTCCTACCAGCCCAAGACTCAGCAGGGGGAATACAGAAGGAGGCAGGAGATGAAGTGATGGTAAAAATGAACAGAGTGTATTGAATAATCTTGAGAGTTCAGTCTATAGGCATACGCGCGAGTACTTCAAAACAATGCGCGAGACATTTAAACTACAATGGCGGACTACAAGACTGTTTGTGCTGCTCAAGGTTTTGAGTTTATTGACGCTTCTCCAGTAATTGTAGTAAAAGCAACCTCATCATTTTGACAATGTTGTCGTCTGTACGCGAAACTTTTCAAAAATGCAAAGGAAAAACGTTTCCGTTTTTAGTACATCATTGTCGTGTGAACATACCCTAAGTGACATTCACTGAATTACAAGGAGAAAAAAATACTTGGCCTTTTATTGTTTAAATTCACTGCAAAAAAAAAAAAAAAAAAAAAAAAAAAAAATCCTATTGTTATTGTGTTTTTGTCTCGTTTCCATTTAAATTATCTAAAAATCCTTAAAACAAGATACATTTATATTATAATAAAATATATTTAGACTTGCTTTCAGAGAATGTATCTTGAATGTAAGTGTATTTTGTATACAAGTGTATTTATTACTTGTTCATACTTCTGTCAGTGCAGTTAAGACAAAATATACTTGTATTCAAGATACATTCTCTGAAAGCAAATCTAAATATTTTATATGTTGCTTCTCAGGTAATATCTATATTATCTTTTTAGATATTTGAAAATATTTAAATATTAAATATTTTATTCAACATTCTCCATTAAAAATTATTCTTCTGCAATATAGTTCCTAAATTAAATGTACGCAAGTAATTTTAGATATTTATATTGGAAAACTAACCAAAAGACAAATAAAAAAATATATTTTTTTTGCATTGTATAATGGGCTAAGACTACACCCTCTCATCTTTTTGTTCACTTGATTTCAAGCCATCTTTAACTCACAAAAACAAACTTCTTAATAGGAGCTGTGCATCGCCGATTTTCTTCACGATAAGATACACCACGACACATATATTATGATTCACTATGCTGTGAGCCATCACGTTATAATCTAGCTGCAGCACGTGAGGGATGAGCGTCTCCGCGCGAGACAGTATCTGCAGGGAGAAGTTTGAAACTCACCTCGCATTGTTTTTCCAAGTGACTCATACAAGCGGCTCTGACCGCACAGAGAAATGCCAGTTTCGGAGTTTGTGCTCATTTAAACAACACGCATCCTTATTATTTGAACTTTAATAAAGGATGCATTAACGCCAGGGTGTTTCCTTTTTAGATGCTCTGACAGGCAAGTTTTGCTCAAGCGGAACAGCAGGTATGGCTCCGCTTTATTTCACGTCACGACAGCACTGCTTCTGTATTTACTTCTGTATTTTTGTATTATAATTCCCCTCATACTTTGCGATCTACATCACCTTAATCTGTTTGAAAAGTTTGGAGTGCATCTGGACTGCGAGCTGTTCTTCCCCTCCTCAATCAAGCATGAGCTGAAGAGCTGCTCTCCTGCGTCATCATTAGCGTTTCAAATTATTTCATGCTGCATTAAATGAAATCAAAGGACTATTCATAGGACAATTTTTTTTATTGTTATCGACAACGTCGACTAATCGTTTCAGCCCTACCTTTTCATCCAAAAAGACAACTAATAATATTAACGAGTATCATCTTAACCTTCTCCTTTATTAAAATTTTTATGACAAATCTACTGACTTCAGTAGAATGTTTAAGAATTATAAGAACAAAGCAGATCTACTGTATCATTTTCCTACAGCATTTAAACTGCTGCGCATGACTTATCAGAAAAGACAATAATAGCCTAATATTAATAATAATTTTGAGTTTCAATAATGTCCTTTGGTCATTGCAAAGCGCATTTCACATGAGTTGGGTCGAGGTGTCAACGCTCCGCTCAACAGCAGCGTCAAGTGGCGCTTTGCCCTTCCTCATGAAAGCGTTGCAGAAAGCATCACAGCGGGGCGAATTTACGAGCTTGCCACGCAAGAAAGCAGGAGGAGTGCACAAACATTAGAAACATACTGTATATTTGGAAAGAAAAAATGTCAATTGCTTTGATTGCAGAAAATAAAGAGGACTCGTTTATGTTTAAGTTCTTGATTATTTTATTTTTAGGTGAATGTAATGATTACTGTGGTTCAATAACTGGGGTTTCTGGATACTTGGAAAGGATAAGGCAATAATTAATAAAGAAAAATGTGACATTCAATCTCTCTTCATAAATTTGGACAGTTTTAAAATATTTCTTGTAGCTTTGTACTCTTAAAGACACCATTTGTGTGAGGCAAAAACATGCGTGAAAAACACTTTGGTGTGAAGTTGGAGCCGAGGTGGCGCTGATGCGTCACTTCGTAGACTTTAATGTTTTCGGCAGCGCTGATATAAGTCATGTGAAAGCCCCTCAGCTTGTATAAACATCAGTCACTTTTACGCATTAATAGCTCTTCCGCCATTTTCTCTCTGTGATGAACAAGGCTATACATTATCACAATACCAAAATTTCAGTAGTCGGTAGTGAAATTTGTTGATTCTCAATGCCAGCTTCAAAACCACAACAAATAATAACACTAATATGTTAATTATGGAAGAATTGTTTCAAGTTCTTAAGTAAATATTCAAGACTAGTAAACAAACAGTAATAAAATAACAATAAAAAAAAGCAATGAATAGAAATAGATTTAAAATAATAGAACAAAAAATACAAATTAAGAAAATTCTGTGCTTTTTTAACAGCTTTAAAAAGTCTTTGACAGCAGTAGGCTATCAAGTATTCAAGTAAACATTCAGAATGAAATGCAACATAAAACTACCACCCTTATACATTAGTACTTTTTAAAGCTACTAAAGTTATTCAGTCAGGAGCAGTGAGTGTTTTCTCGTTTTCTTGTTATGCTTGTTTGATTATTATAATGACATACTAGACAGCAGCAGGACTATTAACCTACATTTATACTTACAAGTCCGACATTTTAATAAAAATCCGCTTTTTTCTCCTCTGTTTACGTTCATTTTAGACATCACACTCTGTTTACATGAATACCTCACCAAGACGGGCATTTTGCTGGAATTTTGAAATGTATTTGACCGTTCAGAAGCGCATTGGTGCGAGCATTTTTAGAACACACGCACATGCCGATCAAACAGGGCACAGCTGTTATTAGATCGCTTGTGAATTATACAATTACGCATTCTGGATTATTTTCAACAGCAGAATAAAAATATGACCTAATAAGTGACATAGGCCTAGGCTTTCACAAATATAGCTGGTTATTTTTTTGTCATTGACATTTTAATCAGTCTGCTTGTCTGGTCAGGCAAGTAAAATTCTTTCACTTGCCCCTTCAAAAATCCTCTTGTCCCGGACAAGTGTTTATGTCGAGCCCTGTGAGCCATCAAAGAAATGAAGTGGTTACCCTGTGTTGAACTTGCTCCTCAGATGCTGAAAATAGTTATGGTGTCAGAGCCGCTGGTAATAACATTAACAATAGATAATTGGTTCCAGTGCGAGTGTGTGAGCATGCGCACGTAGAGCAAGGGGGGACGACTGGGAGTGAGAGATGCTTTGCCGAAGCAATGGCGCAAAACACAATGTTAGAGATCTTTTATGTTATTATGAGAAATGTAAAAATATTTTCGGATCATTATGAAACTGTGGCGGGACAAATAGGTAATAAATGGGAAACACTGTACTGTTGTAATCAATCACGTGGGTGTAAGCGTCCTTAACCATTGACATGTTTCACGATACACAGCCGCTGGCAGTGACAAAATTATACAAATTTGTGTATTTGACTCCTTTTCCTAGTACCGATCATTACCGTGTTTTTGTACCAAAAACCTTGCTAGCAACACAGTCAAACTGTTTTATTATACTAAAATATTTTCCAGTACAAATAATTACTTTTCAGGATATTTAGGTATTTTTCAAATTTTCCATGACTTTTTCCATGACTGGAAAACTGCATTGCAAAATTCCAGGTTTTCCAGGATGCGTGGGAACCCTGCCAAGAGAACAAAACCCTGCTGTGTCCTTAAATTTACAGAAATGAGAGTGGGATCAAATCAGAACTAGGATTGAAAATCTGCTTTATATATTAGGCAAAAAGACGGCACAAATAATGCAAAATAATGAAAAAAATTCTCTCTCTCTGGAAATCCAACTGTTCTCCTTATTTCTTGTCTGAAATGGTGTCAAATCACTCTTACCGTGACATCCCAGGGCCTGAAAAGGAACTGTCGATTGAGGTTTGACTTTTCTATGGTGTCCATGTCAGTGACTATGACTTCCCCATCACCGCAGGCCAGGCCCATCATCGCAAAATTTTTCAGCAGCTCACAGCCAATGGCTCCAGCACCAACCTGAATTCAAGAAAGAAAGAAGTCATCAAAATTGAATTTCTAGATAATAAAATGGCAAAACTGCCACTAGTTTGGGGAATATCCAAGTGGCTTGACTAAAAACAGGACCAGACACCTTCCATTAGTGACACTGGAGCACAGTTAACAGTGTTAACACTTGGGACATAAACTCTGACAACTGCCTATCTGATAATTGCGATTTAAAACTATTTTGTTCTACTGGCTCAATATAACTAGGGAAAATGCAACTGTGGCACAATTGCATAATTGGCATGGAGCAATAACCTCCCATTTTGATAAACTGCCAGATACTCACCAGAAAATACCGCTGTTTGGCTAACAGCTCCTGCAGCTTGGACCCAAAGACAGCAACCTGGCCATCATATCGACAATTTGTCTGTAAAAAAAAAAAAAAAAAAAAAAAAAAGGACCAATGAACACCATCAAAACCATAACCTTTCGAGTATGCTGCAGTTTCATTTTAGCTAAACTATGGCTGCGTCTGAATGTATTTATATTAAAATGTCCTCGCTTCTGTAGCCGCACACTGTTTGACTGACCAAGTGTGTGTGTGTTTCCGGGCTTGTGTGCTCAGAGCGCATGCAATAAGCGAGAAAACGAACAAATGTCAAATACACTTAAAATCAGCCAAAATGCACATCTTTGTGAGGTACTAAAGGGGCCATGAAACTAAAAAAAATGTCCTTGATATTTAGACATGAGACAACTGTAATATAAAAACATGCTGTAAATTTAAGAACTCAAAACTTCCACCACAGTCTAAAAAGAGCATTTATAGTTACCAACCTGCTGAAACATCCCGTTTTGAAAACTTAGCATTCATGTTGTCACAAGACATTTCTCTTTGCATTTACACGCTCCACAACCAGCATCATTCCACCCTTGGCCACGCCGACTGGAGCTCACTTAGTCTCAGGAGAGCAGGACAGACAGGCCTAGTGTGGCCAACAATTCCTGAACACCAAAGGGGACCCAGCTGGACTATTTCTAATTATTTTTGTATATAAACATGCACTAGACAGACATCTTTGACCATCTTCATGTATCTCGCACCGCTTTAAAAAGACACATTGTCAAGTTACATCTCAGAAAAGGAGACCTTTATTTTGTTTTATTCAGCAGCTCTGCCTCTCGCCTTCTTGCGCCCATCTGTGGTATTTTTAATTGTTGGTGTATGTCAACATGCACTAGATTAACATCTTATACAGTTTTGATGCGTTTCCAGCGATATACGGCTCAGTGCACCTGTGTGCGTCTTGTTCATCATGCTTTGGATTATGTATGTGGGGTTTTTTCAGCTCATATCAGTGTGGGTTGCTTGTGAACTATTAATAATACAATTCAAGCTTTGCAAAGGAACTGTTATTGAAGGATGGGGCCATTAAAAAATACTAATGAATCCAATCACAAAACCGTAAGTAAACAGTTTCACTCATGAATATTTCAAATGTAATGATTGCTTGAGAGTCTATGGGGCTGATGCGCTAGAGATGAACAGTTTAATATATTCGGATGCAATGTGTTGGATACGTGTTGTGTATAAACCCAGACATTTAATTTTATAATGTTGGAGCATGTTCATTCTCTTCCAGTTGAGTTTCAAATATGGCTGTATTTGAGGGGCTGCACGATGTTGGCCAATCATAACAGTGACCGTTGACGTTTAAAGGAGCCGCTGAGGCCAAAACGGAGCGTTTCAGTCAGAGGGCCAGAAACAGGGTGGAAAATTAACATAATACTAAATTATGACAGTTTAAAAAAATAATTACAAAATACTTTACTGACATTATCAGTGGACCTCAGGTAACAAAATTATAAAGAGAGAGAGAGAGAGAGAGATCTCATATTATATAAGTATTTCATGACCCCTTTAATGTAAACAGACAATTATGTCTAAAGTGAATGTAAACAGTGGTACAAAAAGCAGATTTGTATCAAAATGCCAGACTAGAAGAATAAATGTAACCTAATAGACCTGCCGCTGCCTAATATGTCATTAATAGGCTATTTATCAAACAACAAGAAAACCACTCACTGCTCTTGGCTGGATAACTTTAGTAGCTTTAAAAAAGTATTAATGTATTATAAATCAAACATGAAGACCGCTAGTAGTCACATTTTTTTTTTTCATTCTGAATGTTTACTTCAATAATTGGTAGGCTAATGCAGTTTCTTAATTTGTATTTCTTGTTCTGTTGTTTTTAACTTGTTTCTATTCATTATATATATATATATTTTTTCATTGTTTTTTGTTGTTGATAGATTTATTTATTTATTCCAGACTGATTACTTATAATTATAATTAATAATAATTTTATTTATCACACATTATACATTTGCACATACAGAGTGATATTCTTTTTTTCCACATATCCCAGCTAAGCTGGGGTCAGAGTGCAGGGTCAGCCATGATATGGTGCCCCTGGAGCAGATAGGGTCAAGGGCCTTGCTCAAGGGCCCAACAGTGGCATCTTGGTGGTGCTGGGGCTTGAATCCCTGACCTTCTGAGTAACCCAGCGCCTTAACTGCTGAGCAACCATTATTTGTTATTGTATTAAAATTGGTATCAAGAATAGAGGTGTGAATCTTCACTGGTCTCACGATTCAATTTGATTATGATTCAAATCATAATTTAATTACAAATCAATTCTTGATGCATTATGGTGCATCTTATCCTCTTTTTATCAATACAAACACTCAGATTTGAACTCCTGCCCTTTGAGCTTTTTATTTTGAAAATCAGAACAAGTCTATTACACTATTAAATTAAATGATTATATTAAACTGATTATATAGAAATATTTTGATATTAAAGCATTGTTCATAATTTTTATTTAATAGTATTAAATTATTCATTTTGAATTAATTGATCAGTAGCCTATAACCACAACTATCGGTTGCTGGTCCAGGACGGCTACGAAAGATATCTTCTGCTTTGATAGGGCCGATGTCAGCTGCTTTTTTCAGCATGGGTGATGGTAAAGTGACAAATAGCAGGGTTGCTGCTTAAGAAATCAAGCATCTCATATGTGCACTGTTCTGATGAGCGAGAGACTGACAATGAGCAACAGCCAAAGAAAGAGTGTGCATGAGTAGAGAGAAAGGCATTGGCAAGCAGGAGAAATACTTAGAAAATAAAAACATGACACACATCTCCTGAACCGCTGTCTCATTATTTTCAGCTGTTTTTTCCCTTTCTATGCAAATCATTGCCATAATCGGCTCAAGCCTTTCTTTCATTTTGTTGACACATTATCATATATAAACTCTCCCAATGCTATGAACTTGAGTTTGTGAAAGTCGTAGTTTTGCAATCATAGTTTCAGTTGGGGACGATGGTCACGTGGTTGATTCATCCAGTCTGCGATCAGTTCTGTAGTGTGCTTGGCTTTAGTAATCAAATCAAATCAAATCACTTTTATTGTCACAACCATATACACAAGTGCAATAGTGTGTGAAATTCTTGGGTGCAGTTCCGAGCAACATAGTAGTCGTGACAGTGGTAAGACATACCAATTTACAATAAACATCAGATTACAACACAATTTAAAATCTAATATACACATAATTACACCCAACACAATATACAAATGATAACATACAATGTACAGTATACAATACATACAATATAGAATATACATTATATATACTTTTTTATTGTATATAGTATATATAGAACGTACAGTAGGTTGTATTGTACTGTACTGACATTCAGGCTGTCTGTTGATAGTCAGTTGCCAGTGTGTTGTTGAAAGAATATAACAATAATATAATTCATGACAGTCCGGTGTGAGATATAAGAGTAATAAAGTGCAGTGCTGATGTATTTTGATCATGGGAGATCAGGAGTTCAAAAGTCTGATTGCTTGGGGGAAGAAGCTATCATGAAGTCGGATGGTGCAGGTCCTGATGCTGCGATACCGCCTGAATGATGGTAGCAGTGAGAGCAACCCATGGCTCCGGTGGCTGGAGTCTCTGATCCTCCGAGCTTTTCACACACCGCCTGGTATATATGTCCTGGAGGGAGGGAAGCTCACCTCCAATGATGTGTCTGGCAGTTCGCACCACCCTTTGCAGTGCTTTGCGGGTGTGGGCTGTGCTATTGCCGTACCAGGCGGAGATGCAGCCAGTCAGGATGTTCTCTACAGTGCAGGTGTAGAACCGTGTGAGGATGTGGCGGTTCATTCCAAATTTCCTCAGCCGTCTCAGGAAGAAGAGGCGCTGATGAGCCTTCTTCACAACGGCTTCAGTGTGGATGGACCATGTGAGTTCCTCAGTGATGTGGACACCCAGGAACTTGAAGCTGCTGACTCTCTCCACTAGTGCTCCATTAATGGTGATGGGACTGTGTTCTCCATCTCTTCTCCTGAAGTCCACCACAAGCTCCTTTGTCTTACTGATGTTGAGGGAGAGGTTGTGCTCCTGACACCAGTGTGTCAGAGTGTGCACCTCCTCTCTGTAGGCTGTTTCATCATTGTCAGTGATCAGACCTACCACCGTCGTATTATCAGCAAACTTAATGATGGCATTGGAGCGGTGTGTTGCCACACAGTCATGTGTGTACAGGGAATACAGGAGTGGGCTGAGAACACAGCCCTGTGGGGCTCCAGTGTTGAGGGTCAGTGATGAGGAGATGTTGCTGCCCATTCTAACCACCTGGCGTCTGCTTGACAGGAAGTTCAGGATCCAGCTGCACATTGAGCCATTTAAGCCCAGAACCTGAAGTTTCTCATCAAGCTTGCAGGGCACTATGGTGTTGAATGCTAAGCTGTAGTCTACAAACAACATTCTCACATAAGTGTTCCTTTTTTCCAGGTGGGAGAGAGCAGTGTATTGTAGATGCAATGGCATCATCAGTGGAGCGGTTGTTGCGGTAAGCAAACTGAAATGGCTCTAGTGAGGGAGGCAGCACAGAGCAGATGTAATCTCTGATTAGTCTCTCAAAGTATTTGCTGATGATGGGGTCAGAGCAACAGGACGCCAGTCATTTAAGCAAGTGATTTTGAATTGCTTTGGAACAGGCACAATGGTGGACATTTTAAAGCATGTGGGGACTACAGACAAAGAGAGGGAAAGGTTGAAAATGTCCGTAAAAACACCAGTCAGTTGGTTCGCGCACGCTCTGGTGACGCGGCCCGGAATGCCGTCTGGACCCGCAGCTTTGCGGATATTCACCCGTCGGAAGGATCGGGTTACATCCACTACAGAGACGGAGAGCGAACTAACCTCTATAGCTTCGGCCACGAGAACTCTCTCCAGGAGGGTGGTGTTATTTCCCTCAAAATGAGCATAAAATTATTTAGCTCATCCGGGAGAGAGACAGCGGTGTTGCGGCGTAGTTTTTATTCCCTTTAAAGTCCGTGATGATGTTAATTCCCTGCCACATGCTTCTAGAGTTGGTGGTGTTAAACTGTCCTGCAATCTTGTTCCTGTACTGATGTTTTGCTGTTATGATTTTTCGGAGGGCATAACTGGCTTGTTTATGCTCCGTGTTCCCGGAATTAAAAGCAGAGGTCCGCGCATTAAGTGCCGCGTGAACATCGCTATTGATCAAGGTATCTGGTTCAGGTACATACATATTGTTCTGGTCGGAACGACGTCCTCTACGCACTGATGAAACACGTTATGCTATCAGCGTAAAGCTCGATGTCGTCATCAGAGGCGGACAGGAACATCTCCCAGTCCGCGTGATCAAAACATTCTTGTAGCGTATGATTGGTCTGACCAGCACTGGATTGTTCTGAGGGTGGGTGCTTCCTGTTTCAGTTTCTGCCTGTAAGCGGGCAGAAGCAGAATGGAAGAGTGGTCCGATTTGCCAAATGGTGGGCGGGGGAGGGATTTGTAGCCGTCCCGGAAGGGAAAGTAGCAATGGTCCAAAATCCGGTCTCTCGTGTGTTGAAACTGATGTGTTGGTGGTATTTTGGTGCGACTGGTTTGAAACTGGCTTTATTAAAGTCCCCAGTCACAATGAACGCGGCCTCAGGGTGCGCGGTTTCCTGCTTGCTTATAATCCCGTACAGTTCCTTGAGTGCCCGGTCTATGTCAGCTTGTGGCGGGATGTACACAGCAGTGATAATGACTGCTGTGAATTCCCTCGCTAGCCAGAATGGTCGACACAGATTCCAGATCAAGAGAGCAGAAAGACTTGATAGAATGTACAGTGCATCCAGAAAGTATTCACAGCACTTCACTTTTTCCACATTTTGTTATGTTACAGCCTTATTCCAAAATGGATTAAATTCATTATTTTCCTCAAAATTCTACAAACAATACCCCATAATGGCAACGTGAAAGAAGTTTGTTTGAAATCTTTGCAAATTTATTAAAAATGAAAAAACAAAGAAAAAAAAAAAAAAAAATCACATGTACATAAGTATTCACAGCCTTTGCCATCACACTCAAAATTGAGCTCAGGTGCATCCTGTTTCCATTGATCATCCTTGAGATGTTTCTACAACTTGATTGGAGTCCACCTGTGGTAAATTCAGTTGATTGGACATAATTTGGAAAGGCACACACACCTGTCTATATAAGGTCCCACAGTTAACAGTGCATGTCAGAGCACAAACCAAGTCATGAAGTCCAAGGAATTGTCTGTAGACCTCCGAGACAGGATTGTATCGAGGCACAGATCTGGGGAAGGGTACAAAAACATTTCTGCAGCATTGAAGATCCCAATGAGCACAGTGGCCTCCATCATCCGTAAATGGAAGTTTGGAACCACCAGGACTCTTCCTAGAGCTGGCCACCTGGCCAAACTGAGGGATCGGGGGAGAAGGGCCTTAGTCAGGGAGGTGACCAAGAACCCGATGGTCACTCTGACAGAGCTCCAGCATTTCTCTGTGGAGAGAGGAGAACCTTCCAGAAGAACAACCATCTCTGCAGCACTCCACCAATCAGGCCTGTATGGTAGAGTGGCCAGACGGAAGCCACTCCTCTGTAAAAGGCACATGACAGCCCGCCTGGAGTTTGCCAAAAGGCACTTGAAGGACTCCCAGACCATGAGAAACAAAGATTGAACTCTTTGGCCTGAATAGCAAGCGTCATGTCTGGAGGAAACCAGGCACTGCTCATCACCTGGCCAATACCATCCCTACAGTGAAGCATGGTGGTGGCAGCATCATGCTGTGGGGATGTTTTCAGTGGCAGGAACTGGGAGACTAGTCAGGATCGAGGGAAAGATGAATGCAGCAATGTACAGAGACATCCTTGATGAAAACCTGCTCCAGAGCGCTCTGGACCTCAGACTGGGGCGAAGGTTCATCTTCCAACAGGACAACGACCCTAAGCACACAGCCAAGATAACAAAGGAGTGGCTCCGGAACAAATCTGTGAATGTCCTTGAGTGGCCCAGCCAGAGCCCAGACTTGAACCCGATTGAACATCTCTGGAGAGATCTGAAAATGGCTGTGCACCGACGCTCCCCATCCAACCTGATGGAGCTTGAGAGGTCCTGCAAAGAAGAATGGGAGGAACTGCCCAAAAATAGGTGTGCCAAGCTCGTAGCATCATACTCAAAAAGACCTGAGGCTGTAATTGGTGCCAAAGGTGCTTCAACAAAGTATTGAGCAAAGGCTTTGAATACTTATGTACATGTGATTTTTTTTTTCATTTTTTATTTTTAATAAATTTGCAAAGGTTTCAAACAAACTTTGTTTGTAAACAGCGGGTCGGCATAGAGGAATTTGAAGTCCGGTTTACGGTGTGCAATTGCTGAACCAATGTCCAAAAGTGTTTGTCTGTCGTAGACAATAAGGCAGACAACATCCAATACAAAAAACATAAGAATTGTAAACAAAACACTACATGTTGTGTCGGAGTTCGCAACGCAGCAGCCATACTCGGCGCCATCTTGAGTCCAATCATGCACATCTGACAATTTGTTTCTAGCATTTCACTCTGTCAATAGCACACACTTAAGCGTCACTGCGCTGCTACAGTTTAAATTGAATACAGAATTGATTCTACATTTTTGATAACCAATACAGAATCATTGGAAAAAGAATTGATGCAGAGAATAAATTTTTTTTCTCCCTGCTGGACCACTGAAATTTTGTATAGTGCCCATGAATGTTAGATCTTGCTATAATAACTTTATGAAAAAGGAGAACTTTAAGATATTTATGTACTATTCGGTTAAATGCTTTTCCATAACCCTGTCACACCTGCTAATTTTTCTGACACAGGAAACAAAACCTTTCAGTGAACGTAATGACTTTTAGGCAACAGCACTTAAATCATATACAGGTTACGTAGCCATCACATGCCTGGGCAAAAGCTGGAAGAACATTGTTGAAAATTTTAAAATGAATGACCATGAGGAGTCAAACGTCTGCTGAAGACGATGAAATTGTGACATAAGTTCACACCATATAAAGATTAAATCCTAAACAGAGTATACTTCTTGAACTTCAAAAATCAAAAAGGTAGCTTACCCCGAGTTTACTTGTAAACAAACAAGTTGTTTACATTCATTCTTGGTCTAACAAACATGTGGAATCATCGACCTCAAACATGGCTTATCATTTGAAACACAGATATTATAATATATAGATCTTGAAGGGATGTTGCATGCTGCTGGCACCCCTTATGATATAATATTGGGAGGGGGCTTTAATCTTTTGATGGACTCAGTCCTTGATCATAGTGAAGCAAAAGTGTGTAAGCCCCCTAGAGCAACATTGACGTTTCACAGGATGTGTAAAAATCTTGGACTTACAGATATCTGGAGACTTCTGAACCCATCTGGTAGGGACTATACATTCTTCTCATAAATCCATAAGATTTAATCTAGAACAGATTTTTTTTTTTTTTTATATCCAAGTACCTCATTTAATCTGTTGTTGACTGCTCAATTGGAAACATTTTAGTCTCAGTGAATTTAGAGGTGTTGCCACATATGGAGAAAAGGAAATCATATAGTTGGCGCTTTAATGTATTCTTTTTGCAAAATCCTGAATTCCAACAAATGTTAAAGGCTGAAATCAATGTTTATATGGAGACCATCTGGTCCTCAGTATCCTCTGTGGGCGTGGCTTGGGAGGCACTTAAGCTGGTTCTTAGGGGCCGGAACATACAGTAACGGCTCATTCACCAAAAAATCCAAAGCATGAGATCTAATGGAGTTGGAAGGAAATATTAAAAGTGCCGAGGCAGAGCTGAAGCGCTGAATGTCGTCTGATGGCCTCAGAGAATTGACATGATTGAAATATAGATAATACAATTTTTTCATGGAAGGTGGAGTCTTGGCCATTCAGGGCAAGACGGTCATACTTTGAGTCAGGGCACAAAGCAGGGAAGCTTTTAGCTAGATATATAATGCAGAGAGAGTCTTTTTCTACCATTCCCTCAGTGAAATCTGCTGGTGGCGAAATATTTTCCTCAGCCAATGATATTGATAAGGCTTTTAAAAGAATTCTATCTTGATTTCTATAGTTCCAAATCTTCGTCTACTGATGAAGATATTAGAAACTTTGTGGAATCATTAGAATTCCCTTAACTGACGACTGAGCAAAAAAATTCTTTATTCGGAGATAACCTTGGAGGAGCTTGGCGAGGTAATTAAGGCCTTGCCTACAGGCAAGGCTCTGGGGCCAGATGGCTTTGCCACTGAATTTTTTAGATCTTATGCTACAGAACTGGCTCCACTTTTGTTAGAAGTTTACATGGAATCATTAATGGAAAGCTTCCGCCAACCATGACACAAGCCCGGATCAGTCTGATTCTTTAAAAAGGACAAAGATCCAAACGAGTGCAAGAGTTACCGTCCAATTTCCCTGATCCAGCTAGACGTTAAAATATTGTCAAAAACCGATTAAATAAAGTTATGACATCTCTTATACATACAGACCAGGTGGGGATTATTCGGAGCCGTAGCTCTTCTGATAACATTAGGCATTTCATCAATATTATGTGGTCAGTGGCGAATGATCAGACTCCGGTCGCTGCCATCTCACTTGATGCCGAAAAGGCGTTTGATATGGTAGAATGGGATTATCTTTTGGTTTTGGAAATATACGGGTTCAGGAATACTTTTATTGGATGGATTAAGGTACTTTATAGACACCTGGTAGCGGCAGTACAAACAAATGGAATAATTTCAGATTATTTTACTCTGAATAGGGGCACTCGGCAGGGTTGCCCTCTTTCCCCATTATTGTTCTGTCTTGCCCTGGAACCATTAGCAGCCGCGATAAGAAAGGAGGATAATTTTCCAGGGGTGGTGGCGGGAGGTATGGCGCATAAGCTTTTGCTTTATGCAGATGATATTATTCGTCTCCGACCCCACTAGATCTATGCCTTGCCTCCTCAGAATTATAATTAAATTATAATTAATTCCTTTTCTAAATTCTCAGTTCTCAGGATGTTTGGGCGGTAGGGGGGTGGGGGGGTAAGACTTAATGTATATAATTTGATTCCATATTTCCTGTAATGTTTATTTAATTTGTGAATGGAATCAAAAACTGTTAATAACAAGAAGAAAAAGATGGTGTTCTGGATTGGAGGAACTCACAGGTGCACACTCTTCCTCTGTAAGAACAGTTTCCTCGGCCTCAGGTAAACACTCTAGAGCATCAAAATACAGCCACTGCAAAATGGGCATAAACTTCCCTGTACAAGCCTGTGTGTGAAGAAAAAAATGAATAAAAGAGCATTTACATCATTAATGAAAAAGAATACATAATTGGAAAAACTGAAACTATAATAAACCATGACCACACATTTTGTTTGATACACAGTATATTAAATTTGAAAACTTGACATCCCACCTTCATTAAACACTAAAATGCCACTAGATACCAATGACAATAGAGTCTTTAATGCCGTTAAATATTTAAATTACATCAGTAGATGCATTAACTTTGGCAGCCCTAAAATACTTAAAACTGGAAATTGAAAACAAACTAGAAAACACAAAGAAACCTGGGTGAATGTATTACCTTCAAAACCTCCTGGGCAGCAAGCCCACCAATAAAGGCATTGACAGGTGCCAGGTCTCCATCAGCCACGCAGGAAAGCTTTTTGATAAGTGCCTGGTCCAGCTGCTCCTGCTTGGCAGATCCGGTCTGTGCAGAGTTCACCTCTTCAGCCAGAGTCACGAGCTCGTCCGCATCCGACTGCAACACAGAGAGAGATGAGATCACTGCTGAATCACTCAGTCTGATGTCCACAGCTCAGCATTCTTAAGCAATTAAACTGAATACAGTGAGCACCAGACCATTCTAATATTACCAGACCTGTGTATTGGTTTTTGGTATTATATATCCAAAGAGTTAATCTTGTGCCTTCAATTGCCTAGTCTCAGCCTCAGATGGCACACCCAGACCATCTGATGTGTTTTGCACATAAACATGAGCCTTCTCAATATAACAATCTGACTGGCTGGCTTTACACAATTTTCAGGAATCAAGTCAAGGTGGTGAGGATTTAATGAGTCTGCTGATAAACAATGTTGTCTTTACAAGCTCCCAGACTTCTAAAGGAAGAACTAGTCACTGGGATTGTTTGCAAGATTTGTGATTTTAATCCTAGGGCCCTATGAAATCAGCTTTATTATTTCCAAAATTGTTCCGTTTCATTTTTTTCAGAATTCAATGTTTTAAAGTTTAATTAAAATGTATCATAAAAACAAATGTCAAATCAAATTAATTCATAGAATTTTAACCCAAATAAAAACAGAACAATTACTTTTCAATATACCATTGCATTATTTTTATCAAATGAAATGCTTCTGTACCCTCACAGCAATCTAAACACAACATTGGAGGTTTTTTTTTTTTGTTAATAGTCTTGCACAGCAGAGCATCACAGTATTAAAAAAAGTAATAATGAAAATGTATTCTTTACAACAGCACACTTGCTTGAGATATTGCTTAAATGTAATTATTATCGATTTATTATTACTACATTAAATATTATATTTTACTAGAGATCAATCGATATTGATTTTTTTTTTTTTTTTTTACAACCATTGCAATACTGATTATTTGTATTTTTACATGTCTCATAACTGATATGCAGAACCAATTTTTAATTAATTAAATTTGTATTTCATCTTTATTTAACCAAAGTTGTTTGAATTTTAATATGTAAAACAGCGCTCGCACACAAGTAGGACAAATCTCACATTAATTTATTTATTAAGAGGCCCTAAGAGAAAAAAACATGCTAAAGCGCCCATGAGGTAGCCATGCCTCTGGTAGAATGCGCTTTCAAGCCCTCTGGAGGTCACAACCCCAGACTATTATAACTTAATATAATAGCTTCCACTACCAAATGAGATATGGGTGTGATATGGGTCTGCCTTTATCAGAATCAGCCCAAGAAACAAAAAGCTGATTACTCTTCTTCAATGCCTTAGTCCTCTCCACATACAAATGTAGAGTACAAAAAGGACACAGACAATTAAGCTGCTCATACGGTGGCAGGTGAAAAGCCAGCAAGTCCACCGGCTCACCTTAGGCACAAAGGCTGGATTCATTTTAAGATACACTCTCGACAAATCCACTGCAAAGCACATACAAGAGTGATGTACCAACAAAGCATGGAGTTCACTAACTCACTTTGTGGTCGTCAGAGCCAGTAACAAATCTGACTTTAGTGAAAGGAGCTTCAATTCCACACTTTCAACTGGCTCAAAGGAAGGCTGAGAAAGTGCATTTAGAACCACGGACAGATCCCACTAGCTGTTTTGACACCCTGTTCAAATGCAGAGCGCCCCTCATAAACCTGCAAACAAGCGGGTGTTGACCTATTATACTTCAGTCAATTCCCACACGACAGGCCGATATGGCAGCGAGATAAACCTTGACGGAAAAAAAAGGCCCTGCCTTTATATAAAAGTTTCTGAAGAAAACACAAAACATCTACCACCGCACATAAAAATAGAACGATGTGTCTGTGCACACACCACTGCTCAAACAAACTCCCTTTCCAATCGTACACAGAGCGCATTAAGGCAGCCCTCGCACTAAATCGTTTCAAGGGGTAAACCCGTGACATTCAAATTTTGCCTTTAACGGGCCAAGCCCAAAGAGCTACTCGGTCCAGGGCGAAATATTTCCCTCCGTGCCTGCGACAGCAAGTCTCTGTGCAGCGGGAGGGGCCAAGGCTGGCCGTTCAAGAGTTATTTCTGCCAGCCACAGTTTCCCCGGCCAGTACGGGGCGATCCGTATGACTGAGTGACCGTATTCTCTTACTCTTCTTAGAGTTGGAATGATTAAACAGTGGGAAAAACGCGTAAAGTAGCGCGTAGTGTTGGGTTCGAGTCTGAGTTTAGACTGAGTCCATAACAGGCCGAGTCCGAATGAATCCATTCAAGAATCTGAATTAAATTTGTAACAAACATCAATATTTTAAGCTTAATTTAACCTTCACAGCTAAGAAAAACAATGTCAATATAAATGCAAAAAAACAAGATTAGTATCCTGCTGAAACATATGCTTTAGGTGTATGAAGACAATTCAACAATTCTTACTGCATTCTGTTGACATTTCAATCATTTGCTGCTTTTCCCCTCCACTCAAACATACAAAGTGAAAGCTGTGTTAGCCTTTACAACCAGAGTTATTTCGAATTTTTATTTAGTTTTTATTTCTACTTCATTTTCAATTTGTTCATTCAATTTATTTAAATTTTATCTAAAATTATGGTGAAATAAATTTAATGATATTAAACACATTTAACACATTTAATAAATGGTAATATTAAAACATTTAATAATGCCCATAAAATTAAATACAACAACAAAATAAAAACCGAAAAGATACCATTAAAAAAATATTTATATACTACAGTACTACACTTCACACTTTTCAGTCCTCCTGCTGTGTTCAGGTGTAGCCTACTTAAAATCAAGATAACATTTTTGACACTCACCTTGGGCTGACTTTTTCACATTATATTTAGTATGGATAATAGGTGAATAGACTTCTCCCCTCACTTGTGTTCTTCATTGTATTTTCTGACCTTTTGCCATTGAAACGCAAGTGCCAGCTCTACAGGTAACACAGAGGTTGCACTACAAATATGTGACGGACTGAGTTGTACAATTTCCATCATGGTCTATTTCATCCATCATATTCGTTTAAATGTCCCTGATACGTAGTAAATTTGATTTTGTCTCAATGTAGTTAACATTTTCAGTTAGAAATGACTGCGTAGTAAGCGTGTGTCTGAAAACGTGATTATTTAATAATTTGTAGAGTTGGGGAACGTACTTTATAAAAAGTGCTTACGTTATTGATATTTCTGGATGACAGCAGCAGAGCACATCTGGCGAATGGCGATCTCTTTCCCAAAAACACATACAGCACGGGCGCATGGGCGAGAAAGTACTTTGAAAAAGTGTGCGTTCTCAGCCAGAATCCCACGTAAGGACATATACACGTGAAAACTGATGCGCAGTATCAAATATACCATATGTATGATAGTACTAACTGTAGAGAGCACATCAATATAAAGACAAAGCCAAATCCCTGACATTTAGAGGCAATTTTGAAATCCCACCCGAATGCTTTTTTCATGTCTGAAAAAGAGGACATGTCTGGGGAAAAGAGGATGTATGGTCACCCAATGTTACGTTATATTTTTGTTTGTTAGTTTTTCATTGCATCACAAATGCCATGGACTCGATCGGAAATCCCAAGTCCGAAAGGTTCGAGTCCGAGAAAAAAAAATGCAACCAGGTCTGTTACAAGTCCAAGTCCATTAAAATTGGATTCGTGACTCGGACGAGTCCAAACTCAAGTACACCAACTCTAGTAGCGTGTATGGCCACGAATGCGCTAGAGCATTCACACCCATAGGAGCAAATCTCTCACCAGAGAAGAACAGCAGGCAATGAGCATTTTCGTACGATGCAAAGAGATCTACAGAGGTTCGCCCATATTCCTCCCACAGCTGACTCACCACCTGAGGATGAAGCTTCTACTCTCAGTACAGAGGATTCACCCTGGACAGGAGATCTGCCCCATATTCTTCACTCCCGGAACATCGCTCGAAATGAGAGCGCGCGTGCACCGCTCCACACAATCAGCTACTGTGCCAAGCTGTGAAGTCGCTGTGAACGCGTGCCCCCTTGTCAGTTTATGTATGCCACAATTGTCGTGTTGTCAGATCTGACTTGGACATAGTGGCTTTGAAGGAACCACACCCCAACCTGTGAGTGACATGTCTGTCGGGGATTCTCCAGTGACGGAAAGCGAGCATCCCCTCTGACATCACTGTCACCCTGCAATTTAAGTGATGGCGAGAACACAAGTGCTGAACTGCTATCCAGTGCTGAAACTCTCTCATTCGCAGTAGTCCCAAAGGAACGTCTAACACTGTCGACGCCATCAGACCCAATGAATGACACTTTTTTTTTTCCCTCTCTGAAGCAAACTAGTTTATCGGTCGGCCGATATTAGCCTTTCACAGATATATCAGTATTGCCGTATATGTTTTCAGATATGAACACTTTTTTTCCAGAACATATAGTGCAGAAAACAATGCTTGGGTTGGTGAGACACAATGCTGGAAAGTAAATAAATAACATCCATCTTTTTCTCTCTGTGACAACAAGCTTATAGCTAACTTACCTTGTTAAGCTAATGTGTTAACATGAATTCACCAAACTGTTTTGTTCAGCATTCACAGTTTCGTACCCCCTTCAACTGAACAATTCCAGTCATTGCATTTACAAAATGTAATATTTAAAAGTTTGGTTTTCCACTGTTGAAAGTTTCCCCTGAACTTGTATATCAGAATACGGTGTAATACCACAGTCGCTGTTCATCTTGACTTGGTAGGTTTTACACCTGCCAAGTCAAGAGATAAACAGCGGCAGTGGTATTACACTGTAATACTGCTTCTTGTTTTATAACCTGCCCCTAATTGACTGGCAGTATTTAAATAGTCAGCATTTGACTGATACTAAACAGTACTACTGATGTTTATTTAGCTATTTATTTTATTTGTATTTATTCTTTATTTTCTCAGTGTTCATTTCTAGAATTGGTTGACAATGTATAATAATAATAATGTCAAATATTCTTTGATAAAAATATTTAAGAAAGCAGCATTCGGAGGACCTTTGCATAGTCATATTGGTGCAAAATCGGTGCACAATCTGCATAGAAAAGGTCTGTTTTCATTCCAGCTCAAAAATTAACTATATCGGCCATCATATCGGTAATCAGTGAATTGTCCCCCTCTAAAATCGGTATCGGTCGGGCTCTAGTTACTGCCCAGCACTGTGTATGTATCTCTCACTCTCTCTAATTGTGTGTGTGTGTGTGTGTGTGTATTTATATTATATATATATATATATATATATATATATATATATATATATATATATATATATATATATATCACACACACACACACACACACACACACACGTTTTCCACATCGCTTAAATCATTGAATCTTGGCAACATATTCAGAGTTTTGTTTGAGACAGTTAGTTGCAAGTAAACAATGTACTTGAACAGATTGGTAAGACAGCCCCTGCTTGTTTAAATTAAACCAACCAATTTAAATTACCAAGTCTAGGCAAAAAAAAAAAAAAAAAAAAAAGCTTCAAAAGGTCAGACTTTGTGCCATAGCTCACCTGATTCCAGGGCTTTGGCGGACGACTGTACTTCTTCTCAAAAGCGTGCAATGCCTGAAAGCCCACATGCAGTTGGCCTGGGCGATCAAATTTAGCAAAGTCAGTCATCATAAACTCTGGTTCGGTCAAGGAGGAGGGCAACGATTTCTAGGGGAAGAAAGTATGCGCATGAAATAAAAATGGAATAAATCACTTTATATGCATTCCACAATACTAGTCTCAGCAAGGGTGTCAACTTACAAAGGCAATCGTCTTGGGCATCTTGACTTGTGTGACAATACCTCCTCTCACATAGTCTGAGAAAGAGCTGGTGTCACAGATGCTGAAGGTGTAAGGACCTGATGGCAGAGGATGTTACAGTCACATACAGACCACAAGACTGCTAACCTTCCAACAGTACTGTCGACTCAAGCACTAATAGAATCCTTTATAAAACTGAGCAGTAACTATTGAATTAAATAAAACTATGAATCATACAGCTTAAAAATATTTAATAAAGGATATGCCATTGAGTATGGATATTTCATTAAGTAGGATTTTTTTTTCAACAAAACCAAGATTCAAAGCATAATGGGACTCCTAAAAAAAAACATTTGCAATTATAAGCCATCTGTTCCTCTGGTCTCAGGAACTTTGTCTCTCATCAGATCCTGTTCTACTGAGGTAGTGGTAGTGACTTAAGTGATGGATTATTATTGCCCTACACCCACGGTTTTCAAACTGTGGGCGCCAGACCATGTCAGGGGAGGCACGGAGATTGATGATAATTTCACAAAGAAAAAAAAAAGACAAACACAATAAATATGTATAATGTGAAGATAAATGAATATCATTGGCATAATCGACTACAGTCCTGCTTAAAGGACCATAGCGTCATAATATTGTTAATGTCAAGAGCACAACATGCATATCATGCAAGAGCGCATCCATGTACCGGTTGCACCAGCGCAAATCTCTCCGCTCGCACGTGGATAACTCTCGCTGGATACGCGCTCTCTAATAAACTACGCTACTCTATGACATTCGCAAATCTATTATAAAGCCACACAGCTCTGCCTCTGTTCATTCATACTCTGCTTCTGCAGACGTGTTATATCAAGGGAGAAACGATACCAGAGTTTGAGTAGTCAAGTACTTACCATTTGGCCGGTCACTTTTTTTTGGTTGTGACCATAAAGCTCTATTTTGGTCTCGACACTCCAAATTACAGTGTGCCAGAAGCTGTGAAGCATGTCAAGTTGTTGTCGGGCATATTGTAACCAGGCTTTTTTGTGGCATTGGCGCAGTAAAGGCTTCTTTTTGGCAACTCGACCATGCAGTTCATTTTTGTTCAAGTATCGTCCTATTGTGCTCCTTGAAACAACCACACCTTTTTCCAGAGCAGCCTGTATTTCTCCTGAGGTTACCTGTGGGTTTTTCTTTGTATCCTGAAACAATTCTTCTGGCAGTTGTGGCTGAAATCTTTCCTGGTCTACCTGACCTTGGCATCAAGAGATCCCCGGATTTTCCACTTCTTAAGTGATTTAACAGTACTGACTGGCATTTTCAAGGCTTTGGATATCTTTTTATATCCTTTTCCATCTTTATAAAGTTCCATTACCTTGTTACGCAGGTCTTTTGACAGTTCTTTTTTGCTCCTCATGACTCAGTATCTAGCCTGCTCAGTGCATCCACGTGAGAGCTAACAGACTCATTGACTATTTATACACAGGCACTAATTGCAATTTAAAAAGCCACAGGTGTGGGAAATTAACCTTTAATTGCCATTTAAACGTGTGTGTGTCACCTTGTGTGTCTGTAACAAGGCCAAACATTCAAGGGTGTGTAAACTTTTGATCAGGGCCATTTGGGTGATTTCTGTTATCATTATGATTTATAAAGGAGCTAAACAACTATGTGATAATAAATGGCTTCATATGATCACTATCCTTAAATAAAAGAGTTTTTTGGCATGATCAGTCATATTTTCAAAATCAATGCCAAAATTTCACAATTTCTGCCAGGGTATGCAACCTTGAGCACAAATGTATGTTAAGTACATTTTTTTATTCACTGTGTTAATGCACACACACCGTTACATGCACTTGAAATCATTAAAACAACTCCACAGATTTCATATTAGCAAACTATAATTTTGGCAAGTCGTTTACAGGGTTGGGAGGGTTACTATTGAAATGTATTCCACTAAAGATTACAGAATACATGCTGTAAAATGTCATATGTAATGTATTTCGTTTCATTATTCAAGGTCAGTAACGTATTCTAAATACTTTGGATTACTTCTTCAGCACTGGTAGATTTTTTCACTTGTTTTGACTATAAAAACTCTGCCAGTACAGTAAGACAAAATACACGTTAAAAATACATTCTCTGAAAAACCTAAATATCTTATGCAGTGTTGTTTCTAAAACAAGATCAATCAAATTGATCTTGTTTTAAGGATTTAGATATTTTTACAAGAAAATACAAAAATTATCAAGAATATGATTTTTGCCCTAATATCAAAGGTCTTACTAGAAAAAAAAATTATCTAACCTGCATTTTCTTGATAAAAAAATATGATTGTGCCCGGTAACGTGCATGTAAAATGGCTAGAAATAGCATTTTATCTTAGCATAAAGCTGACAATTTACACAAGGTTTATTTCTATTTCTTCTGCTCTAAACTTACTTCAAACTTACTTCTCTGTCTGCTCATATGAATGTAACATCATAAGAAAGTGTTTCACCGCTGTTCAAATGTACTTTGGATCGCATCATTTATATTTATAAATGTTTTCCATCTGAAAGGACTAAATATTAAATGAAACAAATGACAATAAAATGCAAAGTAATCTCTTCAGTAATCAAAATACTTTTTGAATGTAACTGTATTCTAATTACCAATTATTTAAACTGTAACTGTAGTGGAATACAGTAATTATATTTTGTATTTTAAATACGTATTCCTGTTACTTGTATTTTGTTACTCCCTAACCCTGGTCGTTTAGGACATCTAATTAGTGCATGACACGTATAATTTACCCAACAACTGTTTACAGACAAGACTGTTTCACTTTTAATTGACTAATCACAATTCCAGTGGGTCAGAAGTTTACATACACTAAGATAACTGTGCCTTTAAGCAGCTTGGAAAATTCCAGAAAATGATGTCAAGCCTTGAGGCAATTCGCTTCTGATAGGCTAATTGAAGTCAACTGGAGGTGTACCCGTGGATGTATTTTAAGGCCTACCTTCAAACTCAGTGCCTCTTTGCTTGACAGCATGGGAAAATCAAAAGACATCAGCCTCCACAATCTGGTTCATCCTTGGGAGTAACTTCCAAACGCCTGAAGGTACCACTTTCATCAACAATAGTACTCAAGTATGAACACCAAAGGACCATGCAGCCATCATACCACTCAGGAAGGAGATGCATTCTGTCTCTTAGAGATGAACTTTGGTGCAAAAAGTGCAAATCAATCCCAGAACAACAGCAAAGGACATTGTAAAGATGCTGGAGGAGACAGGCATCTATTTCCACAGAAAAACGAGTCCTATATTGAAATAACTTGAAAGCCTGCTCAGCAAGGAAGAAGCCACTGCTCCAAAACCACCATAAAAAAAAAAAGTCACACTACAGTTTGCAGATGGGGGCAAAGATCTTACTTTCTGGAGAAATGTCATCTGGTCTAATGAAACAAAAATTGAACTGTTTGGCCATAAAGACCATTGTTATGTTTGGAGGAAAAAAGGGTGAGGCTTGCAAGCCGAAGAACACCATCCCAACCATGAAGCATGGGGGTGCTTTGCTGCAGGCTACCCAAAACGTTTGACCCAAGTTAAACTATTTATAGGCAATGCTACCAAATACTAACCAAGTGCATGTAAACTTCTGACCCACTGGGAATGTGATGAAAGAAAAAAAAGCTGAAATCATTCTCTTCTATTATTCTGACATTTCACATTCTTAAAATAAAGTAGTGATCCTAACTGACCTAAGGAAGGGAAGGTTTATTTGATTAAATGTCAGGAATTGTGGAAAAACTGAGTTTAAATGTATCTGGATAAGGTGTATGTAAACCTCAGACTTCAACTGTACACCTTAGCCAAACACATTTAAATTCAGTTTTTCACAATTCCTGAAATTTAATCATAGAAAACTTGCCCTGTCTTAGGTCTGTTAGGATCACTATATTTTAAGAATGTGAAATGTCAGAATAATAATAGAGAGAATCAATATTCAAGTCAGTTTGTACCAGAAATTCTCCCTGCCCAGTAGGGGGCGATGTGCATGAATGCAAATCACCAAAACAAAAATAAATGTTGAACTGTTTCTGACCCACACCTATCATATCGCTTCTGAATATATTAATTTAACCACTGGAGACTTATAGATTACTTTTATGCTGACTTTGTGCATTTTGGAGCTTCAAGATTTTGGCACCCATTCACTTGCATTGTGAGGACCTACAGAGATTAAATACTCTTCTAAAAATCTTTGTGTTCTGCAAAAGAAAGCCATACACATCTAGGATGGCATGAGGGTGAGTAAATGATGAGAGAATTTTCATTTTTGGGTGAACCATCCCTTTAACTGCATAATTTTGCAGAAATTAACTGCAAAAATAATGAGTATTTAACTGTGGCTTCACATGTACCAGGTCATTCAGTTCATTTAAGAATGAAGTTTCACGAGTGCCGCTTCTTCAGAGCCCTTCACGCTACATTCCTGTCAGACGCAGAATCACTGTGCACGCGATGCTGTAACCGGTAGGACTATGATTGCCAAGTATGCGATTGGCCGCTCCTGTAATCAATCACGTGAGAGTCTGACCCCCAGATGTATATGACTGTCTTCAGCAGAACACAACTTAAGATTTTTATAAGATAGACCTCTGTCAGGTCCTTATAATGCAAGTAAATGTGTGCCAGTTCTTTGACGGCACCCATTTAGCAGCAGCATAAAAGTAATCCATGCGACTCCAGTCGATCTATGAATTGTATTCTGATGAAGACAGACAGTCATATACATCTTGGATGCCGTCAGGTTAAGTGAATAATGAGAGAATATAAATTTTTGGGTGAACTATTCCTTCAAGTAACGGTTAATCTTCATGCGCTCTTCAGGAGCTGCTCTGGGTGCGATCTGTGATACACGTCTGTTGGAGTTCATTTCGAGTGCTCAAATGCAATAAAACCAGAAAATGCACCATGCACCACTCATGGCAAATTCGCTAGAAATTTTCTTATTTTGAAAGTAAAATGTGATTAGTTTTTATAGAAAGTTTTGTTAATCTCTATGGCTAGAAAAACTCAGTCAACTCACCCAATGTCTTGATCTCTACTGGTTCACAGCCATTAAGCTCTGACATGCCCTGCACTTCTGTAAAAGTGACGTAGTCTCCGCTCTCAAATCCATGCCGTGCTTCATCCAGACACGTAACCACACCAGCACTGTCCTTTTCACACAACATGAACAAAGCAAAAGGTTCAGACAGCCAGATGTGTAATGATTGACAATCTAGTTCATTTTGCCTCTAAAATAGACTTAAACTTTTATGCTACCTTCAAATGTGTAATATGGTCCAGTTTTTTTGGCTTATTGAAGTTAACAGTTTTTACCTTTGTAATCATTGAGATCATTGCGCTCAGTGGCTGCTCTCCATTGGTGTCAAACACCACCATTTCCTCCCCAAAATCACAGAACAGTTGCCTATTCAAAACAGAATGTGTGAAAAACTGGATCCGTAAGCATGAGATCAAAAGGCACTTTCTATTTTTGGAAGGCGTTCTTACCCAAACAGCCCACGTGTGACAGCCACGATCAACTTGATGTTGTTACTGTGGCAGAACTCTCCAATGCGTGTCTGGTCATCGAGGCTAGAGTTGGTAAGCACAACAACCTGGAAGATAACATATGACTATTAGCCAATTAGGTCAAAATTAAGTTACAAATTGACCACTGCATAATTATGTGGACAAATTAAATTATCTATATGATCAAGAGCAGCCAATACTGCAGTACCTGAAACTGGGTCAAGTACTCATTGGTGAGGGTGCTAGTGTAGGAGGTCACAGGCACATAGCTGTTCAGTTCTGCCAGTCGACTCTGGCTGACCTCAGCACGGTTCTTCCCAAGATCCTCCTCGCGTAGATAAAACTATAACGTGTAAAATAAACAACTTAAATTTATTTCACTTCAAGCAGTGTTATTGTGGCAACAAATTTTGCCACAGGTCTCTCAAAATATTGCAACTAATTTGAGCTATCTTTTGAGCGTTTTCAGTTTCTTAAATGATTAACAGCAATGCAAGGAACATGTTACTACTTGAGCTTTTGGAGGGGTCTTGATAGCGATTCTTAAATTCCAAGACCTACCTTTTACTCTATGTGCAACTCTCCACTACAATGCGAGGAAATTACTCGCATTTGCTACCAAATTTCACACTATGCGTCGAAAATATAAATATATATATATATTTATATTTGGGAACTGATAAGTCTATGGTACCGTAATTATGAACCAGAAGATATTGTACCATTTTAAAATGTATGGTATCGTGATATTTGGTTATTACTGGTATACTGTGCAACTAGAGTTGCAGCAGTATACCGGTTTCAGAAAGTCATCTGGTTTCACGGTATACCGTGGTATGAAAATTGACGGTTATCATACCATGTACATTTGCTTATCTACAGTATAGAGAATCTCACCTGCGCATCTCCTTTCCTCCTCAACTGCCTGTCTTGCGCCACACACACACGCGTGCAGCGGAGAAAATGTCAGACAGAAGCGAGGCTGATATCATCAATCTCCTTCCACCGCCGAAAAAGAACTTAAAATCAGCAGCATGGGATTACTTTGGAAATCCCAAAAACGAACATTGGGTCGTCCTCGAGGACGGATATCCAGTTGCAAAAAATGTGGACGCAAAGTGGCTGCCAAAGGAGGAAACACATCAAACATGTTCGCCCATCTTTGAGAACACCATCCCTCCAAGCAGATCAAGCCATATGTCCCGTTTATAACTTTAACCCGTAACGAATAAAACATGTGAATGTTTGAACGTCGATCATAAAATGCACCATCGAAATAATTTTCCACATCCCGGCTCCATCTGCGTTGTCTGACATAAGTGAGTGTGTGTGTGTGTGTGTGTGTGTGTGTGTGTGAGAGAGTTAAAGGAACAGACAGGAGCAGTCTGGGTGTGCTACTTTTTTTCTCTCCCATTTATGTTGTTCAAAAGGAAGTGCAGTCTGATTTATTTCTAAAGAGATTACTTTTTTTTTTTTTAAAGGCCCTGCTAATTTTTTCCTCCTAATTTCTTTTAAAACGGGAGATGTACAGCTTATTTTCAAAAGGGAGAATTTTTTTTGTTTTTTTTTTACACATACTTCCATTAAAACAAATTGTTTCAAGTTTCAATTATAATAAAGTGTTTGTTCAACCAAAAAAACTCTGCTGTTTTCATTCCTTTAAGGGTCATTGAAACTGATAATAATAATAATAATAATAATAAACAACTGCGTAATACCGTATACCTTGAAACCATGATATTTTCTGAGACATTATCATACCGTGAAAATCTCATACCGTTGCAACCCTACTGAATTAGCTGTGCCTACATGTGACGGTATTCGGTTATATAGTATATCACGATAAATAACATGCAAGATATTGTTATCGTGGGCACTTCAAAATACCGTAAATAATTCCAGATAAACTTTAGGCCAAATTGTTTGGATTCTTCTGATTGCACAGTAGTTTTTATCCAATCAACGAATCAAGATTCACAACACTGCGTGTAAGTGGCACAAATAACACATGGGCACTCTGATATAACCAAACCAGCACGGACGAGAAACGTGGCTCAAGGAGGAACGCAGCCGACACTTTATCCGCATTCTAATAGGGTTAAGTTGGAAGTGTGGAAGTATTTTGGGTTCCATAAAAATGCAGAGGGATTGTTGGTTGGAGATGGTTTACCTTTTTGTAAAACAAGCGGCAGAAAAGTGGCAGTGAAACACGGGAACACCTCTAACATGATCGCTCATCTGACAATCATCCCGTGCAATTCAGTGAGATAAAGGTAAGTTGTGACAATTCTGTTCCAAACTGTTCTTGAAAATGGAGACATAACTCTGAGACAACTAGCTAAGTGACAACTAAGATGACAAACAAAGTGAACTGTTGTTGCCATTTGCAGATGTGTAGCTTACTTTCAAGTGGCAGAAGAGTAGTTTGCTAAAACTCCGAAAGCTACACAGTAACATTTGTGTCTTGTAGTAACAACTAAAATACAGTTGGAATCAGATAATAGTAAGTCTTGTAATTAATAATGGCAATGTGGCACAATGATGATTTCAATAATAATTTCAAGTTGGAACGCCAGTACGCCACGCAATCGTACGTTGCCTTTCAGTGCGAGTGAACTCACGGTTATTATATTTTTAGCTAGCGCATTGATGTATATTAGCAACAGGATTGCCATCCAAAAAAAAAACCTGCATACTATTGTTGTAACCTAGTAGCTGGCACAATAAAATTAGTCTAGACTTACTTTAACATTAGCCTCAAGACAAGGTCTATACTGATCTGTAATGATCAGTGGCCCCATGGCATAATGACCATTTAAATATTAAGACATCAACTTAATGTCATATTTAGCTATGTACCTATGGTGTTGATGGTAGTTTTTTTTTTTTTTTTTAAATAAATGTTAAGGGTTCTTTGTTATCTGTTCATTTAAAGGCCATTTTGGTATTGAAAAGGTAATTTAATTTGTTATTAAGAGAACAACAAAGTTTATCATTCAACTCATTTTAGTAATGCAATTAGCAATTATCGTGACGTGAAAATTTTATACCGTCACATGCCTATTTACATGGCAAAGAAGTTCTTTCATATGCAAGCAAACGGGACATAACTGAAATATATCTATCGAATCGGAACTGAATCAAGAGCTTATGAATCAAAATCTGTATCTATATCCAGCCCTATTTGACACTAAGCCAAATTTTTTATAGAGAAATCTCACAAAATATTCGTTATGTTAGAAATCTACTTGTTTTTAAAGTCTATTAAAAAATTTTTTTTATATATTATATATATATATATATATATATATATATATATATATATATATATATATATATATAAATACATTATATATTAAATATAAATTATATATATTAAACAACCTACAGTATTTTTTGTCAGCAAAAACTAGGAAACAGCTATGGTATTATAAACACAATAATTCAGTTAACAGTGACGATGAGCAGAAAGCTTATTTATAACCAGTTATGACAGAGCTCATGATAAAAGGTTAAATGATCGGTATCAGCATCAGATGACAAGAAATCAGCTGTAAAAATCCTGATAGGAGCATCACTACTCATCATTATTAGTTATTATTAGCCAATGACCTGTGATGAAAGGTCCTTCCACTCGGCCACGCCCTGGTCGTGCAGGGTCACACTCTTGACTCCACCCAGAATTACATTCTTCGCTATCTCTACACCCAAACCTCGCAGTCCTGAGATCAGTACATTGGAGTTCTGCATGCGCTTCATAGCATCATGACCCAGTACGTACCTGAGAAACATGCACTAAATTTAGCAACAACACACATTCTTACATGTCTCTCTCATTCACTTAAAAAGAATGTAATAAGGATGCATCAAACTGAAATGAAGCTGAAACTCACAGTTGTCTGGAGTATAGGCCCTCATCGATCTCAGCATCATTTCCATTCTTAGCCATGCCCTGTCAAGTCCAAAAAAAAATCAATAATAATATTATATATATATATATATATATATATATATATACACACATACATACATACATACATACATACATACATACATACAGGTGCATCTCAAATTAGAATGTCGTGGAAAAGTTCATTTATTTCAGTAATTCAACTCAAATTGTGAAACTCGTGTATTAAATAAATTCAATGCACACAGACTGAAGTAGTTTAAGTCTTTGGTTCTTTTAATTGTGATGATTTTGGCTCACATTTAACAAAAACCCACCAATTCACTCTCTCAAAAAATTAGAATATGGTGACATGCCAATCAGCTAATCAACTCAAAACACCTGCAAAGTTTTCCTGAGCCTTCAAAATGGTCTCTCAGTTTGGTTCACTAGGCTACACAATCATGGGGAAGACTGCTGATCTGACAGTTGTCCAGAAGACAATCATTGACTCCCTTCACAAGGAGGGTAAGCCACAAACATTCATTGCCAAATAAGCTGGCTGTTTACAGAGTGCTGTATCCAAGCGTGTTAACAGAAAGTTGAGTGGAAGGAAAAAGTGTGGAAGAAAAAGATGCACAACCAACCGAGAGAACCACAGCCTTATGAGAATTGTCAAGCAAAATCGATTCAAGAATTTGGGTGAACTTCACAAGGAATGGACTGAGGCTGGGGTCAAGGCATCAAGAGCCACCACACACAGACACTACAGTTGTCGTATTCCTCTTGTTAAGCCACTCCTGAACCACAGACAACGTCAGAGGCGTCTTACCTGGGCTAAGGAGAAGAAGAACTGGACTGTTGCCCAGTGGTCCAAAGTCCTCTTTTCAGATGAGAGCAAGTTTTGTATTTAATTTGGAAACCAAGGTCCTAGAGTCTGGAGGAAGGGTGGAGAAGCTCATAGCCCAAGTTGCTTGAAGTCCAGTGTTAAGTTTCCACAGTCTGTGATGATTTGAGGTACAATGTCATCTGCTGGTGTTGGTCCATTGTGTTTTTTGAAAACCAAAGTCACTGCACCCATTTACCAAGAAATTTTGGAGCACTTCATGCTTCCTTCTGCTAACCAGCTTTTTAAAGATGCTGATTTCATTTTCCAGCAGGATTTGGCACCTGCCCACACTGCCAAAAGCACCAAAAGTTGGTTAAATGACCATGGTGTTGGTGTGCTTGACTGGCCAGCAAACTAACCAGACCTGAACCCCATAGAGAATCTATGGGGTATTGTCAAGAGGAAAATGAGAAACAAGAGACCAAAAAATGCAGATGAGCTGAAGGCCACTGTCAAAGAAACCTGGGCTTCCATACCACCTCAGCAGTGCCACAAACTGATCACCTCCATGCCACGCCGAATTGAGGCAGTAATTAAAGCAAAAAGGAGCCCCTACCAAGTATTGAGTACATATACAGTAAATGAACATACTTTCCAGAAGGCCAACAATTCACTAAAAATGTTTTTTTATTGGTCTTATGATGTATTCTAATTTTTTGAGATGGTGAATTGGTGGGTTTTTGTTAAATGTGAGCCAAAATCATCACAATTAAAAGAACCAAAGACTTAAACTACTTCAGTCTGTGCATTGAATTTATTTAATACACGAGTTTCACAATTTGAGTTGAATTACTGAAATAAATGAACTTTTCCACGACATTCTAATTTATTGAGATATATACACCTGTATATATCTATCTATATATATTTATCTCTCTCTCTCTCTCTCTCTCTCTCTCTCTCTCTCTCTCTCTCTCTCTCTCACTATATATATATAGAGAGAGAGAGAGAGATATATATATATATATATATATATATATATAAACTCAGCAACAAAGAAATGTCCCATTTCAGGACACTGTATTTTAAAGAATTTTGTAAAAATCCAAATAACTTAGATCTCTATTGTAAAGGGTTTAAACAATGTTTTCCATGCTTGTTCAATGAACCATAAACAATTAATGAACATGCACCTCTGGAACAGTCGTTAAGACTAACAGCTTACAGACGCTAGGCAATTAAGGTCACAGTTATAAAAACTTACGACACTAAAGAGACCTTTCTACTAACTTTGAAAAACACCAAAAGAAAGATGCCCAGGGTCCTTGCTCATCTGCGTGAACGTGCCTTAGGCATGCTGCATGGAGGCATGAGGACTGCAGATGTGGCCAGGGCAATAAATTGCAATGTCTGTACTATGAAAAGCCTAAGACAGCACTACAGGGAGACAGGAAGGACAGCTGATCGTCCTCGTAGTGGCAGACCACGTGTAACAACACCTGCACAGGATCGGTACATCCGAATATCACACCTGAGGGACAGGTACAGGATGGCAATAACAACTGCCTGAGTTACACCACAAACGCACAATCCCTCCATCAGTGCTCAAGACTTGTTCAGGGACACATTATTCCATTTTTGTTAGTCACATGTCTGTGAAACTTGTTCAGTTTATGTCTTAGTTGTTGAATCTTTTTATGTTCATACAAATATTTACACATGTTAAGTTAGCTGAAAATAAAAGCAGTTGAAAGTGAGAAGACGTTTCTTCTTTGTTGATATATATATATATATATATATATATATATATATATTTGAAGTCAGAAGTTTACATACTTACGCTGAAGTCATCAAAACTCATTTAACCACTCCACAAATTTCATATTAACAAACTATAGTTTTGGCAAGTCGTTTAGGACATCGACTGTGTGCATGACACGAGTAATTTTCCAACAACTGTTTACAGACAGATTGTTTCATTTTTAATTGACTATATCACAATTCCAGTGGGTCAGAAGTTCACATGCACTAAGATAACTGTGCCTTTAAGCAGCTTGGAAAATTCCAGAAAATGTCAAGCCTTTATGCAATTAGCTTCTGATAGAAGGTGTACTGAATTGGAGGTGTACCTGTGGATGTGTTTTAAGGCCTACCTTCAAACTCAGTGCCTCTTTGCTTGACATCATGGGAAAATCAAAAGAAATCAGCCACAAGTCCTCCACAAGTCTGGTTCATCCTTGGGAGCAATTTCCAAATGCCCAAAGTTACCATGTTCATCTGTACAAACAATAGTACGCAAGTATAAACACCATGGGACTAGTGCCCAACCTATTTATCGGTCGGCTGATATTATCGTTGCATTTATAAAGTGTAATATTTAAAAGTCTGGTTTTCCACCGTTGAAAGTTTCCCCCGAACTTGTATAGCAGAATACAGTGTAACACGGCTGCTTATCTCTTTACTCAGCAGGTGTAAATGCTTCTTGTTTTACAACCTGCCCCTAATTGACTAGTAGTATTAAAATATTCAGCATTTGACTGATACTTAACAGCACTACTGATGTTTTAGCTATTTATTTTATTTGAATTTATTCTTTAAAGGGTCAGCATTTGACTGATACTAAACATACAGTACTGATTTATTTAGCTATTTATTCTATTTTTATTTTCTCAGTGTTCATTTCTAGAATTTGTTGACAATGTATAATAGGACTGCACCTAACGATTATTTTTTTAGCGATTAATCTAACGATTATTTTTCCGATTAGTCGGTTAATCTAATGACTAATTTGCTGATTATTCTAAAGGTTTTTTATAATTATTACTTGATTAATATAACAATTAACCCAAAATAAATATACATTCTCATATTAATATTTCAATATTTTATTAAATCATCTTCTCTTAAACATAAATGTACAAGAAACAAAATGTGCACTGCAGGGCATTATTCTGCAACAAAAAAAACAGTTACTATGAATGCAAACTTGAATACAGTGAAAAAGACACTATATTAGCATAACATAAATATATATATATATATATATATATATATATATATATATATATATATATATATATATATATATATATATATATTTATAAAAATTTCAAAAAAAATTTAATGTGCATGTACTAAAAATATTTGATGCCATGAGTGTACCTTCATTAACTATAAGTAATGAAGCAATGTGATAATTTTACCAAAACGTAGTCTGTTAATTTACCTGATGAACTTTCACCTTTTGCTGACCCTTTATGCTTCGAAGAGCTAATGTGTGCTTCTAAATCACTTGCACCTTTATTAGCATGTCATACATTCTGCTTCCCACGGATCTCGTCCTGGACAAAAGCATGGGAATTTTGTGCAAATCTTCTGTAAATTTGCACTTTCGTTTGGGCATTGTTTCCACTCAGTTGTCATTTGCTGCTACTGTCAAGCAACTGTTTGATGCCGAACACAACAGCGCTTCGCGCGTTCACGGAGAGATTGACGGGCAGAAATTTGCCCAATAGTTGCTGCAAGCCTCTTATAATTGATCAATTGGTGTGCGAGAATGCGGGACTTACAAAGAGGGGTTAAAGCAATGCAAATATGCGTGCACACACCCTACGTTAGCAGCGGTGCAGAAATTACTTTTAACATGGGGGCGATGAGGAAACATTTAGAAAATCAATTTAAAGTGACTACTACTAACAGAAACACGTGCTGTAATACTAATATGTCATGCTTGGGTGGACTGGGGCCAAAAAGTAAACAGGCCTTGCTGCCGTCTTGACAAAGCGCTCTGGGATGCTTTTGCTTCAAGTGTTCGTTCATGGCGGCTGTACTACTGCGATAAGCCATTTCCAATTTGCTTAGCTTACACAGCACCACATTGTTGGGTCTCTGGCTAAAATACTCCAACGCTTTAGATGACCGTGGGAGAGTTTTTTTTAGCTGCAGCTTGTTCTTCGGGGGAATCCATACTTAAACCGGGAGCTGCCATTTTAATTACTCCATTGCGACACGCCAACGCATGTTATGCAAATCGTATTTCTGTAATCGATGACGTCAATGAATCGTCCCAGCCCTAATGTATAATAATAATAATAGTCAAATATTCTTTTATAAAAATATCTGTTTAAGAAAGCAGCCTTCTGAGTACCTTTGCATAGTCTTATCGGTGCAAAATCAGAGCACAATCCACATAGAAAAGGTCTGTTTTCATTCCAGCTCAAAAATTAGCTATATCGGCCACCATATCATTAATCGGTGAATTTCTCCCCTCAAAAATCGGTATCGGTCGAGCTCTACATGAGACTACGTAGCCATCATACCGCTCAGGAAGGAGACACATTCTGTCTCCTAGAGATGAACGTAGTTTTGTGCGAAAAGTGCAAATCAATCCGAGAACAACAGCAAAGGACCTTGTGAAGATGCTGGAGGAAACAGGTAGACAAGTATCTATATCCACAATAAAACTAATCCTCTATCAACATAACCTGAAAGGCTGCTCGGTAAGGAAGAAGCCACTGCTCCAAAACCACCATAAAAAACCAAGACTACAGTTTGCAAGTGCACATGGGGACAAAGATCTTACTTTTTGGAGAAATTTCCTCTGGTCTGATGAAACAAAAATGGAACATTTTGGCCATAATGACCATCATTATATTTGGAGGAAAAAGGGTGAGGCTTGCAAGCCGAAGAACACCATCCCAACTGTGAAGCATGGGGGTGGCAGCAT
This sequence comes from Myxocyprinus asiaticus, assembly GCF_019703515.2. NCBI lineage: Eukaryota > Metazoa > Chordata > Actinopteri > Cypriniformes > Catostomidae > Myxocyprinus > Myxocyprinus asiaticus. Next base: position 19,698,645 of record NC_059371.1, on the reverse strand, counting down.
CATGTTGAGGGGGTGCTTTGCTGCAGAAGGGACTGGTGCACTTCACAAAATAGATGGCATCATGAGGAAGGAAAATTGTGGATATATTGAAGCAAAATCTCAAGACATCAGCCATGAAATGAAAGCTTGGTTGCAAATAGGTCTTCCAAATGGACAATGACCCAAAATATACCGCCAAAATTGTGGCAAAATGGCTTAAGGACAACAAAGTCAAGGTTTTGGAATGGCCATCACAAAGCCCTGACCTCAATCCCAAGGAAAATTTGTGGGCAGAACTGAAAAAGTGTGTGCGAGCAAGGAGGCCTACAAACCTGACTCAGTTACACCAGATCTGTCTGGAGGAATGGGCCAAAATTCCAGCAACTTATTGTGAGAAGCTTTTGGAAGGCTACCCAAAACATTTGACCCAAGTTAAACATTTTAAAGGCAATGCTACCAAATTGTATGTAAACTTCTGACCCACTGGAACTGTGATGAAAGAAATAAAAGCTGAAATACATCATTCTTCTATTATTCTGACATTTCACATTCTTAAAATAGTGATCCTACCTGACCTAAGACAGGGAATGTTTTCTACGATTATATTTCAGGTATTGTGAAAAACTGAGTTTAAATGTATTTGGCTAAGGTGTATGTAAACTGACTTCAACAGTGTTTGTGTGTGTGTGTGTATGTATGTGTATATATATATATATATATATATATATATACACACACACACACACACACACACACACACACACACACACACGTTAACACCATATATAGACATACATGCACAGAACTTTTCAAAAACTGGCTGCCTTTCAGCAACTATAAATACAATCTTATTTAGACTGTATAACTGTTTGATTTCTGCATATTCAGAGTTGATCCTTTTAAGCAAATGTGGATCATCTTAAATTAACCTACGTTGGCTGGTGTGTGTGACAGTTCGGTTCTGACAGAGTTAGAGGAGGAGCAGTGGGATCCCGTCTTCGTCTCTGATCCTGACACGCGACGCTTCTTGGACAGCGGCGAGCTGGACATCTAGAGAGAGAGAAAAAAAAAACTGTATGAAAACTCAATCTCAGCTTCTAGCAACAGAATGGCATTCTGTTGCAAACCCTGCAGATCACATGAAATTTGCAGATGAAATAAAAACAGTCTTTCAGCTCACTTAGTTTTGGGGCAATCAAATATCAGTTTCCCGAATTAAAGATGCATTCAGTATTTTTTTCTACAATAAAAAAATAAAATTTATTTCTAAAGACATGAATTTTTATTTTGCAATACATATAGGAAATCATGACTACTCACATTAAAATTAAGACTCCACTTATATCAGTAACCTTATTTTATTCTACATGGAGATAGGGCTGGGCAGTTATTAATTCGAATTTGGGTCTTGACTTGATTTTTTATTTTAAATCAAGATTTTGCATAAAAACATTGCAAACGCTGTAGTTAGATACGTTGTAAATCCACCAAAGGCTGAATAAGGAAGAGAAAAAGAATTCACAGCACTCATCTTAATGCCGCTCCCGATCTGATCAACTGCATGTGTGGGTGGACTCAAAATGAACATGACAGTTTAACATCACAGAGACTGATATAAAAGATAGTGGTAATATTCCCAGAATGATTGTACACAGTGTGACTGTAGCTCAGCTTTGTCCATCATGCAAGTCTACACCGGCTTAAGACCATAACTGACCTCGGTGTGCACATGTTGATGAACGGTCTCCTTTTATTTTTACCCATAAAAAAAAAAACAAAAAAAAAAACAAAGTTACGTGACAGTTACGGGCGCTTCATTTCAAATCATGGAGAGGCTATATATGGGAGAATCAAATATCCGCCACTCCTTTTACCATGTTGATTCAGACAGATCGCCAATTATGGCTTTGTTCTGTGACGTGTTTCAAGTGTACTGCATCTATAGCCAACATTTGGATAGTGATCATTTTGACAAACTTTGCTAGTTGAACTAAATTATTTCATATTGCTGCGCTGCTCAGCATGAACCGCTAGAGGGCACGTCTCTATCTGCAGGGGTTTATGAATGTACAGTACACACAAACTGCTTGATTTACAATGAGTATTTTCTAGATAAACTTGATAATTGATAGATTGATTTCTAGATAACTTTCTAGATAGACCTGGTTTAAATAACATGAATACCTACACTGGCTAAGACGTATTTTGCAGTTTTCTTATTTTACTCTATTTCTGAACATCTGCATTTATTAGATTTAAATTTATTTTACATTTACACTATATTGACAGCTTCCCCCTGAGGTGCATTTGTAAATTTATTGCACACCTTTCCTATGATGAAAAGAACTTGGATTTCTCTAACCAGGTTGCCCTGCATTCTAATAAAAACCATGAACATTCAGAAGATGAAAAAAATCAAATCATCCACAAGTTTGAGATCAATCGAGATTCTTTTCTTTTTTGGCCATATCGCCCAGCCCTACATGGAGGGTCCACGCATGTGGGCTACCATGTTAGGATCACATGACCAGCCAAATACTACTCACTTAATCTCATTAAAATTCCTGTTATTTGACACTTTCACTGATTGATTAATCATCAGTCAGTTTCCTCCAGGCATGATGCTTGCCATTCAGGCCAAAGAGTTCAATCTTTGTTTCTCATGGTCTGAGTGTCCTTCAGGTGCCTTTTGGCAAAGTCCAGGTGGGCTGCCATGTGCCTTTTACTGAGGAGTGGCTTCCGTCTGGCCACTCTACCATACAGGCCTGATTGGTGGAGTGCTGCAGAGATGGTTGTTCTTCTGGAAGGTTCTCCTCGCTCTGTCAGAGTGACCATCGGGTTCTTGGTCACCTCCCTGACTAAGGCCCTTCTCCCCCGATCGCTCCGTTTGGCCAGGTGGCCAGCTCTAGGAAGAGTCCTGGTGGTTCCAAACTTCTTCCATTTACGGATGATGGAGGCCACTGTGCTCATTGGGACCTTCAATGCTGCAGAAAGTTTTCTGTACCCTTCCCCAGATCTGTGCCTCGATACAATCCTGTCACGGTGGTCTACAGACAATTCCTTGGACTTCATGGCTTGGTTTGTGCTCTGACATGCACTGTTAACTGTGGGACCTTATATAGACAGGTGTGTGTGCCTTTCCAAATTATGTCCAATCAACTGAATTTACAACAGGTGGACTCCAATCAAGTTGTAGAAACATCTCAAGGATGATCAGTGGAAACAGGATGCACCTGAGCTCAATTTTGAGTGTCATGGCAAAGACTGTGAATACTTATGTACATGTGATTTTTTTCGTTTTTTATTTTTAATAAATTTGCAAAGATTTCAAATAAACTTCTTTCACGTTGTCATTATGGGGTATTGTTTGTAGAATTTTGAGGAAAATAATGAATTTAATCCATTTTGGAATAAGGCTGTAACAACAAAATGTGGAAAAAGTGAAGCGCTGTGAATACTTTCTGGATGCACTGTATTTTTTGTCTTCACTGCACTCGCAGAAGTATAACCAAGTGAAAAAAATACACTTATATTTAAGATACATTCTCTTAAAGCAAGTCTAAATATCTTATATGTTGCTTCTCAAGTAAATGTATCTTGTTTTAAGGATTTTTAGATCATTTTAAATTGAAAGACAAAACACTTGATAACAATAGGATTATTTGCAGTGAATTTCTTTACTGAATTAAACGTAAAATTATTTTTTCCCTTTAATTCAGTGAATGTCATTTGGAGGTATTTTTAAAAGATGATTGTCCTCTTTCTTGTTAGCAAGCATGTTTAATACAACCTTTTAAGTTGGGGCACAAGCTGAATAATCGGTTAAGAACTAATGATTAATCGTTGCAATAATCGTGGAATAGTTTAATAATCGTTCTAATAATCATTAGATTAGTCGATTATCAAAATAATTGTTAGTTGCAGCCCTAAAATAGACATACAAATATTAGGACATATAACACAGAACGGCGCATGTAGATGTGCAAGTGGTAATGTATGTGCAAGGTAGGGGTATGTACAGTTATTGTGAATTATGTGAATTTACATATGTACATATAGTAACCCTTTCAAGCAATTTTAATAAGGATATGTAGAAAATGTTACCAAAAAATTAGAGAAAATTAGTTAAAAAAAAAAAGGTGACTTTAGCTAAAGGGGGAGTAGTTTGCATCCCTGAAAAATAACTCTACAAATTGTAGTTTTACTCATTATTGAAGGAAGACATTTTAGGATCTTGGTGCACAGCCAACATGGATGAAACAGGCACAAAAATTCCAGTAATTTAATTTCTCAGAGAGGAAATTGTCATCTGTGTCAAACAACATGTAATGTGCATCTACTGGAATCCTAAAATATGTTGTATAAATAAATTGTGATTTCAGCACTGGACAGTTCCTTTACATTGAAAAAGAGTATGAAATTGATTCATGCAGTGAAGTCAGCCTCATTCAAAGAGGTACAGTGGATTCAGATATACGCAAAACCATGGCTAAACAACAATCACAAAACAAAAAATTTTTCATAAAGAGAGGAGTCTCAGAATGCCGTTAAACAAACAGGCATGTGTCACCGACAGAAACAATAAACAGAATACAAAACTAATAGGAAAGCAGCAACTTAACCAAAAAGCATTGTCTCAGTCTGAAAGCTCTGATTATTTTACTGGTAGTGGATTTAAAACAATGTGGCTTGTCTTTACACTGCACAAGTAGAGCCTGAATTCTGCTGCAAGATGAAGCTCTTCGGTTATAAATATCTCGCGGTCAGAACCGTTGTGTTTATGGTGGAAGGCTCGTGCATCCACTGGCTCGCCCATTCTGCCTTAACAAAAACGCTTTTTCATTCAAACACAACTGCAGCGTGGGTGTCACATCCCAAGACACGTTTTGTTTCCACAAACGCTATTATATTGCGGTAATCATCCATAACCCAAGTGTCACGGGTAGACATTCCATTAATAACGTAATGACTTTGATTTGCTTGAGTTTTACACTTACAACAGTCACTAAATTAAACTGGGGTACAAAAAGTACGTGCTAATATTGCCTTACAGACGCGTGAAACAAAACATTGCAGCAGTTTGTGGCACTTATCACTTTAGCGGTTGCAGAGTTCAATGGTCCTCAAAACATACCGTAGATTCTAGATTTAATACAAACTCACATGCAGCAAATTCTGCATACTCTCCCGTGCATGGCGTTGGTGCATTTTCATTATTGGAAAAAACTTTTATTTAATCAGAATATCACGCACAAATGACAGTTGTTATACACCAGTCAGTCACAACACTAAAACCACCTGCTTAATATTGTGTAGCTCCCCCTCGTGCCGCCAAAACAGCACCAACCCGCATCTCAGAATAGCACTCTGAGATGCTATTCTTCTCACCACAGTTGTACAGTGTGGTTATCTGAATAACCGTAGCCTTTGTCAGTTCAACCAGTCTGGCCATTCTCTGTTGACCTCTCTCATTAACAAGGCATCTTCTGTCCACAGAACTGCCGCTCACTGGTTGTTTTTGGCACCACTCGGAGTAAATTCTAGTTTTTTGTGTGTGAAAATCCCAGGAGATCAGCAGTTACAGAAATACTCAAACCAGCCCATCTGGCACCAACAATCATGCCATGGTCCAAATCACTGATCACATTTTTCCCCCATTCTGATGGTTGATGTGAACATTAACTGAAGCTCCTGACCTGTATCTGAATGATTTTATGCACTGCTGCAACACGATTGGCTGATTAGATAATCACATGGATGATTGTTGGTGCCAGATGGGCTGGTTTGAGTATTTCTGTAATTGCTGATCTCCTGGGATTTTCACACACAACAGTCTCTAGAATTTACTCCGAATGGTGCCAAAAACATCCAGTTAGCGGCAGTTCTGCAGATGGAAATGCCTTGTTGATGAGTGAGGTCAACAGAGAATGGCCAGGGCTGCGTTTCCCAAAAGCATCGTAAGCCTAAGAAGATCGCAGAAACCATTGGCACCAATAGTCTCTATGATCAACTTACGCTTGCAATGCTTTTGGGAAATGCAGCCCAGACTGGTTTGAACTGACAAAGTCTACGGTAATTCAGATAACCGCTCTGTACAATTGTGGTGAGAAGAATATCAGAATGCTATTCTGAGATGCAGGTTGGCGCTGCTTTAGCGGCACGAGGTGGACCTAAATAATATTAGGCAGGTGGTTTTAATGTTGTGGCTGATTGGTGTATGTGAGCATTAAGTAAACTTAAAATTTTGACGTAATATTTTATACAAAGATTACAGCAAGAACAGATTGAGGTGTCGACCCTTTGATTCGGATCGCCCAAGTCAAAGCGAAACATGAATAAATCAGTGCATGACACAAGCAGAAATATATATTTATGCCTAGGAGCTCAATTATCTCGTGACGGATCTACAGTTATGCTGTGTTCCATTCAACTCTGAAAGTCGGATTTTCCAAATTCCAACAGGGAAAAGTGCAATGGAATGCCACTTGAAGTCGTAATTACAACTTGGAAAGTCGTGCGGAAATTATGAACTTTCGCCTGTCGGCACCCAGAAAGATTTAAAAAAATAAGCGAGAAACATTCATTTGCATTAAATAATATCGATAAATGAGTCAAAGTTCCTACATTACATGATATTAAAGCATGTATAACAAACGTTAGCAGAGTAGCAGGTGTTCAAAACATGGTAATTATACTCTCTTTTAATAATCTGTAGCACAAATGCTAGCGTTGCAGATTGTTTCTGAATTGGGTTGATGGAAGACATCTCTGGTGACAGTCAAACACCTGTTATGCTAACGGGAGCGTTGCAGTTTTGTTTCCTTAAACGTCATCTTCCGAGCATCTGCCAATGGAATGCATTTATGGCCAGAGTTCGGAGATATTAAGTAGGAAATCCCACATCCGACTTGAATGGAACGCAGCATTACACCTGCTCGGTTAGTTTCAGATGTTCACTTCCTTTTCCATAAGGGTTACGCCTTCATTAGTATGTCAAGGCATTAAACATAGCAATTAAACAAACATTATTAAAGAGTCAGTGAGGCAGACATCAAAGCAGCTCGCATGCCACTAATCAGATTTATCTAATTCAACCGGATGATCTCGCGAGCAACACGAGGAGATTTTTTTGGCCACCTAATGCACTGTTAGCTTGCTAGCCTGCTACATGCTTTGTAATAGTTGGTTCAGGCAGTATACGGAGACTGGCTGAGGCCTAGCTCACTACAGTCACAAGTTCGCATGCTACGATCTGATCTATGCAGATTAAACATTTCATCATTATACATGGTCCAGACGAGAACTGTCGGTGAAATAAGCGCGGTAACACATCTATTTAAGCAAGCAGCTGCTTGCACTAGAGTAAGCGCATAGAGTGCAATGATTTGGCTCTTACCAATAATCCTTCTCAGTCCACTCTCTGTCAGCAAACCGCTCCTCGTGTGAAACTAACTTAGATGGTGCGGATTGTGGACTGATTAAGATGACGAGAGGAAAACGATCTGCGACAGCACGAACAGCTGGGCGAAATGCTGTGAGAAACCCCCCCTTTACTATCCTGCCGAGTCACTGTGTCGTCCCGTCTGCTCGCTGCTCTATCGCGTTTCTGGGTTTATTTCAGCGCACTGAACAAAACCAAAATGGCAGCTGTGGCACAGGGGCGGAGTTGCTCTGATAAAAAGGAACAGGAAAAGGTGGTCTCGCGAAGAGTGCTGCAATCCTCTTCAGTCAATCATTGGCTGCCCTGCCTATGACATTACGGAAAAACCCTCCCACTTTAAGTACGTACCGAACATGCCGGGACTTTATGGTTCTATAATTGATACTCAGTATATGCATTTTGAGCTGAACCACGTCAACCATTGTTATCATGAGGCTACAGATCCGAAGCAGACATGGGACTTTTGTCATCTGAAACACATATTTCACATGTCATTGCTTGGGACAAGACATGAAAACAGTATAGTAAATCATTCTGCATTTATAAAGAAACTAATTTGCTCATAAATTGAACCCATTTGAGTGTGTGACACCAAGTGTGAAGATATAAAGTCATTTAAATATTTTTTTTTATTGTTACAATTAATAGATGGCAAAAAAGTGGTGTTTGGTAACAAAATGGAGCATTAACAGTCATTTACATTTGAGTCAGGTCAGATTAGCAGCATTTTGGTGATGTTATGGCATACAAAACCTTTCACCAACTTGCGATAAAATAATTTTAATTTGCATATGCGGAATATTTGTAAATGTTTGACTGATAAACTGAGAAGTGCTTGCTTGATAACTTGAAGGGAAAGTTCACCCAAAAATGTAAATTCTATCATTTACTCACCCTCATGCCATCCCAGATGTGTATGACTTTCTATCTTCTGCAGAACACAAATGAAGATTTTTAGAAGAATATTTCAGCTCTGTAGGTCCTCACAATGCAAGTGAATGGTGGCCAGAACTTTGAGGTTCCAAAAAGGACATAAAGGTAGTATAAAAGTAATCCATAAGACTCCAATGGTTAAATCAATTTCTTCAGAAGTGATATGATAGGTGTGGGTGAGAAACAGATCAATATTTAAGTCCTTTTTACTAAAATTATCCACCCTGCCCAATAGGTGGTGAAATGCATCAAGAATGCAAATCTTCAAACACAAAAGAAGAATGTGGAAGTGAAAGTGTCCCTCGTGCATCCAGAACCACGTACTGATACAGTATGTACTGTATTTGATGAAGGATGCACTTTTCGGCTGGTAATACAGTTTATTATTTTAGGTATGTATGCAAGTAGTATGAATAGAATTCAGAAATACTTCATCAGGGGACGTGGGTATTGACCCGTGACCCGAATATATGGCGTAAGAGCAACAACCGTGGAAATTATCCACTCTGGTTTTGTCAAACAAGCACCTTGAAGTGCAAGGAACAACTTTCTTGGTATCACTAACAGTTTTGAAGAACCGTCCAAGAACAGGCATTCTTTTAAGTCAATCTTTCAGCGTTTTGAACGTGACGGTGCCTCAGCTCCCAAGGTATTATGGGATCGTAAAGTGTCCAGTCGATCCACACTTCAGAATTTTGCAGGAAAAAGTAGGTCATCCAGGTATTTCTCCTTTACTGCTTCATGAACACTGAGGATTCGGAAATAGTACTCCATTGGCATTCTGTTTTATGGCATACCATAATGTAGGGAAGTATGGATATTTGGACACAGCGTGAAAGTGGACATTTATATAAAAAAAGGGCTTATATTTAGATCTGTTTCCCACCCACACCTATAATATCGCTTATGGAGACATGGATTAAATCACTGAAGTCATGTGGATTACTTTTATGCTGCTTTGTGCTTTTTGAGCTTCAAAGTTCTGGTAACCATACACATGCATTGAATGAACCAACAGAGCTGAGAATTTTCATTTGTATTCAGTATAAGAAAGAAAGTCATATACATCTGGGATGGCATGAGGGTGAGTAAATGATGAGAGAATTTACTTTTTTGGGTGAACTATCCCTTAATTGAGCGCAGAATCCTTATTTATGTATATAAAAAAACTATATATCCTGCTTGTTGACAACAGGCTCTGTAAAGTAGGTCACAATTATTTTACCAAGCAGCAGGTATATATATAAACCCTGTAACAAATGCTGATAATGGAATAATGGCTTGTAAAAAAACACTTATGCAAAGTTTAAGAATGATATGTGCCACATAATTGTAACGATGCTTTCAAAACCCCTCAGCTTCAGCTTGTAGCATTTTGCCAAACAACACACCTGTCCCTAGCCACTGCACCAATAAATGCAGAAAACAGCTTTTTCAATGCAGTGGCCGTTAAAATGAGGGGTTATTAAGGGGCTTTCTTGTAAACGAGAGGAATAGGCGTTGGGGGATGGGGTGATACCTTGTGACAAAGGCCCAAGTGGGCCGCTCATTCTCGCCGGTGGTGCATAAGTGGCAAATGTGCGAGCTCTCACCCTGCCTGAGTTACCTTTTCAGCAAGTACAAATAATATCAACAACCACCAACGCATCGCATCTATCTTTCGCCCAGGCACCTGCACTTGGTAGTTAAAACCCCTCATTTGGCGTGAGCTAGTTAGCTCTCTGTAAAACACCATCTTTGAGATTATCATATCTATTTTGCATGCTTTCAAGAGAGAGGATATTTGGATTTTAAATGAAACTTCCGTTCAATGTATAGCAAATCATCTTACAGCACGAGCTACCAATGCACAGAGCTACATAAACTGGTTGAGGTTTAATGATTATTGATCAGTGATCTAAACCTAACAAGCTAACAGTGACTGACTACTACCCCACATCCCGGTAAGTTTATCAATATTCAGTCTATTTTGATTAAAGCTTGTATTACTTTAAAAAGAAAGCCTTTTCAAACAGTTATGAGGACGCGTGACTAGCCTGCCTGTTAAATGTCAGATTATCTTGCTATCCATCAAAGCTAGCGTTCAGGGAAAACGATGCGAGGGCGCAACACGAACATGCCGTTGACGTTCCGCGGGGATCAACTGATAACATAAGCCAACAAAAACGATGCTTGTTAGCTTAGCACATCCTTCTTCCATACCATGAATGAATTCTGAAAAATAGCCTAAACCATATGACGGGAGATCACGCCAACTTTTTTGACCAGAATGAGTTTATGTATTATAGCCCTGGCCCATTGTCTCGCGCATGCAGTTAGCTTGCTCTTTCAAAAGTGGACAGTCAAATTTACAGCCAAATTGTTGTGTCTAGCTAGCTGACTCCAACGGCAAAAACTGGCTGTAACTAGATGCAAAAGTATTCTTATGGACACGTTAGCCTGCTAGCATTAGCCAGGGACATAAGTATGCAGAACTCACCACATCCGATATTACTTGGCCTCTCCACGGTACTGAATACAGAAATACCTCGCGGTCAAAGGATAAACAACAAAAATGCAAAATCAAACCGTTTCTGTAACTTTATCCCTGGAAGTGGCGGGAGCTCCGTGGCTTTCCAGTGTGAGGGGAGGCTGGATGGTTGCCTGACCGGCTATTCCGTGTACCGTTAACAGCACACACTTCCAGTTCTGCAAGTATTCTTCAGTTCACGAGCGCAGTACCAACATGTGCAGAGTTTGAGTTGAGAATGTTCTATTACTCAAAATACGGGGATATAACCCAAACAGGTTTTGGTGTTTGACGGTCAAATACATTTAGAAGGCGTATTATCAGATGATAAACGTTTTATAATATTTTTAAAACAATCTAAATTTTGTATCTATAAAGACGTTTCATATCTTTTAGTCGAAAGACATAATTTCATCCTTGTCACCCCCCGATCCAGTTACATAATAGGTTCACCCAAGCTTGGCTTGCGCTGTGCACGATGGGTAAAGTAGTTTTTAAACGTTGAAATGTGCTTCGCCAAATAAGTGAAAACACTAGACTTTTAATTTGTATATCACTAGCTGTGTAAATACATCTCTGCTGTTTATACTCCAGGGAGAAGCTTGCTGAACAAGCCTAAGGTGGATTTAATCAGTCGGTAAAGCGCGCAGTAGCCTATTACAGTAGATTTGTAAGAACATCCCAAGCTTATGGCTGGAAATGTGATAAATGGCATGAGTTTGCGTTAGCTCTTTGCACGATGTTTTGAGCCATTTTAATTACTTGATGAAAGGTAATTCTGGCGTTTTAATATTTACTTGAAGGTTGTTCAAGGTTGAGTTTTGTAATGTCAAAATTAGTCATTTTATATGGATTCAGAGATTACAAGTCAATCAAGACAAGAGGACAGCCTGTAAAACAAGATAGTTTGATCTGAATTTTATTGAAATTTTAGCATATAGAGTGCAAAAAATAGCTTGGAAGAATATACACATCACCAAAACTATATAATGGTGGGTGGAAGCTACAGTTACATTTCACAAACATTAGGACTAGCATACATATAGACATTTGAGCTTACTTTAGGATATATTAGCAAAATTATTATACAGTATTTTTCAGAAAGATTATTATTATTATGCATCAGAAATTGAAAAAAAGAGAGTAAGAGAATGATTAAAAAATACAAATAAAAACACACACAGATGGACACATACAACAGAAAAAAGAAGAAAATGCCAGGAAAGAGAATATACTGTATTTGTAAAGTTGTCTCAAAGATATGATCTGTTTTTCCTTTTAAGATTCTTGCTCTGTGAGCATTATTATTTTCAGTCAATAAGGTTCATGTTTGGCAGACTCATAGAAAGATCTGTACAACTTGAGAATATACATGAACAAAGATAAATGAAATAGTCTTATTGGAAATATTACTGAAAGTAAATGATTGATGAGAGTACACAGATGCACTGCCTCAACTTCACTATCTTAGAGCAAAAATCAGAGATAGATGAAGTGACAAAAATAAAAACACCCTCCAATGTAAGTACTCGGTGAAGAGCAAATGTGCTGTGATTTTCCCAAAACAGGCCAGGATGGCAACTTGTTTTAAGGGAACAGGTTTCATTAAAGGTGAATTGTTCAAGTTATATAAACCTATGAATTTTGCATAAACATTGCCTCCATTCTCTATTGGACATTACAATTATGCAATCATTATTATGGGAATATATTAGTGATTGCTATAATCTGGTAGTGTTGAATAGAAGTGTTTACAACCATTTGTATTTCACCCAAAAATAAAAATTCTTTCATCATTTAGTCACCGTCATGTTATTCCAAACCTGTGTGACTTTCATTCTTCTGTGGAACACAAAGGAGATTTTATTTGCAGAATGTTAGCCTCAGTTACCAATTATGGTCATGGTTTGAAAAAAAGGATGCAATGAAAGTGAATGGTGACTAAAGCAGGTGCCACACCAGCCGATTTTTGCAGTGATTTTCAGGTGTAAGCTTAATTTACATATTCACCGACCAGTAGGTGAGAGAAGAAGTGCGAAAATTGCGTCTCTCAGCAGGAGGTCGTTAATCACTTGACCGTCAAGACTCCCCACTGGGTTAATGGCTTCAAAAACTGAAAAAGCATTTCAAGCTTGCTTGAAAAAAATCGTTCTGTCGCCAAGGCGAGGTCTTGTGTTCTCGTCAAATGACCAATGAGCTTCTGAAGAACTGACAAGATGTCAAACTGATTTGAACGTTTTCATCTGCGATCGCAGTCACAGACACATTTCATCACAAACACTGACTGTAATAGTGATTCTGTCACCAAGCGTTTTTCCTGCATTTTCTCTCCTACACTAAAATGACTAATTAAAATCAGAATGTGGAGGCACAACAGTCTGTTTTTTTATTGAATGTATTTTTTTTTAACTCAATGAAAGCTGCATATAGACATATGTCTTCTACGGCAAGCCTCGAGGGGAGTTCAAGTCATATGGTCTGGAAAACAACATCAGTGGGCGAGTAAGTGATTACACAATTTTGTGTGAACTATCCCTTTAATTGTGGAATATTTCAGATGTTTCAGTCTAAATAAAATATTTATTTTGTGTCAAACCTCAAAACCACTTTCCTCTTTATACATTGAAAATCTTCTAATCAGTATAATACAATCAGTAACCGGGCTCTTCTAATATTTGTGTTGGAGGCCAAATAGATCATTGGACAGCCCCAAAATGTTGGCACTCATTCATTATCCATAACCCAAAGATGTTATTGTTTTACATGGCTTACCTAGTTAGAGCTTACACTCTCCTTAACGTACATTTACAACCCTTTTCCTGACACACTTCCCCTTGGTGAATGGCCAGACCGCACTGTATTCCTCTGGCCATCGCTGTCATCAGCAGTTGGATGGCTGTGACCCTGGATGTGACCGGGTGGGGAGGGTGGTGGGTAAGAGGGAGGAGGGATGGTCAGATGTGGTAGAGAAGGCATTGCTGGGCGTGGTGTGGTGGGAAGGGGTGGAGGGGTTGAATGATGATACGAGCGAGGTCGAGGCGAAGGGGAAGAGCTGGCACTCTTCGCTCTAGGCAGGGTCTCTGGACGGTCACTGATCTGCTCTAGCAATGAAGGCATGTCTCCTTCAATCTTCTCAAGCACAGCAGCCATTTGTTTTTCAATTTGTTCAATTACACAGTCCATTTGCCAGTCAACGCTGGCTCCACCTCCTGGATCTAGACCACCATACATAGCCCCACCACTAACAGAATAAGGTGTTGGATAATATGGGATCCCATATCCGGGTGCGCCATGAACCATCTCTTGTAGCTTCTGCTCAAATACATCTTTATCATGGCCAAGACTTAAAGATCCCAATCCTGGATATGTAGACTGGATGTTTTTCACTGACTGTCTACCTTTGTCTGTTTTTGCTTTCTTTGTCTCTCTGCTTTTGGAGTTAACCTCTCCAGTCACCCCTACCTCAACTGGCCTCTCTGCCACTGCTTCTGGAAGCTGTGTTTGACACCAGCTACTTTGGGCCACATCCTGCATTGTGTCCACCTTCTCCTCTGTTTTAAGAGGTTGTTCCTTCCCAACTGACAAGGTACCAGTTTTGGCATCAGAACATAAGCCATGATCCATTGAGAGATTGGCAGCCATTTTACGTCGATTTGGAGTATCAGGGAAAGATGATTTTTTTTCAACAGCTATTGCCTCTGGCTCTGTGGGGACATTGTTTTCTTTATTGTTCGAGGTCTTCATGACCTGGGAGGTTGCTGGTTTCTGGATTGCATCCGTTAGTGGTTTGTCTTCCTTTTCACTTTTTTCAATTTCTTTCTGTACATCTTTCCTGTTCAGCTCCTCCATCTGTAGTTTTGACGATCTGTTTGATTGGGCAAGGAGCTCTGCAACTTCTAAAGGCAACACTGTCACACCGTCTTCTTTCTCCTTCTCTGCTTTTCTGGGTTCTGGTTTCTCCTCTTTTTGATTCTCCAAGGGACTGTTTTCAACAGTCACCTCATGGGACACATTCACAGTAGAAACTCCGCCTGAGTCTATTTGTGTCCCCTTACCATCTAACACATCTGCTCGGACCCCTTCACTTTGGCCTTCTACTACCCCATCAGCCGATCCAATTTCAGATGCTCGGAGACGCTGCATGAAGGTGGTGACCCGAATTGCTTTCTGAAATTGAAATGAAGAAATATCAAAAGCTTAGTACCCAATGAATTAGAAATTAACATGAGGTCTTCTTTGCTATAGAGGTGAAATGCATTGTCAACAATTTGTGGTAGCAAATCCTCCTTATCGCTTTAATGAGATGTACATATAAAGGAGTGGAATAACTCTCAAGAGCATACCACCATTATACTGTACAGTATATGTATGTGTCATCGATAGAACATGACGTGAATCAATGAATCAGGGCCACGGTAAGTCATCTGAGGACAAAGCCACTTCGTCTCTGACACTCTTTCTTTTTCGTAGAACCAGTTTGGTCCTAGCTGGCACACACACAAACACAGGGACAACTTTTTCATACACAAAAATGTGACACTACAATGAAAAGTCAATCTGGAGATTTGTCTGAGTGAATGAAGGACTATCTGGAAGTCGAACTGGAATATTAAGGACAGTGTGAGTTAAAGCCAGACGGCATATGATTGGATGTACATGGGACCAGCTGGGCAGTGATAAATTTGTTAGTTAGTGGTGTGCAAATACACGGGAGGCTTAAGTACAGGGAGAGTCTTTCCAACAATCAGACTTGAACTACATATTTCCCGCGTGACTGTTGTTTGAAGAAACAGGCCAGGCCATGAGACACTGAAGCCATGTATTGTTGTACACAAGGCATGGTGCAAGAGGAAATATGAGTGCCCAAGTCAAAGATTGTTATACAAAGAAAAGAATCTCTGCCTCTAGACTGCTCCACGACAACAGTACCTTCAACTCCTGGGTATCACATGCAAGGAAAAAGCAAACGTGAATATAATAACAATCAGAACCTTCATAGTACAATTAAACAATACTTTTAATGCTATCGCCATCTTTATGGTTACTGTTCGCAAGAAAAGTGAGTAATAACATTTTTAGAGGCACTTGGCAAGCTGCATATGACTAGTGTGTGATATTAGATTCCTCTTACCCTCCACTTGGCCTTTGCAAAGTTTTTCTCAAATTGAGCGCACACTCCTTCCTTCAGATTCTTTTCAGAAGCCCCATTTCCGGCAATCCTGTTTAGCATGTAATCAAAGGAAAACTTAAAAAGGACAGTTCACCCTAAAATCATTCACTCACCTACATGATGTTCCTTACCTGTATGATTTTCTTCTGTTGAACAAAAAATGAGATGTTTGGCAGAATGTTAGCCTCGGTCACCATTTACTTTCATTGCATCTTTTTTTCCACACAAAATGGTGACTGAGGCCAACATTCTGCCTAACATCTTTTGTGTTCCACTGAAGAAAGTAAGTCACAGCACACAGATTTGGAAAAACACAAGGGTGAGTGAACTGATTACAAAATGTTCATTTTTTGGGTGACCTGTCCCTTTAAGGTGAGGTATTGTGCCTGGAAAAAAGTGGCTGTGTTAAATTATTTTTGCAAGTATATGTGGCCGTACCATTCATGTAGAAGTGCATCTTGTGCAGTAATTCTCAGCATCTGGTCAACCTCCATTAATCTGCAGACCAACTCTTTGGCTATGACAGATGAAAGAGGGAGACGGATGTTTAAAGCACCAAAAAGTAAATCAAAATAAAATTTTAATTGTTACTAGTTATGATCAGAGACTTCTCAGATTCTGATCATAGTACCAGCAGGGGAAATGTCATCCCAGTATGGTGAATCAAATTCAAATTCTCCAGCAACAATGCGGCAGAAGATGATCCGGTTGTGCATGTCGGTGTTTTCCTCCTCTGTTTCATCATAGAAGGGAGGGTTTCCAGACAACCTGAAAATGAGTTTTTCGTGATTTGCATTGTG
Source organism: Myxocyprinus asiaticus (assembly GCF_019703515.2). Taxonomy (NCBI): domain Eukaryota; kingdom Metazoa; phylum Chordata; class Actinopteri; order Cypriniformes; family Catostomidae; genus Myxocyprinus; species Myxocyprinus asiaticus. The sequence continues at coordinate 19,681,813 of NC_059371.1, read as the reverse complement.
TCCAGCTGTTTTGCACTACATTTCCTCAAAAGGATCATTAAAGGTGAAGTGTGTCATTTCTGCACCACCAATGCCACCAAAGTGAATTGCAAAAATAATGGCTGATTTCAAACAATTTTCTCTAACATTGCCCCATCTGTCTTGTTTGGACAAACATAATCCCGCCCCCAGCTTATGCCATTGGCTGCCAACAAATAGCTTGCTAATAGTTAATGTTGTATAAGATAGCATAAGAGAAAGTATTTTAACATTGAATAAAATTACACACTTCACCTTGAAGTAGCCTATTCATTTTGTCTAATCAAGGAAGTGCTGTAAATTTATCAGTATTTGCAGGCAAATGTACCAACTGTACATGATAGGATATTTTTTCAACTTTTGACACTTTTGTGAAAAACATTTGTGAAAATTATTCTATTAATTTTTCCAAAGAACAAAATACACGACTGAGACAGGTGTGGCATCATTTCCAACACAGCAAACAATTTTGCCCATTATAAAGTGCCTTTTATTTTTCAAAAGTTAATGTTCTTGTAAACCAAGTCGATAAAAGTGTCATGCTTGAAATGAAAAAATAGATAATGTGATATTTAAAGAAAACAAAGAAAAATAATGAAATATCACTTGTGAGCAGAATATTTTATTGGGTGTCATTTCCAATCAAGCAGAAATTTTGCTAAATTATGCAAAAGTGTGAAAATATTACTTTATTGTGTATATTTAGGATACAAGAAAAAGACATAGTTGGCCATTTTATTTCAAAAACATTTTGTCATTTCCCTCTCTGTCATTTCCATCAAGGAATTAAACTAAACACAATACAGAATTTGAGATGTGGTGGAAATTATACTATATGGGAGTTTCCATGACTTTCAAAAAATAAAATAAAATAATAAAATCTCCTGTAATGCATATACATAATGCATGTACAAAATGTACTTTTTAGAAATTGACAGGGCTGAAAGTGCCCAAAGTTGAAGAAACACCTGTAAATTTAACATACAGCGAAGGTTCTAAAAACAATGTTTAATAGAACCAAAGTCATAAAGAAAACAAAGAATCACTGACAAACCAATGGATTGTCAGCATGTTGTATCCAACACCAACTTACAGTATGTACATAATGACCCCCACAGCCCAACAATCAACTGGTCTTCCATACCGATGACGGGCCACCACTTCAGGGGCTGACACGGAAGATAAGAAACAGATGTAAATACTGTAACATATACAATATAAATATGTAACATACTCATTATGTTTAATGACAAGTAAATATCATTTAATGAATGAACATCATGTACCCAGGTACTCAGGTGTTCCACAGGGTTCAGTAATTGAGCCATTCTCAAACCTGGACAGGTAGAAATCCCGCAGCACAACTTTGTTGTGGTTACTCTCCCTGTAGTACATCAAGTTCTCCAGCTGAAACGACAGAAAGAGGCACAGGGTTAAAAAATAAAATAAAAATGGCTATGAAAACAAAATCAATACTTTAATATAGAAGTAATGTTAGGAGGAATGGCATGGCATTAGTCCAAAGTATGACTGAATAAGAGGTCACTCCGTCCCATATAATGTCAATATTAAGCTATCAGCTTGGCAGATCAGACAGGACACACCCTTCAACTAATATAATAAATGAGCCTCAGTTTGTTGAAATGAAAGAGATGCATACATAATATTACAGAATGTCTAATATTAATATCCTGCACACAGCCTGTTGTCCATTTCAGATAAAACGTGCTGCAGGAACATTTTCTCTATCGATGTGCACTAGAGGGCACTACAAACACATGTTGTCTTATGACAAACTGCCATACTGTACAACCTTAATGATTCTAGTATGAAGAATTAGAATCACAGGAGATGGCAATGCTGTTTATTTCTTTTATATTTGCTTTGTATATTAAGGGCACCCAAAGGGAGCAGCTGCAATATTCAAGGTCTGCACTGTTATGAGTCAAAGAGGACAAAGTGTTTGATTAATATAACTGATTATAATTTACTAGTGTGCAGATCAGTACATACACATATAAGAGCATCCCCTGTATGCTCATGTAATTGGATAAAAATGAGATACAGCCCTTGAATCACACATTCAAATGGTTTCTTTCCATGCAGGTGCATAAAATGAAAAAGAAAACAGCTTAGCACATTGCGAATCTGAAAGATTTTCTGTGAGACTTTTCTTTTACTCAAGGACAAGTTGCATTCCATTTGTTTTGCACTACATTGAAAAAAAAAAAACGTAATAAAATGATTTTGTGGTGAAGTAAATATAGCAGAAAAGATTAAGTACATTTTTACATTGAATAAGTTAGTTTGAGTGTGAAATTTATATTAAGAAAATTCTACATTAAAACATGTTAAAATTAATACTTAACAATTAGAAAACCTTGTCATATTTATTTGCTAATTTGAGTACATTTTACTCAACTTTTCAGCTGCTGTTCCCAGCATGCATTGGGCTTGACTAATTAATGACCTAGCATGATTTCACTTTTTGCAAGTTTATTTTCACTGTTTTTATTGTTCATTTTGTATTTGGTAACTTCCATTTTCTACTCAAAATGACTCGTTCATGATAATATATATATGTGTGTGTGTGTGTGTTGATTGTCATCGTATTGTGTGCACAAAGTGTTCAGTTCGGCGTATATCTTGTTCCTTCTGCCTGTAATGCAAGATGATGTAGTCTCTGCATAACCTTCTCTGAAGCTTCTGTATATTATTTGCTACATGATTAAGCATCTGTTTATAAGGAAATTTCAAAATGTGACATTTTCTAATAATATGTTCATTTAAATTTTACAAAGTTTATTTAAGTACCATGTATATCATATTTGAAAGTAAAAGTTACTGTATTTACTAAACTGTTTGAATTAAATGTACTCATTAATCAATATTATGCCATGAAGTTAAGTAGATTTGATTTAATTTTATACCGTTAAGATTTACTTAGAAAAACTGTGCATACAGTGTGCGAAATAAAAATTAATTTGAAATTACATTTAATAATTATTACATAATTTTTTTCAATGTAACAGTTAAACTGAATTTTCGTATTGCATGTTTATTATTTTACTTTTGAAAGGAAGTTTATATGTGTGTAAATTATATGTTTTATGTATAATATGTTGAATGTTACTGTTTTTTGTACTTTGATGGTGCCACTATTTTGCTTCATTATTTGAAATATGATGTTTCACTATTTCAATATCTATATCAAAATCAATTCAATCTTTATATATATATATATATATATATATATATATATATATATATATATATATAAACATAATAGTTTTCATTAATAAACAAGATCTTTCATAGTAAGATTGCAAACCCACCTTTAGGTTTCTGTGAACTATGTTGAGTGAGTGAATGTAAGCCACTGCTTCTAAGACCTGACGGATTACATTGGCGGCATCTCTCTCTGTGTAGTTGCCCTGGTCTAAGATCCAATCAAACACATCTCCACCTGTGGCCCTGTGACGAACATACAGTGAAGAAGAAGAAGAAGAAAGAGGAGGAGGATCTGGATGTTTGTTTGTAAAGTGAATTTTAATTATACAAGGCCCTAATTAAATTTGCCAGATTTAGCTGAAATGCAATAAGAAAGCATGCACTTTTCAAATGTAACATTATTTAAACATTAAGGTTAAAGTAAATATTTTAAAGATGAATATTAAATATAAACGCTAAATCAAATGTAAATCTTAAACTAAATCATGAAGTCATAAATCTTAATCGGGAGTGGAGCTGAATATTTTTCTAATATCTGAAACTGTATTATCTCCATGAAGCACAAACCCACTTGTGCAACAGCTAATTGAACTGATAAAGAAAATGCTCTCAAGCTGTTGTCTTGAACTACCAAGATTTTTGTCCAATCAAATGCTCTCTTGAATGTGAAAGTCCCTCCCCAAGTACCATGTGCAGCATCTAGCAAGTTCATGGCTGTGACGTAACTAAGCCTACTGGTATTTCAATATGTCCCACCCAAACCTCTTGTTTCAATAAAAAATGGTATTGTTAAACAATTTCATGGGGTTTTTAGTTATTGGTCAAGACTTCCTACATGCCAAAAAATTATACAGACAGTAGTAAGACATTTCTGTTCTTTTTTGTTTTTGTTTTACCCAAACAGATATAATAACTTACTTCATGTGCAGAAAATCTATATTCTTTATTGAAACTCTTAATCATAAAAACTTAAAGGTGCACTGAGTGCACTGTCATGTTGTCTTAGACTTACACTGACACTTAGTGGTCTGGATGCAGCATTCAAACGCAAAAGTTTTCAGTTACTGATGCCATTGTAAAAATTCACAATTCACAGTCAGCCATGATTACTTTAATCAAAGAGTGAAAGTGTCAACTAATAGGATGGTTACTGAGATTCGGCTAGTAGTTTTTGGTTGGTCATGTGATTCTAACATGGCAGCCCCCATGTGTGGACCCTCTCCATGTAGAATAAAACAGCTTATATAAGTTTACTGATATGACTGAAGTCTTCATCTTAATGTGAGTGGTCATGATTTCCTAGACATATTTCAAAATTACAATTCATTTCTTAAGGAATACAGCTTTTGTAATGAGGAAAAAATTACTTAGTGCACCTTTAATTGTTTTAATAGCATGTCAATGTCATTCACGCAAAAATCAGATGAAAGGGTTTTATTTAGTTTATATTCTGTAGCTCAGGCTAGATGTGGCTATTTGCATGAGGAATGGTAACAAAAAAGTTCATTTTCTGGAGTGATGTAGACAGTAGAGATATGTCCTTGGCCTACTGAATGACACTGAAGGAAACATGACTGATCACAGCAAACAGAGGTCAGGCTCACAGCTCTTGTATGATGAAGAACTCTTTCCTGGTCTCGAATGCATCAATCAGCTGTAGGATGTTTGGGTGTTTGACCCTGGAATGAACACATCACAGCAGAGAGTTGAATAGTTTCTTTATCTCACATTAATAGAGACTGAGCAGATTATGCTAAGGGCGATACATACAGTGTCTCTCACCCTTTCAATATTTTTCCCAATTTCTCTCATCCTCAATCTACCCCACCATTCTTAACCCTCGTATTATGTTACAGGAGTATTTCACCCCTAAAATGATGGCAAATGCCATAATTTACTCACCTTCATTGTGTTCCAAACCTGCATGACTTTCTTTCCTCAGTAGCAGACAAAAGAAAAGGTTAGCCTCAGTCACCATTCACTTTCATGAATGGAAAAAGATGCAATGAAAATGAATGGTGACTGAGGCTAACTGTCCATCCTTTAGTGTTCCACAGAAGAAAGTCATACGAGTTTGCAACAACATGAGGGTGAGTAAATTATGGCATTTGCAATCATTTTAGGGGTGAAATACTCCTTTTTAATTTTAATTTGTGGGTAAACTTGCCCTTTAACACTCATGTTCTGTTCAGATTGACTGTTTTTATATTTGGGATCTCTGAGACCCCAGACATAAAAATTAAACATTTACACAGAGGACAGTGAAGTACTTATTTTCTTTGTTTTTGTTTATAATCAGTTCTCTTAGGATTAATACAAGTAACAACCAGATACTTAATTGTTGAATATGATTTTCAAGCTATTAAAATGCCCTTAGATCACAAACAGAACATGAGGGGGGTTCAAATTTCTCAGTGTCCTCTCAGATCAGCACTCTCACAAAACTCTACATCATCTGTTGATGTTTTGAGACACCACATACATTTTCAAGATCATGATCTCGTTCTTGGCTGCCTTCCGCACTTTCCTGCCATCCTTCTTGAGGAATTTCTTGCACACATAGACCTTGTCTGTCTGTCGTTCCTTCATCAGGCACAGCTCACAAAATTCTTTCCTGCAGAGAGATATTATACTGAATGCTGCATTCTACAGTACAGTAAATGCTGAAAACCCTCATGGTGTTACACTGAAAACAATTTTTTTTCTGGGGTAAGAAAAATAAATTAACAAATTAAATTAATTTTCCTCAAAATTCTACAAACAATACCCCATAATGGCAACATGAAAGAAGTTTGTTTGAAATCTTTGCAAATTTATAAAAAAAAAAAAAAAACCCACATGTACATAAGTATTCACAGCGTTTGCTCAATACATTGTTGACGCACCTTTGGCACCAATTATAGCCTCAAGTCTTTTTGAGTATGATGCTACAAGCTTGGCACACCTATTTTTGGGCAGTTCCTCCCATTCTTCTTTGCAGTACCTCTCAAGCTCCATCAGGTTGGATGGGGAGCGTCGGTGCACATCCATTTTCAGATCTCTCCAAAGATGTTCAATCGGGTTCAAGTCTGGGCTCTGGCTGGACCACTCAAGGACATTCACAGAGTTGTCCCATAGCCACTCCTTTGTTATCTTGGCTGTGTGCTTAGGGTCATTGTCTTGTTGGAAGATGAACCTTCACCCCAGTATGAGGTCCAGAGCGCTCTGGAGCAGGTTTTCATCAAGGATGTCTCTGTACATTGCTGCATTTATCTTTCCCTCGATCCTGACTAGTCTCCCAGTTCCTGCTGCTGAAAAACATCCCCAGAGCATGATGCTGCCACCACCATGCTTCACTGTAGGGATGGTATTGGCCAGGTGATGAGCGGTGCCTGGTTTCCTCCAGGCATGACGCTTGCCGTTCAGGCCAAAAAGTTCAATCTTTGTTTCTCATGGTCTGAGTGTCCTTCAGGTGCCTTTTGGTAAAGTCCAGGCGGGCTGCCATGTGCCTTTTACTGAGGAGTGGCTTCCGTCTGGCCACTCTACCATACAGGCCTGATTGGTGGAGTGCTGCAGAGATGGTTGTTCTTCTGGAAGGTTCTCCTCTCTCCACAGAGAAACGCAGGAGCTCTGTCAGAGTGACCATCGGGTTCTTGGTCACCTCCCTGACTAAGGCCCTTCTCCCCCGATCGCTCCGTTTGGCCAGGTGGCCAGCTCTAGGAAGAGTCCTGGTGGTTCCAAACTTCTTCCATTTACGAATGATGGAGGCCACTGTGCTCATTGGGACCTTCAATGCTGCAGAAAGTTTTCTGTACCCTTCCCCAGATCTGTGCCTTGATACAATCCTGTCACGGTGGTCTACAGACAATTCCTTGGACTTCATGGCTTGGTTTGTGCTCTGACATGCACTGTTAACTGTGGGACCTTATATAGACAGGTGTGTGCCTTTCCAAATTATGTCCAATCAACTGAATGTACCACAGGTGGACTCCAATCAAGTTGTAGAAACATCTCAAGGATGATCAGTGGAAACAGGATGCACCTGAGCTCAATTTTGAGTGTCATGGCAAAGGCTGTGAATACTTATGTACATGTGATTTTTTTCGTTTTTTTATTTTTAATACATTTGCAAAGATTTCAAACAAACTTCTTTCATGTTGCCATTATGGGGTATTGTTTGTAGAATTTTTAGGATAATAATGAATTTAATCAATTTTGGAATAAGGCTGTAACATAACAAAATGTGGAAAAAGTGAAGCGCTGTGAATACTTTCCGGATGCACTGTATTGGGAGAAATGTGCCAAATAAATTATTGTTTAATGAGATAATTTATCTTTGATTAATGGATTGGCTGTCTTAAGGATATAATGAAAGATCTATGCACACTCACGCCTTGAGGACCTGTCCAATTTCGTATTTGTCAGTGATGTCTGACAGGCTGTTGTATGTCCGCCCATCTCGCAGAGCAAGGCACCCAAATGGCATGACAGGATCCACCTGTCCAGGGGAGAATAAGAAGCATATGCATACAGATATCAATCTCAATAAAAACTAATGACTTTCGATCCAGAGAAGGATATGTCTCCACAAACTAGCCTCTCCCAAGACAGGCCCCACGCAGAAATTGTGAAATACTATTGAATGCTATTTCAACTTGATTGAAACCAATTATAACCAATTTATGGAATACTAAATATCAACTGGAAACATTGATTATATGGTACTTTTCCTGGAAAGTCTACAAAACGGGGCATTAAATATTTTTTTTATTATTTATTTTTTTTTTTTTTAAAACAAAGTCAATTTTGCTTTCTCTTTCAACAAAGGATCAGTGAAGGGGCAATGCTTAACCTCCAGAAGATGTTGCTTGTCAACCTCAGGAGATCACACTAAATATTATATGAGTTCTTTTATTTTCTATTCATTTCATATGAGATGTGCAGTTTTTGCAATCCTACTCCATGTCCCAAACAAAATTTTAAATAGCGATCAGTCTGGTGTCATTATTTTTTAGCATTAAACACTAAATAAAACAATATAAATAAATCCATAAATCAAATGTTCCTTTTTTTTTTTTTTTTTTTTTTGTCATACGGTAAGTGGGTGTCACGGTGCGTAAGCAGAAATAAGGAAATGAATGCAGGAATGAGTAAAATTAAAGACTTCATGAAATAAAACAATACCAACAGGGAAAAACACAAACTCTCCCAAGGGAGAAAACTGAAAAGCAAAACAATAACAAACTTCTAAATGAAAGACAAAATGACAAACCAGACTGGAGGCTGAGCAAACAAAACACTGACTTAACAACATGAGAACAAAACAATCCAACAAACAAAAGAGGAAAGGGAGCACAATATATACAGGTAAGGCACATAAGGTAAAGGCAATTAACATAAAAAGGACTAAACGAGGAGAGTGATTAGGGTAACGATGAGGTGGGGTCAGGGAAGCACATGGCAGACAAACACAAAGCCATGTGCTAACACACAAGACTAAAACAGACACGAGTGAACATGGTGATGGGGAAAAAAAGCCATGTGCACTCACATATCACACAAGACTGACAGAAAAGCGCATGGCAAGAGGGCTGAAACCGAAGCCATGTGCTCACAAAAGACGAGGCATGGAGCATGAGTGTCGGAATCCTGACCCAGAACATAAACCGAACTAGGCTGAGTCGGGACCCAGACACCACGCTCCGAACATGAAAACACAAGGATCCTGTCACCACCATAAACATGACTGACAAAGTGACAGGATCCTGACAGTGGGTTGGACTCAAAATGTGGGACACAGCTAAATATTGTGTTGTTGGTAATTAATATAAGTTAAAGCTATGTTAATTTGATGCTAGATAATAATTTAACATATCCAATAGTTCTCACTCCAAATAACAAGATTTGTATCTGTATTGCCTTAAAGAAGCAATGGGACACCAATTGATGCTCTTTTTATGGAAAATGCCATAAAGAAAAATATCTGAATGCTGCTTAAAGGCTAGAAGAAACAAAAACAACTAATTTGCATTAAATTCTCCCAAATGTATCTGATGTTTCACACAATCACAAGATAAAAAAAAATCAACAGATGGTTGAGAGGATATGTGTCTGCGTGCAAGGAAACCAAAGATCTTTAAGACTCAAATGCTGATGGTATAGTGAGAAAAAGCGTGATGAGAGTGAAAACATCAATTTTATCAGAAGAGAGAGCACTGGACTGTTAGCTATGTAATCCAGCTCCTGCCCCTAATCCTTAATCCCTCACATGTATCCATGTAAAGGGAGGGGATACAGTAGGGAAGGTTAGGAACAAGTGAAATATTACATAACCACAACATTGTGCCAGACTGAATATATGTTGGATTTATTCTGGGACAATGGTATAGCAGCACAAGGATTGTTCTGGGAATGGTCCATCTGATATGAAATAATTATTTGGAAGATTGGCTGTCATATCTGTTTTGTCTCTGTGTGCTAAAAAGAGGACGTGCAGGCACTGAATGACTTCCTGGGACTAGACAGCTGTAAAGCAAAGTCAACATGGTGTTCTCAAACTGTATGTACTTCGGAGATATGAGATATCATATTTGTTATGTTTGCATTGCTATTTCTGATACCTGCCTTTAGGTATCACCTAAACAATCTAATTTCAAGACCAGTCAATTAAAATCAGTGCATCAATAATTTGAACATGACAGTCATGCTTGATAAACATTTCAACAACTCAATAAATAAAATACTGAGGAAATGACACTTTTTGAGGCAGAGCAAATAAGCATCATACTTCCCTCCTATAGACACATTTTAACAGTCTTTCCATATGGCATGAATGTGCCGAGATGGTCAGACTGAGTGTGGCTTCCCTCTGGAGATGCATTCAAAAACAGGAGGTGACGTGCTTACATTCGAATTGTGATGCGCATGTTTTGATGGAAAGCTTGCATTGGGAGGATGGATTACATATGACATCCCTTGCTCGTTAGTTACACTCCATACAAGCGTGTGCCTTGCATTATGGGACTCAGGTGCACAGTAAACACACTGAATTGCGCATCATTCTCTCAGTGGTGCCTGGAGGTAAATCTTATTACCGTCATTACTTATTACTGTAACAGTTGTACTGCATATTTACATTTTATCTAACTTACACCACTGCATAAACAACACTGAATTGTATAGTATTGTACATTCCATAATATATTCCATTGTACATGATAATGTATTTTTCATGTTCCTGTTGCATGCCTGGTATTTCTCATGTATTACTGTTACAAGTATATTTATAAGCAATATCAGACTCACAATCATGCTGTAACAGCTGTGATTACCTGCGGCAGCTGAGCAGATATTTAGTACAACAGCATGATTGTGAGTGTGATATAGCTTTAATACAACAGTTCTATAAACATGAAGGTAATGTTACATTACATTTCTGACACAATGGTCAGATATTTAGTTTACTTTGCTCAGCAAAAGCACGATCAACTGTTGTTTGTTTCTAAACAACACACAGACTTACAACCTGTCCAGACTGATCATACTGTTAATTCCGCAACAGAAGTTCAAAAGTTCTGCTGCTGAAATTAGTCTGTGCTAACTGCAATTTAAACCACTGTGACCCAGTGGCTGAAGCTGGAAGTGTTGTTGAAATAAAATGTCCATTGATCTTATCCACAGTAGCGCCATCTTTGATTTTTAATTGGAATAAAAACGAGGCTCTGAGGGAGAGACTTACCATCTTTTCAATGGCATGTATGATATAAAGCACTTAGATCCCATCTGATTTTCCACAACTCATGTTGTCTGGAGTTTGTCATCTAATGAATGTTCTTGGAAATATATTTTTTCAATGTTTTGTCCACAGAACGATCCAAAAAACTTTAAACTGCAGTACAGCCCATTGAAGACACTGCATGTATCCCTCACTGTCAACGGTGTAATGAAGGACCCAAAATACAGAGGAACAGCTCACAGTTTACTAATAATCAAAGTAAATAAAGAACAGGGCAAACACTGAAGAATCAGCCAGCACAGACTGCAGTGGTGTAGAGAACTGGGTCTTGAAGCTAGAGCGGCTGAATAAGGAGATGCGGCAAGGCAGAAAACCCCGACGAGGAGAGTAAGTGAGCAGGCAGCCGGCATATAAACAGAGCTTTGAGAAATCCAATGACTGGAGGAATCCGAAGAACAGGCACTGCCACTGGAAAACAGGACACAGTAGAGAAACTACACCCAGAGACAGAGTGAGGTAAGAACTACGCAACACAATAATCTGGCAACAAAACAGACACATTAGGGAGCTTAAATAAAGAGAAAGGAGATGAGACGCAGCTGCCGCTGATCCGTAGTCATGGTAACGCTGATCACAGCTGCTTAGTGACAGCTGAGAGACACGTGGGGAATGAAAACAAACGCACAAGAATAAACCAGCAACTCACCAGGACCGTGACAGTACCCCACCAATGGGCACCTCCAGGCTTCCAGAGGAGGCATATCAAGACTACAATGGAATTTGTCGATGAGGGTACCATCCAGAATATCCCGCTCATGTACCCAGCACCTCTCCTCAGGTCCATAGCCCTCCCAGTCGACCAAATACTGGAATCTTCTGCCCCTCTGCCTCACGTCTAAGAGGCACCTAACAGAATAAGCTGGAGTGCCCTTGACAAGGTGTGGGGGAGGTGGGGTGGGAGTGGCAGGATGCAAGTTGGAATGAAAGACAGGTTTAATTTTCGAAACGTGAAAAACTGGATGGACGTGTTTGAAGTGGTGGGGTAATGTGAGCCGAACCGCACCGGGCTAAGCACCTTGGTGATGGCAAAAGGCCAGATGAAACTGGGTCCCAGTTTACATGATGGGAGTCGGAGTGGGATGTTCTTAGTGGACAGCCAAACCTTCTGCCCATACACATAAACCTGGGGCATAGACCGGTGTCAGTTGTCTTGTGATGGGTGCCAGTCCTCAAGAGGGCTTCTCTGGCCTGTTTCCACGTACACCGGCACCTCTGAATAAAGACGTGGACAGAGGGAATGACGACATCGGGCTCCTGCGTTGGAAAAAGGGAGGTTGGTAACCCAGGCAACACTGGAAGGGCAAAAGGCCCATAGACAACATGGGCAACGAGTTGTGGGCATACTCAACCCAGGCCAGCTGGGAACTCCAAGACGAGGGATTCTGAGAAGTCACACAGCGCAGCGCCCTCTCCAAGTCCTGGTTTGCCCGTTTCACTTGACCATTGGTCTGAGGATGGAACCCAGAAGAAAGTCTCACCTTTGCCCCAACTGTCAGCAGAATCCTGCCCAAAACCTTGACATAAATTGGGGTCCCCTGTTGAAAACTACATCTGATGGGAGGCCATGAATTTGAAAGACATGGTTTATGACCTCAACCACTGTCTCCCTCGCTGAAGGTAATTTGGGAAGGGGAATAAAATGAGCCACCTTCGAGAACCAATCCACTATGGTCAAAATGACATGTGTTGCCATGGAAACGGGGGTAAGCCAGTAACAAAATCCATGGCAATGTGTGATTAGGGTCTCGAAGGGAATGACAGCAGTTGGAGGAGCCCTGCCGGAGGGCGCTGGGAGGTCTTATTGGTTGCGCAGATGGAGCAGGCAGACACAAATTGTCAGATGTCAGACACAAGGGATGGCCACCAGAATCTCTGTCTAATCAAGGCCTGAGTATGGTCAACCCCAGGGTGGCAGGCCACATTAGATGAATGACAAACAACAGGCCTGCTGGGCATTGTGCCGGAACAATTGTCCAGCCTAAAGCAGAATGAAGTTTGGATTCCACCTCCAAAGAGACCATGCCCACCACCCAAGATGGGGGGAGCGTTGGTGGAGGTCTCGATCTCAAAACACAGAGAAATAGCATTGACTTGATGTTCTTGGAACCCAGATGTTAAGAGAGTACGAAGTCAAAACGCTCAAAAAACAGTGCCCAGTGTGCTTGTCAGCAATCTAACCATTTAGCCAAGTGAATGTACTCGAGGTTCTTATGATTGGTCCACACCACAAAAGGTACCCCCGAACTCTCTAACCAATAGCGCCATTCACCCAATGCTAGCCTTACCGCCAACAACTCACGATTGCCCATTTTGTAATTCCATTTTGAGGGTGTAAGACAATGTGAGAAAAACACAGATGCACCTTTTCGTCCAAGGGGGAACGCTGTTACAGGACCACTGACACATCCACCTCCACCACAAACTGTCGCAAGGGATTAGGGGAAATATAAATGGAAGCTAAACAAAAACTCTCCTTTAATTTGAGAAAGGCGGACTGAGCCCACGGCGACCACTTAAACAGAACTTTGGGGGAGGTGAGATCCGTCAGATGTGGATAAGGATTCTTCACCATGATATCATTCAACCCCCGATAATCGATGCAGGGTCTAAGTGAACATCTCTATTCTCCACAAAGAAAATCTCTGCCCCTGCCGGAGACAAGGAAGGATGGATGATACTGGCTGCCAGAGAATCGTTGATGTACCTTTCCATGGCCGACCCCGAGGTGGAGAAGAACCTGATAACAGGTCGATCACGCAGTCATACAGGCAATGAGGAGGGAGGAACACAGCATGGGACCAGCACCGAACACAGCCCCCAGGTCATGGTATGTCACCGGCACCCCGGATAAATCCACCAGCTCTTCCTGAAATGCAGAAACAGACTTGACAAGGGAGACAGCATTAGACAGACTATTAGACAAACAGTAAGGACTCCAGGACAGCACAGAGTTCATGGACCTGTCAGTGTGAGGATTGTGGATTACCAGCCAGGGATGGCCTAACACGACTGGAGAGGATGGTGACTGGATGAGAAAGAACGTGATGAGTTCTAAATGGTTCCAGGAGATGAGGATAAATGGCTGAGTGGAGTGTGTCACCAGTGACAGTGGGGTTCCGCTGAGGGTGTGGGCGGTGATGGGCTTCTCCAGGGGAACAATGGGAATTTCCCACTTGGAGGCAAGCTCGATATCCAGAAAGTTACCCTCGGCTATGAAGCTGACCAAGACCACTTGACTGGTTGAAGCCCACTGCATCAATGCCGGGAGGAGCATGCGGGATCCAGGGGATTTACTCAAAGGAGTTGTGCTCGCCAGTTACCCCTTCTCTACTCACGCAGTGCCTTTTGCTGGACAGAACGTGGAAACATGACCTGGTGCCCACAGTAGAGATACAGACCCTGGGTGAGACGGCGATGTTTCTCTTCAGGAGGGAGGCGAGTTCTCCTGATCTGCATGGGTTTTACTTCCAACGGAGACTCCGATGACCCGGCAGAAGTCCACTGATGATCCACCAAGTCGTCGAATCGTGTCAGAAAGTCCATGACGTATATCTCATCCAAGATGTTTTCAGACAACCCATGCAAGAACCGATCCCACTGCTCCTTTTCGTTCCAGCCACAGGACGCTGTGAGAAACTTCTGGAACGATGCGACACAGTCGTGATGGTTATCCCACATGGTGGTGCCCCATTCATGAACCTTCCCCATCAAGATCGTGATGACACAGGTGACATTGGACTCCTCCATCGGGAAGTAAGAGGACTGCAGTAAGAAGTACAAGGAGCATTGGGACAGGAAAGACTGGCACGAACCATCATCCCCAGAGTAAGATGCTGGAGGAGGTAAACAAGGCTCAACCCGTTCCTGGCTGGAGAGCACTGCCAGTGAAGGAGCAGAGACTTTAGGTTGGGGATGGGGATTGGTAGTCCGGTGAAGATGTTGTACCAGAGATGTCAGCTCACCCAGCTGAGCAGCCATCATCTCAAAAGGCCGATTGGTGGAGGTAATCTGATCCTCCTAGCACCCAGCAGCGCTCCTTGTTGGGCGAGGGCGGCGCGAAGACTGGCGTCCTCCACTGGGTCCATCCTTTGTCCAGATTATTCTGTCACCATTGTAATGAAGGACCCAAAAAGTAGAGGAACAATTCACAGTTTATTAATAACCAAAGTAAATGAAGAACAGGGCAAACACTGAAGAAACAGCCGGCACAGACTGCAGTGGTGTAGAAAACTGGGTCTTGAAGCTAGACGGCTGAATGGGGTGATGCGGCAAGGCGGAAAACACCGGCGAGGAGAGTAAGTGGATGGGCAGCCGGCATAGAAACAGAGCTTTGAGGAATCTGATGACTGGAGGAATCCGAAGAACAAGCACTGGCACACAGGAAAACAGGACAGAGTAGAGAAACTAGACTGAGACGTGAGGTAAGGACTACACAACACAATAATCTGGCAACAAAACAGACACATTAGGGAGCTTAAATAAAGAGAAAGGAGATGAGACGCAGCTGCCGCTGATGAGCTGATGAGCCTCGGTGACAGCTGAGAGACATGTGGGGAATGAAAACAAACACACAGGAATAAACTGGCAACTCACCAGGACCATGACACTGACATCCTCGTTGTCATTCCCATCAAAAATCAAGATGGCGCTGCTGTGAATAGGGTGTCGCCAAAAGCAATTTGTATTTTTAGATGTTAATGAAGTAATACAGTTAACAGCAATTGCTATTTTATTAACCCTTCTCCCTAACCCAAACCCCAACACTAAACCTAGTGTTTTTTAGAGTGAAAATGCGACCACCAATTTGTGCTCACCATTGTTTATGTGAACACAATTACTGCCTGGTTTCCATGGGAACCAAACCCTTGTCTCAGAGATCGTTCGCGTAACACATAGGAACACCATGTAAAAAGGAGAACATGTTCGAATTGATGCAAAAATAACGCTTGTCAGATATTCGGCAGAGTGGGTTTGATTTCAGAGTACATGAAAATTCAGAAGGAACATACAGTAGGTGGATTTCCTGTGTGATCATGTTGACCTGTCTGGAACACCAAAATCACTCTATTTCACATGATTATATTCCTATAACTATTCTATTCTAACAATTCTATTCTAACTCCCATGCTACAGTACCATATCTCCTTCACCTGTACCCCACCGTTTGTGCAATCCACTCTGTGTGGCCAAAACAAAATTGTCCCTTGGGGGATCAATACATTTGTATTGTTTTGTATTGCATTTTGTAAGGAAAACTTTATTAATGCACCATTTTGGGATACGGTGCTAACACACAGCAAGGGAACAAAGAATTATGAGTGCTCATAATTTCTCGAATCAGTTCCCACCAAAATGTATGTATTTTTAATTGGGGTCCCATGCATATTCATAGAGGCTATTTCTGCATGCCTACTTACACATCCTCACGCCTTAGATACTGTACACACATGCACACCCATTTTTCACTCTAAAATTAGCATTAGAACATTCCCCAACTGACAGAAGGCGACACGTCCACTAAAGACAGAGTTCAAGAAAAAGATGTAGACAAAGATGGGCTTGAGGGGGGTCTTCTACAA
Organism: Myxocyprinus asiaticus; assembly: GCF_019703515.2. NCBI lineage: Eukaryota > Metazoa > Chordata > Actinopteri > Cypriniformes > Catostomidae > Myxocyprinus > Myxocyprinus asiaticus. The sequence goes on along the minus strand of NC_059371.1, from coordinate 19,665,211 downwards.
AGACCAGCTCACAACAGCTAATTCCCTCCATCATTAAAGACCAAAAGAACCGAAGAAGGCACCCTCACCACCAGCCTTCCCCAAGATGCTTCTCTGTAATGGTGCTTTCTTCTCTCCCCTGTCTGTACTACTCTTATTAAAGCAATGAATCTTCATCTCCAGGGACACACACATTAAATACCAGAGCCAATCCCACAGGATGGATGAGAGGAGCTGCAGTGTTCTCAAAATACATTTGAACCCAAACCCACATACACAAGGCTATGTTCGAAATTGCATACTAGCATTCTACTCTAACTATTTCTGCAGTATATAGTAAAGCCCAGTATGCAAAATTTCAGTATGCATGATGGAATGCCCAGATGATCTACTTCATATGCCAAAATCTGCAGTGGTCCTGCTGGAGCATCCAGCTTAAGCTGGTCGCTGTGTTTTGGAACATGGTAGCTGGTTTTCAAGTGGTCTAAGTTGGTTATTAACTGTTCTCACCAGGTCATGAGTAGGCTGACCAGCTACCATGTTCCAAAAACCATCTTGACCAACTTAAGCTGGTATTACAAGCTGGTTTATTGCTGGTCCAAAATGGTTTACTAGCTTGGACCAGCCAATGACCAGCTAGGACCAGTTAATTATCAGCTTAAACCAGCTAGAAACCAGCAAACAAATCCAAATCCAAATCACACATACTAGCTTCAGTTGGATTTTTATAGACCACATTTCACCCTATACTGTATCCCAAAAAACAAAGCACTGGAGTTGACCTTCCATTTCCACTGTGATGAATGAACCAGAAGCAATATCAGCCACATTTTTTAACATTTCTTTTAATTATTATTTGATTGAACTGTCAAATGTTAAGACATTTTATACAAAAAAGAAAGTAAAATGTGAAACTACTGTTTAAAACATTTAGGGTTGCATAACATTCTTTTTCACATATATATAAAAAAAAAAATAAAAAAAATAGTAGGCAGTATCCAGAACATACTGCAGAGGATTCGGCAAGTAAAGCTAGTAATCCATTTTGAACATAGCCATATTCACACAATCCAGCACAGCAACAAGCTCTTGAAGTTCAAAAGTCACAGCATGGAGAGAAGTTTACTTCCCTCCCTTCTTCCTCTTGCTTTATCTGGTGCTAAATTACAGCATGCAGTCCCGCTTTTATGTCCACCTCTCGGAGACAAACACCATAATCATTATCATCCTGCTGGGTTTATTATGCATTTGGTGTTCTGAAACAGAATTTTGGCACTGCTGGGAGAAATATTTGCCAGAGCCTCGGATAATGCCTCACATGCACTGAAAATATTGAGAAAATACTCAACTGAATTGTGATTCAGCTTTTTTAATTGTTACTATTACATGTTGTGTTGGGGGTAAACTTTCATGTGGAATCAACAATGTTATGGCAGAGCATTTGATGTCACAAATTTTCAGAACAGGAATGAGGACCCAAGCGCAGGAATGCAAGAAAATGTTTCTTTATTGAACAAAAGATCAAAATCAGAACAAAAACTCTGATGGGAGAAAAACGAACAAAACTTAGGAATGTATAAACCGAACAGAGAAACCAACAAGGATGAACGGACGGACGGACCGACTGAAGGAATAAAGCTAGAAACATGAACAGACTCCCCAACTCACAAAACAATTTAGTCACAATTTACGCACTACTAAATATGTGAGCGTTGCTCCATTAAACTTAGGTAGAACGTAACCCTACATACTGTATAAACTAAATATTTAAGGAAGCCTCCAACCAGGGGTAATGGATGGAATAAAAAAGCAGACCCATTTAATGACATCAATGAGCTTATGTTTTGGTTGACAGGCTTCAGTCCTTTCGACTTATATGATGTTGGCATTTACACTCGTTTACATTTACAGTAGAAAACATTATGTAAAAAACGTACTTCTTCAGCATGAAACCGATCTAACGGTGCACTTTCCTGTGTACGGTGTCAAGTTTCAACATATACGATATATGTAAGATATTATAATGAATAAATGTCTATTTTTCCAGCCTGTTGTATTAGTATTTATTTATTTATTGTCCCTTATTCGTTTTAGATAGTTAATAAATATTGTTATTTACATAGGCTAAATATACCATTAATAAAATCTTGTTTTATTACATATCGTATTTCAGTGGAGATGAGCAAACATGAGCAAACAAGGTTTGAACATCAACTGTAAAATGATCAAACTGAAATCCACGGCTTTTTAACACTACTGTGTGCAAACTGGAAGGCTGCTTATTGGATCAATACAGGTAAACGTCATATTATGTGACTACACATTACGTTACGGAGAGCTTACGACCTACTAGTTAAGTCTTGTCTTAAGAACAGGTGGTGCAACCAAATTACGCACTGACTTTGTTACAAACTAACTAGTAGTTACTAAGCCCTTAGTGTGAACTTTACGTCTTTACTTAAGTGAGACCTTACATACAGCTGGTGCAATCCTACCCAGCTGATGACAATCAACACAACAAGGAATGGATGAGGATGCATGGCAAGGGGAAACAACGAAGTGGAGTACATGGCAGACACAAACACTCACATACAACCAAAACAGATAGACACACCAAAACTAACAAAACAGAAAGGACAGTCCAGACAGGATCATGACATTGAAAGTTTTGCATCTCAGTAAACATGTCTGTAAATAGGACCCCATTTCAGACTGATCTCACAATGAAATCGGAAACAGTAGGTTGACTTTTCTTTGGCTAAAATCAGTTTGTACCTACTGTAGCTATATGACACACTGCCCACAGTGGCCAAAGCGGCAAGTGTTGTTGGGCGTATAGGCACGTGTAAACTCCATTTTCCAGGTGAAAATGTCTACAAAGGGGCGCCAAAAGCGAGCTGTGAAGCGGGTTGTTTTCAGCTGTACAGGCTATAATAAAGTGAAATGAATGTATAATTTATAAACTGAACCCCCAACCCAACCCCCAAATCTAAACCTGTATGATTGTCAATCAAATCAAATCAAATCACTTTATTGTCACACAGCCATATACACAAGTGCAATGGTGTGTGAAATTCTTGGGTGCAGTTCCGATCAACATACACTATATTGCCAAAAGTATTCGCTCACCCATCCAAATAAATGAATTCAGGTGTTCCAATCACTTCCATGGCCACAGGTGTATAAAATGAAGCACCTAGGCATGCAGACTGCTTCTACAAACATTTGTGAAAGAATGGGCCGCTCTCAGGAGCTCAGTGAATTCCAGCGTGGTACTGTGATAGGATGCCACTTGTGCAACAAGTCCTGTCGTGAAATATCCTCGCTACTAAATATTCCACAGTCAACTGTCAGTGGTATTATAACAAAGTGGAAGCGATTGGGAATGACAGCAACTCATCCACGAAGTGGTAGGCCACGTAAAATGACAGAGCGGGGTCAGCGGATGCTGAGGCGCATAGTGCGCAGAGGTGGCCAAATTTCTGCAGAGTCAATCGCTACAGACCTCCAAAGTTCATGTGGCCTTCAGATTAGCTCAAGAAGAGTGTGTAGAGAGCTTCATGGAATGGGTTTCCATGGCTGAGTAGCTGCATCCAAGCCATACATCACCAAGTGCAATGCAAAGCGTCGGATGCAGTGGTGTAAAGCACGCCGCCACTGGACTCTAGAGCAGTGGAGACGTGTTCTCTGGAGTGACGAATCATGCTTCTCCATCTGGCAATCTGATGGACGAGTCTGGGTTTGGCGGTTGCCAGGAGAACGGTACTTGTCTGACTGCATTGTGCCAACTGTGAAGTTTGGTGGAGGGGGGATTATGGTGTGGGGTTGTTTTTCAGGAGCTGGGCTTGGCCCCTTAGTTCCAGTGAAAGGAACTCTGAGTGCTTCAGCATACCAAGAGATTTTGGACAATTCCATGCTCCCAACTTTGTGGAAACAGTTTGGGGATGGCCCCTTCCTGTTCCAACATGACTGCGCACCAGTGCACAAAGCAAGGTCCATAAAGACATGGATGAGCGAGTTTGGTGTGGAAGAACTTGACTGGCCTGCACAGAGTCCTGACCTCAACCCGATAGAGCACCTTTGGGATGAATTAGAACAAAGACTGCAAGCCAGGCCTTCTCGTCCAACATCAGTGTCTGACCTCACAAATGCGCTTCTGGAAGAATGGTCAAAAATTCCCATAAACACACTCCTAAACCTTGTGGAAAGCCTTCCCAGAAGAGTTGAAGCTGTTATAGCTGCAAAGGGTGGGCCGACGTCATATTAAACCCTATGGATTAAGAATGGGATGTCACTTAAGTTCATATGCGTCTAAAGGCAGATGAGCGAATACTTTTGGCAATATAGTGTAGCAGTCGTGACAGTGATGAGACATATACCAATTTACAATAACATCAAATTAACACAACACAATTTAAACATCTGTTATACACATAATTACACAACACAATATACAAATAATAACATACACTGTACAGTATACAATACGCTGTTTTTTTTTTGTTTTGTTTTTTACTATATAGATACACATTATTCAATAAAAATAAAAAATTATAATATATAAAAAAAAGTATATATATATATATATTAGAATGTACAGTATTGTACTGTATTGACATTCAGGCTGTCGGTTGATAGTCAGTTGTTAAGAGAGAACATAATATAATAATAATAATATAATTTATGACAGTCCGGTGTGAGATAAAAGAGTAATAAAGTGCAGAGCTGATGTATTTTGATCGTGGGAGATCAAGAGTTCAAAAGTCTGATTGCTTGGGGGAAGAAGCTATCATGGAGTTGGCTGGTGCGGGTCCTGATGCTGCGATACTGCCTACCTGATGGTAGCAGTGAGAACAGCCCATGGCTCGGGTGGCTGGAGTCTCTGATGATCCTCTGAGCTTTTTTCACACACCGCCTTGTATATATTTCCTGGAGGGAGGGAAGCTCACCTCTGATGATGTGTCTGGCAGTTCGCACCACCCTTTGCAGTGCTTTGCGGTTGTGGGCTGTGCTATTGCCGTACCAGGCGGAGATACAGCCAGTCAGGATGCTCTCCACAGTGCAGGTGTAGAACTGTGTGAGGATGTGGCGGTTCATTCCAAACTTCCTCAGCCATCTCAGGAAGAAGAGGTGCTGATGAGCCTTCTTCACAATGACTTCAGTGTGGACGGACCATGTGAGTTCCTCAGTGATGTGGACACCCAGGAACTTGAAGCTGCTGACTCTCTCCACTGGTGCTCCATTGATGGTGATGGGACTGTGTTCTCTGTCTTTTCTTCTGAAGTCCACCACAAGCTCCTTTGTCTTACTGACGTTGAGGGAGAGGTTGTGCTCCTGACACCAGTGTGTCAGGGTGTGCACCTCCTCTCTGTAGGCTGTTTCATCATTGTCAGTGATCAGACCTACCACCGTCGTGTCATCAGCAAACTTAATGATGGCATTGGAGCTACGTGTTGCCACACAGTCAAGTGTGTACAAGGAATACAGTAGTGGGCTGAGAACACAGCCCTGCGGGGCTCCAGTGTTGAGGGTTAGTGATGAGGAGATGTTGCTGCCTATTCTAACCACCTGGTGTCTGCTTGACAGGAAGTCCAGGATCCAGCAGCACAGCGAGCTGTTTAAGCCCAGAGCCCGGAGTTTCTCATCTAGCTTGGAGGGCACTATGGTGTTGAATGCTGAGCTGTAGTCTACAAACAGCATTCTCACATAAGTGTTCTTTTTTTCCAGGTGGGAGAGAGCAGTGTGTATTGTAGATGCAATGGCATCATCAGTGGAGCGGTTGTTGCGGTAAGCAAACTGCAGCGGGTCAAGATTGAGTGGCAATACAGAGCAGATGTAATCTCTGATTAGTCTCTCAAAACATTTGCTGATGATAGGGGTCAGAGCAACAGGACGCCAGTCATTTAAACAAGTTATTTTTGATTGTTTTGGAACAGACACAATGGTGGATGTTTTAAAGCATGTGGGGACTACAGACAAAGAGAGGGAAAGGTTGAAAATGTCCGTAAAAACACCAGCCAGCTGGTTCGCGCACGCTCTGATGACGCGGCCCGGAATGCCGTCTGGGCCCGCGGCTTTGCGGATATTCACCCGTCGGAAGGATCGGGTTACATCCGCTACAGAGACGGAGAGTGAACTAACCTCTGTAGCTTCAGCCGCAAGAGCTCTCTCCGCGAGGGCGGTGTTATTTCCCTCAAAACGAGCATAAAAAGTATTTAGCTCATCCGGTAGAGAGGCAGCGGTGTTCATGGCGGAGTTTTTATTCCCTTTAAAGTCCGTGATGATGTTAATTCCCTGCCACATGCTTCTAGAGTTGGTGGTGTTCAACTGTCCTTCAATCTTGCTCCTGTACTGGCGTTTTGCTGTTTTGATGTTTTGATAACTGGCTTGTTTATGCTCCTCTGCGTTCCCGGAATTAAAAGCGGAGGTCCGCACATTAAGTGCCGCGCGAACATCGCTATTGATCCATGGCTTCTGATTCGGATAGATTCGTACAGTTCGAATCACTTCCTCTACGCACGTTCTGATGAAACACATTACGCTATCAGCGTAAAGCTCGATGTCATCATCAGAGGTGGACCGGAACATCTCCCAGTCCGTGTGATCAAAACAGTCTTGTAGCATAGAATCTGATTGGTCTGACCAGCACTGGATCGTTCTGAGGGTGGGTGCTTCCTGTTTCAATTTCTGCCTATAAGCGGGCAGAAGCAGAATGGAAGAGTGGTCCGATTTGCCAAATGGTGGGCGGGGGAGGGATTTGTAGCCATCCCGGAACGGAGAGTAGCAATGATCCAAAACCCGGTCCCCTCATGTGTTGAAACTAATGTACTGGTGATATTTTGTTGCGACTGATTTTAAACTGGCTTTATTAAAGTCCCCAGTCACAATGAACGCGGCCTCAGGGTGCGCGGTTTCCTGCTCACTTATAATCCCGTACAGTTCCTTGAGTGCCCGGTCTGTGTCGGCTTGTGGCGGGATGTACACAGCAGTGATAATGACCGCTGTGAATTCCCTCGGTAGCCAGAATGGTCGACACAGAAGCATAAGAAATTCCAGATCAAGAGAACAGAAAGACTTGATGGAATGTACGTTCCTCTGATCACACCAGGATTTGTTGACCATAAAACATACACCACCTCCTCTAGTTTTACCTGAGAGGTCTTTCGCTCTGTCCGCTCGGAGCATGGAGAACCCCGCGGGTTCAATGGCTGAGTCTGGAATCTCCGCAGACATCCAAGTTTCCGTGAGGCAGATAATGCAGCAGTCCCTCGTCTCTCGTTGGAAAGAGATCCGTGCTTTCAGCTCGCAGAGCTTGTTATCCAGAGACTGAACATTTGCCAGTAGAATAGTGGGTAGCGGGGGTCGATTTGCGCGGCGTCTTACTCTGATGAGAACGGCGGCTCTGTTTCCCCTTTTCCTCCTGCGTTTCCGCGGCCGTGCTGCCCAGACAAAGGGCTCTGCGTGTTTGTAAACAGCGGGTCGGCATTGAGGAATGTGAAGTCCGGTTTTCGGTGTGAAATCGCTGAACCAATGTCCAAAAGTGTTTGTCTGTCGTAGACAATAAGGCAGACAACATCCAAGACAAAAAACATAAGAATTGTGAACAAAACAAACAAAACATTGCTATGTTGTGTCGGAGCTCGCAACGCAGCAGCCATACTCGGCGCCATCTTGAGTCCTTAAGTACCACAGAGGATGGTAAATATGTTAGAGCTGATGCAAAAAAGTCTTATTGGAGATGGCCAGGGTACTGGAACTCTCAGAAACAATATGCCAACTTCCCGTGTGATCATGCTGATTTACACCAGGTACTGAAATCCATTTTGACATTCAACTCAAAATGTCACACTTGTGGCAAGATTAAATTTTGCAAAAATTATATTTGGAAGCAACAGTGTGTTGACTTTTTGTGCATTTTCTTCACTTTTTAGACTTTTTTTGCTCTGTCAACTTGCAGTAGCACACTGATGTACAGTATTAATTTATATATATTTAGTCACAAAATCACAGACTCTACCCTAGAAATGCGATTATAAGTGGTCACAGGTGCCACATTTGAGACACAGGTTCCTACCTGGCATTAACATGTATCAGCCTGAGCTGGAGGTTAATACTAGCTAAAAACAGGAGGCAATGATTCCTTTTTTTAAAGTTTCTCATTCAAGGTTTGGATTAATCCCAAAATCAATAACTTATCTGACTTCATTGCTATATGCTAGGAATTGACTTTGGCATGAATGTAAATGGGGCAGAATTAACCCCACCCAGATTGAGTCAGTCCAGCTGGGCTACTGCTATGAGCAGCTGGATGCTCCACGGATCAGGGATGGGAGGGGGAAGGGCTTTCATTCACACAGACAAGATGCTCATCCAAACTGTCTGCTCCTCAGGAGGGAGCCTCAGATATCTGGAGCTGATGCAAAAGGACAGCTTCCACACAGGAAGGGCAGCAAAGGCCTGGATTAAATCAATCTTTTCCCCTTCAGGTGGAATGCAGTGAATTGACTAGAACTGATGGTGAAGACATGGCTGTTGATTTTTGTCTATATCTGTAGGTCATACATGATGCGCGTGACTAGAATATGTGTCTGATGCTTGAGCTGTAGACTCGCATAAGTGAGGACACAAATTGAAAGGATAGATATAAAAAGAACTGGAAGCCTGGACAATGTGTGATGTGTTTGAATATAAGGTCAAAATTAAGTGAGTAGTTTCTGTACTTCTAGCATCACCAAACGGAATTGCAAAAAGAATGACTGTTTTCATACAGGTTTATAGAACACTCCCCCATCTGCCATTGGTCATTCAAACAGATAGCCCCAGTCTAAACTTAGCCAATGTTGTGGTGTCGGGCTGATCAGGATATTCAAACAAACAGAGCAATGTTTTGAAAGAGCCAAAATTTTCAGGGAAATCATCCTATGAATGGCTTACTTTTAGTAGTCTCTGCATATTAAACTGGGATGTGAGAAATTATTTTAACACTGAAAATGTTATGATAATGTATGAAAGAGAAATAACTTCAAACATACTGTACAAAAATCCATACAATGATTCATGAAAATGTTAAAATATCTGTAATTTTTTGTTTCGGCTAAGAAGCGAATGTTAAAAGACTACAGGCACAACAAGACTGTGGGAGGAAATATTTCATTCACTTAAAAAGACAGAAGCCTTCAAAGTTTTCTGGACTTCACTTTCATCATGTTATCTTTAATATTAACTTTAATTGTTACTTATGAGGACAAATCGATTTCATTGTGGCTTTGGCACAATATAATGAGGCACTCCTGTGGTTTGCTGTATTCTCTTCATTTCTGCATATGTTCCTCTCAGAGGCCAATGCATCAGTTTTATTTTTATTTGTCTGCTCACGGCATGATCATACGCTCTTCCCAGTTAACATTGGTGATCTCCACATATTTCACATTTCCCTTATCACTGAACTGTCTGCAAGCAACAACAGAGCAGAAAATAATTTACACCAGCCTTTTTAATAAGCAAATTTTGCTCAGTAAACTTACAACAGTCTGCGGAACAATGGGTGTATTTTTTTATTTTTTTTTGGTCAAAATTATGGACATATTTTAAAACAGCTCCAAAATACCCCTGACCCCAAGCTGTGAACGAGTCCTGACACATTTTAATTCACATTAACACTGCAAAAGCTGATTTTCTCAATCAGTATTTTTGTCTCTTTGTTCAGTAAAAAATATCGGGAACACTTTGCATTAATGTTCCCTTTGTTAAGGGTTTATAAAGGGGTTTGTTAAATGACTAATAGCATTGTAATTAATTGATATGGTTAAAACAACATGAATAAAAGGGTTGAATATCATGTAGTACTTGCCAAATTGTGAGCCATTATACCTAACATGTTATAAATGCTTAATAACACTTATTCAACATTAATAACCTATGAAAATTTACCTTAATGTATAGTAGACAAATATTAATAATTGGTAATACTTTACAATAAGGTTCCATTTGTTAACATTAGTTAACATGAACAATGAACTATACTTATTAAGCATTTATGAATCTTAGTTAATGTTAATTTCAACATATACTAATACATGTTTTAAATCGAAAGTTATATTTGTTAACATTAGTTAATGCACTGACTAACATGAATTAACAATGAACAGTTGTAGTTTTATTAACTAACATTAACAAAGATTAATAAATTGTGTAAAAAATATATTGTTAATAGTTTGTTCATGATAACTAACGCATTTACTTATGTTAATGAATGGAATCTTATCGTAAAGTGTTAACGAATCATTTATTAATGAGTTCCCGACATTAAAAACCTAAAGTTAAAGTTCTGTATGGTTTAATGGCCATCATGCTTCATTATGTGAGATAAGCTGTGAATGAGCATGAAGACCTGAAAAGTGTTTTTGCAGAAGGCTTTAGGTAACTAGGGCTCTAGGTAAGTTGGGATACTATTCTTTCGACATCAACATGACAAGGAAAATGACAAAACATGTGAGCCAAGACATAATATAATCACAAAGCAGACTATAGCAAAATGACATAATCCCTCTTTCTAATCTCACTATAATAATCTATTTTTGCTGCATTGTGACACAAATCATGAATTTGGGCATCTTTTGTTTTTGTTTTTGATTAATATAAGTATAAACATGAAAGTAAAAATGTTCACTATTTGGCAAATTTAGCATGAAAGTCACCCTATTTTCATGTTGTTATAACCATAATAATTTATAATATAATTTGTAAATGAATTACTAAAATAACTAGTGTTTTTTGTTGTTGTTGTTTTTGCTTGTTTAGGCATAAACCTCACTAAATGTTTTTAGATTTTTGCTTAAAACAAGAAAAAGCTATTTCCTTTCTAAAATAATATTTCTCAATTACAAATGCAATTTTGCTTCTCAAGTAAATGTACAGTATCTTGTTTTAAAGGTGCTATATGTAATATTTTTAATGTACTAAATCATAAAATGACCATTATATGTCATTAGAGAATTAGGAAACATGCTAAGTTGAAATACTGGCTTCTCCGATAACAATGCTACAGCCAGTATATTATACTTTGAGGTTCCCATTCCGGGCTGTGTGATCCCGCCCACTGCCCACTCACCGATAGTATTTCGACAATAGTATTGGCTAATTTGCATGTCAACATTCTGGCAACCTGCATGAGCTTCGAGTCTGGGGCGGGGCAGACAACTCTCCAATATTTTGAATTTGGACTGCAGTACCCATTTCAAACGCTTGTTGTCAATCTTACATATAGCACCTTTAAGTATGTTTAAATATTTTATTGGAAAATAAGATAAAAAAAATACTGATTAAGAAAACATTTCTCTTTTTTCAGTGTTTTAGCACAAATCAAATCTGACCAAACCCATATAAAGCTAGAAGACAGTGAGTACTGCAGGAGACGTGGCTATTTCTGCAGTTTGGTATATAACGAGTTTTTAAAGCGTGCTGTCGGCTGTTGTGAAAAAGCTCTTCATGAGACCCTTCTTTCAGCAATTCCGGTGCTTTTTAACACGGATTCCTGTGTCCTAGCAGAATCTAAATGAAGTCCCTGGGGTCTCACACAGCCAGGGCCACATACAAGTCATCCACATCATTACCTTTCTCTGTCTCTCTACAGGCTGCTCTTCTGCTTTAGATACTGTATATGTCCCAGTGGGAAGACAGTAGAGCTAAAACAGGAGCTGGTGTGTGTAACCTTTGCCCAACGGACACTTGCAGATAAAAGCAGCGACTGACTGAGTGGAGCAGAGAGCAGAAATCAATATGAAGAGTAAAGAACAGCCACAGACAAACATAAAGTTACAGACACAGTAGGGCTACACTGTGTATCATGTTCTGCAAATATCTAAATGATTAATTCTCATTTGATTATTGATTGGCATTCTGCAGAATAATAATTTTCTTATTCAGTGTCTTCTTTTCTAGTAAAACATCTTAATTAGCTTAAAGGTGCTGTAAGCTATTTTGGCTGTTCTAGAATTTCCACAAGCTAAGCTGTTGGATTAGCCATGCCCCCTCTTTCCAAAACCCCGCACTCCAAAGATACAAAACAAGCTTTATTGAGACCGACACGAGCAGAAATGGTTGTCAAAAACAGCAGCAGCAAAATAGCGCCCTCATTCTGAGCAACATGCCATAAAAATGGCATTTAAGCCTCAATAATTCGTTACAACTACAATACTATGAGAACGCGGACACATTTTTGTTTGCTGTTTACAGAGTCTAGAGCTGTCACAGAGACCGTTGAGATATCTCAGCACACTTATTTCATTAATATCTTTCAGGGAGTAGGAAAAATTTGTGCATTCCTTTCCATGAAAAAATCACTTACAGCACCTTTAAAACAAGATGATTTACTTTTTGCATAAGAATATACTGTATCTTGAATTACTGTAAGTCTATTTTTTTCTTACCCTACTGATAAATATTTTTTTCTTATTTTAATCTTAAATATAACAAAAAAATGTTAGGTTTATGCTTAAAACAAGACAAGGTTCCAAGCACATATAGACCTTATTCACAGAAGTGTCATGTTTGATTTTTGATGGGATTAAAACAAAAGGGTGAGGGACAGACCTATAGTCTCTACAATGGTTTGTTCTATTGTTTAAAGTGTTGTGAATTATTCTGAGGACAAAAAATAAATAAATCTTACAAAATAAAAATAGAAAATAAAAAAATTGGTAGGTTGAGATCATCTGAAAATTTGGTCCAGCATTTCAGGATTCCTAGATCTCAGTTCTTCAGGTACTTACAGCTGCGCCACCTGCTCTGTACTATTTTTGGGAGTAGCATACACCCCTCTAAAAGGGCAGATACTCTAGAAGTGGTGATAACTGCTTTTGGAAAAGGTCATGAGGCATCAGTGTATTACTCCCTGTTAATTCAGAGTCTGGTGGATGGAGCTTCAACTTCTCTCAAGAGATTATATGAGAGAGATTTAAATTTGGTATTGGAGGAGAGAGTGTGGGCTAATATTCTAAAAAACGTCAAGTCTGCATCTAGAGATTCAAGGGTGCGTCTGATGCAATTTAAGATTTTGAATCGATTACATTGGACCCCATCTAGATTGTATAGTCTTGGTCTTAAAGACACACCCACCTGCTGGCGATGCCAATCAGAAGATGAGGACACATCCCATGTTTTTTGGGGATGTGTTAAAATACAGGAATTTTGGTTGAAGGTTCAGGGATTATGTGTGATGTGTTGGACACACGGTTTTCATTTTGCCCCAAACTCTGCATTTTGGGTGATGGGGAGGTCATTAATTTTGGGGATAGCCACTTGAGGGGTTGGGTCCTGGCCGGAGTTATGGTGGCCAGGAGAATAATACTCAGGGGGTGGAAGACGGCTGGAGCATCCTCCTTTCGGGAGTGGTGCAGGGAGATGAGTGAGGTTGCAGCATTTAAGGTGGCGATCTACAGAAGGTTGGGAAAGTGGGATTTGTTTAATAGGAAGTGGGGTGGATATTTTAATTTTTTGGAGGGTTCTCGGGGAGGGGCATTGGAGAGGAATTTTTTATTTTTAATTTTTAGTTTGATGTGTATGAGCCCTCTTGTTTTTTGAAAGTATTTTTTTTTTAGTTTGTTTCTAATTTTTTGTTATAATTGTAAGAGACCACTGTAATGCGTGTTTGTGTCGGGTGGGGGGGGGGGTGTTCGGGGGGAGGGGTTTTAATTTATATAACTGATTCCATATTTTTTGTTGTGTTTATTGGTTTTTGTGTATGGAATCAATAAAAATTTTAATAACAAACATCTTTTTTGTATGTTTTGCTGACAACAGAAATATATCAAATTTGGCACATGCCATCAGACTGTTTTGGTGTGTATGACTAAAATAACCAAATTTAACAGAATAGATCCTGTGGATGCCATGTATACATTTGTTTTGGTGTCAGATTTCAACTGTCTTGATCACTGTTGAAAAAACAAAAAATTTTTTAAGTTATTGACCCTAGCATCAATTTATGAAATTTTGCATGGGACCTCAGAATGTTCTGTTGTCCATGTGTTTTACACTTTTATTATGTTTGAATATTGCGCTCACAAGATGAAGGCCAATTAGTCATTATAGGACACACCCAAAAACATATTCGCTAATATCTTCCGAACTACTTCATGAATTGAAATTATGGTTCCAGAGTTGTTAGTGAAAATGTGAATTAGCTTGATATTATTGAATTATAGTGCCATCGTGTGGCCGATTCTCACAAAATTTGGTTTACAGCTTCCTGTAGAGACTCTTCTTGTGTACAGGGTTGGGGAGTAACGGAATACATGTAACGGGATTACATATTTAAAATACTAAATATAAGTAACTGTATTCCACTACAGTTACAATTTAAATCATTGGTAATTAGAATACAGTTATATTCAAAAAGTATTTTGAATTTTTCAAGAAAATTCACGTTGGATCATAATTTCTTTTTTTCTAGTAAGACCTTTGATATTAGGGCAAAAATCGTATTCTTGATAATAATTTTTGTATTGTTTTCTTGTAAAAATATAAAAAAATCCTTAAAAAAAGATCAGTTTAATTTATCTTGTTTTAGAAACAACACTGCATAAGATATTTAGGTTTTTCAGAGAATGTATTTTTAACGTGTATTTTGTCTTACTGTACTGGCAGAGTTTTTATAGTCAAAACAAGTGAAAAAATCTACCAGTGCTGAAGAAGTAATCCAAAGTACTGACCTTGAGTAATCTAAATGAATACGTTACAAATTACATTTTACAGCATGTATTCTGTAATCTGTTGTGAAATACATTTCAAATGTAACCCTCCCAACCCTGCTTGTGTATAATAAGTTTCATGACCATCGGTCATTCATTATTATGTGCTGAGGTTTGATTGGATGCTGGTGACCATTTTTGTTGATTTGTCGAACTGATATAAACGAATGCAGAGTTATGACACTTTGTTGTTGTGGCGTCCCCTGTGGGTAAAATTGTACGAACATTTGCGTGCATCCTCAAAATGTCCTGTTGTCTATGTATACCAGGCTTCGTTATGTTTGGACTTTGTGTTGAAAAGATATTGGTCAATGAATTAAATTGCGTTCCACCGAAGGAACTCTATTGGTAATATATTTGGAACAGTTTGACATATCGGAATTCTTTTAAACAATTTTTGTCAGGAGGGTCTGTAGATGATATATTCCAAGTTTCATGCTAATTGGACAAATGGCCTAGGAGGAGTTAGAAAAAGTAGGTTTTTCACCTGAGTAGTGGTGCACATTTGGGAGTACACTTTTAGGGCAGAAAAATAAAGAAGAAGAAAATCAGAAAAATACAATAGGGTTCCAGCACCTTCAGTGCTTGGACCCGGGGTAAAGAAAAAACATATTCTCTTCTTTAAGTATTATAATCTTACATGATGTTGCTTCTCAAGTAAATGTATCTTGTTTTAAGGATTTTTAGATACGTTTACTGGAAAACATGGCAAATAATACAAATCAAGAAAATGCTTTTTGCATATTTACTTTTGATGGATCATGTGTGAGAGAATAACTAGGTGTGATGGAGAGTCGAGTGGGTAAATGTGTTTGTTTGCTCTTGTTGATGATTTATGCATTAGCATTGAATTGATTATCGCTGTAAGGCAGTGCAGTAATTCATACTTAAATGCTGTAATGAGAAAAAAAAAATCACACTTGCCTACCAACTAAATGCGACTTTAATTGAGCATTATGAACGAACGAGTTGCTCAGTGTTTTGGTCTGAGTTACTCTTATTCAACTGAAAATACGCACAACTCGCCCTACAAGCACATACACATTCAGGAACAATACAAATACATGGTCACTGGTGATTTGAAAGTCTAATAATTGTTAGTGTTTGTAAGATGGGGGTGGCCTGTGTGACCCAGGAAGTAAAACTACCCACAGTCATAATCTCCTTATTTTCAGTCAGATTAGTTTATTAATGGGGTCATATCATATATTTTTTTTTTATTTTATTTCATTCCCCAAGGTCCATTTAGAATGTTAGTCAAGGTTTCTTGAACCAAAAACATGAAATTTAGTTTTACATAACTATTTCCTGCCCTCTCTGTGAGCCTTACAATAAAAGGAATATTCAGAATAACATACAACTAAGCTCTACTAATTGCCACAGAAAATGATTTCAAATCATCCCTTGGTTGAAAAAACAAACAAACAAAACAACATGTTTACAGTAATGTACTATATCTACAACAGATGTCTAGGGGCGATTAGACAGTATCAGAATAAACATTAAAAATATGTGATCATTACAAGTACAATGTCTGCTAAATGAATAAATGTAATGTAAAATGTACAATGTTTCAAAATTATAGCCACAACACAAAATGTGTTAGCATCAGATAAGTGTGATAGAATAATTTTTATTAAAATACTATCCAATCTTAAACTCATGCCAGGTCAAGTAAACCCAGCAACTTTCACATAAAAGAATACCAGGAAGGGATACATAACCAGCTGTAAAGCACTGTTCACATGGAGCCACGATCGTGGCATAGACTTCCATTATAAGTGCATTAATGTGAATGCAATTTTTGTTTTTATAAACTAAGGGATGAGTTGAAATTATTTTCTATGGTAATTGACAGTGTGGCTTACATGCTGTTAATACAGCATAAGTTGTATTTAACCTGGAATATTCCTTTAAATGGGCCAATCTAACACTCGCACTTTCTTCTTACGCAGCCAGGCACTTGTAATCCAGGCAGTATTTTTTTACTTTTTTGCCATTGTCCTGGTGGAAAATGCAGGGACGTCCCTGGAAAGGACAGTGTCTGGATGGCAGCATATTTTGCTCCAAAATTTTAACATATCTTTCTGAATTAGTGCTCACAAATGTGGGCACAGGCACACCCCCATACCAAGACAGACACTGGCTTTTGGACCTGACACATAACAACTTGGATGGTCCTTTTTCTCTTTGGCTCAGAGAACACGACAGCTGTTTTTTTCCAATAAACTATTTGAAATGGGGACTTGTGGGACCACACAAAATGATTCCACTGTTCTACTTTCCATTTCAGATGAGACTGAGCCCATTGAAGTTGGCAGGGCTTCTGGACAGTGTTGATTTATGGCTTCCGCTTTTCATAGTAAAGCGTTAACTTGCATCTGTGGATGCAGCGACGAATGATGTTGAATGACAAAGGTTTATCAAAGTATTCCTGAGCCCATGTCATGATATCCATTACAGACAAATGAATGTTTTTAAGACAGTTACATCTGAGGGATCAGATATGACACACATTCAGAAGTGTTTTTTCAGCAGGACAACGTAAAACCATATACTGGCCGAATTACAATCGACTGGCTGTGTAAGCAGAGAGTTTGGGTGCTAGATTGGCCTGCCTGCAGTCCTGACCTATCTCCAATTGAGAATGTGTGGTGCATTATAAAGCGCAAGGTACAGCAACATAGACCCTATACAATTGTGCAACTGAAGACCGGCATAATGGATGAATGGAAAATTCCACTTACTTAAACTTCTGTCTTCAGTGCCCAAACGTTTAATAAGTGTTATTTGAAGAAATGGTGATTTTACACAGTTTTAAAGTATTTGATTATGTGAGGAGAAAGAAACCGCAGGATCTAGCACAGTGTACTGTAAAAAGTGGTAATCTGCATTTGTTACCTTAAGGAGCTATTTCTTCCTGATCTAAACCTTAAAATTTGTTTTGTTTGTGTAACCTAATGTATTAAGGTTGATTCAGTGATGCTAAATAATATTTTTGACTTAAATAAAACCAGTTTATTCAGATGTTATATACAGTTATACAGTTTAGTGGTCATTATACAACAATATTTGACTGCAGAATGCCGCGATTGACTAATCAGAATCAAGTATTCCAGAGAGTCGTGTAATAATTACAGGTAATGCCCCCTGCTATCATGTATGTCAGAATTAATTCTAAAAACAGACTGGTGCGGTAACACATCTTCTTGGTTGAGCTCCTCTTTGCTTATTGGTCCTTTTTCAATTGCTTTAAAAATCGGCCTGCAAGCAGATCAAATTTGTGGAATATATGAAAAGCGTATAGTGTAATAATTGTTGATTTATATCACCATTTCTGGTGCATAATGTTGAGGTTGATTGATCGACTAATGTATACGTTAATATGAAATCATTCACAACTCAGCTCACCTACAGACATTCATGCATTGCCACTTACACACATACATACACACAAACATCCTTTGCTAGCTTGCGTTCTCTTTCACCAGCTGTGATGCTAAACTAACGTTGCAGACTGTTCAAGATTCTGTTTGAAAAATGCTTTAGCTACTCCACTCTCAACTACTTTAATCTTTTTATGTAAAATTAACCATTACAGAAGCCATGATCTATTCTTTTTCCCCAATTATAAGCCCTATTGATGATTGCACCCCAGTTTGTCCACCCTCTATATCTTTCTATTTTCATGAAGCTTTGATCCTTTACTCTATTGTTAATTTTTTCCAGCTCTCCCTTTCCTGTGCTCAGCCTCTGTTTTCAAATCAGACGTGGAAAGAATGCACATAAAGCTAGAGAATAAAGGACACAACTTGAGATGATACAATTTTTTTTAGATTTAAATTAGCAATGGACAAAGGCTTTGTCTTGGATGTTATTATACAAGCCAAATTGGGCAACAGAAACATAGAGCTTCTGTCATGCACATAGCCAATTACACTGCAAAACATTATTTTCAAGATAAGTATTTTTGTCTTGTTTTCCAGTAAAATTATCTAAACATTCTTACAGTTTTTCCCAATTGTTTACACACTAAAATTGGAACTTGAAATGCAGTCACCGAAACCTGAAACTCATGTACCAAATCCCTAAACTCTGCAAAATTGCAAGCACAATTCCTGCTTTACACTCAGTTTTCAATTCTATATCACACTTTTTGCAAAACACTACACACAGTTCACTAAATTAGGTACAACATTCAAAATTAAAATCTCTTTAGTCCCTTTGGAAAGCAACGCCAATCACAATACCAAACTCTATACACCAACTGGCAACACCCACTCCTCACAGGTTTAAACACTAGTTGCTGAATTGTTCACATAGAAATCAGCGCTTTAGCTCTATAAAAGGCCACAGATGAGCTCTCCTGTTTTGGAGGAAAATGGAAGTCAATGGTGAAGCAAGAGCTAGAGGTGAAGGAGTGAAAGTAAGAGGAGGAAGAGGAGGATAAGGAAGGACAGTTGTCTCAGATGTGATCAGGGCCACTCTGGTTGACCACATGCTCAACCATGGATTGAGTATGAGGGAGGCTGGGCAGAGAGTTCAGCCCAACCTGAGCGCTACATGGTTGCATCTATCATCCATACATTTAGAAATGACAACTATGCTCTTTATGTATGTATACTGTAGTATACTGCAGACCGACATATCAGTAGGCCTATGTTACTCAGTGATTGTTGGCCAATGTTACAGTAATGTCATTTCATATTGAAAGAAAAGAGATTATTTTAGCTTACTGTAACCAATCATATCATATTTGTGGATCTTCTGTAGAACTAAGAGATGGCCAGGCCATGGTGGAAGACATGGCTGTTCACACCAGAACAGGAGTCCACTATTGTGAACATGTGGTGGCAAACAATACCATTAGACTACGAGAAATACAGAATCACATAATTGCAGACAACACAATATTCAATAACATTCACCAGGTGGGCTTGTCTACATTGGACCATGTATTACAGCACAACCAAATCCAGATGAAACAGGTCTACAGGGTGTCATATAACTGAATGATCTTTAAAGCATGGCATTAACGATTCTAAAAGCAGCTTTACAGGAGCTGTAAGCAGAGCATCTGTAGTACTGTCAGCCTCAGACTTCTTCAGTACAGAACTGACACTTCCCTTTCACACATCCATATTCTAATCTCGTGAAGGGCAATACCACTTATTTTCTTTTCGTTCCAATGCCAATTACTATAGGCCAATACTGCTGATATTGGTACCAATACCAGTACTTGGAATGTTTTTGTGATTTCTGAAGATAAAATGGGTAATTATTGCCATTATTAAAGGTGAAGTGTCACCAAAAAGAATTGCAAAATTGTTAGTGTTTTCAAACCTGTCTACCACAGGTTATTCATGCTAATGAAAAACTTCGCAACAAACAAGCATAATGAATCAACTGAGGAGCTTAACACCCTTGAAACAAACTTCCAACACCTTGTTGCAGTTGATGGGAATTTCAAGACAATAGCTTCATGGTAATTTAATGAGGACAGCTGTATATACCTCCTGCAGATGATGAAATAAAAATAATGTTTTTCGTAAGGTAAATGAATCTGTGATACGAAAGAAATCACTATGTGAGTGTTAGAAGCAATGTGTGTGTGTGCCCATGTGAGTGCAGACATGTCTTCGGAGGAGAATTAGGTCAGTTGGGCTCCTGGGAAAATCAGAGGGAAGAAAGAGAGAGAATGAGAAAGAATACGCAAGTAAAATAGAGAAGATAGTGGGGGATAAGGAGTGGGAAAATTAAAAGGTTACAAGTGAAGGATAAAGAAGAGATAAAGAGAGAAATACCTGGAATTATTTACACAGATGGTACCAAGAGAATAACATCTCAGTATTGGCTGCAATGTTTCTTGTTCTAAATATTTTGACCTCAAATCTCTCCCACGACACTGAACTATGCAAAAAAAAAATAAAAATAAAAGCTCTAAACTGTGGAAGTATCTAAAACTGAAATGATGTAGTGATGTAGAGAATAAAATTCAAAAGCTGAAGCATTATATTTAGACAAAAAGCATAGTTGCATTACTACAGATTACAGAAAAGTGCATTTATGTCCATTATGTCTCTAAAAACAAACTGTTAAAAAGTTAATTTTGAAGAATGTGCTACTCTTTTTTTTTTTTTTTTTTTTTCCATATGATGAAAGTGAATGGGGCCTGAGGCTTTCAGTCCCTAACATTTTGCCAAACATCTCCTTTTGTGAGCAATGAACGAAAGTCATACATATTTGGAACAACATGAGGGTGAGTAATTAATGACATTTTTTTTTTTTTTTGGTGAACCATCCCTTTAATTGTTTGCACACCACAGACACACAACACACAACTCTCCAACTGAAATCTCAGTGATGTGTCTCTCCATCTCGCCCTTCAATCATTCTAAAATACTGTTTCATCTCTCTTTATACTGTAGGGCTTGATACTGTACTGGGGTAATTAGTCAGTGGCTGGAAAAAAATTATAAAATATTTAGTCCTCCAATGGAACAAAACTTCAAATGGAAATCATTCTGGCCTTCTGGAAATGTGTCAAGCAGGAAAACTTACTAGGAATGTGTTTTAAAAAAATGGCTTATAATGTGTCCCACACTTATTTTAGTGCTTGTCAACAACAATGAAACGAAAAAAGATAACTGGATAACACAAAGGCTTTGTCAGTGACAGTTTCCTCAAACTCTGTACAAACCGGACAATTACTGGTACTAATTTGACTGGACAAACAGCTTTCCAAGAGTACTGTTATTTGGTATAAATGTTAGTGATATAAATCAGTGATAACAGCACTAGGATCCTTCACTGTTTGACTGTGTTTGCCACATACCCGACAGGGCAATATGCAACAGTTGGGTTGTGTTTATCGTTGGCAAAGGAAAAATAAAATAGATAATAAATACGGAGTGTGTATTTGCACTAGGTGCAAATAGTGTTAGATGCTATTTGAACTCCAGAGAAAAAGTGGGAGATACTACAGTATTTTCACCCCTAATTAAATATTAACATACAGTATACGGGCATCACTGCAGTGTGTTTATTGTGTTTATTTAGCTGTTTGTGTTTACCGTTTCCACCAGACTATTGGAGTGCAAATTGCTGTGCTGTGTGGCAGGTGCTATTCACACTTAATGCAAAGAAAATGCTTTTGGTTGCTATTTGCACTTAGTACAGATTGCCTCTGCCTAATCAATATGAATCTCTTGTTTATAGAACTGTTGTATTAAAACAATATCACACTCACAATCATGCTGTTGTACTGAATATCTTGCTTGTGTCATACTGCTTAATAAACAAACTGTCAAATTCAGTTTACATTCATGCAGCAAATGTCCTCAGCTGTGGTTTCTTTCCCTTTGATTTATCCAGAGTGTCTGCTATTCAAAGGACAAACCTAGTGAGTTTTAAGAAATGTATGAATGAGAAATATTTATGAATAAAGTGCTGAAATATTTGTAAAAAGAAATATCAAATAAAAAAGGCAGTCAACTTCAATACTCCAAATCCATACTGTGTTTTCAGAAGAGGTCCATATTGGGAGGGTGTAATGAAGGGATGAGTCCTCTGCAAAAGGCATCAGCTTCACAGACTGAAGACCAAGGAAGCCACAAGAAAGCAACGGAGCAGGAAAATGAAAAGGGAGAGAGCAAAAAGGCACGTGTAAAATATTCAGCACTGAAATCCGATCCCTGGTGAAGACAGCACTGATGATTGAAATGAAGATAATGGTGGCCACGTTACAAAAACTCTGGGTGTCATTTATCCTCTTTATTTCCAGAGTGAAATTAGCTATCGCACTGAAAAATTTCCCACACTAAGTCATCAAGGGTACTTAACAAGTCATTAGCTTGTTGTAATACAGATTTTGATGTTTGTCCCCTAAAGAGATGTACATTATGAAATGCTTGCCTGTGTTTTTCACTGTAATTTTAAAAACAGTATCGTCTTGTTAAACATAATGACAAATTTGACCATAACTGTAAGGTAAAATCATACTTTTTACATCTAAAAACATAATTAATTCAGTATTTACAAAACAAATTACATGAATTGTCTTATAATATCATGTTATTTGTCAGCATATATGGTAAAGTGACTTCTACTATTTAACCAATCAACAGTTTTTGACTGTAGCTTTTTAACAATATTTTTTCCATTAAAATTATGATTTTCTTTTTAAGTGCACACACATTTTGCAAAAACATTTTAACAGATAAAAATGTCTACATGGACTTTGAATTATTGAGTGACTTTGGAATATGTAAGGGGTTTTACACTTGGCCACTTCATGACTTTTTAATGATTGGATAGCTATCAGTGATGTGACCAAGTGTAAATGGAATATGCTTATTCAATCGTATAGCAATCCAATCAGTAAAAATGCATGAAAGTGTAAATACCCCCTATAAAACATTATTGAATGATGACACAAACAAATTGTTCAATTAGAGTTCTGCACTGATTCACGGAAATGCATTGAACCAATCAACCATAATGTTTTTGTTTTTTTCTACTTACGTTTAAATAAGTGACACTCTAATAGGAAAACATCACTGTCTTTATGCTTTACTACTTGTGAGTGGCAAAGCATGGAAGGATTGCGAAACTAGTATAGCGACACAGTCTTAAGGAAATTAAAATCAATGTGATATGGATGATGTTGCTTAATCTTTTGTTGCCAGAAAAATCACTGCGAAGATATGGTGAATATTCAATATCTTGCTCAGCACTACTTGCCTCTACGCTGCTGCTATATGCATATGTCATATGCTAATTAATTAGCAGGTCACAATGCTACATCAATGAGAGAAAACACACTGACAGGGAATGAGAAGAGTCAGAAGTGTGGACCAAAGAGGAAAGTAAATCAGCAGCCACAGACTGCAGTGAATTGCTGTTTGTAAAGCGAAGTGCGGCCAAAGTCCTCTGCCTTCACTGGGAAGGGCCCATCTGGAGAGTTCAGCTGCCTGCTCTCACTGTAAACTGTGATGAAGCCAAAGCTGCTTTTGTCACATCAACACACCAAAACTCAATGCACTTAACTCAAACAGATTAGCAATTAACGTCATCTCCTCTACCCTGACCGCCAAATGCACATCAGGAACAAAGCGGCCAAATATAGGAGATAGGGGTGATGATTTGGAGTTTAAAGTAGGTGGATTATCTAAAATCAGGTCAGCGAAAGCCATTGCAGTTTCATTTCTCTATACTTCCCATTGTTTTCACTTGATACTCCAATAATCTGTTGCGTAATGCCTCTCCTAACTGTTAGAACATAGTGACTGTGGTCTATCAAAGTGTTTCCCAACCAGTGTGCCAAGGAAAATTATCAGATTCCACAAAATACATCAACACTAAAAAATACAATTTTGCGACCATTTTTCCTAACAGTGCGATTAAACTTTGCAAGAGGTCGCACTGGTGCGACTACAAAATTGGCCAACTCTCAGATTGTGCGCTGTCGTTTTTTGTTGCGTATCAGAAATGTAAAATGGCAAACGTTCCAAACGCGAAAGGAAACAGCTCTACCCGGATCAGTCAGCGCGGCTCAATGGACAGATCATCGATTTGTTTTATGGTTACTGCTAATTATGGTATTTTTACCTTTGGTTACTATGATCTTATTGCACAGTTAAAACTATGGCTACAGTGGAACTTTCCTTCTGTGTAAAATCTTTTCTAATGCCCTCTGATTGTAGAAAAAGGCTTTGTTTGTCTTCAGATGACTGTATTTTTTATTTTAATCAGCAAGATCTGTATTTTAGACCATATTTTAATCAGCACTCTCCACCCCAGTGCAACCAACTCAGGTGCTGGTGCGACCATCTGTAGAATTCAGCACCGGTGCTACAGCTCTTAAATGTTAGTCTTGAGCCCTGTAAATAAAATAAATAGATAAATAAAAAAAATAAAGAATATATAAAAAAAATATATATATATATATATTTGCTGTCATTGCAAGAATTAATTTGCAAGAACAAATCTACAAATTAGAAAAGATGCAAATTTGTTGTTTTTTTCATTACCTAGTTAGCGCTCTTGTCACCTGTGATCTCATTATGCAGTGTACCTACGTGATTTGCATTTTTTGCATAGCCAAATTTCAAACATTACGAGTAAACACGCTACTTAGACGGACAGAAAACATGGACAAGTTCTTGAAAAGGACAACTATCAACGATCGTTATATGGGATAGTGGTTTTTTATTCGTAAAAAGTGTGCCGTGGCAGAAAAAAGTTGGGAAACACTGGTATATTGTCTCTGCCTCCTTCATATTTAGAACATTAGATTAGATATTAAAGTTCTGGTTATTTAAAGTACACTCAGAGGGATAGTATGTAGAAGTGCGAGTGTGTTAAGAGATGAATAGGTTTTAAACAGAATTCATTAACAACTGTGTGTATGTGTGAGCATGACTGTGAGTGTGTTCACAACAACTGACATGCAATTAAAGCTGGGGGAGAAAAAAAATTATATTTCAAAATATTACAAAATATTGAGTTTGCCTCACAATACTATTCTAACAAAAATCAATATTTTGGATTTAATATTATTGACTAATTTATTTATTTTTTTATTTATAATTTTGGGAAAAAGAGATTGCTAATCCGACATAGCAAGTGTGTGAGAAGACAAAAGCCAAACTCAGAATCAGATAAGAATATAAGCCTATAAATGGTTTCATTTATTAGGATGGATAAGTTATACAAAAAAAAGTAATCCATTACAAATTACTTCTTTAAAAAACTGTAATCAGATTACTGATTTCTTCATATAAAAAATTATTACATTACTAATTGCATTGCTTTGTTGCCTAGAAACACTTTTCCCAGAAAAGACTGTTTCTCTGCTTTACAAATTCAAAATAATGTCAAGAATTTAAAATGTTAACTACATTACAGTAACAAATTACATTGTTATCAGATTACAGATTGGTACAGATCCTCTGTACAACTACACTGCGATGGTTTTTGTTTAATAATAAACAATACAACCAATGAACGCTATTTCCTCACATCCTCTATTTTTATGCTACTTCTATAGCGCTACAGCGATGTAAAGCAGGAAGTTCAGCACTTGTTGCACAAAGCACCAAAGTCCAATAAAGTTAAATATTGCAATATATCACATTTTTGAATCACAAAGTACTAAAGAATTGCAATATTATCATATTGCAATAAATACCATTATAATATCATATAATATGATTTCCAACCCTTCATGCTATAATGGATGGGTAAATGCTTGTGTCCTCATAATGTTCTTGAAGAAAGAAGGTGGTTGGGAAAGACAGTAAAAAGAAGGAGAGAGAAGGAAAGAAAACTAAGTTATCAAAAAGAAGACAAGAGGCCAAAGGGATGCATACGAAGAAGATCTGTAGGAGGAGGGAAAACATGAGTCAGATTCTGAAAATACTGAAACAATACATGTTTGACCATACACAGCTATATTAAAAGCATCAATCATTTTTTTCTACAGCTGGAAGAAAATCATTGCACAGTCAAATTGGTTAGCCTTGATTTTTTTTGTCGTCTACCTTATAAGAGTCATTAAAATTTAAAAACACAGCCATGAAGCAAAGTATGCTGTTGATTAATAATTTTAAAGCAACAGAGAGCTTGCATGTTACAAAATGAGCTTTTTTAAACAGCTGCAGCAATGCAGTGGACACTCCCTGGTTATGAATATGTGAATACACTTTCCTGCTACAGAGAAATACAGGCTGGTCTGGATAAAGACGGTGTGGTTGTTTCAAGGAGCACAATACGATGATACTTGAACAAAAATGAGCTGCATGGTCGAGTTGCCAGAAAGAAGCCTTTACTGCGCCAATGCCACAAAAAAGCCCGGTTACAATATGCCCGACAACACCTTGACATGCCTCACAGCTTCTGGCACACTGTAATTTGGAGTGACGAGACCAAAATAGAGCTTTATGGTCACAACCATAAGCGCCATGTTTGGAGAGGGGTCAACAAGGCCTATAGTGAAAAGAATACCATCCCCAATGTGAAGCATGGTGGTGGCTCACTGATGTTTTGGGGGTGTGTGAGCTCTAAAGGCACAGGGATTCTTGTGAAAATTGATGGCAAGATGAATGCAGCATGTTATCAGAAAATACTGGCAGACAATTTGCATTCTTCTGCACGAAAGCTGCGCATGGGACGCACTTGGACTTTCCAGCACGACAATGACCCTAAGTCCAAGTTGACCCTCCAGTGGTTACAGCAGAAAAAGGTGAAGGTTCTGGAGTGGTCATCACAGTCTCCTGATCTTAATATCATCGAGCCACTCTGGGGAGATCTCAAACGTGCGGTTCATGATGACCAAAGACTCTGCATGACCTGGAGGCATTTTGCCAAGACGAATGGGCAGCTATACCACCTGCAAGAATTTGGGGCCTCATAGACAACTATTACAAAAGACTGCACGCTGTCACTGATGCTAAAGGGGGCAATACACAGTATTAAGAACTAAGAGTATGCAGACTTTTGAACAGGGGTCATTTTATTTTTTTCTTTGTTGCCATCTTTTGTTTTATGATTGTGCCATTCTGTTATAACCTACAGTTGAATATGAATCCCATAAGAAATAAAAGAAATGTGTTTTGCCTGCTCACTCATGTTTTCTTTAAAAATGGTACATATATTACCAATTCTCCAAGGGTATGCAAACTTGTATTAAATAATCATATTGTAATGCATATTTTGGATAATCCAGTCAGTGAATGAAATACATTTTTTTTTAATTTTCTCCTTATTCGGAACTTGGCAAATAATAATAATAATAACAATAAAAATCATAGGCCTACAACTTGGTTTTAAATAATTCTTACCATAATGCTTTATTTCACATTATGTCACATTTCAGTCTGATACGTTGTTGACCAATATTATTATTGTTATTATTATAAAATTTCCTCAAGAAAGATTTTCCCAAAGCAATGCAACAAGAAAATTATAGGCATAATTATAGGCATTATCTACATAAGTACAAAAAAAAAACAACAAAAAAAAAAACAACAAAAATAAACACCTTGCAGAAAATACAAAAAATTATGTAAACACTTCAAGCAGAATAATATCAAATAATTATAAATACTTCTTGCAGGAAACAAAAAATACATAACCGAAATAATGCACAGTGCATCTTTCATAATATTCTTTTGCGTGCTTCATTTTGAGGGGATAAAACAGATCAAACCCACACCAGATGTCGCACCTGGTTTTTTTCCTCCCCTTTTCTCCCCAATTTGTAATGCCCAATTCCCAATGCACTCTAAGTCCTCATGGTGGCATAGTGACTCGACTCAATCCGGGTGGCGGAGGACAAATCTCTGTTGCCTTTGCGTCTGAGACCGTCAATCTGCGCATCTTATCACATGGCTTGTTGAGTGCGCTACCGTGGAGATGTAACGCGTGTGGAGGCTTCACGCTATTCTCCGCGGCATCCACACACAACTCACCATGTGCCCCACCGAGTGCGAGAACCACATTATAGCGACCACGAGGAGGTTATCCCACGTGACCCTACCCTCCCTAGCAACCGGGCCAATTTGGTTGTTTAGGAGACCTGGCTGGAGCACCTGTTTTAATAACAAGCCCCTCTTCATTTTCTTAACTTATTTGGGAGTGGTCCCATTCTGTTGAGACATTTTTCTTGGGTCAAAAATGATAGTGTAGCGCGAGTTATCCCGCTCTGCGCTTTCCTGTAAATAACTGGAGGTGCAAGACACACATGAAACATAGATGCGTGTGTCAGATGAGAAGCATATTATTCATATCGCCTAGCCCTAGACATACATTACCTAGTGATTTTAGTTATTTTAATATTTCTTTGTAAACATAAAGATATGTGGCAAATTGCAGTTAAATTTTTTGAATGTTTTTTTTAATTTTTTTTTATTCCATGATGCCTGTATTTTAATGTTTTGTTTTTTTTAAATAGAAAAGCAACTAAACAGAACACACGTTTTTCAATTTGTGTCAATATTATATCACATTATAATGCATAGTCCATCGCATTACAGAGCAAGATAAACACCAAAATGAGATGACTAGTTTTTTCCAGTTTGTCCAGTAAACTTTATCCCGGACATGTTGGCTGGCACCAAAATTTCTTAACGGAAACTCTGATCTACACGCATATTGTTTTGAAAATTTGAGTATTTTAACATTTAAAAATTGATTGATTTCAGTGAGGCACTGTATCCACTGTAACCTTGATTTCTCCCTCCTTAGATAAATAAAAAGAAAGTTGAGGATTAGTGGTGCAGTGCAGACCAGCACTAAAACAAATGGATAGCACTGCTGTCAAAATGAGGATCAAACCTTCAATGACAAAGGCTTCATCTCTTTCTCAACCTCATCTCATTCTTCAAGAGGCCACATACCTCTTTTTATTCTCAAGATGGGAGTTAATGCTGACAAAACAGGGCAATAGGGAAGAGTCCTCATCACTGATTTATGTTTGCTTCTCTGTCCCTTATGTATTTATTACACTTTGCATGTAATATAAAGCATAGCCCATCACAAAGAAACACACAAAAGCGCCAGCTTTCATTGTGATGCGGAAAGCATCAACTTGCATACAGTACTACGCTCACAAAGCCATGCTTCCTGCTTCCACCACCCACCCCCCTTTTTATGTTTCCCTCTATTTTTTGCTTTGTTTTGTCACGAATGGTGAAGTAGAAGCTGCAATCGGAAACAAAATTATGCTGAAAAAGGTAGCTAGGCAAAGGTACAGTTGGTGGAAAGCTTCTACGATCATTTCTTTCTCGCCGAACTGCTTGAAATTATATAATGTAGATGATTAAAAGTAATTTGATGGAGAGAAAGAGTGAATGGGTGTGTGTGCATGTGTGAGAGAGTGTGTGTGTGTTAAGACTGAGGGTACATGACCCTCATAATGGCTTAGTTGTCCGCGTATCTCAATTATGCTGTAATTGCCACTTTGCCCCGTGTTGGTTCCTGCTGGGCTATCATCATGGTTCCATGCCTGGGCTGTGCTGGTCTTAAGGGGAACTAACTCATCTGCTGTAGCCCATGTCTGCATATTAGTGAAAAATATAATTACATTATCTTTCTTTAATATGTTAGTCAAGAGTGCTACAGGGGGAGGAATTTATTGGCATTCAACACTGCAACAGTAGATGTATGGTATCTTATCCGTACTTTAAACTCTAAAATTAACTCTTTATGCCCCCTGGAGAGGGTTCACAGAAAGGCAGTGTAAAATAACCTCAGCTGGTGTGCAAAGAGGGCATGTGGACTGGGGCCCCTAAAAGTAACAATGAACAGCATAATCTCAAACAAGTTCACTTCCACACTAACAGCGTTTCTGCTGGGTACCAGAGCCGCAGCTCTATTCAGAAAAGAAAGTGATTTCTAGGCAGCATGATAACAGGAAATCGACATGCTGCTTCTGACTGTTTACGTGCCCTGAAATCGATCCCATTCTGCTGAATTACTGACAAGCACCAGGTCCCATCTCCCAAATTACTGACAAGCGTCATCCCCCATCAGACATTTTTGCATCAATTCCAACATGTAAAGTACAAGCAAACTCCGCAACATAGGTGTTGGTCTCACGGAAACTAGGAAGTAATTATATAATCAAAAGAAGTTAATATAAACAATGGTGAGCGTGATTCAGAGATTGCAATTGCATTATAAAATTTTATTTTTACTCTACAGATGGTTAGGTTTAGAGTTGGGGTTTGGGTTAGAGAGAAGGGCAAATAAAATATGCATTGCTGTTGACAGTATAACATAATTTACAACTAAAAATACAACTCGCTTTTAGCGCCACCCTGTGGGCATTTGACATCAACAACACTTCCAGCCTCGGCCACTGGGGGCAGTGGTTTGAATTTCAGTAAGCAAAGACAGATTTGAGCAGCAGAACTTTCAACCCCCCTGCTGCTGAATTCACAGTATGATCAGTCTGTTCTAGGTCAACACATTAATAACATCCATAAATTATTAAATGGTTATCGGAAGTGAGCCATTTTTATTGCACAAAATTATTACAAACTTTGTTATGAAATTTAACTTACATGAAGAGAGGGATCACATTTGCATCCAAATGGTAATAAATCTACAAAACTATAAAGATTATAGACTGTAAACTTTGTCAGATTTACTAAATTTTGTCAGATTTACTGAACAGAAAGTGATGTTTGCAAGCCTTGTCACTGTGTGTGTAACTTAAATGAAGCCTGAGAGGCATCTTATTTTTTGCTGCTTCAAACAAACCTATACTGCAAAAGATTTATGTACAGCGTTAATAAATAGGTTTACAGAGCATTTTCACCACATTTTCTGATGAGTTGCAAAATTAGAATCGAAAATCTGTAAAATCCGCAAAATTAGCCAAAAATATCCTTGCTGCCACACTTCTGCCATGCTCCTGCTATGCAGAACCAGGCTGCTTAGGCATGCAGTACTAATACATTTGAATTGGCACTGCTAAATAAATTATTTATTTATCAGTATTTAATCATGTTTTCCAGTAAAAAAATATCTAAACATCTTTAAAACTAGATAGATTCACTATTGTGAATGTATCTTGAATTAGTGTAAGTTTATTTACATTTCTCAAATAAAATGTCTTATCCACTGGCAATTTTTCTCTTTTCTTGTGACAACATTTTGATAGATTTATGCTTAAAACAATACCATAATATTTGCAAACAATCGAAAAGTTTCATAGTAATTATAAAGCTGTTTGTGTACTAGATCTTCAACGTATGGGAATATGTCTCGCTACCGTTTTTCGAATCCTATTTTATTGGTCATTATTGAAGAGTGCTCATAGAGATTACACAAATCCATCAAGGTGAACAGCACATTTGTTGCAAGCTGATATGATTAACAAGTGTTTACTTAATTTGTTCAATTGTAAACAGCATATCAAAGCATATGAGCTGACTATTGGACAAGAGACTTTAGGTGCCTGGAGTACAGAAATACACCCATCCATACATACTTTACAAAACACGTTTGTGGGAGGTGTGTAGTGTGTGGGCAAAAGGTACAAATCTAACTTTAAAGTGCTTTTTTTATATAGACTCACATCAAGGTACCCTACAGGAGTTGAAGTGCATGTAGTGTTTCACTGGTTGAAGTTGAAAATGAACAGAAATGAACAGTGTATTACGTATGTGTATATGCATTATTTTTCACTGAATACACTTGTCTCGTTGGAAGATCTTGAGGAAAGCTTCTGCGATGAGTCTCCGAAATTAAATACATTCTTAATTGGCACCAGCCAAGAGGTGAAAACAATGTGTGACACACTACTAATGGGCATTAACATGTTTATAAATACCCAATTGCATATAGACAGTCAGTTTCAGTTGTGACTCACTGATTGTGAGTTCCCTCTACTAGCGTTATGGAGAAATGTAGTATACGTGTCATTTACCATGAAGACATGTTTCCGTATTGTGTTAACAAGCCATGTGAAAAATGCAAACTCGGTAGCATACAGTATGTTCTAGCTGAGGATCTCCACTCTGACTAGTTCAGGGCTGCCAGCACTTTTACTCTCATAAATCGCTTAATTTGTTGAGTAGCTGGATGTGATAGAATTCAGGTTGAGGGCTGAATTGATTTAGAGTTCCATCCAGTAGGAACAAAGATAATGATGCTGACATTCAGCATATCAGCAGTCTTTGGAGTGCCTTTATTTGATTTCAATGCACCATCATGTCAAAATACCAGTGAATGGGTGTGTTCAATTTACTTTGGTTACTTGCATAATGACTAGGTTGTTATATTTGTCTTCATCAATGCCTATTGCCACTTTGCACCAAAGTCATCTTTCAGAGTTTCTGTAAATAAAGGGAGTGAAATTTCATGGCCATCTCGGAAACAAACATGCCTCAGCTACGTCATTTTAATTAGCTACCTCATTTTAATCTTGCCAGAAGTGTTGGGTAGTAATGGATTACATGCAATCAGGATTACGTAATCATATTACACAAATCAAGAACTTATAATTATATTAAATTACATTTTAAAATGTGCATAATCAGATTATGAACATTACATTTACATAGAGCTTTCTGACACTACACTCAAAGCGCTTTACACAGTGAACAGGGGACTCTCCTCAACCACCACCAGCGTGCAGCATCCAACTGGATGATGCAACAGCAGCCATAGTGCGCCAGTACGCTCACCACACACCAGCTATTGGTGGAGAGGAGAGAGTGGAGTGATACAGCCAATTAATGGATGGCGATTATTAGGAGGCCATGATTGAGAAGGGCCAATGGGGGGAATTTGGCCAGGACACTGGGGTTACACCCCTACCCTTTACGAGAAGTGCCCTGGGATTTTTAATGACCACAGAAATTCAGGACCTAGGTTTAACGTCTCATCCGAAGGACGGTGCCTTTTTAAAGTATAGTGTCCCTGTCACTATACTGGAGCATTAGGACCCACACAGACCACTGGGTGAGCACCCCCTGCTGGCCTCTCTAACACCTCTTCCAGCAGCAACCTTGGTTTTCCCCAGGAGGACTCCCAGCCATGTACTGGACAGGCTCAACCCTACTTAGCTCCAGTGGGCAACCGGTCTTGAGCTACAGGATGATATGGCTGCTGGTAAATTACAGTTTTCAGTTACTTTTTATGGATTACATGATTACATTTTTTATTACATTACCAATGAGCAAATAGCATTAACTAGTGTGTAATTTACTGATTTTGCTTCTAAATTTGAAAAGAGCGGTCTGAGCCAGAGCCTAAAATTTGTGTGATAGGCCTAGCCAGGTAGCACTACATAGGACTTCAGTACATTGAAGACAGTGCTGTCCTATTCATCATATAACCTAAATAACTTGACTTTCAAAGACACATGAAGAAAGAACAACTAAGCAATGCAATCTTTGCATCAAAAAATTATATCAATTGAAAAGACTCCACATCCAATTTTAATGCTTTGTATGGTTTTGATAGTTTTGATGTTGTATTGAAAGTATGAATGTCAGTGTTTTTCAAACTGAATTGTTCAAACCCTATTCATTAATATCAACAATTGTCTTCAAATTAAAAATACATTCATGTTATCATTGTCTTCCATTTTGGGTAACGTATTGGTGGTTTTTACCTTTTGTTTTACTCAGTGACTGTCAAACAGCATGTTGCTGTTTGATTATATGTTTACGGATGTTTAATGAAATGAGTGTTAATTGGTACTTAATACAATTAAAATTAAAGATCGGATTTAGTGAAACATGCAATGATAATCAAAATGTTATCCAATTGGGGGCCTGGGTAGCTCAGCGAGTAAAGATGCTGACTACCACCCCTAGAGTCACGAGTTCGAATCCAGAGCGTGCCGAGTGACTCCAGCCATGTCTCCTAGGCAACCAAATTGGCCTGGTTGCTAGGGAGGGTAGAGTCACATGGGATAACCTCCTCGTGGTCGCTATAATGTGGTTCGCTCTCGGTGGGGCGCGTGGTGAGTTGTGCATGGATGCTGCAGAGAATAGCGTGAAGCCTCCACATGTGCTATGTCTCTGCGGTAACACGCTCAACAAGCCACATGATAAGATGCACGGATTGACGGTCTCAGACGCAGAGACAACTGAGATTTGTCCTCCACCACCTGGATTGAGGTGAGTCAACACACCACCACGAGGACCTAGAGCACATTGAGAATTAGGCATTACAAATTGGGGAGAAAAAACTAAAATTGTATCCAGTTAAATTATGTAATGTTTATCTATAAGATTGCATTAATGATTACAATTATAGTTCTTTAAATTGTGATCAGTACCGGATTACATTTCAAAAGCTATCTGAACCCAAACACCGCTTGCCTGAGTAGGGTACAAGCAATGATCACATGTCTCTGAATCACATTTGTGAGAGAACCTCTGAACAGAACAGACTCTATTTATATTCTTAATGTATGTTCAGAACTGCATGTTCCTGGTCTTACTGTAAACAATTAATTGGTGAAATTTATTCCAAATATTTCTGTCTTCATAATCTTTAATTAAAATGTATAACTTGCTTTTCCTCTGAAACGACTTTCTTTTTCTGCTGTCATTATCTAGGCCATGTGGATAATCTTTACCAACAAGCTACTTAGGCACTGTTTTAGCAAACTCGCATTCAGGTCTGGCTACATTCTGAAATGGAACACCCATTTTTCATAAACCAAGTCCTGATGGATAAAAATGTAAGTTCCACAAAATATTTTTCTTGCTGAAAGGAAACAAAATATGAAATTGGTTTTCATATTGAATTTCAGCTGTAAGTATAAAAGAGTTCCAAAAACATCCTAGATTAATACTGGACCTGGCTCTGCTGGACCTATCTGCTGCTTTTGACACTCAACCACCTTTCAACCCTCACAGCAATGGGCATCGCAGGAAACGTGCTCCGCTGGTTTGAGTCTTACCTCACAGGTAGGTCCTTCAGGGTGTCTTGGAAGCAGCAGCATCCAAGTCGCACCAACTAGCTACCTCAGGGTTCAGTGCTTGGGCCCCTCCTCTTCTCCATCTGCATGACGTCACCGATGTCACACAACTATACAGTACCTCTCATTCCAGCCTGACGATCTTATGGTAGCTGCACGAATCTCAGCCTGCCTGACAGACATTCCATGTTGGATGAAAGAACACCACCTCCAACTCAACCAGCAAAGATGAAGCTTCTCATTGTTCCAGTAGGCCCAGCAGTTCATCATAACTTTATCATTCAACTTGACTTACCAACAATTACAACATGCAGGACAGCCATAAATCTTTGGGTTTTGTTTGACGATTAGTTGAACTTCATAGACCACAGCCCGATCATGTAGATTTGCTCTGTACATTAGAAAGATCAGACCCTTCATATCTGAGCATGCCACACAACTCATTGTACAGGCTTTTGTTATATCTAGACTGGACTACTGCAATGCTCTTCTGGCAGGACTTCATGCATGTAATGTCATGGGAGGATTCATACTGTCAGTTTGTTTCTGTGTGTCTCCCTCGTGTTGTTGCAGGTGCGAGTTTAATCACGCGGCAGCGTTGCCCAGCAATGCTCATTACCAGCCACTGCTTGATTAGCTCAGCACCTGCACACTATCTTCTCTTTCCCTTATAAGCTGCAGTGCATTTCTGTCTCAATGTTCTCTAGCTTTTGCTTTGCAGCTATCTGCTTTTCCTACTGAAGTTTCGAAGGTGGCTTATGTTGTCTCATTACTGTAGGGCCGAGCATGCCTGTGGGGAACGGCGGTGTGGGATCAGAGACATCCTTGTTGCTCCTCATTCCAGTCATTTTCCAGTGAGCTACTGAAGGTCTTCGACCATTCGGCGCATGGCAGACAGGCTGCCCGAGTATTAGCAGAACTACGACAAGGTACTCTGTCTGTCTCTGATTACTACATAGAGTTTTGCACATTGGCAGCCAGCTGTAACTGGAACGAGGAGGCGCAGTGGGACTTATTCCTGCATGGGTTCGCTGATCGCATCAAGGATGAAGTTTACACTCTGGACTTACCCAAGACCTTCGATAAGTTGGTCGACCTCGCCATTCGAGTGGACTCACGTCTTCAACATTGCTCACGCTTGGCACCAGCTTCTTGTCCAGAGCAAACTCCCAGCATCTCTCCACCCACCGAGGAGTACCAGTCTCCAAGGTACGATCAGCCGGTCATCAGAAGGAGAACCCATGCAGGTGGGCGGAGCTCGGTTGACCCGGGAGGAGAGGGATTGACGATGCACTCATGGTCTCTGTCTGTATTGTGGAGCTGCTGGTCATATGTTACAATTCTGCCCATTAAAAGACAGAGCCCACCAGTAGTCCAGAGGTTACTGGTGGGTGGATCTTCTCTACGCAAACTCTCTTCTACTCTCCTCCCGGTATGGCTGCAATGGGATTCCCTTCATCATTCCTGTCACGCCCTGGTGGACTCCGGAGCAGAATCCAATCTCATCGATGCATCCCTGGTCAAATCTCTCAAGATTCCTACTTCCACACTCAAACACAAGATTCCGGTCAATTCCCTCTGTAACACCCAACTCACTGAAATCACCCAGGTCACCACCACCATCAGACTCATCATTTCCAGTAACCACCCTGAACTCAACTCATTCTATGTTACAGACTCTCCCCTGGCTCCAGTCGTCTTAGGTCACTCATGGTTATCCTTACACAATACCCACCTCAACTGGTCAACCTCAAAAAGATATTGGCTTGGAGCACTTACTGTCATTCTGCTTGTCTTTTGTCTGTGTCTTGTTCTGTGTTGCAGGATGAGCCGGTGGATGTTTCTCGTGTTCCTGTGGAGTACCATGACCTGAGAGAGGTGTTCAGTAAGTCCCGTGCTGCTTCTCTTCCTCCGCATCGTCCCTACGATTGCGTTATTGAGATTAAGTCAGGTACGTGTCCCCTTAAGGTGGTTTATACTCACTCTCAGCTCCTGAGAGGGAGGCCATGGAGAAATACATTTCTGATTCTCTGGCAGCTAAAATCATTAGGTCCTCTTCTTCCCCTGCACCCAGGGTTCTTTTTCGTGGAAAAGAAGGATGTTCCCTTCATCCCTGTATTGACTATCGTAAGCTGAACGACATCACGGTGAAGAATACTTACCCTTTGCCGTTGATGTCTTCGGCGTTCAAGCGTCTGCAGGGAGCTAACTTTTTCACGAAATTGGATCTCCGCAATGCCTATCATTTGGTCTGCATAAGGCAGGGTGATGAGTGGAAGACTGCTTTTAACACCCCTAGGGGGCACTTTGAATACTTGGTGATGCCTTTTGATTTAGCCTATGCCCCCGCAGTCTTCCAGGCTCTCATTAATGACGTGCTGAGAGATATGGTTGATCAGTTTATTTTTGTCTACCTGGATGACATTTTGATTTTTTCCCATTCTCTCCAGGAACATGTTCAGCATGTCAGGCGAGTGCTCCAACGGCTGCTAGAGAATGGGCTGTATGTCAAGGCTGAGAAGTGTGAGTTCTACTCCCAATCGGTAAATTTTCTGGGATTCATTGTGTCACTGGAGGGAATTCAGATAGATCCAGCCAAGGTTAAGGCTGTGGTGGATTGGCCAACCCCGGATTCTCACAAGGCCCTGCAGAGATTCACTTCAACTGTTTCTTCTGGTGAAATGACCTGCCAAACCCCACTAGAGCAGCTGATTCTCTAGCCACCTTCAAGAAACATCTAAAGATGCATCTCTTCCGTGAGCACTTCACCCAATCCTACTAATACAAATACTGTCATCTTTCTTCACCTTTATAAAAAAAAACTCAATTCATTCTTTTGCCACTGTCTCTCACCTTCCTCTCTACTTGTGCATCTCTGAGTCATTTTCAACTTTGTATTAGCATTTCTCTTATTACTGCCTCCTTAGGATGAATCACTTCTGTCGTATTCCTCATTTGTAAGTCGCTTTGGATAAAAGCGTCTACTAAATTAATAAATGTAAATGCAGTACTCTACTTTTAGGACTCTCTTTTTTCTGAAGTTTGTCTTATTTTTTGGGGTAGATTAGTAATCCACTACATATCTGACCCTGACCATGATACCTTGAATGGTCTTGAATGCTAGCCAAAAAGTGGATTTATTTTGGGTGGATAAGATTCATTTTAATACGGCTGCATTTTCAACACCAGATCACCAACAGCTATATTTGCATATATTTCATGAGACTCGTTCCCTTTTTAATTTTTCTCTTATAAAGAAATTCTTGTAATGCAATACCACTGCAATCATGCTAATCCCAGTTCCATACTACCAAGTTTTATTTGTGTTGCTAGTTTATTAATTTATTTTCTAATCCGCTGTGTCCCATTTGCAGCCTCTCCTACTGAAGCAGTTTTGGCACATTCCATATAGAAGTAAATCACAACCATTAACCATTTAAAACAGATCTGTTCCAGAGGCTTAGCATTTGTGAAATCCTGTAAATGAGTGTTAGTTGGGAAATCCTGCATCATGCTGCAATGTGTTAAGAAAATGTACAAGATTTCAGTCGAGTTCACAGCTCACCTGTGGGTGCGTCTGTCACTTTCACAAACACCTCTCTGGCTGCAAAGACTCTTTAAATGTGGCATGGCGTAAAAACCAATCTCTGTTAAAACAGCTACGACCTGCAGCCGAGAGCTCCAGAAGATTCTTCGTACTTGTTTGCATGCTAACATTTGAGATTCTGCTCAGCACATCCTCATACAGGAATGCTAGACAATACTAAAAAGAAGTACCGCTATTACATGTGCTCTTTCCAGATTGGCTTTGCATTTATAATGTAAAACAATAAAAATTTCAAACTCATACTGATTCCCAAATTTTAATGACTTGAGTTAGGCCATTTAGCTCAATTTTGTGAAATATTAAGAAAATGATCTCACTTCAAATTTATGTAATATTTTTTGACTGCAAGCCAATATTAATTTCTTTCCGACTGCTTTGGATATTGACAAAATTAGATAAATACAGAACTTGATGTGCCACAGAAAGCAGGCATGTCTGTATTTGGCCAAAGCTTTAGCCTACTAGCACTAATGATAAGACAGACTGAAAAACCACAATTAAGTATGTGAATGTTTAACAAAAAAGTTATACATTTCAACAAGAAATGTGGGACTCCAAACATGGTTTCACAATTTGTCGCAAAACTCACATGAAACATAAATTCGCTTTAAGCAGTACCTCCATTGGGAATTTACAAAGTCACCATTCAGAACGTTCAGGTAGCCTATATTTTTGTTTAATTATGCATTCCCTACCTATCAGAAAACACACACACACACACACACACACACACAACCACCACCATCACCAACCTTGCTATGGTTACTGACCCTGAATTTCTCTTAGCCATAAAACATGTTCTCTATTGTTAAGCCTACTTAATAAATACTACTAAATAACTGTTGAATATTTTAGTATAATGGCAAGGACAACATGACAATAGGAAAATATGCGACAAGTGCAGAAGAGGCCAATCACGATTGGTGATCTTTATATTTATAAGAGAAAAAACCCTGTTCAATGTGAAAAAAATCTTTAAAAGCCCATGAAGGGCTTATGTCACAATTTGTCCTTTATTAATAATTCAGTGGTTATTTAAAAAATGACCCTCCACCCCAACAAACACAGCACAGAACTGTCAGAACATCTGCTATACTGTACATATACCGTATATAAACTCTCTAAACTAAACAAATTCTATCTTCGACTGTAACTTCGCTCTTTTTTAAGGATTCAATTCACATGTTAAACAACTTTCAGCTGCAAATGCGGTCAATGTTGTAATTACTCCAGGAATAATTAAAAAAGGCAACACTGGAGGCAATAACGCGCAGTGAGAGCATATCTCTTCCTCAAACACCTAGACGCGTTCATCGACAGGTTGGATTTCACAAGACATATTCACGACTGCCGTCATCATGTTTCCTCACAAACTCTAATCAACGAATTTAATTGACGGCTACACAGGCATGGTTCGACCTGAAAGAAAGAAAGCGTAATGTCCTACTTTGTTTTTACTGTGCTAATATTTCCAGTCTGGATTGTCGACGGAGGAAAAGCTTAAAGGGAAACACAAACAAAGACTTAAGCCGATAAACAAAAATATCTGAACTTTATTTACCTGCTCGGGTTGGCACAGAATACGCACAGGCTGGATGAAGGAATCCAAACTTTGAAGAGCCCCTTGATCGGGTATCAATATCTCTCTTATGAGAGACGCATTAGTTCGGCTAGTTCTGACAAGACTATCGACGTGCAATGCTGCTCTGTCTGTCCTTACCTCTCTCTTTCTTTCTCCCCCAGTGAAATAAATAATCTCTGATTTCATCTGGATCACCGAATCTCCATCCCCCCCCCTCCCCCCCTACCCACTCTCTCTCTCTCTCTCTCTCTCTCTCTCTCTCTTTCTCGCACACATTATATTATCGCATTGTCTTAAACGGTTTCAAGTAAACAGGTTTGGAAATTATGCGGCGCTCTAAAACCACTCCAATAGTTTTTTTTTTTTTTTTTTTTTTTTTTTGAGAGAGATAGAGAGAGAGAGAGAGAGAGAGAAGTTTAATGCATAGTATCAGGAAGTATTTGGGTGCTCGAAGATGCTTTTTGCACGGTGGCGGTGCATAATGCTTTTTGGCCATTTTAACCAGATGCGATTGAACTGAGTAACACGTTTTCACGTATGCTTCAGTTTGCAAGTATTGAATAGCCTCCGAAAGGCGGCGAATTGCAGTGAATTTGCGAGCGACGGGATTACTACATCGGATTAAACTGCAACAAACATCATTTAATGATCTGCGCATCAGATAAAAAGCACGAGACAGTTGAGAAACCCGCTCACTTGCAACTGCTCTCGTGTCCAGTTTTTTAGGCTATGGGTCACTGACAAAAAATGCTGTCCGAGATTATAAAAAATAATAAATCTTTTAAAAATCTAATTTAAAACACACATGTCAAGTTCGGAGAAATGTAATAGGCTATTTGTGTCAGTGTTGGTTTTAATAAAAAAAAAAGTGATGAAGCAATCAATTTAAAAGGCATTTCAATACATTTCTTGCGCCTTTAATACACAATCAAAATTTCAATATTAAAATCATTTTCAATTTTTTTAAAGGTATTTTGTAAAAGTAAACAAACCGTGAATTTCTGAGTCATTTGAACTGACCAAAATGTGACTTTTAATAAAAAAATGTCGCTCTGTCTGTCCTTCCCTCTCTCTTTCTTTCTCCCCCAGAGAAATAAATAATCTCTGCTTTCATCTGGATCACCAAATCTCCACCCCCCTCCCTCTTCAGCCACCACAATATCAGATTTTTTTTTTTTTTTTTTTTTTTTTTTGTTTTTGTTTTTGTTTAAATGAACAGTATGAGGGTCTAATAAAGGGGTCTAAATGGTTCTTCTCTGTTATTGTTGTTTTAAATTGGGGGTTGTCACGTGACGGGAAAAAAAAATGGCTACCGGCATTGGTTACACCACCTGACTTTGATTTGGTGGACAAAAGTTTCTCAAACATTAATAATATTTTAAAACAAAAATATTTCACTTCTTATTTTAAATAATAATATTAATAAAACATAATTTCAAACTAGTTATGCAAACTTTTTTTTTCAAGAATTTCAGACAAGGTTTAACAAGATTCTTTTCTTTTACTGCCTCTGGACAGTTATACAGCTTAGACATTTTTTATTTTTATTTTTTACTTTAATCGCCAGAAAAAATATCCAAATGAATTCGAACTCAGAAATTCTAAATCATTTTTATCATAGAAGTGTGTTCAAGTAATTGTTTGTGTATATTGCATTTTTAATGTATTTTTGCATAACTTAATAGATCCAAAGCAAAAATTAGTGTCACATCATTGACCCTTATACACTTAATTCCACTATATGAGGCACAATGATATCATTATGGTGCATTAATGTGCGGCAATAATGGGTACAGAGTTTATATATTGGAGTTTCCTAATGACCCACTGCAGTTTTGTGGGGTTTATGATGTCATAAAAGCTTAAGACATACCAGTAGTCTTCCATAAATGAAATAATACTGGCATCTCAGCATGGATGTGTTTGGTAATCTGCATGGTTTCACGCCATTATGAAGTTTATCAGTCAGACAGGGAAATGAAGAGCTGCCCCTTCATGTAGTCTGTAATAATGTCTCTCTGGGTTCTGCGTATAAAGCAGAAGAGCTAACCTCTTCTTAATGGGATGAACCACTGAACCAAACAGAGATCAGGCCAGCAATGCTGTACTAGGTCTATAGTGTGCCAATGGGATACGGACAGATGGCTGTGTAATTACGCAGGAACTAACCCCTGTGCGTGTGTGGCTTCCATTTTCGAATGTGATTCTGTTTTTCCTAAGAAAATCACGCCATTCTCTCTGATATCTGTACATGACTGATCAGAACAAAAATTCGATATGGTCTGATTTAGAAGGTAATGCAACATAATGTGGAGAGAGAGCATGATCATTCAAATTCAACATCAAAACTCATTTTGCAAAATATATGTATAGCCCCAGGAGTTCATCACAGCAACTCAGAGCATCATATACATCAATTTAGAGTTTAGAGTCTGACCTTGATATTCTGAAGGAATAGAAAGTTAGCTGTGCACATTATGATGGAGAGACAAATCTTGGGTGAAGACTTCTTAATACTGCAGAGTGTGGTTCAATTTCGTGCACTGTGTTTTAGATAAAAACACAACAAAATAAATAAAATATATCAAAGCCTTCTTAAGGCAGTCTTGTCTTTGACCCGTGGTCCATGAAATCAAAAGCTTTATAATTAGCAATTGGGTTTTAAAAAGGGATGAAATGGCCCCACTGGCAGGCCTGTTCTAGACAACCTATAATTGGACCACTGGCACACCCATTGAGCCAGCTACACAGTGTCCCTGCATCAAGCATTACCGTTTAATTGTAATAATTAAATTGCCCAAATGTAGTTGCAATATAATCACGACTTAAATGACAATCTGTTTGATGTAGATAAATAAGCATTTAAGCAATGTGTATGAGTAATGGTTTACAAATATGCACTGATCTGGTCATGTATTGCACAATTAGGGATCAAAGGATAAATGCCACATATTCAATAATATTCATCATAGGTTTTTTTTTGGGGGGGGGAGGGGGTTGTGTTGGAACTAACATCTATTTGTCTTTTTTCAGCATTTCAGAGGGAAATTTGGCTTTCGCCTACACAAGTTCATACTGTGGCCTTGGGTTTGTGTGACAAAGACTTCCTCTTAGAAAAAATATCAAATCCTGTAAAATAAATAAATAAATAAAATCTGTTGTAACTGTGAATGTATTGGCACTTTTCCACTGCACGTTACGGTTCGACTTGACTCGACTCTGCTCGCTTTACTTTTCTGAGCTTGCTTTTCCACTGCAGTTTAGTGCTGCCTCAATGTGGGTGGGATTATAGGCTGATCATCACAGTTGTGCCACCTCTACTGCCATGACATCATCTTAATCGCGACGCAAACATTACTGACCATAAACAATAACTCGACCGCTAGCTGTTAGCTACTAGCTCATTGTGCTGCATAAAGCAGTTGTTGCATGGTGATTTTACACAATGTAACAGTTAAATTGCAAAGAGCAAAGAGCTGCTTTTTTGAAACCTGGCGAAAATAATTATTGCCTTAAAATACAAAGATGGCAACACACCAATAGAAAGTGTATTGGTCCATGAGTCCATGAATTAATGTATGGATTCCGACTGCTGCCTCTCTACAAGGAATGATAAGAATACCCTATGCAAAACTGTGTATAGACAGAATAATTGTATTCTTTTTACTATGTTTTGTCTTGTAGAGGTTTTCTGACACAATATGGTTGAAAAGGAATAGTTTCCCAGGCTAATGGGTTATTGGTCACGTGTACTAGATGGCCTTAATTATAAAGCTATATTTGAATGGGGATGTAGGGCAGGGATTACTCTGACATTAACTGAGTATAGAGGTAAATCACAAAAGGATCCGTTCAGTCCAGGATATGACTAAGTGCATTGTTAAGATCTGCACTGTAAGAACGTCACTGATCCAATAAATGAGCACATTCAGTGTTGTCTTTAAAGTTTTTAATTGGCTGGTCGGTGAAAGTTGATTGGAGAGTTTTCATCCCAGCACACTGACTGAAGTGAGTTGGGGAGCATTCATTAATCACATAGACATAATGGTGAGAAGTTCTTAGAAATATGGGGCAGCCTGTGATGGCTGATATTTTGGAAAAGGTGAAATTTATTTTGAAATCTCGATTTTCTGTCTATATTGGGATTTTTATGAGCATCTCAAACATATGCACTATTTTTTATTTATTTATTTTTTGTCTTTCATGTGCAAAGCCATCTTATCTTCAGACAGAGGTCCCCAATTAGCCTGCTCTCTCCTCTTGTAGGTCTTAGAAATCAGCATTCTTACACACCTACACACACTATTGTCTTTTGCGCATCTAAAAATGTGTGCTAGCATGGGCCCTTGTTCAGCCTTAACCAAAGCGCAGGAAAAGTGGTACCAAAAAGAAATATGCAAAATTTGTTCACTTTTGTTTCAGTTTCATGTTGTCGCACAGAAGAATGTGAGTGACCTCTAGTTTGGGCAGTGGTACTTTACCCATACAGAAATCGGATGGCCATATATAAACCTGTATAAAATTATAGTTAATGTATTTGGAAATACAGTATATGTACATATTCAAATTCCAACATGATTTCGGAAAATATAT
Organism: Myxocyprinus asiaticus; assembly: GCF_019703515.2. Classification (NCBI taxonomy): domain Eukaryota; kingdom Metazoa; phylum Chordata; class Actinopteri; order Cypriniformes; family Catostomidae; genus Myxocyprinus; species Myxocyprinus asiaticus. The sequence goes on along the minus strand of NC_059371.1, from coordinate 19,620,251 downwards.
GTTGTATATATGAAAATGGCAATAGTATTTTTATAGTGAAAAGCACACATTCATTTATGGGGGTTAGGGGTGATTACAATTAGGTCCCTTCGATACTGAATATGTGGTTACGTTCTTGATTTTCACTGTTCCTGTTTAATTTTCTTTGAAATGGCATTATGACTTGAAAGACATGAACAGGTTGTACAGTGTTAGAAAAGGAATGTATCTATATCTAGAGCAGTCTTTCCCACAGATTAAGAGGTCACTAATAAAAAGACATATATCCCAAAGAGAAAGCATGAACTGGGTCAGAGTAGAGATTCTTTAATTCAGTAGGTGCTTTAGCAAAGACTCTTTAACTCGTTTTTTTTCATGCACTATTCAAACACGAAGCAAAGAATGCATGTTCAAGAACATAACAGGACCAGGTCACACCTGAAATCAATTGGGCACTGTTTTCCCCCAACAAATGAAATGGTTAAAGTGTTAAAAATAGCACAGTGAACATTCTTTCCTCAGCGCCCCAAGCCATCTCTCTTTTAAGGTAAATTCAAACTCAGGTACAGTACATCCTTCAAATACCCACTACTCCTATAGAGTAAAACTATAGCAATTGACTAATGATATATTAATATATAACATAATTAAAGTCTATTGAAAAATGTATCCATATGCATCCGTCTCTCCCTCATATATTATGATACATATAATTTTGTCTGTAACAGGTTTCTGCACAAAAATATTTCATTTGTGCATGTTCCATTCAAGGTTTTTGCTTTGTATCCAGTTTGGCTCATCACATTTTTTCGCAAGAAGTGTCAGTTCTAACCTTTTGCTCTCACGCACATGTACACACCATCAGCAACTTCTTTAGTATTGACTGAGGCTATGGCAGCTGCTTTTGCTATGTTTTTTCCCTCAAACTATTCTGCTGACCTTGAGCTTGTTTTATCAGGAGAATAAAGACTGACCTTCACTCTCTGCCGAAGAAGATGGGAGTCATGGTGAAGCTGTATGAGAACGACTGATTGAAAGTGATTTCTATCAAGCACCAAGCTTTGACCAGTTTTGATCTTAGATATGTGTACTGGGGAGTTAAAGAGTTATAGTTTTATCACCACTGCTCTCTGGACTGAAGCCCTGGCTACTAAACTGACCCTTAAAATAAAGGTGCAGTCAGTACTGTTTTTTGTTTTTGTTTGTTTTTTACACATAAAGAAATGAATAAATACTTTGAAAATGTGTCTAAAATCATGTGCACTCAGATTTTTAGTAATAAAAGCTGTTCTATTTTACATGGAATGGGTCGCCACATGGGGGCAGACATGATTAGATCATGTGACCAGCCAAACAGTACACGCTTTATCTCAGTAAATCCCTATTTTTATTTATTTTTTATTTTTTTATATCTCCCTGTTATGAATTTGGCTGACTGCAAATAGAGCATTTGTTTTTACAATTGCATCATTAACGGAAAACATTGATTTCATTCAATGCTTCATTTTAAGTCCAAGATGACCTTCACATCGGCCAGTGCAACTTGAACAAAAATTCTGAGCGCTCTTTTAATGTAAGCCTCCTGTGATCCATACACAAAAACAAAATTATTGGAGTGTACATATATGAAGGGTGTTGATTTAAGAACAAGGATTTGAAAGATGGAAACCTATTGTCACCTCCAAATTGCAGACAAAAGCTTTGCATAATGAACAGAAGGTGCAATGTGAATTATTTTTAAAGAGTGAAAATTGTCAATAATTCAAAACCAAGTCTAAATTAAATTTTCATTGCAAATTGAGAAGTTATTTTCAGCTTGACCAATACACAACAGGCTGTCAGTCAGCATATCCACTCCCATCAGTAGGAATAACTACGGATTCATTTAAATCTCTTCCTTTGAGAATGATGCACAATGAATAATCAATAGGCGTGAACTGAATTAACTCCTTTATTATTCATTTACCTTCATAAATAGAAATATGCACTGATATCCAATGTGCATATTTAGATGTTAGTTTTAGCAGCTAAAGAACAGAAAGGGGATAACTTAAAAGGATAGTTTACCCAAAAATGAAAATTCTGTTATCATTTACTCACCTTCCTATTGTTACAAACCCCTGTCTTTTTTATGCGGAACACAAAAGGTGATATATAGGACTGATACCCTCAGTCACCATTCATTTTCTTTTGCATCTTTTTTCCTCACAGTATAAGTGAATGTGACTGAGACTGAACATTCTGCCTAACACCTACTTTGGCGTTCCACAAGAAGAAAGTCAAATGGATTTGAAACCACATGAGGGTGAGTAAATGATGACAGAGTTTTCAATTTTAGGTGAACTTTCCCTTTAAAACATGTTGATTAAGGCAGAGATAATGAGAAATATGTGGTGCATGTAATCAGAGGAGGTTAAGTGATAAACAGGCAATGAACAGAGGACATATAGTTCCGGCCATCGGGAACTCGGAGCAGAGCACAGATTGCTGTTGTGGCCAGGGACCAAAACACAAGCTGACTGAAGAACCTTCCAACAGTGCATTGGAATGCCCCATTGAGATCCCCCTTACATAAGCATTCCAACCTCTCAGTGCTGGCCATCAAGACCTACAGAATATCACACAACTGTCCATCAACAAGGCACCATTGCAATACAGGAGGTAGATGCACCAATTAGAATGTCATACTCAAGCCAGCTTTGATTTTTACAGTATAAAAATATAATTTACTACAAATGAATAACAAAATGTTAGAACTTATTCCCACAATAGCGATACCTGTTGTGCATGTGCAAGCAATAGATTTCTACATGAGAGCATCAACACATATTTCACAAAGGTTTCTTTCTTTTAATGGTTCGGCCACCCTTTAATTGCAGAAATATCTTTTCATTGGCCTTGCACAACGCCCTTTTTATAACACTGCCATCTAGTGTAATAGACAGCAACCACTAATCTAACAATTTGAAATCACAGCAACCTAATTTTAAGGCACATTGTGATTACTAAATGTAATTTTGTTTATGTCATTTATTTATATACAATATTAACATTAAAAAAGAAACTAAAATGTGACTGAAGTTGATATGTCCTGCAGTGTAACATGCTATACTCCATGTAAATCTTTTTTTAAAAGGCATTTTGCTCAATATTTTATGGTTATGTATGACCTTACATTAATCGAAAGTCTTAATGGAATATTTCTACTTTTAAAAATTCGTAATAAAAATGGTGACCAGTAAGGCCTAAGACATACAATTTCCCTTATTCAGTCATATATGTTTTAATCTAAAATCCAGATATTTTGAAAAATAAAAAAAGTCCATGGATGTGTTGTGCATCAACTAGCACTGTATTAAACTACATATGTTTGAAATCATTTATAGTATCTAAACGTCCTCACAGAATCACAACAATTGAAGACTTTCAATTTAAACAATTTAAGGAATGTTCTAGATTCAAGACAAGTAAGCTCAGTTGAGATTATTTGTGCCATCATTTTGATTACCACAAAAAATAATTATGACTCGCACATAGTTTATTTAAAATTACAATGGAAGTGAATGGGACCAATCCATCAACATTAAAATACACACTGTTTCAAAAGTATAGCCACAAGCCAATGAGTGAAGAATTGCTTACTAACCTTTTCTATGTAAAGTTATATCTGCAATGTAGAACTTCTGTTTACTAACATGGATGTAACACAGGTGACATTTACCTCATATTTGAGAAACAGATGTTGACACAGTATTGACGTTTAATTGTAACAGCAAAATAATTCAGCGTTCTTCATTGACGAACATCTTGAAGAACCTGTAAAAATGCTGAAAAGTCAATAAACAAACAAACAATAATAAACAAACAAACAATAAACAAACAAGACTCAGACCCAAATTATTTAAGAGCTTCTCCAGCAGTGGAAGAAGCTTTTGAGAGATTTTATAACATGCTTTTTACTGTTTGGCAGCCATAGCAACCTTTGAACACATCTTAGTCAAAATATCTCTCTGCATTCAATTCAGTGCTTATGCTGTGTGTGTTTCTTTTTCAAGATATTTTATGGTTAGTTGCCAGCTTTTCCTTGACAGCAACCAGCCTTTGGCACTAGTACCTGACTCTCAAGTGCCCTGCATTAGCGCTGCCCTGACCATGACCATGGGACTTCACAGTGTTTTTCAAACTGAATCACCATGTTCCCCAAGTCATGTTCATGTTTTTAAGATATCTACCAAAGCTAAATAATAATTGCATCTTTGTGCCAGGATCTTTTGAATAAAAACTATAAAACTGACAATGTCCATTAAGGATTAGATGATGTATTTACCTGTGTTAATAGTTCAACACTTTTAGAACATTTTAACAACCCTGATTCAAGGAATAGCGCAAATGGGTGTTGACACGTCCCCCACACTCTTTAAAAAGGTGATTTTTGTCCCCTGCACTTTTCCAAGCTAAACCCATACCGAGACCAAATGGTGTATTTGTATACAGTATTCTATATGTTTTGTTACTTTGGGCTGATTGAGTGACCATCCAGCCAATCACAGGTGAGTTTCATGAGCCGAAACAACGCTTACGTAATAGGCCGTTAGTCAGACAGTCTAATCAATGTGGGTCTGTTCATTTCTACAAATTTACCTCAATATTGGTGTGCAGTCGATAAACTGTAAGAAAAAAGATAGATCTGCTGTGATCTTAGAACAGTTAGGCATTTTACTGAAGTCAGTAGATATGCAGACACGCTTTTTTTATATACATGATAATGTACGGACGTTATTGAAACTCAATTATTATAAGACTATTGTTGTCTTTTGATAAAAGTAATGCTCAGCAGCTAGGGGCGCCTTAATGCACGGGCTTATACGGTCCGAAGCCCAGGGGCCTACAACTCCCACGGGGCCCAGGTTGCAGCCATGGGGCCCATTTTCCCCTATCCATGTTCGCAGAGCACATTTAAACACTTCCGGCGGGAGACACGGTTGTTGACATGGTGACATTGCACAACCGTTAAAGCCGTATGCATCTTCAACGGACAGCAGATCCACCCCCCGCTCAATAAATGGAAGGGGGCCTCTGCAGACCAGTGAGCCCATGGGCCCAGAGAGGTTCCTTAAAGCAGTAATGTTCAATGCGAGCGGTGCAATATGCAATGAATCCAAAATAATTCTAAAGTGCTTTCCGCTCTTGTTCTACAGCTTCTTTTTGAGTGTCAGGTGATGTTTCTTCAGTATTAATTTTCGTGTGCCATGCGAACAGAAGTGGTACATAAAGCAAGCATCTGGGCTTTCAGACGGTTTAAAACCTGCGCATTAGGATCAGCTGTCATTACTGATAGGACGGAGGATTAATTTAAGCGGCTCTGATTGGCCATTGCCATTTCATTGCTCAACGTACATGTTAGTGATTGGTTAGAGTACTCAACCGCTGCAAAAACACGTTGTAAATAGAAACCATTGAAGCAACACGAGCAGACTTAAATTGAACGCTGTAATCGTCAATTTTCACGATTACATATTCGTGGCAGCCGTAATCGTAATCACGATTAGTTTTTCGATTAATTGTGCAGCCTTAACATAGTCAAAACATTTGATATAATGCCTATAATGCACAAGCACAGAGTCAAATATAAAATTGTGCACATGCACAATCAGGCCTGGCTCCAGCTCTAAGATGTAAGCTGGGCCATCAGACCTGGGTGGGCCAAACAGTTGGAGAGGTGGGTGTAGTTCTCAAGGTGGGCCAAGTTCATGATTGGGTGGGCCAGGCCTGTGCACAATTGTCATTATTGTAATTGATTAAATTATTTATTACCAGCTTGTGCTCAGTCTTTCACTGTCATGTGAGAAACAAAACCAAGTGCTCCACAAGATGCCCTTTATTTTTGCTGCTAATTTTGCAATACTTTAATCTTTAAAACACACTTTTAAAATGACTGCTACGCCCCGCTTGACATCGTACTAAAGTATGTGCGATTTCTCACAAATAATCCTATTTAAAGTACAGCATTTAAAATGCAGTGTAGTGCAGAACAATTTGTGATAAATCAGGAGTGAGCTCATCACATGTGCTCTTAAATCAAGTCACCAGAGAGCTGACCAAGTCACCCCCGTTCCTTGCCTTTTTTCGGTATTCCTTAAATGCTCTGCAAGTGTACAGTTGACATCTTTTACTAATTATGTATTATTTTATTATATTTTTTTGTTAAACAAAAATAATGAAACAAAGAAATGGAATTTAAATGCTGGAGCCAAGAATACCTTCAAATATGTATGAGCCAGTTGAGGAGTTATAACATGTTTTCAGAGTCATTGTGATGAGGAATGAGGATCTAAACACAGCTTTAATAAAACCAAGTAACTCAGAATATAATGAAACACAGGGACCGAGCATCAAACAATACATGCTGAGACTGACAAACTAACCAGGGGAAACAAGGGCTTAAATACACAAGGGAAAACAAGGAACACCTGGGGAAACAATCAGGGAGAACCAATCATGAAATAAAACTACAAAGCACTACAAAACTAACACAGGAAACAGGAACGTGGAACTAAACAAGAATTTCAACATAAAAGTATGGACAAAAACAGGGAATACATGTCAGTCATCTGCAAAATCAATTGTCAAGACATTTCCCACAGACATTCAAAGCAATGAATTCTTGTAACAGAGAAGACTAAAGAGTAATTTCTGCACCAGACAGTCCATTAATGTTGCAGCACAAAAAAACAAAACAAAAAACACGATGAAATGACAATGAGCTACAATATGCTAGACTGCCAGAGGACATATGCTGATTAACTTATAAAGACCTCAATACAGTTGCAAAACTTCTATTTCATCATAGGTTACATATAGAAGACATGCAGATAAATAGGGGTCCAAAAGTCTGCAACCACTTATGAAAAATTCTATTTTGCAGTTTTATTTATTTTTTTAAATACAAATTTCTTCATTACAATTTATTTTAAGGCCATAACAATTTGACTGAAAAGGTGCACTGAAAAATTAACATGAATTTAAAAATGATCCCCTTTTGCTGTAATGACATCATGCACTCGAGTTGGCATGGACTCCACAAGCTTGTGCAAAACCTGATGACCCATGTTATCCCAGCATGATTTAAGAATGTTGAGGAAGCAAGAAAATATAGCCTTTAGTAAAAAGAAGATAGCTTAGAGCACGTTTACATGCACAGCGATACGCTGTGAACTACCATAAAACAGTTTATCAAAAAATTGGGCAATGCAAGAAAACCATGTTTATAATTCATGACCTTTGAAATAATGGGGTTATATTCTTCTTTTGACATCATAAAGTAAACAGTCATGTGCACAACACTTGCACACATTGGATGCCGGTAAAGGTGCTTTCATGCAACGCAAAATCGGGGTAGTAGGCAAATATATTCATGCTTAAACTGTTTATGACCTTTCCCTGATAAAGGAAAACCATTTAAGGTGTCATGGCACACGTTGTCAGATTATTAAGCATAGCCTAATCAGTATTTTAACCAAGATTACGTGTATAATCGCCCTCATGGTCAGTAGTCACAAATTATCTTTTTTGATTAGTGATCTAGAAATAGATTAGTTCAGAATCGTAGATATTTCTTTATAATTTTATGTCAAATTATTTCTTTGCATAAACTTTTTCAAAATGATAAAACTGTTAATTTACAGATTTAAAATAGATTTTCAGTGTGCTCTCAGAAAAGTGATTTTGTGAAGTAAATATATCGGAAAATTTTCTAAATTTAAATAGTTAATTTAAGCATGAACTTGACAATATTGAGTCAATTCTACATTTGTACTCAATTCAAACATGTAAAAATAATGTTCAAGCTTATAAGAAAATATTTATGACTGTTTGAATTGTCTTTACAATTCGTAATTACAGTGGCAGTTCCAGCTTACTTGGTGCCCAAGGCGAGAATCGACGTGGAGCCCCCCTGCTCAAATTTCAGCTGAACATGCGCATGATGTGTGTAGCAATGTTTTGAACCCCAGAGCTAGCTGAACTCAGGACCCACACTCTCAACCAGAAGCAGTGCTACTGCCCAAAGCTCATCTCTGATTGCAGGGGGCACTACAGAGTCTCCTCCTACCCTTTTGTCAGACTTATGTTCCACTCCCCCATTGCGATACTGCTCTGTGGACAAGCACTGGCCTTCATCATTTTTTTGGTGTGTGTGTGTTCCACAGAAGAAAGTAACATTCAGGTATTCTATAGATTCTGAATTGCATTATGAGGGGCATTGAGAACATGGTTGTACAAACTAAGCCAACCTCCACTTAAGCTTCTTTAAAAAAAAAAAAAAAAAAAAAGCAGTTACGTGAGAAGTTTACTGGAAATATGCTAAACCAGTGAAGATAAAAGGTCATAGAAAGGTGGAAAAAGATAGTAGAGGCTGTGCAGGGTTGGAAAAATTCTAAGAAGGACAATACAGCACTTTATTGTTCAGAAATGCTTGTTGTGACAAAAAAACAAAGCTAGACTGAAGAGAGAATGCTCATTCCGGACCTCATGTAACAAAACATCCATCTGTAGAAGTTTAAGTGTAATTGTTGGAAGAGAAAACAAACAGAATTCAGCCGAGGCTGAACCAAACACAGACTTGTCTACTTAGCACACTGCTACAGTGATAAATTTAACTGCTATTTATTGTGAAGTTAGGGCAGATACAGTTGTGCTCAAAGGTTTGCATACCCTGGCAGAAATTGTGAAATTTTGGCATTGATTTTTAAAATATGACTGATCATGCAAAACAAATATTGAGCCATGGGGAGCAGAACTGTCAAAAGACCTGCGTAACATGGTAATGGAACTTTATAAAGATGGAAAAGGATATAAAAAGATATCCAAAGCCTTGAAAATGCCAGTCAGTACTGTTCAATCACTTATTAAGAAGTGGAAAATTCGGGGTGTCTTTTGACAGTTCTTTTCTGCTCCCCATGGCTCATATCTAGCCTGCTCAGTGCATCCACATGAGAGCTAACAAACTCATTGGCTATTTATACACAGACACTAACTGCAATTTAAAAAGCCACAGGTGTGGGAAATTAACCTTTAATTGCCATATAAACCTGTGTGTGTCACCTTGTGTGTCTGTAACAAGGCCAAACATTCAAGGGTATGTAAACTTTTGATCAGGGCCATTTGGGTGATTTCTGTTATCATTATGATTTAAAAAGGAGCCAAACAACTATGTGATAATAAATGGCTTCATATGATCACTATCCTTAAATAAAAGACAGATTTTTTTTTGCATGATCAGTCATATTTTCAAAACCAATGCCAAAATTTCACAACTTCTGCCAAGGTATGCAAACTTTTCAGCACAACTGTATATTGAAAAACTGCTTTTAAACAACACAAGTTATATAATGGTATGCATTTATAAATATATTTATAAAAACAATACTTCAATTATAAACAAGCAAAACAGAAGAGATTGTGTTCTTTTTAATTTGCCTTTTTATATTTAGACATATTTTTTTAGCAAAGTGCTATACTTTTGTTAATAAAAGTAAACAGGAAAAACAGCCACCAAAGCCATATCCATTTTAAATGTGATCCAATGTAGAACATATTAGCGTGAGCACAAAAAGAATAGCAAATCTTTTTTTTTTTTTCCAATCAGTGAGTACACCTACACATTTCCTTAGACATATATAAAAGACTGTACAAATATACACTACCCATTCTATATAATAACATGAAATTCAAGAATAATAGACACTCCTTTAACCACACATTATTGGCTGAAGAAACTAATTATGTTTCTAGTTATTTTAAAGAAATATAAACTGAAGGCAAATCATTTTCTATTATTTGGTGCATGTTCAGTGTTGTCTTTCCCTATCCTGAGAGAAACCCCAGCATCATTCACAGTCATCTTCATAACTTCAAAACTGTAAAATATGACTTTTTTGCCTTTTAAATGGCTTTTGGAGTTGAGGAAAAAGCATATCCTTATAGCTACCGTCTGTAACCACGGTCCAGAAGTTCAATGAGGCAGCATTGTTGGTGTATGTCAAACATAACGCAAATGTATACATGTTCATTTAATTAACCCTGTCCTGAAATCAGACCTGTTGCTTTGTTAAAACAGTCTCTGAATTTGACTGTTCAAGCTTGTTTGTTATACCTGACTGGCTTTCATCTATTGGCCGAATTTTTTCCTCTAACACGTAATTTGACCCATAACCATTTTCGCTGTGGGAGTCCTCCCTGATATTAGAGATCGCATCCTCTTTATTACTGACCTCTGGTTCCTCACTACTAACTGACGGTGTGTTTAGCCTAGCATTCTCTTGTTGTTGCACGTCACTGACATGTTCCTCATCTTCACTGTCCGAGTCCACAGCAATTGACTCCGAACTGACAAGTGCTCCAGGTTTTAAGGTACTCTTGATTGAAGCATTGAAGTTGCTCCCTATAGTGGCCTTTTGACCATTAGTGTAGAGTGAGGTTTTGGCAGCAAATCTTGCTAGTGTCCCCTGCTTCTGTTGCAAGTCACCACCATTGGTTGTAGCTCTTTTCTGAAAGCTAATGGCATTGGCAGATCGACCTATGCGATTTCTAGAAGTTCGTCTTTTCGGCTCATGTTTGTTGCCCTCGAAATACCACTTAGAGTGAAATTTGATGGGATGCTGCAAATGTACAATGTCTTCCATTTTAAATCCCAGTAAGACCCGAGTTTGTAGCGTTTCACAATTAAGCATGCATCGCCTCCTTCGATTCAAGAAGTGGCTAGAAATGTCAGATTTCCAAAGCCAGAGACTGGATGCCAGCATCTCCACCTCTCGGCGAGTGGGGTAGGGCTGCACGTTGAAGTATTGTGTGAGAAACGCTTTACGTGCCTCGTAGGACTCATTCTCAAGACCCTTTGGGTCCAAAGCGAAGACCACAGGGTCCTCTGGTGACATTGGCCTATCTTGGTCATCTGCAACAACTTTCCTTTTCTTTGGCTCGGTCTGGTCACAGTTTGCTAGACCTGACCTTTTGAGGCCAGCACCCTGGGCCTGTGCAACTCTGGCAGATGGAGTGGGTCGACCGTTCTGAGTTTTACTTACACCGCGGCAGTGCACAAGATGCAAAGTGATGGTGGAAGCTGTCATGTTACTAGTATAGACACCAAGGCAATGGATACACTTGTAGGTCAACTTCTTCTCCACAGGATGAACCGTTTGTATAACTTGATGCCTCTCACGCAAGTGGTGGGCTAGCGAATCTGAGATAGGTCCCTTGAGAATAGAGAAGCACAGAGGACAAAGTGTTTTCCCTACATCCCTCTTGTAGGGTACAGCAGCTTGTGGTGAAGTCTTAGCTGGCATGGCATCTGAGGCATTGGATGGTGTCTTTGGTATTTGTAGCGTAACCTGTTTATGCCCATGTGATGATGACAATGCATTGTTTTGGGCATGGAATGCCACAGATTCTTCAGGGGCATCTCGCATATTATATGTGGTGACAATCAGCTGGACGTTCTTCGGATTCCCCTGCTGAAGTGTAAGGTCAAAAGTAAGTGGCGAGTCTCTATGTGACCCGATGGATTCGTTTGGATGCACCCCTCGCATATGCGTCACCATTTTTTCGACATCGTTGAACGTGGCCTTGCAGTGTGGGCAGGACAGGCCATGTATCAACATATGGTTAAGAAGTGTGTCGCTAGGTAGGTAACGGTTGCAGTACAAGCATTTACTGGTAAAATTGTGGATTTTCATGATGTAGTTGGCCACCGCTGGCACCTTTTCTGCTTTGTGCTCTTTCTCAAAATGTGAGCTATATACATTTTCTGGAAAGAGTTCATTGCAGATGGTGCAGATCTTCCATTTCTGAGTATAAGATGTGCCAAAGACTGAGTTGCCTTTCTTGGGGGTAACAGAAGTCACAGTTGTAGCCGCTGCCTGAACTCGTGAGGTCAGTTGAGGAATCTTTAGTATAGAGGTGGATGCTGATGTAGAGACTGAACTGCGAAGACAAGCAGAAAGCTGAGATTTATTTGTTAGAGACTGCTGCTGCATTGAGAGCTGCACCTGTTGTCCTCCAATGGTCAAAGCTTGGGTAGACCCTGGCTTCAGACCAAATGCCCCCTGTTTCAGGTGAATACCTGACAGGAGACTAGTTGAGTTCAAACTTCCTTTTGGAATGACAATGCGACTCAGCTGATGAGTGGACAAAGGTCGGCCTCCAGCTGCCACTACCATGCTCTTTGGCATTATACCAACGATGCCTTTATCCCCCTGAGCCTTAGGGGATACCATAATTACAGGCTTTGCCCGAGGTACTACTACGTTGGTATGCCCAATCATGGCAGTAACTTGATATCCAATGCGCTCATGGTCCTCAATGACATGCTGCACAAGTGCTTCATAGGTACGTGGAACAAAGAGGCATCGTTTGCAATGGATGGCTGTACTTGTATTATTGGCACTGCCAGTAGTGGTGTTAGAATCGGTATTACTCCCTGTACCAGAGCCTGCTGTCCCATTAGGTGGTGTTGCCTTGTCACCAAGCCTCCCCACGTATGGTGCCGCTACATGTTGGAAATGTTCCCGGTAGATATGCTTGCGCACCACATTGTATAGTGGGTCCCTATAAGTGCATTTTTTGCAGTAGTACACGGCCTGCTCAACATTATCACGTGTCTTATCCAGGCGCGCACCCTCCTTCAAACCAACACCTGCCCCCTGAAGCCCACTAGCATTCTGGCGCACTGCATTGTTAGGCATATGAAACAATCTGATGTGTGTATCCAATGTCTTTTTGTTCCCATTGTAAGTGCAATAGGGGCAGTTTAGAAGAATATGATTTTCAAAGTCCTCGCTGTGTACATTACGAAAGTGACTTTTGTAGGCTGAGAAAAACTTTGAGGCGAATGTACATCCTGAACAGCAGAATGGCTTTGAGCGGTACTCCTGAGAAGACAAAGGGGACAACTGGGTCAGAAAAACTGTGTTTTGGTGAGAAACAAAAAGTGACAAAAGATTGTAAAATAAAGTTGAGTTTTCTTAATTAAGCTTTTAATGTACTTCTCACTTGTGATTTGGTCATTGAGAGGTCCCACATGCAAACATCTTCCCATGACGTGTTCTTAATGTAGAACTCATTGGGAACAAATTCTTTATAGTCCTGAAAGGGAAAAGAGGAGCACAGAGTGAGAAAGACTGTCTCATTAAAATAAGATCAAGGCTACATAAAAAAAAAAAAAAAAAATAAAAAGATTTTCTGCATGTGATCAGAATCAGAATCAGCTTTATTGCCAAGTATGCTTACACATACAAGGAATCATGATGAGCATCATAGAAAACATTCCCTGTCTTATGTCAGTTAGGATCACTACTTTATTTTAAGAATGTGAAATGTCAAAATAATAGTAGAGAGAATAAATTTCTTTCAGCTTTTATTTCTTTCATCACATTCCCAGTGGGTCAGAAGTTTACATACACTTTGTACGTATCATGGCTGACCCTGCACTCTGACCCCAGCTTAGCTGGGATATGTGAAAACAAATAAATTTCACTGTATATATATGCAAAAATGTATGTATAATGTGTGACCAAAACAAAATTAAGGCTTCTACGTTTTTGGTAGCATTGCCTTTAAATTGTTTAACTTGGGTCAAATGTTTTGAGTAGCCTTCCACAAGCTTCTCACAATAAATTGCTGGAATCTTGGCCCATTCCTCCAAACAGAACTGGTTTAACTGAGTCAAGTTGGTAGGCCTCCTTGCTCGCACACACTTTTTCAGTTCTGCCCATAAATTTTCTATCGGATTGAGGTCAGGGCTTTGTGATAGCCACTCCAATACCTTGACTTTGTTCTCCTTTTAACTATTTTGCCACAACATTGGAGGTATGCTTGGGGTCATTGTTCATTTGGAAGACCCATTTGCGACCGAGCTTTAACTTCCTGGCTGACGTCTTGAGATGTTGCTTCAATATATCCACATAATTTTCCTTCCTCATGATGCCATCTATTTTGTGAAGTGCACCAGTCCCTCCTGCAGCAAAGCACCCCCACATCATGATGCTGCCACCCCCATGCTTCACGGTTGGGATGGTGTTCTTCGGCTTGCAAGCCTCACCCTTTTTCCTCCAAACATAATTATGGTCATTTTGGCCAAATAATTTTTGTTTCATCAGACCAGAGGACATTTCTCCAAAAAGTAAGACCTTTGTCCCCATGTGCACTTGCAAACTGTAGTCTGGCTTTTTATGGTGGTTTTGGAGCAGTGGCTTCTTCCTTGCTGAGCAGCCTTTCAGATTATCTCGATATAGGACTTGTTTTACTGTGGATATAGATACTTGTCTACCTGTTTCCTCCAGTATCTTTACAAGGTCCTTTGCTGTTGTTCTGGGATTTATTTGCACTTTTCGCACCAAACTACGCTCATCTCTAGGAGACAGAATGCGTCTCCTTCCTGAACGGTATAATGGCTGCGTGGTCCCATGGAGTTTATACTTGCGTACTATTGTTTGTACAGATGAACATGGTACCTTCAGGCATTTGGGAATTGCTCCCAAGGATGAACCAGACTTTTTTCTGAGGTCTTGGCCTGATTTCTTTTGATTTTCCCATGATGTCAAGCAAAGAGGCACTGAGTTTAAAGTTAGGCCTTAAAATACATCCACAGGTACACCTCCAATTAGCCTATCAGAAGCTAATTGCCTAAAGTCTTGAAATAATTTTCTGGAATTTTCCAAGCTGCTTAAAGGCACATTTAACTTGATGTATGTAAACTTCTGACCCACTAGAACTGTGATACAGTCAATTAAAATCTGTCTGTAAACAATTTTTGGAAAAATCACTTGTATCATGCACAAAGTAGATGTCCAAAACGACTTGCCAAAACTATAGTTTGCTAATATGAAATCTGTGGGGTGGTTAAAACATTTGTTTTAATGACTTCAACCTAAGTGTATGTAAACTTCTGACTTCAACTGTAGTTGTGTAAAAATAGAGGGGTGTAGAAAAAACACCCTCACCCTCAGGTTTTTCCAAACCCATTCGACTTTCTTCTGTGGAACACAAAAGGAGATTTTGGGCAGAATGTTAACCTCATTTGTCTTTCACTTTATTTATCTGGAAAAAGTGAACAGTGACTTCTAACATTCTGACTAACATCTCTAATGTTCTCCCAAAGAACATGTGTTCTATGGGAGTAAGAATGATCCATGGTGGTGAGCATATACTTTTCTTGTCCATGTAGACATTTAATCTATGTAGCCCAATCATAAAATTTACTTACATCAATCTGCTCCTTACAAAATTCCAAGCCAATGTCACCCAGAACTTTTTTCACATTTTTCCTAGCTTTCCTTAGACTGCTGACGTTGTTGACAGGGAGTTGAAACATTCTGCCCACCTGGAAATAAATAAATTAAATTAATTTGGGCAGGTAAACAGGCTGCTTCAAATGCAATTTGCATGCATTATGTTTTATCATCATGAATGAATGTTACTGCCTTTGATCTTCTGCACAGAAATTACATCCGGTTTTGTATTGCAATAGTTTGAAAGATTTTATAAAATATCTACACAATGGTGGGGCCTGGGTAGCTCAGTGAGTATTGATGCTGACTACCACCCCTGGAGTCACGAGTTTGAATCCAGGGTGTGCTGAGTGACTCCAGCCAGGTCTCCTAAGCAACCAAATTGGCCCGGATGCTAGGGAGGGTAGAGTCGCACAGGGTAACCTCCTCGTGGTCGCAATTAGGGGTTCTCGCTCTCAATAGGGCATGTGGTCAGTTGTGTGTGGATCGCAGAGAGTAGCATGAGCCTCCACATGCTGTGAGTCTCCGCGGTGTCATGCACAGCGAGCCACGTGATGAGATACGTGGATTGACTGTCTCAGAAGCGGAGGCAACTGAGACTTGTCCTCTGCCACCCGGATTGAGGTGAGTAACCGTGCCACCACAGGGACCTAGTAAGTAGTGGGAATTGGGCAGGCCAAATTTAGGAGAAAAAATAAATAAATAAATAAATAAATATCTGAGCAATGTGGTCTATCTACCAATGCATCTCACTGAGTGTGTTTAGCAGCTCAATCTTACAATGATTATGCTTAATTAACCAACAAAATGTAAGGTCATGTAAACCAGAGACTATTTAGCATAAAGGGGCCAATTTTTTTACAATGATTTGGAGTGCCCAACGGTCAACGGATGTAGAAAGGAAGTCCTGCCTTACAGGTAAAAGAGCCAATCACCATTTATAAACAGGCATTGCCTGTCAATCAACTCGAGAACGCACACGCCCATTAGCTATACAAACTGGATTTTTTTTTTTCGTAATCTGAGGTAAAGATGCACAATGTATAATACCAGTGTTGTCAGATTTTACTGCTGATTTGAAATATGTTCTTTGATCATAATTTTTACCAACCATTTGAGATTTCTACCTTTCCCCATTCAAGTAGATAAGAGCTATACTTGCATGTCATATGTTTACATAGAAAAATAGCTGCCCGAGAGTGTTCCAAAGATGGCCGCCGGTGGACTGACTTGCTAGAAATATTCTGATGTACACGTCTTGAACCTTTATTGGTGAAAGGTCATAAATGGATTAAAGCAAATGATCGGCACAACTAGATTTGAACCCATTACCCCAATTTATTTTTGCATGGAAATGTCTTTACCGGCGTTCTGGCAGCTTATTCAGTGCGTGCATGTCCATTTACATTTTGACATCAAGACCAACCAGGAAAAAAATCAGGGTTCTCTTGCATTGTGAGGTTCATAATGAGGTACATAATGAGCTGATTTCTGATGGCTATTAACATTTTGATGCACATGTAAACACACTTGCTGTGATACACTGTGATGCTTCATGTCAGAACATTGGTCACTAATGAGCGGCAAAGATCTAAAGCAAATGAGTCAGTCAGCATCATTCTCTTAGTCCTCATCAAGCTTGCAATAATGAGGTGCATGCTGAATAGAGAATAATAAAAAAGATAACTTGCTTTTGCCATTCAAAATTATTCTTATTTTAAACCAAAAATTACAGTGCAGACAAAAAAAATATGAACACATTAACCAAGCTGTGGCTCAGAAAACCTGTAAGTCTACATGTATGCACTACAGATTGGAGCTCTAATGAACAATAAATATCAGAAATTGAGAAATAAAATTTAAACTCATTACATCACCAAAACAAGGTCGATCCCACATTTGTCTTTAACTGAACAAACAATAAACTGCAACCACAGAATGAGGTCAGAGATCAACAAAGGTCAAAGATCATGTACCTATTTCACCTATCACCAAGGAAAACCTGTGTCAGCTTTTGGCCTAACCAATGACAGTCATCACTCTGTATACCCCTCTTTAACAAAGAGGAGCAGTTTCACTTCAGCACTGAATGAGGGCTCTCTCTCTCTTTGGTTTGGCATTCCTCATCTCCTCATTGAATTTATCCCATCGTTTCTAGATGGCGCTAGAGGGCATCGCTGCCTCCATGTTATATAAGCCTCTCCCATTTCTGCCTGGCCTTTTTCCGCTCTTTTTTGTGCAGTCTTCTGCATTACAGTCCTGGAATGGCGCCTCCTGTTGAGCAGCATCAGAGGGCAGCGTGTGGAACACAGCTATATCTGCAGTGTCTGCTCTGGGTGGAGGTTTTTATCTGAAGCCCGCACATACAGATTTCTGAGAATGTACAGTATACATACTGCTTATATACAGGCAAATCTGAACTGACAAGGTAATATCAAATATATGATGAACATCAGAATACATCTGACCTCTCATATTTTAATTTCAAACTGAATGCCAGAGTTAACTTCAGTCACGACTGTCTCTCTCAATGGCCTCCCTAATCAAGTTATTATAGACACAACATAAACCTTGTGTAAATGTGAAGAAATATATCTGCTGTCAAACAGAATCAGTATCTCAATTTAACATACTGTATGGCCTAACACCATACCTATGATTGAAAAATGACAGTAAATATTGTATATCCATGGGGAAAAACACAGCATGATAAACATAAACGGTCTAATACAAACATTACAGTTTTGCCTTTACTTTGATGTTGAATCAAGCCGTGAAGATGATTCAATGCTGAAAGACATCTACACTTAAATTACAGAACAAAAAAGTAAACAGTGCCAAATAGTTCAATCAATCTAAAGACTGCATCACACTGAAAACTGTTAAGAAAATGTCCTGGTCCCTTTTTACTCCAAAAATCAAAGAAACAAAGAAGAAATAATATTTTGCATAACGAAAATCAAGTCTATTTTTTGGGCCACTGACATTTTTTACATTTTACCCCCTAATTCGCATTACCGCAATGTGAAATAACAGGGTCATTATGACATTCTCATTTCCACAATGTGAAAAAAATTATAAAGTGTTATTTAATTGTAAAGTATTTATGCATCATCATAATAGTACTCTCTTGGTACTGCCTTCCATTTTAAGTGATATATTTTATTGTAATAGAGAAGAACATGACTTAGTTATGGGTAATGAGAATTATCTTTGGAAACAATGGGAATAGTCAAAGTAAAATGAGAAATGTGCTTAAGTGTCATGAAAATTATGCCATAATGAAAAAAAATTTAATAATAATTAATGGTCCTAGATATACCCTTTCTTTTCTTTATGCAAAATATAATTTCATTACTTTATATTGATCTGGGGTTAAATATGACCAGGAAGTTTTCTTGAGAAAACTCTGACCAGCCGACCAATTAGAGACCTGAAAGAGTCACACGTTGAACTGTTTACTTTGTTGACATAACAACAGTGATCAGATGCAGTAAGTAATGACTGATTATTATTAGAGATAATGCACGTGCAGAGATGACGGCACTGCTTGGTTAATATCTATAACAAGTATCATTAAAACACTTCAGCTTGTTCATTTGTGAATTCAGATGACATCATCCTCCACTCTGTAATTGGTCGGCTCTTCACCCTTCACTTTTCACTCTTTACTCTCACATTTCCAGCAAACATGCAGTCTGGGTTCATGCAAATGTATCGTTTTAGATTGTGAAAGTTTTCACAATCACATTTGGTCGCGTTTGATTGCGTCTTACTGCTCTACCCAGTAAGGGTTTTTAATTCTAAAAACTGACCATCTTCACAGGTCACAGTAGGCTCAAAAAGACCCTGATGATTTGTAATTAAAAAAAATAAATAATAATAATTCCCACTACTTACTAGGTCCTCGTGGTGGCATGGTTACTCACCTCAATCCGGGTGACGGAGGACAAGTCTCAGTTGCCTCTGCTTCTGAGACCGCCAATCCGTGCATCTTATCACATGGCTCATTGTCCATGACACCGTGGAGGCTCATGCTACTCTCCGTGATCCACGAACAACTTACCATGTGCCCCATTGAGAGTAAGAACCACTAATCCCGACCACAAGGAGGTTACCCCATGTGACTCTACCATCCCTAGCAACTGGGCCAATTTGGTTGCTTAGGAGACCTGGCTGGAGTCACTCAGCACACCCTGGATTCGAACTTGTGACTCCAGGAGTAGACCTTGAAGATTTATGAATTTTTTCACAGATCAGTTTGTCTCTTAACCATTTTTGAGTTTTGGAGTCAACAGTTTACCTAAAATAATCTGTGCTATAGGATTTGAGAGGTCTCATTCTTGAAACAGGATAATTATGGTGGTAAAACATTAGTTTCACAAAAAACTGGATTTGTGAAGACTTTAACAGCTTGATTATAGTCATTTTAATGCCTTCATGCATATTGGCATTGTGGAAAATCAAGGATATACACCATTAAAAGTAAAATAAAAGGCCTAAAACTCTAAAAACTGACAATCTAGATGGGTCATAGTAGGCTCAAATTGACCTTCATGATTTGTTAATTTTTTCACAGATCAGTTTTGGAGTCAACATTTTACCTGAAAAATCTGTGTTATAGGCTTTGAGAGGTCACATTCTTGAAACACATAATTATGATAGAAAAACATTAGTGATTTATGAAAATTTCGCAAATTGATTTGACAATAAACGTCTTATAATTCTACAAAATGAGCACCTAGATGTCACATTAGGCTTAAATAGACCATCCTTATGTGAATTTTTTCACAGATCAGTTTTTGTCATTTAACCAATTTTATGAGTTCTTGGGTCAACAGTTTACCTGAAAAATCTGAGTTATAGGTGTAGTGTTATAACTGCTCTTTGTTTTAGTCTTTCCCATTCATTTCCTATGGTCAGTCAAAAATGACCTGGAACACCAAGAGTGTTACTTTTTTTTGTCATGTGGCCTAAACTCATTGAATACAGTCCAATATTTTGTGGGTTCATATGGCAAATGTAGTTAAAGTAACCAAGCCTTGGCCCACCGAGATGAAGGATACCATTTTTATTAAAGAAACTAAATCAATTTGGGTAAAAAATGACCCAAACACTGCACAAGGATTAAAAAAATATTACTAGCTAGTTGACGTATCAACCATATCAAAATTTGTCAACAACAAACCAAAGCCATCAAACTGAGTCAAATCAATCTGTGAAAGTTTTCACAAATCCAGTTTTGTGTGAAACTAGTGTTTTTCCATCATAATTATCATCAAGAATGTGACCTCTCAAAGCCTATAACACTGAGTTTTCAGGAAAACTGTTGACCCAAGAACTAAAAAAAGGGTTAAATGACAAAAACTGATCTATGAAAAAATTCACATCATGAAGGTCAATTTAAGTCTAGAGTGACCCATCTACATGCTCAGTTTTTAGAGATTTAGGCCTTTTATTACTTTTTTGGCTTACAGCCTTAATTTTTCACAATGCCAATATGCACGAAACCATTAAAAAGACTACAATCAATCTGTGAATGTTTTCACAAATCCAGTTGTGTGTGAAACTACTGTTTTTCCACCATAATTATCATGTTTCAAAAATGAGACCTCTCAAATCTTATAACACAGATTTTTCAGGTAAATTGTTGACTCAAGCATTCAAACAAGGATTAAGAGACAAAAACTGATCTGTGAAAAAAATTCACACATCAAGATGGTCTATTTAAGCTTAGTGTGACCCGTCCACAGCTTCCAGTAGAGACCCACAGACCCAACACTTACAGTGCAGTATTAATATATTACAATATATAGTATTATATAAGTATGATTTAAGTATTATATTAATATAAACATATTATTTACTTTTAATATTTGTAGTATTTTAAAGATTCAAGTATTGCAAAATTTGCTGCAAAAATAAAGGGCATCTTGTGGAAAACTTGGTTTTGTTTCACACATGACAATAAAAGACTGAGCACAAGCTGGTCCTGAATAAATTATTTAATCAATTACAATAATTACAATTGTGCATGTGCACAATTTTATATTTTACTCTATTTACTTTATTCTGCTTGTGCACTGTGGGATTTAAATTTATCCATGTGGCTCGAGTGTTTTGACTACATTCACCAAAGTATGTTCAGATCCATTTAATGATTCAATGACCATTTCTGGTGATGCCAGAAGGTGTCATGTGTGAAATGAGTTAGTCACTGAATCTACAATCAAAAGAAAATTTTAATCCTCTAAAATTGTTATGTCTACAGACCTACAAAGAGACTTAAGTAGAGGTTTTAAGCATTAAAGAACAAAGCAGATCTATCATTTCACTACAGTTTGTGAGCTGCTGAGAATGACTTTTATCAAAAGACAACAATAATAGTCTTATAATAATTATAATGAGTTTCAATAATGTCTGTACGTTTTCATGTATAAAAATTGCTTGTCTACTTATCTATTGACTTCAGTAAAATGCTTAACTGTTCTAAGATCACAGCAAATCTATCTTTTTTTCTACAGTTTGTCAACTGCACACCAATATAGATGTAAAAAACAGGAGCTGATATTAAAAGTAGCTTTACATATTTAACACAGATCTAGTAATCTGCTTGAATTGGCAAAAACAACCGATCAAACTATTACCTGACAAACATAATGTAAAAAGCATAACTTAATAAAGACTCATGCACTGATATAAACTCCACTTACAATGTGTGCTTTAAAGATGGATTGTCCTTTGTTTTTTTTTCTGCAGTAAATTTCACGTAATGCTGCCAATCTAGAACAATATGCCGATAAATAACTCTCATTTGTGTGTTCCTCATTTCTAGATTATTCATTTAGATCAACATCAACGCCAATAAAAAAAAACATGGATAAATGAGCATTGTTGAAAGCAACTCTGTAGAAATGAACAGAGAAGACTGATTAGACTGTCTGACTGACGGCCTATTACGTAAGCGTTGTTTTGGCTCATGAAACTCACCTGTGATTGGCTGGATGGTCACTCAATCAGCCCAAAGTAACAAAACATATAGAATACTGTATACAAATACACCATTTGGACTTGGTATGGGTTTAGCTTGGAAAAGTGCGGGGGACAAAAATCACCTTTTTAAAGAGTGCGGGGGACGTGTCCCACACGGCTGCTACGCCCTTGCATGAAGCCATCATACTGAGTCAAATCAATCTGTTAAAGTTTTCACAAATCCAGTTTTTTGTGAAACTAATGTTATACCACCATAATTATCATGTTTCAAGAATGAGACCTCTCAAATCCTATAGCACAGATTATTTTAGGTAAACTGTTGACTCCAAAACTCAAAAAATGGTTAAGAGACAAACTGATCTGTGAAAAAAATTCACAAATCATCAAGGTCTTTTTGAGCCTACTGTGACCTGTGAAGATGGTCAGTTTTAAGAATTATAAGATGATTTCCTAGTATTACTCAAGGCAGTGGGGGTAGAGCAGTAAGACGAAATCAAACGCGACCAAATGTGATTGTAAATGTTTTCACAATCTAAAACAATTATATTTGCAAGAACCCAGACTGCATGTTTGCTGGAAATGTGAAAGTAAAGAGTGAAAAGTGAAGAGCACTTATTTGTCACCGTCCCGACTCATGGACTTAAAAAGAGTTGACAGGAAAACAAACTGCTGTGAAAAAATTCACAAATCAGACTGGTCAAGATGAGAGTGGTTTCAGTCTTCTAGGTGTTCAACTTTTGTAACTATTTGCATTAGAAAATGAAGAGTCGTAAAATTCAAACGAGCAATTGCAGAGCGGATGTTGATGTCGTCTGAATTCACAAATCATGAAGAACAACATGTAACATTGTTTACATGTCTACGACAGCGCATAGCGGGTTTCTAGCCAATCAAAGTCTGAATTTCAAACCGCAAACTATCTTTACCGCGGTTTATATGACTCTGGTTTTCTCCCTCCAGATTTCCTGTTCCTATTAATAAGCGAGTTAGCAGGCTAGCCCGTCTCATACACACACGGAGACTGTTTATTTACCCGTCTCGAGCTCCCGCTAACACAAAGCAGCAGCAGCAGCCCGTAATCTCACTTTCTCTCCACGGGAGCCGACCACCTCGTAGTTCGCTTCACGGGCGGACACACCACGCCGAAAGAGGGAGCTCGACTCCTGTCACGGGCCGACCCAAAGCTATCAGCCGGGGATGCAACTCATCCAACAGCTCCTGTGGTGGTGTTTGGGGGTCCTGGAGGGAGAGGGAGTGTGACGCGCTGAGCGCCCGCTGCGTTTACGACTATGCACTGTCCACACAGACGATATAATTGAGAGCAATTAACGTAATCCGCCATCCACTTAAACAATACGACCCGGTCCAGTATTCAGTCCACTATCCAAAATGGCGTGTGAAAAAGGGCGGAAGTGACATATGTGTTTGATTACCATAAAAAAAAGAAACATTGTGCCGAATGATACCCGGCGAACATTAATCAAACATTTACCAGTCATAGAGGGATCTAATTGCTTACCTGAATTTCACAAGGTCTCTCAAAAGGGTGTCTATCTGCGCATATAATGTTTTATTAAGCGGTCCTGAAATTGGTGTAAACAGCCCCCCGGTGCAGATGCGCGGCATGAACCCATAGGGGGCGCCACCGGCTGAAAATTGATTGGTTAGAGGCGTATGCGTCAATTCTGCATCTGGTATCTACCCCGCATAGAGTCGGATGAATACAGTGCCTCAGTACTCACCCAGCGTCGGAGCAGTTTGGGTTCAGGTGGTGGCGCTGTGCTGCTCTTATGCGCAACTCACCGGGACTACTTCTGGATGTGCAGTGTCGGGGATGCAGAGCACTGGTGATTTCCCCACCCACTGGCCCTTCAGCACTGGAAATATCCCCCCACCCTGCTTGCCCCAGTCGTCTCACCTTGACAATGGCTTCATGAAACTCACTCTGAGCAGTTCTTACATTATGGTAAAGTCAGTAACTATCTTTTGTTGAACACTAAACCCAGAGGGAATACTTTCTTTTGGAAATATCATTATAAAGTAGTCACTAATGCAAGAGACTGACAGAAATGGCTCTTGGACGAAGACTATAGATTTCTTGTGATACGGAATTACATGCAAAATTTAGTCCATAATAAAATCTCACTACTTTGATCAAAAATACTTGTTACCACCAGTGATGAAGAGTCTAAAAACAAAATAACTAATTTATTTTACATATACAGTATGTTATGTCTAGATGATAATATCCAAATGCATTGCACAACCAAAACAAAACTGCAACATGAAATGTTTATTTCAAAGCACACATCTCTAGAGCCACTCAAAGATACAACATATTTCTAGAGGGGTTTGAGCCTTTAAAAATAATGCTGATAATCTCGGTAGATATGAACTAAGTCCATCAATTTTCCAAAATTAAAAAAGGGGGAAATGGTCTTAGTCTGCGTTCTTGATCAGAATAACATTTTATTAAAAAAATTTATTTGGTCCTTTTTATTAAATTCTGCAAATGTTACAGACATTTTTGACGTGAATTTCAAAAGATAGAGGAATATTAAGTGTTCAAAAGCAAGCATTTTGATCCATACAAAAGCGTCAGCAGCCTTGTGTGCAGTCACAGAGCAATAATCTAGAATTGCATCTACAGTAAAAGTGATAGGACATATAACTTGTCATTAAACAACTCCTATTCAGAGCACAATAATGCCAACTGCACTGCAGCAATTATAAGCACTGATCATACATCACTAAACAGAACCAAATGAGGTCAAAGGTCATGTTGTGGCAAAAACAGTGAGTAATCCTTTCAGGAAGGACACAATTTCATTTCCACCCAATTTGGATTCCCCATAAACACGGTCCACAAATGAAATAGGAACCTGCATAAGAGACAGATAAGATCCATTTTCAGCAATGCATCAGAAAAAATACTGTGCTTGTTGAAACAGATGAAAAACAGATTATTATATAAATATTTAGACAAATACTAAATCATCTACATGTAATAAAAGTGTAATAATAGTAATAATGTAATAACAGTCTTATTATAATGTAATTAAACATTTAAATTCTAAATCTAAACCATGGGTTTTCAAACTTTTCTTTGCCTAGGACCCTCAAATATGATGATCCCCTTGCGAGGAACCCCATTCCTAATATATATATTAGCTATATAATATAAAAATATTTATTTAGTATGAAGTTTAGTGTTTTTTTCTTTACCATCTTATTTTCACTATTAAAGGGATAGTTCACCCTCTGGCATCCCAGATGTGTTTGACTTTCACTCTTCTGCTGAACACAAATGAAGATTTTTACAAGAATATTTCAGTTCTGTAGGTCCTCACAATGCAAGTGAATGGGTGCCAAAATTCTGAAGCTCCAAAATCCACATAAAGGAGCATAAAAGTAATCAATAAGACTCCAGTGGTTAAATCCATGTGTTCAGACATGGTATGATAGGTGTGGGTGAGAAACAGATCAATATTTATGTCATTTTTGGTCATAAATTCTCCTCCCAGCCCAGTAGGGGGCGATATGCACAAAGAATGTGAATCACCAGAAACAGAAGAAGGAGAAGTGAAAGTGATCTGTTTCTCACCCACACCTATCATATAACTTCAGAAGATATGGATTTAACCACCAGAATCATGTGGAGAACTTTCATGTTGCCCTTATGTTATATAAATGATGAGAGAATTTTTTGGTGAAATAACCCTTTAATGTTTGTATATAAACCATAAGAGAAACATTTTAAATTACATTTAAATGTATTCGTATATCGCTTTCGCAATAAATATTATTCCAAAGCAGCTTTACTGAGAATATGGCCTTACAACCATATTCAGCTAAAGGTGACAGCTACAGGTTCAATAATTTTTTATTTTTTATTATCACAAACCAATGCACAGATTTTTTTTATATTTCTTACAGTTTGAACTTGGGCAGTCAATAGAATACAATTTTCATAAATAAACTCATGATTTCCAACCAGTCTTTAGTAAGCTGAACAAAACAGTTATAATGTCATATTCGGCAATGTCAAATTGTTGTTTTTTACTTTTTCAAATTTCCGTGGTACTAGTGCAAATATCACTTCCTGATACTAACAATTGAATTACAACTAGTAAAAAGAAACTAATTTTAGATATCCATAATTGGGTTTTGAATAGAAATGAATGACTGATGAATGTGAAATAAAATAAAAAAATCAACCAGTTAATTAACTATAATTTACACTTTCACTGGTAGTAAGTACATTCCTGATATCAAGAATTAGCATCTTAACCAGTGAAAATTTAATTTTTGATATCAACAATTCCTATCCTGCAAGTGATTTAAAGTCAGTTTGGCTTGCAGTAGTATCACAGATCATTTTAAAATTCTACTAGTGAAAATGAAGTTACAGATATCAAGAATTACAGTGTTTACTAGAGAACATTTAATGTTTGATATGTAGAATATGTATTTCTACTAGTGCAGAAGTAATTACTGATATTAAGAATTGGAATTTCCACTAGTTCTAGTTACATTCCTGATATCAAGAATTAGCATTTTAACTAGTAAAATTTTAATTGTTGATTTAAACATTTCAAATCCTGTGAATGAACAAAAGTCAATTTGGCTTGCCATAATAGACAGCATATCTGCACAATATGTAGAAAAGTCAAATAATGCAATATCACAGTGTATTTCATATTGACATGTATTGCTATTGCAAAATATTGCTTATTTCATTAAAAAAAATACTTGGAACAAAAATCAGAAAGCAAGAGATCAAGATACTGGAATGGAAAGTATTGAAAGTAATATGCCTTCAACAATATAAAATTAAAACACATACAGTGCATTAAATACAATAAAATACATAAAATATTAGAAACATTCTTAGTGCAGATTTTAGCTATCATTCAGTAACAGTAACTAGTTCCTCATCTGAAAATGTCTACCTCTAAAATATAAGAGTCTGAGTGTGTGTGTGTGTGTGTGTGTGTGTGTGTGTGTGAGACCTCCTCAGCTTTCAAACAGAACATCAGTGCAGCACAAAATCAGTTCCACACAAGAATCTGCTGTTGTCTCGTAGCAGCAGATCAGGTTGAATACTGGGTAGTGTAGACAGGGGTCAGGGATGATCAGTGCTTTGGTGATCTCAGTATGTGAGTTGGGAACTGAGATCAGCTATTGCTTAGAGAAAATAAAGTCAATAGGGTCCATAAACAGGCTTATTGAAAGTTAACTTTTGGCAGAATCACTTTATCTGTTACTTTCCACAACGTCTTTTCACAAAGTGTGGAGAGGGAGATGATTCTGGTAGCAATGAAGTAACACAAAGTAACTTTTTTACAAACTTTGCAACTCAAGGCTGGTATCCGAGGTATGGATCCTCTGTAAAATGATAAAACATCAGAAGTAATTTTACCCACAGTTCAAACAGGAGTTTATACATTTTTGCATGACGGTAAAAATGAAAAGCAATTGTGAATTTACCCGCAGCAGGGGCTCCTCGATAACATCCACTGCTGTCACAAACACCAGGAGGGCCAATTTCTCCTTGTTTCCCCAGAGCTCCTGGTATACCAGGAGGTCCTGATTTACCATCTTCTCCTTTGGGGCCTGGTTCCCCTGTTTTGGCTTCACCTGGAGGTCCTGATGAAGTACAAACAAATAGTGCTGCACTTAACAGTTTACCATTAAAATTAATTTAATTGGGTTTTTGAATAATTATATGTTTTTTTTATATTTAATATTGCATTAAAGGTGTCATGTATATCATTATATCTATTGTAATAAAAGAGTTTGATGTACAATGTGAATATACTGTAACTGTCAGAAATGAAAAATTTCCTTCCAAGACCCAAAAAGAACATCTATTGAAACAAAGATGCAAAAATAGTTTTTTCCAAAACAGCTGGATTTCAGATGTTAGAAAACCAAAATGTATTTTTCATTTACACTTTACCATCCACATTTACATCCACATTTACATTCCTATTCTAAATTCAGGAACTTGACCTGCCCAGTCATGGTGAAATAATACAGATGAACCAGAAGAAGAAGATGCTTTTACTCTAGTTGGTATGTAACTATCAATAAGGTTAAGATATGGGGAATTTCTGCCAAAATGTGTGCTGTTTCTCAGTATTAAAACCAATTCAGTTCTTGAAGGATGGGGCAGCACCAACTATACCGGACCCCACACAAAACCTGCAACCCAACCATAAGCACAGCAGCAAAAACTGACTGTAATATGACCCCTTTCTGGATCCACAAGTATATTTCAATACCTGCAAATCCCTTTATTCCTTGTGGTCCCAGCATATTGGCTCCTGGAGACCCCTTTTCACCAGGCATACCACTACGTCCTGTAAGTTAACCATAGAATTACACTCAAAAGGCCAGTACAATGCAGAATTCAACCAGACATATCAGATCTGTCTAGCAAATTGCATCTCAACAGAAATGAAAAAAGTTTAATCTTACCCTGTTCACCAGGGTACCCAGGTTTCCCATACTCCCCTCTGCTTCCTTGTCGCCCCTGAGGTCCGCGTGGTCCTGGTGTCCCCCTTCCCCCAGGTATACCTGGCTCTCCTGGTGGAGCTACTGGTTCCTGGATGGGCACTGGCTTCCGATTTATCTCATTTAGAAATGTGTCCAACTTCAGCACCTCATCTAGAAAACAATCTATTATCAGCTATACTCAAGAAATGCAGTTACTCAGGCCAAGATTTCAATTAAATCTACTATTAAATTACCGTACTAAAATTGAATGAAAATGGACATGGAAAGAATAGAATGGGGAGAATTTACTACATACTGTGCACAAGCTTTTCACAGGCCTGTGTAACAAGCTGGAAGATTATGGCAAGAGACTGTGGCTCTCCCTAAAATAAGGAACCATTATCAAAACCCCAAAAAAAAAAAACATGCTAAAGTTCTCAAATGGCATGCATGTACCTTTCATCTACTGAAAGACTTTCAAACCCACCTTCTCTCCCCTCTCACCCTTACTTCCTGGAAGCCCCTGCAAAAGGATTTTTTTTTACATGTATTAAACAATCTAATATGGAACATCTACTAAACATCACAACTAGTGTCAGAAAGTTACCTAATTCATTCAATTCATTAAAATACATTTTCAGTCTTGGTAAGTAATTAGAAGTAATTACCAGTAGTTTAAAGTAATTAAATCAACATCAACTCATATTTTGCACGAAAATATATTTAACTAAGACTAGAATAAAATTCATCAGATGATACAACAAAACAGAAATATTCATTAATTTTGAGGATTTTTTTGTGGCATTTTTGCCCCGAGCTCCCATACATTTCTGACCCTGATTACAACCTTGTACTCATATTTACCATCCCGTCTGTCAGTAATAGCACTTAAAATTCAAAGAATTTCTGTAAGATTGGGTGGATTGGAGAGCAACATGAGTACAGTTAAAGATATAGTTCATCCAAAAATGAAAATTCTGTCATCATTTAGTCAACCTCATGTCATTCCAAACCCATATGACTTTCTTCCATGGAACACCAAAGGAGTTATTTATAGTATAATGTCCAAGATGCTATTTTCCAAGCAATGAAAGTAAATGGTGACCACAGCTGTCAAGCAAGATTGTCAAGGCAAGATTTTCAGTTTCTTAAATTTGTTAAATTTTGGTCTGTTCCTCACAAAAAGTTATTGTATGGCTTCAGAAGACTTGGAATATAGTGTAGTGTAGTCGTATTGGATTATAAACATTCTGCTTTAGGAGATTGACAGCCCCTGGTCACCATCCACTTTCGTTGTATGGAAGTGAGCAGCTCAGACATCCTGCTAAATGTATTATTTGAAGTTCCACAGAAAAAACAAAGTTATACGGGTTTGGAACGGTATGAAGGTGAGTAAATGATGGCAGAATTTTCATTTTTTGAGTGAACTATCCCTTTAAACAGATATATGGGGGATTTACTCACTGTGGGCCCTAGAGGACCTAGTGGTCCTCTCTCTCCCACTGGTCCTGGATGGCCGGGTATACCCTGAAAACCCTACAAATGGAACACAGAGATGTAAAGAAGAATGCAACAAAAAACATATAACAGATATGCCTTTAATGCATTTAGGTAAGGCTGTCTTACTCTCGGGCCAGTAATTCCTGGGGGACCTATGTTACCTTCTACTCCTCTGGTGCCCTGTGAAAGATTTGTGGACAGAAAGATAAATGATAAACTGAACATTTCATTTTGTACAGTACAGCATAAAACAATAGACCAATATGTGTTATACCATATTACAGTGGTACTGGCTCTAAAGCAGGGGTGGGGAACGTCAGGCCTGGGGGCCGTATAAGGCCCGTGAGACCATTTTACCTGGCCTGCGAGGTCATTTGAGAAATAATTTGAAAAGCAAAAAAATACAATTAAAACAATGATTAAAAACAATTTTAAATGATAACAACGCAAAATATTGTATAATAGACAGACCTTTTAGTGTTTTTTTCTTGGTGCATGAGCACGTAATGGAATGCGTACGTTAATTTCAACCCACAATCAGAAATTGCAAGCAATTGTATGGCCTGCGAATAATTTTTGAAATCCTCGAGTGGCCCTTAATGGGAAAAATTTTCCCCACCTCTGCTCTAAAGTGATGCCCAGAGCCACACTGAGACTTACCTTAGGACCAGGAATGCCCTCTTCACCTTTTTGACCAGGAGGCCCTGGTAAACCCTGCAGCCACACAATGAGTGAAGAGTGTAATACACACAAAATTAGATAGCATGAAATAACACTAGATTTTTACATTGTAGCTTGCCCATTCTAAACATGATTCTTGTTTTGTGGGTCCTTGCCATGCAGTTGCTAAGGTTTGCTGTGTGATTGCCAAGGTGTTCTGGATGGTTGCTAGAGCACTACTAGGTGGTTGCTAATTCATCATGTCCATGAAACAAACAATGTTGGACAAGATACGTGCCAAAGTTTAATATTTAGAGTTAGGAGTTTAGAAAAATGAGCAAAAGTAATAGCCTTAGCAAGCATCACTAACTACATATTTGACCAGCTACTGTATAACAGTGGAGCTGGGTAATGATTAAAGACATAGAAGATTGACTCTGAAGATTACTTGACTACCAGGCCTTCCAATATCTCCTTTTTCCCCTCTGGCTCCTGGTGGACCCTTTACAGAAACAAAAAGAGAACTTTTTTTTATCTGTTCCAAATGCTTTATTGATTATATTCGTTATACTGTCTCTATAAAAAAAGGTGTTGGCATACCACTTTTCCCATTACTGTTATTCCCCGTGGACCAGCAGATCCAATGGTGCCAAAGTTGCCCTCAGGGCCTGGCTTGCCTGGAGGGCCCATCTCACCCTGTATAGGAGGCAGAGAAGAGCAAGGAACACTTTGATGAGATATATTTTTGTATATGACAATCAGTACTATGAAAAGTGGGGTGGTATGGCTTAGAGATTAAAGATCTAGGTGGGTAACCCAAAGGCTGTAGGTTTAAATCACAGAGGCTACCTCCAGAAGTTGCAATGGTGCTGACTTTCTAAAACCACCAGGTATACCAGGTAATGAGTTGACCTACCTTTTGCCCCACTTCTCCTTTTTCTCCCTTTTCCCCACGAAGGCCAGGTTTTCCCTGAGAAAAAAAAGCATTGTGGTCAGTTCATATGACTGATAATGTCAGCAAAATTTGGCAATGGAATCACAGTGATGTATTAACTATGATTTTAAAAGATCCACATTTTAATGTCAGTTTTAAAATGTAGTAGATAAGGGATGTAGACTTACAGGTGGACCATTATCTCCAGCTGCTCCGGGGACGTTGGTGGTACAGGTGCATGCATATGGAGGGGCCGGACAGCTCTCCTCATCTCTCTAGAGGACAGAGAGTGACACTCTATATTTACGTATACTCCTACTATCCTTTTTTGACTACATAAAGTAAGCCACATCCATGTATGGACATGTTGAGATGTCAACTCAACCTCAAAGTAATTGTCTGCCTCATGTCAGTAAAGCACAGTATGGATAGATTGAAATTGATTTACACCTGAATTAATGAGAGGAGTGTGGCTCTCATTTACCTGTGCAGGCACATCACAGCAGGTATCTTCTGAAGCCCAGGTAGTGTTGCACACAATCTCAAAGGACTGCAGCTGAAACTGTGGAAAAACACAATATGGCTTTGACATTCAAAACTGAACAAATGCATTGTACAGTGCCTCCAAAAGTATTTTGACACAAAGGGATAGTTCACCCAAAAATGAAAATTATTTACTCACCCTCCTGGCATCTCAGATGTGTATGAATTTCTTTCTTCTGCAGAACACAACTGAAGATTTTTAGAGAAATATTTCAGCTCTGTAGATCCAAACAATGCAAGTGAATGGGTGCCATAATTGTAAAGCTCCAAAATCCACATAAAGGGAGCATAAAAGTGATCCATTTGACTCCAGTGGTTAAATCCATGTGTTCAGACATGATTGGATAGTTGTGGGTGAGAAACTGAACAATAAAGTCATTGTTTTATCATAAATTCACCTCCCTGCCCAATAGGGGGCGATATGCACAAAGAATGTGAATCACCAAAAACAGAAGAAGGAGAAAATGAAAGTGAAGGAAAAAGGACTTAAATATTGATCCATTTATTACCCACACTTATCATATCACTTCAGAAGATATGGATTTAACCACCAGAGTCGTATAGAGTACTTTTATGTTGCCCTAACGTGGATTTTGGAGCTTAAATTCACCTGAATTGTATGGACCTACAGAGCTGAGATATTAATCTAAAAATCTTTGTTTGTGCTCTACACAAGAATGAAAGTCATACACATCTGGGATGGCATGAGGGTGAGTAAATCATGAGAGAATCAGAATCAGAATGAGCTTTATTGCCAAGTGTGCTCACATACACAAGGAATTTTTGTTTGGTGATAGGAGTCATACGTATACAGAACATTACAGAGACACAGAATATAAAACAAGGTAAGAGTATAAATATACATAAAAAACATAATTACAAAAAATGTACAGTTATTGAATTAAATATGAGTGAATTTCAATATGTACATGTATTTACTTTATTGCACTATGGGGGAGTCCTGAAGGCAGTTTAATTGTTCATGTGGTAAATGGCCTGAGGGTAAAAACTGTTCTTGTGCCTGGATGACCTGGCACTGAGTGCTCCGTAGCACCCGCCAGAGGGCTATAGTACAAAGAGGGAGTGGGCAGGGTGTGTGGGGTACAGAGTGATTCTGCCTGCACGTTTCCTCACTCTGGTTATGTACAGGTCTTGGAGGGTGGGCAGGGGGGCAACAAGCGACTTTAAGCGACACTCAAAAATTCATGAATGTCTATGCATTATGTAACAAAATATCAAAACAAATATAATTTATTTTAAAGAAAGTTAGCACAATCACACTTTTTTTTAGCAAAGCATTTCACTAAAAGAAATTTGTTAGATTTAGGTTGTGGTTAAATATAAAACAATACATATCTTTTTTTAAAAGTACGACAAAAGTACAATATTTGGACATTTTCATGGTTATCTTAATGGACCATATCCATAATTAGTGTGACCTGTGGTTACTCTGCTACAGTAGGGCACCACTGTGTGAACTTGAAGGGAACGATATTTATCATATTGTATATAATGTGGAGTGAACAGTTCTTGTATGGAAATCAGACTCACAGCTGCAGATCCGCTGTGTGGCCCTCTTGTCCTAACTAGCTTGCCCAGCATCTCAAAGCCATCAGTTGGCAAAGTTCCCAAGGGACGTGCAGGCCTCTCACCAACTCGCTGGCAATCTATAGACAGTGATACGCTCACCTGACTGACAGATAAATGAATCTGCCAAACACATCGGATACAGAGATTAGAAGAATTAGAGGCACAAAGTTTACTTGTCAAATCTTTAATACAAGACATTATCTTTTCCCCGTCACTGAAAGTACTCTCTCCAGCAATCTCTTTCTCACAAACCTTATGAAAGCTGCCGTAGAAGATAGAATGGACTTGTGGCTGGTCAAAGGTCAGCTGCTGTATCTCTCCTCTGTAGTCCAGACTGAAATACAGCAGCACTTTCTTCTCATCTGACAAACAGAACACAGAAAACTACATCTCATGAACTTGACTAGGCAATCATGCACACTAGAAAGTCAAAATCAGCAAAATATTCAAACCACTCTTGAATTTAACTACAAATATTAAGTCAAAGCACTACATTTAGCATCCACCAGAGGCACTCACGGTCCAGCACAACCCCCATCTTAGGCTGGAAGTCATTGTCTGTGAGCTGCCAGAGGGCGAAGGGCTCTCTTGGTGAGTCCTGCAGAAGCCTGAAGACCATGCTGATGGTATGTTCTGGAGAAAACCCAGCGGGGTGGATGAAACTTAAACACAGAGGGACACATAAACAAGGCTGGGTGTGAGCTGTAATTGAAGGGTGTAAATGGACTGTTTACTAATATGTGCGAGTGTATGCATGTGCGTGTGTTTGCATTTCTCACCCTGTGCTCTGGGTCAGTTGTACGTCTCTGTAAATGGTGTAACTGGGCAAGGTACTGAAGATGAATGGCTCGGCTGCCACACCCTCAATAGAAGAATGAGCTCTCTGAGTTAGACCAAATGCTTCCATCATGTTGAAGCCTAGAAAACACGTGTACACGCATGCACATTTGGGTTTATATACATAGTGCTGATTTCAAAGACTTTGAAAAAAGGCAGTATAACTTAACCTTGGTTGCAGTGGCGTAGCCAAAACATTTAGGTGGGTGGGCCAAGAGAAATTTTGGCGTTTGCTGGCATGTCTTTGGACGGATAAAAATGATGGAAATGTGTATTGTCCAGTGACGTGTGGTGGACTTTTGAAATGAGAAGGCAGAGTACCATCTCGGTGTTTTTTTTTTGTTTGTTTTTTTAACAAATCCAATATAAATTCCAATTTCAGTTCCAGTTGACATATAATAGCTTTCAGGTTAAACCCATACAAATCTGAAATCTGATTTATCGCAACATATGATATGAAAAAGTAGCCCTGCATAAAAATATATAATATAAAAAGTCACATATGTTGCTTATAAATGTAACAACATAATAACAAAATACTAAAAATGGCTGTTGTTCTATATGTAACATACATTTTCCTTAAATCAGTTTATTATCATCAAATCTGTATAGGTTATATATGTTAATTGCCATATATCAGATTTCTGTACGGGAAGGCAAATGATATACCTTTTAACTTACACTGTAAATAAGCATGAAATACTTATTTTTGTACGTTTTTATTAACACTATTTATTAAATCAAGTCAAATCAAAGACTCATCAAGTGTATGCATTGCTTTATAATTATTATTTTTTCATTGCCTCAAAAACAATACCTACAAGAATATAGCAACAAGCATATTTCATGAACTGTATATTTCATCTGTTCACCTATTATTTTTATAGTCATCTTATTTTTGGATCATCCGTCAACTACTCCTTGATAAACAACACTGGGTTTGTGATGGCACGGATCTGTAACTTTAAGAGCGAGTGCTCACTAAAAAGCGTGTCACTCACATACCATTTCAGATTTCAAGTATTTTGATTTGGACATGACCAAAAGTGCTGTTGTCCGTGTCAGTTACAGTAATTCTTTTCTGTGCAAATAGTTTCTGCACTTCCATCAGTTTGTCCCATTCATAGCAATCTCTGGAGACCCACTGTGAGGACAAGAGCATGAGAGGCAGGCACTATAGCTTTGATTCACGCCATGCTTTAAGGAGCTCAAATATTGCAGTGAGCTGAAGGGAGGCTTGAGAGAGGCTGCCTCCCTCTGAAACTTTATCTGCTGGGTGTCACTCTTTTACACAGTGTCTTTAGAAATATGACTACTGTACACATTGTTTGTATATTTTATTTGTTTTATTTATGTACAGTCATTTATTTTTCTCACCCGAATTTTTGAGGAGGCAGTGCCTCCCTTGCCTACTCGGAGAAATCGCGAATGGGATTGTCACTACGTCTCTGCGATGGTTTACTGTTAATAAAATGACTTTTCTGCTTGCAAATATACTCTGATAAAAGTGCTGGAGAGATGATGCCAACTCGTGGAAAGAGAGAAATAGCATAAAGGAATCAAGTTCAGATGAAGAGAAAACCTACAGTATACGGAGCTGTCTACGTACGTATGTGACCATTTCCCAAGTTACGACATAAAAATGTATAGCAATAAATTCAATCATATGATATTTTGAAATAACATAATTTTTTTTTAAATGGATGGGGAAAATAAAGAGTCTTTGGAGTTTTGAGAAAATATTTTATCATCTAAAATAAATTATTTCAGTGTAACGTATTTAAGCTGTCACAAGCTGCTTTTGATGTAACTGACAGATGTTACAATGAATAAAATTCATACATATGATATGGATGTGTAATTAACATTATTTTATCTTAGAAAATAAAGTGGATGAAGTTTAGAGTCTTAGGAGTTTTGAGAGTATTTCAACATCCAAAGTTATTTAATTCAGCATCTTATGTCAGCTCGATCTGGTTTTGACGAACAGGTCAGAAATAATTGAAATATATAATTAATAACATTTATAGCAATCAATTAACATATATGACATTTGTTACAAATATTTTATTAGACCGGGAATATAATGTGGTTAGAGCCGCTGCACGATATATGATGCTGCGCGACATGGGATTGCCACATCGTGTGTTCACAGAGTAAATAGCTTTATTATAATGAGAGCGATATGTTTTTTTGTTTTTTTTAACTGTTGTTTTAAAAGTTATGGTGCTGATATTATCCCGCCCGACAGCCTCTGACATTAGCGGTTCGTGGTTTGAGGATAAAGCTTTTGGCTGTTGGTGAATATGGGCATAAGACAATAATTGGGTGGGCCTGAATGCCCAATGGGTGGCTCCGCCAGTGCTTGGTTGTTTCTATATATTTGCTCTCTACAGTATGTATATGTGTTATGTAAAAGTTGCACAATTGCCCAGAAAGACTCTCTTGTCAGTATGTGACCTTACCTTTACCTATGTGATTTCTGACTGTCATCTCAGGACACACTGAGAAAGATAAAAAGCATGTTATGCTTAAAAAGAGCTGCAGTTCTACAATAAGTAGTGTAAAGGCCTGTAAACACCAAAAGTGTAACAATAAAGCAGACAAAATAAATTTGCAGGCAAATGGTCTAGTCAACCAAGAATTCACACAACAGCTTTTGTAGCATTTGCACAAACAAAATTATTTCCAAAGCTGCAGTGGTTACGGAAATGTAACCTAAAGTTTATATCTTATGGGTTGAACAGTTTTTAATCACTGGGTGTAGGAAAAAAAAACAAAACAAAAAAACAGTCAACCCACTCACAGAAACAAAAACAATCACTCTGAAGTTGTTTGGTAATAGGCCTTAAAGGTAGTTCACCCAAAAATGAAATTTCTCTCATCATTTACTTACTCTCATGCCATCACAGATGTGTATGACTTTCTTTCTTCTGCAGACCACAAATTATGATTTTTAGAAGAATATCTCAGTTCTGTAGGTCCATACAATGCAAGTGAATGTTTGACGAAATTTTGATGCTCCAAAAATCACATAAAAGTAATCCATAAGACTGCAGTGTTTTAATCCATATCTTCAGAAGTGATATGATAGGTGTGGGTGAGAAACAGATCAATATTTAAGACCTTTTTTGCAAGAAATTCTTCTCCCTGCCCAGTAGGGGGCGATATGAAGAATGTGAATCACCAAAAACACAAGAAAGAATGTGAAAGTTAAAGTGTAGATTGACTGAGCAGGGAGGAAAATTTATAGTAAAAAAAAAAAAAGGACTACCCACACCTATCATATTGCTTCTAAAAACATTGATTTAACTACCGGAGTCTTATGGATTACTTTTATGCTGATTTATGTGATTTTTGGAGCTTCAAAATTTTGGCACCCATTCACTTGCATTGTATGGACCAACAGAACTGAAATATTAATTTGTGTTCTGCAGAATAAAGAAAGTCATACACATCTGGAACTGCATAAGGGTGAGAAAATGATGAGATAACTTACATTTTTGGGTGAACTATTCCTTTAACTGCTAATCTTACCTTCGTTTTGAATGGGATGCAGTCGAGGAGGAACCTGAATCCTCACTGGAGCAGTTGCTTTATGAGACAGTTACATGGTATTACAATTGAGCAAAACAAAACAACAATAGCTTTTTGGGCTGTAATATGTTTCACTCAGAATGAACAGGATTCTAACCAGTGGGGTGAAGGATGGTGACTGCGGCGCCCTCTACTGTTCCCAGACGGGAATACACACTGATGCGATACACTGTTTCAGGCTGCAGTTCTAAGA
Source organism: Myxocyprinus asiaticus (assembly GCF_019703515.2). Taxonomy (NCBI): domain Eukaryota; kingdom Metazoa; phylum Chordata; class Actinopteri; order Cypriniformes; family Catostomidae; genus Myxocyprinus; species Myxocyprinus asiaticus. Next base: position 19,581,640 of record NC_059371.1, on the reverse strand, counting down.
AACAGTGACTGCTGCTAGGAGCATTCACTATCTCCTCCTTTGTGTGTTTATCTGAGACCACACATACAGAGAAAGAGATGGATAACCCAAAACAATCTGCCTTTTCACCACTAATCACTTAATGATTTGACTTTGCCTATTTGATGCCACATGTCTGAGCTGTGCAGGTCTGGTACCTCTGAGGGCCTGGATGACTATGCGATAACCGCTGACTGCAACTACAGGCCTCCAGGACACACAGATACTGGAGTGATCGGACCGAACCACACTCACACTGCTGACCCTCAGACTGGCTGGTTGAGCAAAGAGAGCAACACACATAGGGACGTTAATACAAGACATTGCCAATACTGAAGTTATTGACTGAAGTCTATAAGTGTGTATGTGTGTGTGTGTGTGTGTGTGTGTGTGTGACTCACTGGTCTTCCCCTGAGCTGAGGCACTGCCGCCCTCCCTGTTGCGGTACTCAGCAGTGACCAGCACACTGTAACGAGTGTCAGGCAGCAGATTCTGCAGCAGGATGCGCCTCTCGCTGCCAGGCAATGACACCTATTACAAGCACCCCACAGGACTACATTACACATGACACCACATAATATTTCTAACACAAGAAACAAATTATGTGGCATTGGGAATTAGATCAGCTGTGATTTTGTGATGAGCTCAGTTTTCACAGATACTGCAGTCATTTTGTCCAGTAATCAAAGACAGTACCTCCATATTTTAGGATTACACATGCATAAAATATATGTAAGGAATTTGCCTTGATGGCACAATCTTGATGGCATATTTCCATATAAGAGCCAACAGGACTTGTACACAGAGACAAAACCACCTTACCATTCAAACATTAGAGGTCCACTACAAAAAGGAAACAAACACAAGATCTATATATTTTGTGAGCGGTGCTTGCTATGCAGTTGCTGAGGTGTTTTGAATCATTGCAAGAACGTTTGCTATATGGTTGCTAGGGTGTTCTGGTTGGTTGCTAGGTTTAGTTGGTTACTATTGGTCCAAGTCAAGAGAGTCCATGCCCAAGTCCCTAGACATGGCTGGGGTCCCTCCTTAAAGTCAGCATAATATCAAATTGACTATTTTCTTAATGCATGTTACTGGTCTTATCGTGAACGACTCATCCTTGCATATATGTTTTGGATTGACTTCATAGTAGTTAATAAAAATGTATTAACTTGCTCTTCCGCTGATGACTGACACTTCTCTGCTGATGTATGTAAGACCGCTCAGCAGTTAAACTATAAGTCAAAAGCTTTTAGTAAGTTTTGTCCCCTCCCCTTCAAGAGCCTGTCATGTACACAATCCTGCCATCAGTCGAAGTAGCAAATGCAGAGATGGTGTTCCCTACCCCAGACTAGCTTGGTTACGGGCCCGCTAACTTGAGTTTTTTCATTTCGACGGAGGGGGAATGTCAGCGAATTTGTGGTTGCGTTCAAGGCATTTCACGCTTGAATGTTTCCAGGGGTGATTACTTATGAATGAAACGCAAATGAGATGCAAAGAAAATGGCTGGAGTTTATTTATATTTTTTAATGCAGGCATTTTTGGGAGGTATTTTAAGATGCAAAATACGAGTAAGTGTTCTTTATTCTTTATATTTAGTGTAGGCTATTGTGATTCAAAACGTTGAAATATTGTCATCTTTTACTCGCTTGATCCATCTGCATATGGCTTGCACAAGTTTTTTAGTGACGTTTGCCTTATCAAGCACTCACTGTGTTCTCCCTCGCGTCTCCAGTGAGGGGAGTGTAGGACACATGGTACTGTTGTACGTGGGCATTGGGATGAATCCAGCTGACCAGCATACTAACTGCTGTCTCCTCTGAGATAGATAAACTGCTGGGTCCACCTCCTGATACTAAAACAACACAACAAACACTTCAAATGCTTGCATGTTTATTCTTACCTTGTGTAAGCGTGTATACTCACAGGTGCTATATCGTATTGCCACAGCCTCACTCTGAGCCCCATCAGCATATAGTGCCGACAATGAGATCTGATATTCCTTATCTTCCTCAACCCCTTCCAAGATGGCTCCCTCACTCTCCCCATCGACTTTCAGCTGGAATGCATCCATACATTACCTCACAATTGTTCCCATACCTTTCGACCAATAATTTTCGATGATTTGTCCAAATGTACAGTATGTGATTATTGGATAAGGAATTTTTGTAATTGTTTCAAAGAGACTGCTAAACACCGAGCAAAACTGTAAAACATATTCGCTATAAAACAAATTCTGTGACTTTTCCATTACATTTTAACATGTATTAGTTTCTGTGAATTTTCCAAGGCTGGAAATCTATTGTTAATTTTTTTTAAATCTATTTTTACATTTCCTGGTTTTCCACACTGTAAACATAAAGATACTCAAGACACAATTTGGGGCATTTCAGTTGCCACATTGGCAAAACACTCTGGACTGTCAGTGGTTCCTTCAGTAACCACAACATAAGGGAAAAAATTTGAGGCTCTTGAAATATACTGTATCTTAAATTTCCTTGAGGACATAAATACGATATTTGTGGCTAAAGAGTATCTCCAGGGGGCATTTTGACCATTATGGTGGGCAACCGGTTCTCCCGTTTCGCCATCCTTTTGGGATGGAGGCAGGGTCCAAAATTAAGGGTGCCACCAAAAGTGACAAAAATGCCCCTTAAATTCAAAATGTGGGGGCAGAAAATGCCCCCGTAATTATATTTTCTGTTTTTATTTATAACATATAATTTATAAAATACAGTTCTTAATATTCTCTTTTAAGCCTAGTTGTACACATTATCACATAAAATATGATTTGATGTTGATTTAATTTATGTGTAGGAGGTAATATGTTCTCAATTTAATTATTCATTTTAAGAACTTACAAAAATTAATTAAATTTAAGTATTTAAATAAAATAAGGACAGTATATTTTCTGAAAAAAAAATTAAAAAAAGCCCCTGAAAATCAAATCCAGGGGGCAATTATTGCCCCTTTTTGGAAAAATTCATTTCTGACACTGGGTGGGGGGCGTCAGAAGTTTCTGGGAGACACAAGGAAAATCTAGCTCCCACCGTTAGACCTGGTCATAGTTCAGCTGAGGTGTGGCAGATGAGGAACCCCAAACGGTGCCTTGAGTGTCTCTTAATTTTTACACTGTATGATCGTGGAAACCCTGTTTGTAATTAAATTGATCACACATTCATCTGGTCATCCTATTTCTGACAGAACGGATAGCATAGAAGCAATGTATGAAGCACTGAGAGTTGGAGCTAACCTGCCTGAGATCTCCCCCACTGAGGGAGATCCACTTGATGAGATAAGAGACCACGTCATCCGCCGCGGCTTCCCATCGCACTGTTATGTCACTGCCAGAGAAGTTAGTGACTCTCAGATCTGAGGGAGCTGGCACCTTCACTGAGAGATAAGATGGATGGATTGATGGATGGAAATGTGCATTGAGGTGAAGAAATGGAAGAAGAACAAAAAGTTGAATGAGCAGAAATCCTCAAAATTGGCATTGGTGTGTAAAAAATAAGTCACAAAAAGATATGTATGTAACTTACAGGTAGTGACATTGGCTGTGACAGGAGTGGACAGGCCCTTGTCAAAGAGTGACTGCACTGACACTAGATATCTGGAGAGTGAAGACAGATTCTGCAGTAACATTGTGTTCACACCCTTGACCTCCACCTGAAAAGTAGGAGAGAATGAGTATGGCATAGCAAGATGCACTTTTACGTATTACCAACAAGAGACAAGAAAGCAAGGGCTGTCTGCATAGCTCAAAGCTGTACAAGCAGAACATCAAGAATATAAAAAGAGAGAGATGTCCTTGATCTGCTCACCTTCTTGACATCACTGCCATGATTGGTGCTGTAGATGATGCGGTGGGAGGGAACATCGACCGCTCCAGGGACCCATGTTAACCTCAGAGTGCTGTGACTGATCATGGGAAACTGCAAACTGAGAGGAGACGGCAATGGGACTGAAAGCGAGAAAGATGAAAGAAAGAAGTGAGGGAACGAGCAAAGGATTTAGAGGTAGTTGGATACTGTTAGATTTGTTGTGACTGTGTTTGAGTTGTCTTTTTTTTTTTTTTTTTATTATAAACATGAAACATAGTACTCAGTTTCCTGTAGTGTTGGAAAGTCCGACACATTTCCAAGAATGGCACGCGGAGAGGTAATCACTGGCACGCAAGCAACGGTGAGAGAGGAGTAGACCATTTTATTCATATGAAAATCAGAACCTGCATTCCAATCTACATCTTGATGTCGTCTTTCCTCATGATCACGCAGCGTGTTTTCATGAGTTGAATGGGAGGCTAAACAAAAAGTTAAAATGTGATGAGACTGAAGTTTACCCAACAGACTTGGGCAGCGCTTCACTTTCGGTTAACGCGAGTAAACGCGCCCGCTTTGCTTCGGTCAGGCTACGTGAAACATTTGTTTCTTTTTGCTTTCAGAACAACACGTGATGAAATATGGAAAACACCACTATTAATCCTTGAGATTTCCAACCCAGCATACAGGTACACCCTCCTTAAAACATAGTCACATTCAAAATTGCATTAAACAATTAAAAGAGAAAACATAAACCCACATCGTGGCGTTCAAAAATCAGAGTCTATTCAAAATATAAATTAAACATGGAAATAAAGTTTTAGGATTTTGCAGGTGTGATTCACAGAAAAGGGCTGAATCGCTGATCGGCTTGTGATGCGCGAATGGCTTGCACACGCAGCACGAGTCTCGTCACACTTTAATAGTGTTAAGTCTCCCATTCAGCTGATGAAAACACGCTGCGTGATCATGAGGAGGATTACATCAAGATGTAGATTGGAATGCAGGTGCGAAAAACTTCACAAATGTAAAATATATGACATAATATAAGAAATATTTAAGATTCCACACAGTTTCATGATCAGTAATCAAATAAGTAAATTTGTGACATTAACTGTGTTAACTCGTTTTGTACAAAAGGACAGGTTTTCTTTCATTAAAGCACTTTCACAAGGTGCTCTGTGAAAATTCACATGCAAGATTTTTCACATGCGGGTTTTGCACAAATTTTTCACTCAAACTGTTATGCTGATAATATCATTTGTAATGAAAAATAAACATTAAAATAGAAAAATGCAAAAAAATAAACATTTTCATAAGTGCACTCAAACTTCGAAAATCTCAAACATCTCAAACATTGGCACGGCCATTGACCAGGAAAATAAAAAATGGCACTTCATGTCAAAAAGGATGCCGACCCCTGTTTTACGTCATTCAAAGTGTTCAAAGAAGTCCTGCATACTTTTAAAAGAGTATTCAGCATTTTTGTCTGGAGCAAAGACAGTCAGTGTTGAAATAGCAGCGAACAACACACCGTTTACAGATGGTTGTTTAATTAGTTTCATTTCCAGTAATAGAGATTTTATTCAAGTTTCTTTTTATGTTTACCTTTGAGCAACTAAGACGTTAATGTAGTAACTTGACGGTTAATGTAAACATAGCCATATGGATTTTGATTTTTATGTTATGGTACTTAAAGGGATAGTTCACCCAAAAATGAAAATTCTTTCATAGTTTACTCACCCTCATGCCATCCCAGATGTGTATGACTTTCTTTCTTCTGTAGAACACAATTTAAGATTTTTAGAAGAATAATTCAGCTCTGTAGGTCCTCACAATGCAAGTGAATGGTGACCAACATTTTTAAACTCCAAAATCCACATAAAGGGGGCATAACAGTAATCCATATGACTCCAGTGGTTAAATCCATGTGTTCAGACATGGTATGATAGGTGTGGGTGAGAAACAGATCAAAATTTAAGTCATTTTTTGTCATAAATTCTCCTCCCTGCCCATTAGGGGGCGATATGCAAGAAGGATGTGAATCACCAAAAACAGAAGAAGAAGAATGTGAACGTGATCTGTTTCTCACCCACACCTATCACATCGCTTCTGAAGATATGAATTTAACCACCAGAGTTGTTTGAAGTACTTTTATTTTTCCCAAATTTTGCCACCCATTCACTTACATTGTATGAACCTTAAAGAGCTGGGAAATACTTCTAAAAATCTTTGATTGTGTTCAGCAGAAGAAAGAAAATCGTACACATCTGGGATAGCATGAGGGTGAGTAAATGATGAGAGAATTTTCATTTCTGGGTGAACTATCCCTTTAATGACAAAAATGCAACCTATAAAGATGTCACATATATTTTAATTACTTTCATGACATTATTGAGAAGAATGAACCTCATATTTTTGGAGCCTCACAAAAAAATAAAAACAAGGTATTGCTGGAATGGGACCAACAGGACGCATTTCTGCATTCAGCTGCACTATTTTTTAATTGTTATTCTATGTACATTTGGATTAGACAGATGTCTTTGATCGATGCTATGTGTATCATTGTTTTGTTTCAGTGTCTCATGCCCTGAGTACTGCATATTTAAGATGCTGTGTTTAGTTAAAAAACGCATCTTGAGTTATTTTCCATTCTGCTGTTTTGCATCCAACTTTAAAAAAAAAAAAAAAAAAAAAAAGAACATGTTCTGTGTGAATGACCCATAAGTAGGGAGCGGGTTGACAAAAACTAAAATTCTTTGGAAGCAATATGGAAAAGTCAGTCCTGTGCAGATATCTATATAAAGGCAGATATGTTTCTATGTAGGTGCTGAAAATGATTGAGTATTTACAGGTTGTGCTGATGGCTGTGACTGGATCACTCGGGTCCTCATCATAAAGAGCATAAAGTGTGACTGAATAATCTGTGGATGGCATCAGATCCACCAACTCTACGTCCGTCTGAGCAGGTCCGAACTTCACCTGCCACAACAAACACAGGAAATGTGTCAAACTATTGTGATTAGAGACAGCACACCTTAGCACAGGTACTAAGCTATATGGGACATGAATCCAAACTGACCTCTCTGGCATCATCAGGTTCTCCATCAGTGAGTGCTGAGTACAAGGCCATGTACTGTGTAGCTCCTGCAGCCGGCTGCCAGCGTACCCGCAGACTGCTGGGGGAGGAGGCAGTTACCTCTAGAGCCTCGGGCATGGCTAATGGCACTTCAAGGAGGAGAGGGTTTTTGTGATGCATATAGAATTTATATTCATGAATTTTGTGAACTTTCACTGCTGAGACTCACATGTTGTAAAGGTGCCTCTAAGAGCAGAGCCCACATTATTCTCATATACAGGGAAGATGGATATATGATACTGTGTCTGTGAGGACAGTCCTGTCAGCAGTGCTGTTGAGTCTGTTCCATTTACCACCACCTGAGAGCAAAACATAAGCATTAAATAACACAGTCACTTAAGTTATATATACAGTCAAAAGGAAAATTTATAGTGAATAAAAACTTACATTTTTGGTCTTTGTCTCACCCAAAAGTGATCATTTCACTTCAGAAGACATGGATTCAACCACTCTAGTAATATGGATTACCTGTATGCTGCCTTTAAGTCCTTAAAAGTTTTGGACCCCACTGACTTAGATTGTATGGCCAAAAACACCTCAAACATCCCTCAGAATATATTCATTTGTGTTGTGCAGAAGAAAGAAAGTTATACGAATTTGAGAAGGCATGAGGGTGAGCATATGATGAAAGGATTATCATTTTGGGTGAACAATATCTTTAAGGATAAGCAATAATAATAGTGAGGCGTACCTAACCAAAGCATTACCAATTCAAGCATAGTAAGTGTAAAGTAGATGGCATCAACAATCAGCCAAGCAATTCCTTCCTCATTCCCTGTGCTTTTACAGTAACATTCCAAAGTGACGCACAATAAACCACAGCCATTTCAAACCTCTCTCAAGCGATTAGAGCTTTTGACATCTTTACAGGAGAACAGCCTTCAGGCATGTTCCAGTACATCACCTCCTTCAGACTCTGTCCTTCAGCGGTGTGGTACACCACTCTGTACTGCTGGGGAGCTCTGCTGGAGGCGGTCCACCGCAGACGCACCTCTCTTGAACCTAGTCCTACGTACTGCAGATCAGATGGGCTCGGGTAGGACAGAACTGGGTCCTGAGTGGGACGCTCCATTCCTTCTCCACAAAAGACACAAACAAACACACATTTTTGTAATAATGCGAGTAAACAGTAATACTGTGTGGGAATGTGTTGAATCAGTGTTATGAAGGCCAGCTCATTAGACCAATTAATGTGTGTGTAATTGACATACTCCTTGCTTTAATATGGTCTTCAATCTTGCCACAGACAATACGAGCCAGTCTTCCCACCAGTTTACTGAGCAGAGGAAAATCATTCACATTATACACATTTAGCTCCAGAGGCTCAGACGCCACCTGTCTCAACTCTGCCTCATCTGCATTTTTCACACCTGGAGTGGGTGGAAAAAGATAAAAAACAAACAAACCAAAAAAAAAAACAAAAAAAAACATTAAAATAAAGATACAACATTTTTTATATGTAATTGTGCATATCTATAGCAAATATAATTTTAATTTCAACAGAGAACATGCAATCACATATGTGTTCATCATTATCAAACAGCATTCATCTCTACAAAGCATCTCTACTTTTTATATTTCACTGGGGATGTCATAGGCATGTTGAGCAGCCCAGAAGGTGGATGTACTTTGCAGGAGACGGGATGCGCTCCACTGTTCTTTGATTTATTGCACATACATCAACACAGGGGTTTTCAAACTGGGTCCGGAGACCCCCCAGGGGGCCACAAGAGGGCACCAAAGGGTCCATGGAAAATTTGGGACAAAAAAAGTTTACAAAATGTATTTTTTAAGGCAAAGTTAACTCGTTAACTTAAAGGTGCACTCAGTAACTTTTTGTTTGTGTCATCATCTTGGACTTACAGTGACACCTAGTGGTGTGGATGCAGCATCATTCAAAATCAATAGTTTTCAGTTACAGATGCCATTGTAGAAATTCACTATTCACAATCAGCCATGATTCATTTAATCCAAGAGTAAGAGTGTCCAATAAAAAGAAGGTTTCTGAGATTAAGCGAGTAGTGTTCAGCTGGTCATGTGATTCTAAAATGGCAGCCCCCATGAGGGTGCCCCTGCCACATGTGGAATACAACAGCTTTTATAAAGTGACAGATATGACTGGAGTCCTCATCTCATGTGAGTGCCCATGATTTTATACATATGTTTCAAAATTACAATTCATTTCTTTAGGACTAAGACATTTTAATGGGGAAAAAATGACAGAGTGCACCTTTAAAATATTAATTCACATTTTATAACAGTTGCAGTACAGCATTGTTAGGCATCTCTAAAACTGCTTTGTAATATTTATGTAACACTTTACAATAAGGTTGTATTCAGAAACATCAGTTAACTAGATTAGTTAAAGCTGCACTACGAAAGTTTGTGATCTCTTGCGACATTTTATTGTAAAGAGTTACCGATATATTTTGTGAAAAGTGCTACACAAATAGACTATATCAATATATCTATATCAATATATCTATATCAAAGAGATATCAATTAAATCCAATGTAAATATTTTCCAGATACTATTTTAATTTAATTTGATAATTTGGCTATAGTTCAAGGACAATATAAAATGTAATTTTGCAAACAAAATATTTTTATAATGTCACACCATTTATTTCCATTTTTCCAAACAGTATAAATGGGTCTTAATACATGAAAATATAGCTGCCTTTATATTTTAGAAAGTGGGTCCCTCACAAAGGTATTAGGTGGTCCTTGGCATCAAAACGTTTGAAAGCCGCTGCATTAAAACATCAACTCCTTTATGGGTATGGCATGAATAATAGCTATGAAAATTGTACACACATGAGAATAAATCCATGAATCAACCATAAATGCATGAACCAAAGTATCCAAATACACATTAGGGTCAAACCAAACACAACCTCATTTCTAACCAATTATACCTAACCACACCCACCCTACATACAACATACAAGTCCTTGGGCACAGGGGTCTCTCGCATGACCATGTAATAATGAGGGTCTCACCGATAGCAATGATCTCCACGCCGACGTTCTTCAGCCTGTTGGCTGCAGATATGGCATCGTCCTGAGATTTGCCATCAGTCAAGAGCAGCAGGAACTGTGGTGTGTTGGGACGCGCCCCTGCCTCCTCTTTCAGATTGTTCTCAAGAACATGGATGAGAGCCTGACCTGTGATATAGAGATCCTTATGCTAAAAATAAACTGAGCAGATGATCACAATTCATCTTCCTAATAATGGGTGTGTCCTTGTAACAGTTTCATAAGATATACAGTAATATTTGTTGTTATTGTAGTAAAGTTGGATAGCAATGAATTATGAACAATGAATTGAGGTGGTGGTATGTACACTTACCTGTGAAGGTGTTGCCTCCCTTGTATCTGAAGTTCCTGATGGCCTCCAGAAGCGGCTCTCTAGAGGTGAAGTTATTAAGATTCCACTCTGTGCGTGGGTCTCCACTATACTGAGATAATGCTGACATGATAACAAAACACACAATATTTATAGATTCTTATCCATGCTGCAAGTAATTATACTTAGAATGCAAATGTTAATGTACATTTTGATTCAATGTACATTTTAATGATACCACTGAAATAACGTCTCACCTATCTGCACGCCCTCTGGGCCAATGTGAAAGGGAACAGCCAGCCCCTCTAAGAAGTCGCGCACCTTTCTGAAGTTGGTGCGGCCGATGCTCCAGGATCCGTCCACTAGAAGGACCAGATCTGCCTGTGCGCCAGCGCTGCATTCAAACGGTTTCCGTGTGGACACAGCTGGAGATGGACAAGAATCAAATGGACAGTGGGACATTTGATTCTTGCTGTTTAAATACAGGGTAACTTTAGATTAAGAGTATATAATTGTTATTGTGAATGTCTTTTAATGTCTTATAGCAGGGTTCCTCAATAGGCGGCCCACGGGCCAGATCCGGCCCGCGAGAGACAACTGTTTGGCCTGCACCAAAGGCCTGATCACACCAAATCTGTGACAATTTTGCGAGACGAACCTCCGATGAAACGCACACAGAGTCCGTGAAAAATAAAAACCAAACACAATTTCACCCTCGTACAGTAGGCGGCGTTGTTGCTGTTCTACAAACATTTTCCCAGTCTCCTGCCCTGCCCAGCTGTGAATGCTAGATGAAAGCTGTTAAGGCATTTATTTACCTATTTTGGCATAACTGTTTCATTATGTTCTTTCCATGGTGTTGATGCATGTTGCATAAATATCATCCTGTTTATATTTGAACATGTATTTTGCTACTAGTAAATGGACTCCCGAACCCAACTACTCTTTTTATAATGTCTGGATTAATGCCTGGATAATATAACACAAGGTTCTGTGATACAAATACACATGCACAATAGTGCACATTATACGTACAAAATACGATGCATAGGACTAATATTAAAAATAAGAAATCACTGGCTCACAATTATTGCAATACTTTGTTATATTTTCCTCGCAATAAAAAGAGCAGTGTGGTTCTGAAGTTCGTTTGTGTACAGTAAAATATTGCATGTAAAGATTCTTTTTATGGGATATTTTCACTACGAACTTTGTGCAAACGAATTGCCGAACCTCTCTGCTATTTCTAATGCCAGGAGAATATGATATACATTAAATAATGTATATTAAGGCAAAACACCATAAGCAGCCTTTCAAAAACAGACCAGGTGTTTGCAGTACAAATGGTTCAATTTTATAATTTTCGGGGGTGCCAGCTGCACCTACATCTGTGAGTCATCGTTTTCTATAATGAATATCATCAAGAACCAGGATAGTGCACATCTTGATCGGTGTCTCAGGATTGCTACAGCAGAGTAAAGTCCCAACATCAGAGGTTGCTTCAGCCCGTCGCTGTCACTTCACTCATTGAATGGGGAGTATATGTCAATTAATACAGGTACAGTTTGACCCCCATTAATCAAAGGAAAAACAATAACAATATTAATGCCAACAGGTCTAATAACTGAAAACAGGTCTAATAACTGAATTAGGGAAAGTGCAGTGAGTAGGTCCCATTTGGAGATGAGCAGGAACAGTTCCATTGAGAACATGGAGATCCAGATTGTTCATTAAAGTTTTTTGTTTTTCATTATTTCATTCAGTTTTTATTATTTTAATTTTTTTCAACAGGCAAAGTTGTGTAGTTTTGTTTTTCTGTATACAAACAAAATGTTCATAATTGTTTGAAAAAATAAAACAGGCTACTAATACTGAGAAAAAACGTATAAAAAACAAACAAACAAAAGAACAGGATATTTATGTCATGACTCTTTTAACAAAAACAATCAAAACAACAATAGTAATAATAATAATAATAATATTAGCAGCATCACAAACACTTTTTTATAACATCGAGGGTGGTGGCCCTCGTAAAACAAAACAATCGTAAAACAAAACATGGCAACAAAGAAAAAAATTAAATGACCCCTGTTCAAAAGTCTGCATACTCTTAGTTCTTAATACTGTGTATTGCCCCCTTTAGCATCAATTACAGTGTGCAGTCTTCTGTAATAGTTGTCTATGAGGCCCCAAATTCTTGCAGGTGGTATAGCTGCCCATTCGTCTTGGCAAAATGCCTCCAGGTCACGCAGAGTCTTTGGTCGTCTTGCATGAACCGCACGTTTGAGATCTCCCCAGAGTGGCTTGATGATATTAAGGTCAGGAGACGCAGGTCTTTTGACAGTTCTTTTCTGCTCCCCATGGCTCAGTATCTAGCCTGCTCAGTGCATCCATGTGAGAGCTAACAAACTCATTGACTATTTATACACAGACACTAATTGCAATTTAAAAAGCCACAGGTGTGGGAAATTAAACTTTAATTGCCATTTAAACCTGTGTGTGTAACCTTGTGTGTCTGTAACAAGGCCAAACATTCAAGGGTATGTAAACTTTTGATCAGGGCCATTTGGGTGATTTCTGTTATCATTATGATTTATAAAGGAGCCAAACAACTATGTGATAATACATGGCTTCATATGATCACTATCCTTAAATAAAAGACAGTTTTTTTGCATGATCAGTCATATTTTCAAAATCAATGCCAAAATTTCACAATTTCTGCCAGGGTATGCAAACTTTTGAGCACAACTGTATATCAATCTATTGTTACACCCATTTAGCAAGATCCTGTGTGTGTACATACTGTATGTGTATTCCTACATGGTGCATTCTTATCTTTGTGTGTGTTTTAATGGGAGGAAGGAGGGAACCAATTTCAGTCCTGGGGGCAAACAAGGGGCCCTGATAACAACCTAAACAGTGTCATTAACTGTGTTTTGTCCCTAATTATGCTTTTATCCCTCACATATACAGACACAGGAAACATCAACACAGCCCATTATTAATCAGTGACCGTTACTTGCTTCCTGTATGCCAGGTGTGTCTGAGTAAATGTAAATAAATGCATTTGCTTAATGTGGTGTAGTTCATCTGTCTTCACTTCCAAATTAAACCTGCAATGTCTTACTTATACTTTGGCCTTATGATGTGCAATATGAGTGATGTTACCTGTGACAGGTTGGGATGGGGTGGATTTCTTTGGTTTGTTAGTGTTAGGGAAGTCATTTCTCACTGGCTTTCCTCTGGTTTCTTCTTGATCATTTTTACCCTCAGTCTTGGAACGGTTCTTGTCTTTTTTCTTCTTCTTCTCTTTGGTACTTTTATCAATCTCTGGCTCAACCTCAGGTAAAGCAGGGGGCTCTATAGTTGCAGAGATTACAATTAGGACATTATAGGTGAATATATATATGTAAACTCAGCAAAAAAAGAAACATCCTCTCACTTTCAACTGCTTTTATTTTCAGCAAACTTAACGTGTAAATATTTGTATGAACATCAAATGATTCAACAACTACGACATAAACTGAACAAGTTTCACAGACATGTGACTAACAGAAATGGAATAATGTGTCCCTGAACGGGGGGGGGGGGGGGGGGGTTAAAATCAAAAGTAACAGTCAGTATCTGGTGTGGCCACCAGCTGCATCAAGTACTGCAGTGCATCTCCTCCTCATGGACTGCACCAGATTTGCCAGTTCTTTCTGTGAGATGTTACCCCACTCTTCCACCAAGGCACTTGCAAGTTCCCGGATATTTCTGGGGGGAATGGCTCTAGCCCTCACCCTCCAATCCAACATATCCCAGACATACTCAATGGGATTGAGATCCGGGCTCTTCGCTGGCCATGGCAGAACAGTGACATTCCTGTCTTGCAGGAAATCACGCACAGAACAAGCAGTATGGCTGGTGGCATTGTCATGCTGGAGGATCATGTCAGGATGAGTCTGCAGGAAGTGTACCACATGAGGGAGGAGGATGTCTTCTCTGTAACGCACAGCATTGAGATTGCCTGCAATGACAACAAGCTCAGTCCAATGATGCTGTGACACACCGCCACAGACATAGACGGACCCTCCACCTCCAAATCAATCCCGCTCCAGAGTATAGGCCTCGGTGTAACGCTCATTTCTTCGATGATAAACGTAAGTCCGACCATCACCCCTGGTGAGACAAAACCGCAACTTGTCAATGAAGAAAACTTTTTGCCAGTCCTGTCTGGTCCAGCGAAGGTGGGTTTGTGCCCATAGGCGACGTTGTTGCCGGTGATGTCTGGTAGTGACCTGCCTTACAACATGCCTACAAGCCCTCATTCCAGCCTCTCTCAGCCTATTGCGGACAGTCTGAGCACTGATGGAGGGATTGTTCATTCCTGGTGTAACTTGGGCAGATGTTGTTGCCATCCTGTACCTGTCCCTTAGGTGTGATATTCCGATGTACCAATCCTGTGCAGGTGTTGTTACATGCACTGCGAGGATGATCAGCTGTCCTTCCTGTCTCACTGTAGTGCTGTCTTAGGCGTCTCATAGTACAGACATTGCAATTTATTGCCCTGGCCACATCTGCAGTCCTCATGCCTCCATGCAGCATGCCTAAGGCATGTTCACGCAGATGAGCAAGGACCCTGGGCATCTTTCTTTTGGTGTTTTTCAGAGTTAGTAGAAAGGTCTCTTTAGTGCCCTAAGTTTTTATAACTGTGACCTTAATTGCCTACCATCTTTAAGCTGTTAGTGTCTTAATGACCATTCCACAGGTGCATGTTCATTAACTGTTTATGGTTCATTGAACAAGCATGGGAAACATGGTTTAAACCCTTTACAATAAAGATCTGTAAAGTTATTTGGATTTTTACAAAATTATCTTTAAAATACAGTGTCCTGAAAAATGGACGTTTCTTTTTTGCTGAGTTTATATATATATATATATATATATATATATATATATATATATATATATATATATATATATATAGGATATATAATGCACATATATATTTATGAGATTTATACTGTAGAAATATGAAGAATTAATAGATTTTTTTTTTTTAAGAATTTCAAAACATTACTGCCTTGCAAGCACTGTAATAAAATCAGTGAGTTATTCAAATTAAGATAAATCACAATAGCTATGGGATCTGCCTGTATTCCCATACCACATCTAGTCCTAAATGAACATTTAGCACAGGTGGACAGCATCCCTTCCATCCTGTCCCCCTGTCCCATTACTGCAGCATTGATTACAGGTGTGTGGGTGAATGGACTCTTATTAATAGGTTAGTGAAGGAGCTGGCGCCAGTCAAACCATCTGCAGCTCCACCAGTAAAACATGTATAATAACAGGGAGACTGCAGGACAGAAGGTCGGCGCACAGCACACTGGAGTTCCTCTGCTTTAAACACCCAGTAGGGTGGGAACTATGAAAGTATGTTGGGTCTTAGTAACATAAGGCCAGTTTCACACATCCTGTGTCTGTAGCGCTTAAGCAAAAACTGCAACAGCAGTAACATAACACCTTAAAGCACATATACAGAAAATAACATAATTTCTGGGCTGCAACATTAAGGGGCCAAATCACATTGAGTATTTGAATAAGTCATTGTCTGGGTCTGAAATGTACAACTGTCATGCGCCAAATGCAGGTAAATTTTCTATTTGGCCGGTGAAATCTTGAAATACTCCCGATTGATTTTCATGATGTTCTGTTTCATTAACAGACCTGAACATGCATTCTTTCAGTACATACAGTGTTTCTTGCACTACAATTCAGAGGTGCCGCAACACCGCTACTGAATCTACGTCACTAAACATAAATAATAACTAGTGTAATTCGATTCTTAAACAAATTTCTCTTTTCAGATGTTATTTTTAGAAAAGTTGAAAGAATGACTCTTATGAGCCTTTTTTTTTTTTTTTTTGTGAATCAAAATGACTTACTGTATGAATCAGTCAGAGAGGTGATGACTGAACTAATCTGTTACTGTGTTATGTGTTAAAGCTTGTGACACTTAAATCAGCAACTAACAATTTGTTTGTATGATAGCAGTAGTTTAACTACTTTCTATGTAAATTAAGCTTATTATCGAATGTACTGTATTCACAAAACTCTTTAACATCTTTAAAACACAAATGCCAGATTGTGGTAGTCTGCTTCATCCTCCACAACCTTACACTCTGAACTGACCTGCAAGTGTCTGTCACTGCATGTGTAACTTGAATCAAGACCGACAGTTGTCTTCTTTCAAAGAATATTTCAAAAGATTGTGTTGATATATGGGCAGACAAAGTTTGCAGGCCCTCTACCTGTGTTTGCTGATTCTCGGTAGAGCACTGTGGGCAAGGATGCCAGAGCTTCTGTCACATCATCCACCTCCCCAGAGCCAGAGCCAATGGCTGGAATCTTCTTCTTCTGCTCCCTGTTTCCATTGCGGATTATCTCCTCTTCACGCAAACCATCAACTGAGACATACCGAGAGAAAAGTGGAAGATGATGCAAAATTTAAGGGGAAAGAGGAAATGGAAGGGAGGAAGAAACTGAGTGACTATGTGAAAGACTATAAAAACATATGAAATAAATGATAAAAAATGTTATTGCTATTTTATTTGATAAACTATAGAAAACTTATTAGCCGTCAACTTATCATTAGCCAACCTAAGGACCCCATAAAACAGCATCATGAGCACAGTTTTCATTCCTGTGTTTACGTATTTACTATTGAAACAGTAGGTATGGGCAGGACATATCAATCAAAATCAAATCAAATCACTTTATTGTCACTCAACCATATACACAAGTGCAACAGTGGGTGAAAGTCTTGGGTGCAGTTCCAAGCAACATAGCAGTCATTACAGTGATGAGACATATACAATTTTCAATAAACATCAGATTTACACATCACAATATACAAATAATAATATACAATGTACAATATACAATACACACAATATAGAATACACAGTATACAATAAAAATAATATATATAAACATGCAGTAAGGTTGTATAGTGTTGTATTGACATTCAGGCTGTCGGATGATAGTCAGTTGCCAGTGTGTTGAAATATAATTTATGACAGTCCAGTGTGAGATAATAAGATTAATAAAGTACAGTGCTGATGTATTTTGATCGTGAGAGATCAAGAGTTCTGCTTGGGGGAAGAAGCTGTCATGAAGTCAGCTGGTGCAGGTCCTGATGCTGCGATACCGCCTGCCTGATGGTAGCAGTGAGAGCAGCCCATGGCTCGGGTGGCTGGAGTCTCTGATGATCCTCCGAGCTTTTTTCACACACCGCCTGGTATAGCTCACCTCCGATGATGTGTCTGGCTGTTCGCACCACCCTTTGTAGAGCTTTGCGTTTGAGGGTGGTGCTGTTGCCGTACCAGGCGGTGATAAAGCCAGTCAGGATGCTCTCTAAAATGCTGGTGTGGAACCGTGTGAGGACGCGGTGGTTCATTCCAAACTTCCTCAGCTGTCTCAGGAAGAAGAGGTGCTGGTGAGCCTTCTTCACAATGGCCTCTGTGTGGACGGACCATGTGAGCTCCTTAGTGATGTGGACACCAAGGAACTTGAAGCTGCTGACCCTCTCCACCGGTGCTCCATTGATGGTGATGGGGCTGTGTTCTCTGTCTTTTCTACTGAAGTCCACCACAAGCTCCTTGGTCTTGATGATGTTGAGCGAGAGGTTGTGCTCCTGACACCAGTGTGTCAGGGTGTGCACCTCCTCTCTGTAGGCTGTTTCATCATTGTCAGTGATCAGACCAACCACCGTCGTATCATCGGCAAACTTGATGATGGCGTTGGAGCTGTGTGTTGCCACACAGCCATGTGTGTACAGGGAGTATAGGAGTGGGCTGAGAACACAGCCCTATGGGGCTCCAGTGTTGAGGGTCAGTGATGAGAAGATGTTGATGCCCATTCTGACCACCTGGCGTCTGCCTGACAGGAAGTCCAGGATCCAGCTGCACAGCGAGCTGTTCAAGCCCATAGCCCAGAGTTTCTCTTCAAGCTTGGAGGGCACTATGGAGTTGAATGCTGACCTGTAGTCCACAAACAGCATTCTCACATATGTGTTCCTTTTTTCCAAGTGGGTAAGAGCAGTGTGTATTGTAAATGCAATGGCTTCATCAGTGGAGCGGTTGCTTCTGTAAGCAAACTGTTGTGGGTCCTGTGAGGCAGGCAGCACAGAGCAGATGTGGTCTCTGAAAAGCTTTTCAAAGCACTTGCTGATGATGGGAGTTAGGGCAACATGACGCCAGTTTTCCCGGAAGAGAAAGTCTCTTTAAATTTTTAAATGCATAGAAGTTAATTTTGTAAACTTTTAGCAGTACACTAGCATATAGATATAGAAAAGTACAATTATGATTTCATAGTCTTTACATCCTATTTAGATCCTTTAAGTTTAAAGCAAGCCAAAAATAAGAAAACAAGTAAATGGTGTTTTAGCCCCTTTTTATCAACACCAGCACCTTTTTGACATATAAACACATTCATATGGAAAGACTGATGATGCATCCCAAACTGCACACTTTGTCATTTTGTAGTGTAAGAAGTGTAAGTATGTTGACACTGCAAACACAACAAAAAGAAGTGTGTTATAATTATCCGGACGATGTACTTTTTCAACTGTCAAAACAGAGTGTGGAATGCTGGAAACTTCATGCATCAGCGCACGTGGCTTGCCGTACATAACGGAAGGGGTGGAGTTACTTAGCTGCGTTTCTGGTCTGACAAAACAGTTGTAAATAATGGAGAATATAGCAACTAACGAAACTTCAGAGAAGACGTCACATTATAAATGTAACTGAATGCTTTACCATCACACCATTTCTTTTTTTATTTTTCCTGTATCATTTTGGATGATACAGCACTTTTAAAATTCATTCACTACATGGCTGACTGCATAGTATATTTTATAAGTGCATAGTGTATAGTGTGTCATATGGGACACTGCTTGAGTGTATTCTTTAGCTGTTATGTGCGAACAATGGAATAATACTCCACAGACAAGCAAGCCTGGCCCTTTAGCCGAACCACATAAGTGGCCTGTCCAGACCTGCACAGCTCAACATAGTAACCTACACTCCCAACCTACAAAAAAACCTCTCTCCTCTCAATGTATCACAGATATTAAGCATAGTCTGCATCTTTGACAAGAAGAACACCATGCCATAATGAATCTTTGTCTGGAATAAAGTCTGAGATTTGTGGTTGAGATTTACATTCTTATTTTAGCACTTTGACAGCAAGAGTGAATGGGTTCTCCATTAATTAAGCTATTTCATCATCGATTATCATGTTTCTTACAGGGTGGTCTTTTAGGTGTAGTATTACTGTTTTTCAAGGGAATTCCAAAAGTGTTCTGTGCCTGTAAAAACACAAGCATCATTCCAGAGTTTTCCCTCAGAGTTTGTCACAGCCTGTAATCCCACAGGAATCCACCATCCGACACTGTCAATTACAGACAGTCCCCCTCCTAAAAGGGTGAACACTGTTTTTGTGTGTGTGTAAATGGAGTTAGAGGTGTGTTAAAAGGAGTTGTTTCATTAACACAATGAAGTGACTATACTTTGGGTCTGTTTGTTGACAAATCATGACCTCTGGGAACTATTTCAGTTATGACTAATTCTGCTTCTTGCACACATACAGCACTTAACTGCAGGAAGATCCCTCACCTCCAACAACACCCCAGAGTGAAATAATCCCATACATTTACATAGAAGAAGGGTTCCGAGCCATATCTAGGGACCAAAATATATCATAGAGACTTGATGGTGGGCTCTTTTGATTTGGGAGAATAAGCAACCACCCACAATACCATAGCAACTGGATAGCAACATGTTAACAACCTTGCATAGCACATAAGCAACAGCATAGCAACTTCCTAGCATCCACCCATTAAACTTTGCATTGCAACATGTTAAAAACACTTAAGACACGTTAGCAACTGCACAACAATGCCCAGTCAACCACCAGAACCTTAGCATAGTAGTGCCAAGTTTTGCACAGGCAAGCATCACTCACATTTTGTTCAAAAATCTAGTTATCTCTGTTTTTTTCTTTTTGAACTCCTGGTTACACCCCTAGAAGTCTCTGAGCTTTTTCACATGATCCTTTCTCATGATTCCTCACTTATTCATAGAGCCATGACCTCTATTATATGTTTATCTTCAGTTTCTATCACCACAGCTTTCCTCCATTTCATGCACTCTTATTCTCTCATGCTCTCACTCATCCTCCACTCTTACTGGTGAAGTGTCTCTTTGCAATGAGTTTCTCCTGCGTTCCATTGAGCAGCAGGACTTGGAGGAGGTATTCCTGTCTGGAGTCCAGGCCTGCCACTGTGGCTCGGCCGCGTGTGGTTGTCAGCATTAGCTCTGGCTGAGGAATCTCTGGAAAAGACAAAAAGAAGGATATTTTAGGGTATTTACTACATTTTATGCTCTTTTAATTTCATTCAGTATGTATGGAGAACGGGAATGCAAGCATGTTTTCACAGCATACTAAAGTTCAAGTCTGGCGAACTCTGACATGCAAATTCATATAATGAAAACACGTTTGACCAGTTGAGGATCTATACATCACAGACTGACTTGTCTGAAAATCAAAAATGGAGGAATGAGAGAACCATCATCTGATATAATAGAAATTTGGAGCAGTGAATTTTGAAATTTTTTATCTAAAGCAGGGATTTTCTACCTTTCAATCTCCAACCTTTCAACTTTCAACCCCTGCTTAAAAACCCTGGATATGGAGAATGGGCAATGAGTTGACAGTGTCTATATAATACAGGATTAGGTGATTAGGTTAACATCAAGCACTCTGTTTGTCAATGATGTGTAAGAAGATGGCACAGTGTAAGAATGTATTATTACACATGGTCTCTCCCTGGAGCACTGTGGGACATGTATAGTATTTGTTTTTCTGTGTGAACTATCTTGAGACTGCAGCAGACCTGTCTAGACTCACCTAGCTGAAAACAGGGGTGGAAAAGCAGATAAGAGAAACAAAGATAAAGGGCAGTGAGAGAGTGAGAGAGTAGGAATGGGAAAGAGGCACATGAAAAGGGTGGGAATGAAAGGGGTTTAACGGAAAGACAGAGACACATAGATTGGTAAAAGTAAGATAGGTGAGAGATGTCAGACAGAAGTGATATGAGGAGAGGTTATGGCTGGCAGCAGGCCTATCTTCATTCCATCATTGCTCAAAAATCCTTCTTCCCATTCCTCACCTGTCCTAAACACTTACATAGTGGGACAGGAATGTAGTGCAAAATTTCATTTAAAAGAAAGAAAGAAAGAAAGATAGAAAGAGAAAGACAGAGAAAGAGAAAGAAAGATAGAGAGAGAGAAAGAAAGAAAGAAAGAAAGAGAGAAAGAATGAAAGAAAGATAGAAAGAGAAAGAATGAAAGAATGAAATAAAGAAAGAGAGAGCGAGAGAAAGAATGAAAGAAAGAAAGAAACAGAAAGAAAAAGATAGAAAGAGAAAGAAAGATTGAAAAAGAGAGAAAGAAAGAAAGATAGAAAGAGAAAGAATGTAAGAAAGAAAAAGAGAAAGAATGAAAGAAAGAAAAAGATAGAAAGACAAAGAAAGAAAAAGAAAGAAAGAAAGAAAGAAAGAGAAAGATAGAAAGAGAAAGAATGAAAGAAATAAATAAAAAGATAAGAGAAAGAAAGAAAAAGATAGAAAGAGAAAGAAAGATAGAAAGAAAGAGAGAGAAAGAAATAAAGAAAAAGAAAGATAGAAAGATAGAAAGAAAGATAGAAAGAGAAAGATTGAAAAAGAAAGAAAGAAAAAGAAAGAGAAAGAAAGAATACATTTTGAGGGGTAAAGGGTTAGTTCACCCAAAAATGAAAGTTCTGTCATCATCTATTGTTTAAAACAGATTTTTTTTTTAGCAAGTATCTAAATATTTAGCAGAAAATATTGGTTGCTGCCGATGCCCTTGAGAATGCCTGATTGTGATTTATGATTTGTTTGTTAATATGAGTTGTGAGAAATGGGGGCGATAGAATCATGATAATGTTTATCTAGTGGGCAGTGAGCTGACCCTGCATGTACACTGTATTATACAACATATGTTACTGAAAGCTGTTCACCAATATCATATTTAGCCACAACAGTTTTTCTCTAAATGCCCCTTCAATATCCACAACTAGAGCAGTCTCACCTGTAATAGGCCGAACACGGACCTTGTAGCCCTGCACTGGCCCCTCTGCCTCCTTCCATTTCATCTGCAGCCGATCTTCAGACAGAACCGTCAGCTTCAGCCGGCCTGGAAACATATACAAAGAATGCATGGAACAAGTTTCATGGAAATGCAAGTTTACAACATGTCATTAGCAAAGAAATGCATATGTGTAAGAGTGAAGTAATGTGTGTGTGCATGTGCATGGTGTGTCAATGGTCAATGTGTCTGTATGCACAGACAGATGAAGGACAAAAACAAGCTTGTAATTTGAAGAGAGAATCATGGGAAAAGAGAGCTGTATGTAGGGCCATGGAGGTTAGGCTGAGAGCTGTATGTCTTGAAAGATCAAAGCCTTCCTCTAGAAGCCTCTCAATGCCTTTTTTTCTCAACTTCCCCTCTGAGAAATTATAATATTTGAACAGGAAGTTTTTCATTCATCGTCCCTCAACTCTGCCCTTTTCCTTGCCTTATCTGCATAATTTCCACATGACAACTTTGCCACAATCCCCATCTTTCATGTTCCTTGCTGTCTTTCCCTCTTCCCAGCTGTCCAAGACCACTCAAAGAAGGCCCTTTAATGGCCTGCAGGGTAACAGGGGGTAAAAGACCACAGGAAATCTGCCTTTCGGAGGGGTTGAAGGTCAGCATGAGGGGGGGGGGTGGTGCTTGCATTTAGGGTCATACCCCAGATGAGAGTTAAAATGGGGATAACCCCAAAAGCACAAAGAACTTTGTCCCCTTTTACTGTAGTGTCTGTATAAACTCTAGATAGCTAACCACAAAATTAGGAGCTTGGTGAAATGCTGGATTTCTCACATGTTTTGTTAGGGAACCTAAAAAACTTAATACCAAATGTCAAGATTATTGTTTAATGTGACTGAATCAATCTGAATACATTAGGTTTCACTGATGAAAGTCAATTTTTGGGGACAGATCTAGTTGAAATAGCTCCTTAATGTAAGCTTAGATACTTTTTCACTCTTTTGTGGTGTGGTAAAAATATTAGTGCTCTGTCTGCATTAACTGGCAGTGGATCAGAGCCGAAAATAAGTTTTCCGTCTGACAGCAGTACCACCAACCCAGAAATCAACAAATGTGCGGCCAATCATTCAGACATAAAAACAGTGCAGAAAACACAGGCACAGCATGTATCCTCTAGGGACGATAGCGATAACAAGAAGACTAAAGAGCATACATTAATTATTTCAAGCACTTTAATGCAAATTTCTTTCCCAAATGTGGCAACTTCCACTGAGGGCTTTGTGCAGTTGTCTGGGGATTCCACAATGTTGCACAGTTGCCTTAGGCAGTAAGTTTGCATTCTAGTAACTTATAGTATTCTTCACTGGTTTGCTGCTTACCAAGAGTTTCATTTCCTTGGGGAATGTTCTATATACTGTCGGATAATTGTACAACTAAAATTGAGACATGGTGAGATAAATGTAACTTTGTAGTTAAATCTGTCTCTGTTGATTTAAATGCAATAAGATATAGAGAAAAAGTCTGACTTTTACTTATTTTTCATTGTTGCATGTGATTATAAAATACTTTTCTAGCATGGGGGTTGCAATGTTTGGTCCAAATAGATGAACTTGCAGGAATGCATATGACATTTCCCAAACACAACAGAAGTTGTGTTCTCTAGAAGTACTTTAAAATCATCCCAATACATTGTAAAATGTGGCAACATGCAATTACTGTTCTTCCCTGATATAACCTTTTAACATTACTTTTGTTGGTGTTACCTAGCATAGTGAGATTGATTCAGTCATATTAATATTTTTGACTAGATGTTACCACATCCTTCTCATTATTTAGGTTTAAGGGATAGTTCACCCAAAAATCAAAATGTTCTGAAAAAAAGAAATAGAAAACAGCAAAAGTAAAAGACGCCAGTCTACTGCATGTGTACATTGGGGGTGAAAACAATGGCAAAAACAGCGCTGTAGGATGCGTTCGATGTGAACAGATTTATTTATTTTTTGTCCAAAAAATGCTAATAATTCCCCAAAATGCTGCAAATACCCTAAATAAGAATCCACCAGTACTGCATGAAAATGATAGTTCACCAAAAATGAAAATTCTCTCATAATTTACTCACCCTTATGCTATCCCAGATGTGTGTGACTTTCTTTCTTCTGCAGAACACAAATGAAGATTTTTAGAAGAATATTTCAGCTCTGTAGGGTCATACAATGCAAGTGAATGGTGGCCAGATATTTGAAGGTCCAAAAAGCACTTAAAGAGAGCATAAAAGTAATCCATAAGACTCCAGTGGTTTAATCCATGTCTTCTGAAGAGATATGATAGGTATTTTTTTGTTTGTTTGTTTTTTACTATAAATCTCCACATTTCACTTTTTTTTGGGCAATTTTTCACCCACACCTTCAGAAGATATGGATTCAACCACTGGAGTCTTATGGATAACTTTTATGCTGCATTTATGTCCTTTTTTGAGCTTCCAAGTTCTGGACACCATTCACTTGCATTTGAAGGGCCTACAGAGCTGCAACATTCTTCTAAAAATCTTTATTTATGTTCTTGGCATTTTCATTTTTGGGTGAACCATCCCTTTAACTGATAAAACATTTTTAACAGCGTAACAAACAAATATATAATGAATATAATTTCAACCTTCTTGACTGTATATATTGTATACTATATACTCTTAATATCCTTGAAGTAAATGCAATAGTATATAAATAGTATTAGTATGTCAGCAATAATGCCCAGAAAGGACACAAATTAATTAAAAGTGAATTGTGTAATTTCTTTGCCACTTGTAGTACCAAATGGAAATGCAAAAGTAAAAGACTGTTTCCAAACAGGTTTCCAAAAAACTATAAAAATTCCGCCCTAAACTAACACCATTGGTTGTGCCAGAAGGTTGACATGTCGGACCTCTCAAACAAACAGAGTGCTACAGTCTTTAAACTCTTTGGGAAGAGAACAAGTGAATGGCTTACTTATAGTTTTCTCTGCACATTAAACTAGGATAGAAAATAATGTTGTTGTTTTGTTTTTTTATAACACACTTCACATTTAATGAATTAGAAGGGTAATGTGGTCCCCTGCTGCATGGAGAGCTTAATGTGACATGCTATTTTGTGTCTGTGTGCATGGCTGCAACATGAGCATTAATATTATGCCATGGCAAAGTGCAGCAGGCTCTGCATTTTGGCTGGAAAAGAGGAAATCCAATAACGGAAGTAATGGAAACTCTCTGTGGCACTCAAATTCTGACCACCCTTATGGGTGCACATAGATACATGCGAGAATACTTTAAATACAGGGGCAAAAGTACAGAATCTGGAGACTTTTAAAATGTCAGCTGCGTTATAAAGAACTGTTCAATCTTAAATTAAGTCAAAAAAGCCTTATGGTAGCTTGAGAGAAGGGTAAAAGACGACAGTATGTAACCTTGGGTATGAACTTCAGAAACCAGCATCAGGAGAACGGTCACTAGGATGAGAGTCATCTGGTCTGGGAAGAAGAATGGAGAGCGATGGGCCGGCATGATTAAGCTGGTTTCAGTTATAAACCTGTGAGAAAAATGATCACAATGAGCCAGGATGTCGACTTCTGGATCCCTAATGCTTTAATGTCTGAAACTGAACTTTAAATATAGGCTGCCTTTTTAAACAATGAAGAGCCAAGAAAGAGAGATAGAGAGAGAGAGATAGAGAGAGAGAGAGAGAGAGAGAGAGAGAGAGAAGGTTGCACCAACACTTGTCATTAGGAGTCCCATTGAAGATAATTACAAGACAAGGGGAGGGAAAGCTGAACACCTGCTATAACATATCTATAACCCAAGGTCTGCATATTCACATGTGTGTCTGCAAAATGTGAATATAGTTGATGTAAACTGTCTTTATCCAAGTTTGCATTTGAACTTACCCACATGCCTTAAAATCCCTAACTTGTCTACATCAAAAATTAATGGTGTGAACAGAAAAATCTTCTCAGTAGTGTGTTTGCATGATTAACATATGAAACCAGACTGTGTGAGAAGTGCATTATACTGGCTTCAGGCCAGTAATAAGAGGGCCTTTGTATGCATTGGCTTGTTATATTAAATAGCGTAGCTGGATGATATCTGGACCTTTAAAGCTCCTAATCAATGTTAAATCTTTTCAGATACCACACCTAAAATCAGCTGTCGCACAAGCGCATAATTATGAAACCTTTCAGCTAAAACTCAAACTGCCCCCAAATATGAGAAGACCTGAGCATTCCTACCGGTGAGACTTTACACTTTGTATCATCCTTAACTTGTAAACAAGATAAATGTGACTAATGCAAATAATGATCAACTCAGTCAGATACTTGAACCAATATGAGCAATTACAACGAGGAAAAATATTTGTTTTTAAAATACACACATTCACATAGGCTATATATCACTATGAATAAGGGTGTGTCGGATTAATGCAGTTTACCTGAAGTTGTGCTCTTCTTTCCGCTTGTACCTGGCGCATACCACACAGGGATGTTAACACATTCAGTTCCGTTCACTAACTTTCCATTCGATCCCGTGTCACGTCTCTGCTCTGGTGGGGTTAGGTGTGAAATCTGATACGGTTCTCTGCCCTCCTCTTGTAACATAAAGGCGGAGAATACATTCAGGGTGGTATATCAGCTGTTCTGCCAAGTCTGAGCTGTATAGCAAAACTTACATAGGGCGTTCACACCGAACGCGTCTTTGTGCAAAAAAAAAGTTAGACGCAGCGATTTGAGCAGAACGCAGGTGTATACAGACACGTTTTTAACAGCTGGAGTTTTTTTTATTTTTTTTATTTGACAGCGTATAAAAAAGAAGTCCACCTTGCGCATGTTTACATAGGAAAAAACAATGGAGAGAACAGCGCGGACGTCCGCAAAACGCGTTTGGTGTGAGACCGAAAAAGCTACAATAGACTAGACGCTAAAAAAATAAAAATTAAATAAATAAATAAATAAATAAATAAATAAATAAATAAATAAAAGCAGAACGCAGGTGTCTCAAGACCCGTTTTTTATTTATTTATTTATTTTTAAAGTTTACGCCGTCTAAAAAACGCGGCGCTCCTGCATGATACGCTGAAAAAACAGCGAGACGCGGCGCAACAGTAAAAGACGTCACTCTAATGCATGTTTACATAGGAAAAAACATTGGCAAAAACGGCGCTGTAGTACGCGTTCGATGTAAACGGCCCCTCGTTTAGCATTTTGTCAAATTAAAAGTGCGCTCAGTAATTATTCCCAATTAAAAAAGTTTTAGTCCTAAAGTGAAAAATAATTTTGAAACATATGTATAAAATCAGGAGCACTCACATGAGATGAGGACTCCAGTCATATCAATAACCTTATAAAAGATGTTTTAGTCCACATGGGGCAGGGGTGCCCTCATGGGGGCTGCCATTTTAGAATCACATGACCAGCTGAACACTACTCGCTTATTCTCAGTAACCTTCTTGTTATTGTACACTTTCACTCTTGGATTAAATGAATCATGGCTGATTGTGAACAGTGAATTTCTACAATGGCATCTGTAACTGAAAACTATTGATTTTGAATGATGTTGCATCCACACCACTAGCTGTCACTGTCCAAGTCCAAAAAGACAAGAACCCAGAATATTCCTTTCAAATACTTATTTTCCATTAACAAACATTGCAACAACTTTATTGGAAGCACCCACATCAATGAGCCATGTATATATCAAGACATTTAATCTAGATATTACTGCACATGTAAAACTTAGTATAACAGAAACCGGAAAAAAAGTCTTAAGACCACATATTCGATGTAACAATCAGAAGAGGACATAGGACTATCAACAACCTGCACCCGAGGTTTGCGTTACTATTGCTGTAATTACGCCTCAGCGCCACAAGGCGGAAGTATTGTACCAAATAGAGCTAGCTATCGAACAGATCCAAAAAAAAAAAAAAAAAAAAGAAAAAGAAAAAGAAAAAGAAAAAGAAAAAGGTTCAGGAAAGGTAAACCAGTTCATTCCCATCTCCTGAAACAACCTTTCCTTCTGCAAAGTTCTCGGAACTGAAATCGGTCCTTTCACTTGCATGTCGATCCACTAGACAAACTCAATCAACCCAGTTTCAGGTTGATGGATTTGCAAACTTTCTTCCCTCTTCATGAAAGCTCCAAAGGAGTAAATCTAATTATATAATCTGCTTTGCTGAACTCTGCCTCCTCTCACACGTCTGATAGAAATAGGCTGAATGATGATTAACCTTGGTAAATACACACCATTTATAAGTGCCAGGCATAAAAGTAAAAGGGAAGGAATCCTTGTCCATTCATTATATTGCAAAACATGTACAGTATAGTTATTCTCTCACATTCTATTGGTCATAATAAGTAAACTAATTATGATGAGGTACTGATAAAGAATGGATCTTTAGTAAAATAAGTCCTTTATTGTCAGGTAAACAGAAGTAAGGCCACTTGGAGATTGGTTCTGTGCTGAGGCCACAAGCAGTTTAAGAGATCTCCTGTCTACCAAAGAGCAAAGGTTTTCTCTGTGTTCCTTCAGTATGAAAGAAAGACAGACTACATAGATATATACACTAGTAGTGCATTATACCACAAGTGTCCAGTGGCTTTTCATATCTTTTTAAATCATATCTGTGTCTTGTTCTCTTTCTGTCATCAATGTGACCATCAATAAAGGCCTTAAAGGAGAACATTCCTTGTGTCTCTACAGCCCTCTTCAGTATATAGATTTTGTGGCATTATATGTCCTCCTCAATCTAATGGAGAATCTCATGCTCCTCTTCATCATTTGTGTCTTCATAATAGTCTTCTTTTGCCAGCAGAAGTGGAAGCTCAATGTCTGGGTTGTCTCTGCCTGGTAGCTTTCTCACCGTAGGGCTATTTCCTAGAAAGACACAAAGACCCGTAATCAAAGTGTACAGACAATACCAGGGCTGCACACAGGACAAACAATTAGTGATTCACATTGTCTATGGAGTCCTGTCTGAATGTGAGTGAGTTTCTAAATCTTTTAGAGATAAAAATAACACACCGCAACAACTAGATGAATCAGCTGCGCAATGTATATAAGTAAACATATCGAGTTACCGACACCCACATGAGCCATACCTTTGTTATAGTGTTTTGAGGCCAATATGGAGTGATATGCCAGACAGACAGATGGCAAAGCCCAGCCAGTTAACTGTACTCATTTTATCCCCCATGAACTCTACTGCCAGCAGCAGAGTGCACACCTCCTAGGGGTGACAAAGACAAGACAGGGTAATGTGTTTAAGAAGAATGCTTATTTGAGTAATATTTGTTTTAATAAAGCTAATGAAGGCTTTGCTTTGAAAGCTAGCTGAACTTCTGAGAATGGGACAGAAATAAAAAGATACAGTATATAGAGAGGTTCTGCATGGGAAAACATGAGGAATGCAAAAAATAAAAATAGGAAGCTAAATGTAAACAAAATGTAAGCAAAAATGTGAATGAAAACAAAAACAAAACTCATATTGGGTCTGAAAGTATCTTATGAAATGCCTGCAAAAGACAGTGTGAGGCTGGACGTGCGGGACACCAACAGGAACTCGGAGAAGCTGAGTCCAAAAGCCAGCAAGCCCCCCACAGACAGAGTCACCAGAGAGTACAGCAGGTGGGAGAGCTCGGTGACCTGGAAGAGCTTCTCTGTGGTACTCACACTCAGCCCTGATCATGCAGAACACAGGATGAAGAAACAAGCAACAGGTTAAAGGGATAGTTCACCCAAAAATGAACTTGAAAAAGGATCTGTTTCTCACTCACACCTATCATATTGCTTCAGAAGATATGTATTTAACCACCACAGTCCTTTGGAGTACTTTTATGTTGCTCTTATGTGGATTTTAGAGCTTCAAAATTTTGGCACCCATTCACTTGCATTGTATGGAACTACAAAGCTGAAATATTCTTCTAAAAATCTTCATTTGTGTTCTGCAGAAGAAAGAAAGTCATACAGATCTGGGATGGCATGAGGGTGAGTAAATGATGAGAGAAATTTCATTTTTGGGTGAACTATTCCTTTAAATAATGTACAAATGCGCTGGTGAATAAAAGACACTACATATTTCAGATTTACGATATACAGACTCATCTCCTGAAAAGAAAACAAGCAAGATATACATAGATATATATTTTTTTGCATTATGACATTATTTGGAAATTTTACTGTAATATGAAGAAAATGTAAAAATTTTGAATGAATAGAAGAAGAACAAGGAGCCCTACAACAGATGTATGGCCCCCACAGAGACCGGATCTCAACATTATTGAGTCAGTCTGAGATTACATAAAGAGACAGAAGCAATTGAGACTAAATAGATAGAAGAACTGTGGTGAATTCTCTAAGAATCTTGGAACATCCTATCTGCCAACAACCAAGAAAAACTGTGTCCAGGTGTACCTAGGAGAATCTGTGCTGTTTTGAAGGCAAAGGTTGTCACACAAATATTGATTTAGCTTTTTTTTTTTTTCTGTTTACAGGACTTTGAATGATGTTAATTGATAAATGAAAACTATTTATGGCATTATTTTTTAAGACATCCTCACTACACAACATTTTTCACAAGTGCCTAAGACTTTTGCACAGTACCATATATAAATATAATTTCTCAATTTTTTTCCTTTTGATTTTGGTGTTAAATATGGCTCTGACATTTCTTTTTTAAATTCACTGTTACAGAAGATAAAATCTTCACAGTGTATGTAGCCTAGCAAAATATAATGCTTTAATACAGAGCAAAATACAAAGGGAAGAAAGTGAGGCATTTAAAGTAAAAACCCATACATCCAAATAACCCTCATTAAGAAGAAACATAGGAAAGAGGCCCAGGAACATGAGGGGCTGCAGATGGTACATGGTGTCAATGGGGTTCTGGAGGCCTGTGTGGCAGAGAGATGGACATAACAATTAATCATCCAGTTCAGCATGAACACATTATAACAAAACATGTTGACACAGTTTAGTATACTGAACAAAAGCCTTAGAAACAATCCTCTGTCCAAGACTTACCCAGCTTAGCTTTCTGCATTAGGACTTGGGTGAGAGTCCAGCGGATTCCTCCAATAAAAGAGGCAAAGAGGACCATGATGAAGCCCTCCAGATAAAACTGGGTAGACCTGAGAGTGAACATGAACAGACCACTGACTATCAGCAAAACCACTAGGATCAGGAATGGGTTCTGTTGGGTTCAAAAGGGATAGAACTCTTCTAAACCCAGGGTCATTCTCAAACACAAGAACACAAGTAAACTACAACGAACACTTAAAGTGCACCTATTATGGTTTTTAAACGTGCCTAATTTTGTTTTAAAGGTCTCATACAATAGATTTACATGCATCCAAGGTCAAAAAACACTTTAATTTGCTCATAATTTAAATTGCAGCATTACTTTTTTTTCCCCAGTGTCAAAAACGACTCGTTCAATGATCCGTTCTAAAGGATTCATCCTAAACTCCTTTCAGAGAGCCTACTCTGCTCTGATTGGTCAGATGTCCCAGTCTGTTGTGACTGGTCTACCGCTTACAGCGCATTTCGGAAAAGAAATGCCCACTACCATATCCGAGTTTCAGTTCCATCAGAAAACATTTCTGTTTTACCTTACCAATTTGAGCCCGAGTTCGATAGTGATACATCAGAAGATCAACCCGAACCACCATCGCAAGCATGACGAGAACAGGACGTTTCTCTGTGGTAAGTTTATATGTAGTTTGACAATAATGTGAGTTAGCCGGTAAGCAGAGGCTAACGGCTAACAGGCTAACTGTGTGCACTGGCTGTACATGTAAACAGACCAGAAGCGGGTTTTTATGTTACCAAATTATGTAGGTTAGTACAGGAAGTAAGTCTGGAATTACTAACGACTCGTTTCAGGTGTTCAGAATCAGTTCTTTCTTTTGGGTGTCAATAACTCCATATTTCGTGCACTTTGATTTTTGAAATTTTGCAGACTTTTTTACATTCACAAACAGCTATATAACATACTTCATTAAAGGTAATATTTGAAAAACCATAATAGGTGCTCTTTAAACAAACCTGGTGTTACCAAGGTACCAAGGCGAAGACAGAAAAACTTAAATCAAGGCTTGGTTGTAGGCTAATGCATGCAAAATCAAAAGTGATCTTAAACCGGCTTCCTGTGGATTTTTACACTCTTAAAGCACTTAGCACCTGCATACATTACTGATTGCTTGCCATTAAAATTCCAGCTGGACTCTCAGATTACCAAGTATTCAAGTACCAAAAATTTTAATTAAACAAAGAGGAATGTGTCTATGCATGGAACACACTGATGGAAGCTATAAGAAAATCACTAGGTATGGCTAAAAACCTCTTTTTAGAGTTTATGGTGCTTTGATGTATATGACTTTATATAAAGATTTCAAGTATTTGATTAAAGATTATATGTATTTTTATGAGATGTCTTGCATTATTTTCCTTCTTTTGTGGTTTGATAATCTGTATAAATCAGCTGCATTAAATTAAAGTTTCAAAAGTTCCAGTCTATAAATTTCCTTCCCAGCAAAGGTCTGAGAAATCCTAACTAAGGAGCCAATAAATTGTATGGCTATTAAATTAAATGAACATGGATTAAAGGAATAATCATTGGAGGACCTCACTGTCCTGTTTTATACTTAGAGATGTTGTGGTCTTTTCAGTGTGAAAGGTCACGGTTTCAAACCTTGCTTGATTGACATTATGTTTAAAGAGCAATTAAAATTGCAACTATATGTATATCAGTACCAGACGCTCATTTGTGTGCATTTTCTAGAATTGCCTATGATTCACTGTAAATTTTCAGGTTGGTAGCAATACCTCTTGGTAGCATCAGCTCTGAATGCTTTATACCAGAGATCACCAATTGTCTGCAATAATTGACTATTTAGACTGTTTTTAGTATTTCTTATAAATACTAAAAACCAGGGGAAAAAAACGGAAAATCTAAAGACATTTTTAGCTAAGCATAACCGAAAAATTTTAGTTCCGATAATTTTTTCATGAAACTAAAGGCCAAAGGGTTTATCACACTGAACTACACCACTTCATGTTGCCTGAAAAAATTAAACGTGTGCTTTGATCCTGAAGGAAACTGCTGCATCACACATTTCTTTGCCTAACTGCCCATTGTGGATGAAGCATTCACTGAATGAAGACCTTTTTAACAACTATTTATAATTACTACATAGACATGCATGATTAATCCAGATCCAAGGAAAAATATCGAGTTAAAAAGTAAATCTCTCAGTTGTTTCCAAGTCTTCACTGAATTATTGTTAGATATGATGCATTAATACAGATTTGATGTTGCCGTATTTTGACTGAGAAGCAGATCTGTAAATAAAATTATCCTTAACTGTTAATTAACTGCTTGTTATGATTTCCATGCCGATAAATCCACCACACAGGAAAAACATTTATTGCTTATTTTCACTTATTTTGGTGAGGCAAGTGTCTTATCTTGGACTTGTTTTTCAGGACCATGTTGCTCGTTTCTCTTGCGAGATCTGGCAACACTACAATTGGTATTTCACCCACCCCTTAGTGCAGAATACTGCCATTTTAAAAAGAATGGTATTAACCATTATTTTATTTTGTTCTAACTGGTAACCATTTGGAAAGGAATCTGCTGTACTTCTGAACCGGAACGAAAAAAATAAAGTTTTTCTCAGAACGAACCGAAATGAAAAATATTTCGTTTTTAGTCCCTGCTAAAAACAGTCCAAATAGTCAGTTGTTCTAGACAGTTGGTGACCTCTGGTATAAAGCATTCAGAGCTGATACAATGTATGAAAGGTACAAGCTAAATAGATTTATTATTATTATTATAAAAAAAGCCTGAACTGCCAAAAATGGGAAAGTAAATAGTAGTCCACAAAATTTAGTCTCACAGTATGACCACTGAGAGAAGCTTTCACAGTGCATTTCAAAAGGCAGTTAAGTTGCCATTTAAGTGAAAATTATCTAAAGAGGACTGACCTAAGATCTCTGCTGAACAATTGTACTTGACCATCCATTACCACAGCAGGAATGTGCTTTTCAAAAAAATGAATCAATTTCCCTTAACTGCCCACTCAAACATGCTGATATATATGTGGTCTGGGAGGATGATTATAAAACAGTCCTCTTAAATGGACAGATTGGCAGCTAGCAGCACCAATTTGGCATAAAAAAAAACATTGCTAAGGAACATCATGTTACTGCCTTTTGCAACAATGTTTTGCATCACCACTGTAGCAAACCAGAAGTGCTTGCAAAAAATCATGATTTCATTTCAGAGGTAAAATAAGGTTATGTACAAACTTTAATCTTTAGCAAGCCATTTACATGTCAATTGATATGACCTATTAATATGCAAAAAATCCACTATTACTGTATATTAATTATGGTTTAATGGGTTTGGGAGAACAAAAGACAGCTTCTTTTGAACAATAGCTTCCCATTTCTTAGTCTTTTAAGTAAGGATCAAAGGTATACTGACATTCAGCGAGAAAATAACTTACTGGCTCCTCTAATTTGAAGACCAGGGAAAAAAAGAGAATAAAGAGTACCACTGAAGACTTGGTCATGGTGTACCTACAGGAAACATAGTCCAATTCACATTTTTATGTCATTTCAAATGAACTACTGCAATACAAGAAACCATATCTGTCAAATAATAATAACAATAAAACATGCTTACAAACTGATTGTGATGAAAAGGAAGCTCCAGTTGGATAGTCCCATATCCAGCGCTGTTGCCAGGGCTGATAAACACAGACAGACAGTGTAGGTAAACAAAAGACCTTTTTGCCAATTAACAAAACTCATTATGTGTACACTGATGAGCGAAAACATTATGACCACTCACAGGTGAAGCGAACATGTCAAGGTCTGTGTAGATTAGATGGTAAGCGAACAATCTGTTCTCGTGGTCAACATGTTGAATGCAGGAGAAATGGGCAGGAGTAAAGACCTGAGACAAAGACCAAATTGTTATGACCAGACGACTGGGTCAAAGCACTTCTGAAACAGCAAGGCTTGTGGGGTGCTCCCGGTCAGCATTGGTGAGTCCCTGCCGACAGTGGTCCGAGGAGGGGCAAACCACAAACTGGCGACAGGGTGTTGGGCGCCCAAGGCTCATCGATGTGCAAGGGCAACGAAGGCTATCCTGTTTGGTACGAACCGACGGAAGATCTACGGAAAGAATGTGTCACAACACACAGTGCATCGCACCCTACTGCGTAGGCGTGGACCGGTCAGAGTGTCCATGATGACCCCTGTCCACCGACGAAAGCAACTACAATGGGCACACGATCGTCGGAACTGGACATTGGAGCATTGGAAGAAGGTCACCTGGTTCGATGAGTCCCGTTTTCTTTTACATCACGTGGATGCCCGTGTACGTGTGCACCATTTTCCTAGGAAATTGATGGCTAGGCCTGACTTATCGTACGATATATGGACATGACCGTGATCATTTTTGCTGACCTCGATATTGCCCATTGTGTTTACATTCGTGTTTGTTTACATAAGAATGAATGTCACCAACATTTTAGCCAGTCATGCTGCTTCTGTCCTCTCATCTGCTCTCTGTGTAGGAGGCGGGGCTCAGGAAGCTCCTCCACACACACAGAGCGGACAGCGACAGGTGAAGATTACATGTTACTTGAGGCTAATAGGTGTTTAAGAGGTGTTTTTCCAGACGACTGCATAATTCCAACCATAAAGTTTGGAAGAATAAGTCCAAATGGACTTGGTTTCAAAGCCGCATTCCACAGCTCCAGTGTGGAAACATTTTGTCTTTAAGCCAAATGAGAGAGGAGAGCCCATTAACATGAACAAGCCGGTATGTCGACTTTGTTTAAAACCAGTGGCAACGAAAAGTGGCGATACAACTAACCTAAAAGCTCATCAAAAACATAACCATCCCCTCCAGTTTTCCAAGCTGGGAACAAAAACTGCAGATGGAGATGGAGAGAGGCCTTCCCAACTTAATTTCTTTTTTTGACATTCCAATGTCTGAATATTCTTAAGAATTAAAAGTTAATTGCTCTTTGAAAGGGTGTACAAGTAGTGATGGCACCAGGATGCACTGTGGGAAGACGACAAGCCGGTGGAGGGAGTGTGATGCTCTGGGCAATGTTCTGCTGGGAAACCCTGGGTCTGGCCATTAATGTGGACATCAATTTGACACATGCAATCTACCCAAACATCATTGCAGCCAGGTACACCCCTTCATGGCAGTGGCCTCATTCAGCAGGAAAATGCACCCTGCCACACTGCACACATTGTTCAGGAATGGTCTGATGAACATGATGATGAGTTCAAGGTGTTGCCCTGGGGCCGGTTGCACCAGCTATACGTACGTTACAACTTAGCCTAGTTGTGGCGTAAATAGGCACTAAGATCACAATTTACGCACTACTAAATATTTGAGCAGTGCACCATTAAACTTAGGTAGAACGTAACCCTACGTATAAACTAAATATTTACGGAAGCCTCCGACCAGGCGTAACGGATGGAATAAAAAAGCATGAAAAAAAGCATCAATGAGCTCATGTTTTGGTTGACAGGCTTCAGTCCTCTCAATATGTATATGATGGTGTTGGCATTTACACTCGTTTACATTTACGGGAGAAAACATTATGTAAAAAACTTACTGCTTCAGCATGAAACTGATCTAATGGTGCACTTTCCTGTGTACGGTGTCAAGTTTCAACATATACAATATATATAAGATATAAAAATGAATAAATGTCTATTTTTCCAGCCTGTTGTATAAGTAATTATTTATTTATTGTCCCTTATTCATTTTAGATAGTTATTAAATATTGTTATTTACATAGGCTAAATATACCATTAATTAAATCTTGTTTTATTATGTATCATATTTTAATGGGGATATAATTTATTACAGCTGACAGTTCTGAACAAGGTTTGAACATCAACCATAACAAGATCAAATTGAAGTTCACAGCTTTTTAACACAAACTAACTAGTAGTTACTAAGCCCTTAGTGTGAACTTTATGTCCTAACTTACGCGAGAACTTACGCACAGCTGGTACAACCCTACCCTGGCCTCCAAATTCCCCATATTTTAATCCGATTGAGCATATGTGGTATGTGCTGGACCAACAAGTCTGATCCACAGCGGCTCTACCAAGCAACTTACAGGACTTGAAGGATCTGCTGCTAATGTCTTGGTGCCAGAAACCACAGGTCACCTTCAGGGGTCTTGTATAGTCCATGCCATGGTGGGTCGGTGCTGTTTTTGGGGCACACAGAGGACAAACAGCATATTAGGCAGCTGGTCATAATGTTTTGGCTCATCAGTGAATATATCTAATAATTAACCACTTCATCACTAATATACAAGTCAAAGCTGTGGTACATTGAGCTGTGCTCATACTCTTGACCTATAAGAGATGTTGTTACGGACTGTGTCAACCCTCATTCCCATCTGCAACAACACCTACATTTGCTCCAAGGTAAATTAAAGCTAATAACTGAACGTTAATTTATTTTTGTATTGATTCAAGTCATAGTAAAAGCGATAGTAAATAAAAAGTTCACAGCATCAAAATGAGTGTTATGAGATGTTATAAAAAGCTCTGTTCACTTACGCTAATGTTATTAGAGGTGTAATCGCTATCTCTTTTTGAGTAACTGTAATAATCATTTGCCTTGATTCTGATTCACAGTCTCCACACCTTTTAATCAAATTACTGTGTAATTTCACATTTTCTTTTAATTGACATTGACATTACAATGTCACTCTTCATACCAGCCTACGTAAAAATATTATCCATTCTGTTTCTGAGAATATTTAGCCAAAAACTGCGTTGTTCAGGGCAATATCCCATTCATTACAATGGGGAGTACTGCAGAGCTTGTCAGGGTGAGCGCCGTAGCCAAGGGAGCGGAGTCATTTGGAGACTTGTGTCTCTGCAGAACAAAAATAGCCATTTTCCAATCAGTGGGCATTTTCAAACCAGGGTAGGCATTTTTCAACCGCTTTACACGATTGCCTGCTACACTGAAATTCCCTACTTTCATTGGATAGTTCAGAAATGCCCATGCTGGTTTGGAAATGGCCACAGATTGTGAAATACCCATTGAGCCAAGAGGTCATTGTGTGACATTTCTTCTATTGGTCAGGCGTCTTCTCCTCATCCAGAATCACCACTCAGAGTTCACCGAACTTGAACTTTTGTACGCAGCGGACTGTGAAATTTTTTTGCATGAGGGGATGGACACAATAGGCTTTGAGCACACTATTTTTTTTCCGGACAATGAACCAGGATATGATGTCATGTGGGAGGGCTTCTGGTGTAAGTAAATAATGAATCACAAATAATATTTTATTAAAAATGTTAAAATATATTGTATACTCACTTTCCAGCAACAATAAAATCTTACAGCTTTGAAATATGTATCCTCTGAAATGAGCCAAGAGATCAGCGTGTGACGCTTCGGTCTCCCGTTAGTCGTGCGTCCTCTTATTGTACGAATTCACGGTTCAGAGTTCACCAAACTTGAACTTTGGTATTGTCACGTTTAATGTGTTTTTGTTCATGTTTTGTGTTCATGTCTTTTATTTTGGAAGTCTATTTCCTGTTTTATAGTCATTTGTTTCCTGGTCATGTGATATCCTGTTTCCTCCATGTTCATGTGTCTTGTTTTCACTGGTTTATTGTATTGTTAACTCGTTATCAGTTCTAGTTTGTCATAGGTTTAAGTTTATTAGTCTTGTTATCTTGTTTATAGCTCTGTCTGTTCATTGGTTGTCTTGTTACCCTTGTCCATGTATTTAAACCCTCATCTTTGCCATAGTCCTTGGTCAGGTATTGTTAATGTAACATTGTTTGGTTGTCAAGTCAAGTCAAGTCAAGTCAAGTCCAGTCAAGTCCATGTTTATGTTTTTGTTTACGGTTTTTGGATTTCACATTTATAAATAAACTGCACTTGGGTTCTTCACATCATCATTGTCTTCGTCTGCCTGTCATTGCCAGCATACGCTACAGAATACCTGACCCACACTATGAACCCAGCAGTTCAGCTCATACGCCTATGTCAGGGGAATCGTCCCCTGGAGGAATACGTATAAGACTTCTGCATTTGGCCAAACAGGTTGGGTTTAATGTTTAATGTTGGGTTGATCGCCCTCAAACACTTCTTCCAGGCCGGCTTGAATGAGCCAGTGCTCTCTCTGATGCCTGGCGGTCGGAGTACCTTCAGTCTGGCGCAATACATCGACTTCGCCCTGCGAATGAGTGGTTCTTCTTTCACTGTAGGAGAGGCTCATGGCCACTGAGCCAGAGTTCCCCGTCATGGCCACCGACCGAGCCAGGGTCCCACGTCATGGTCGCCGAGCCAGGGTCCCACGTCATGGTCGCCAAGCCAGGGTCCCACGTCATGGTTGCAGAGCTTGCTCCATCTTCTGCCCCGGATCCTGAGTCTACTCCATACCATGTCACAGCCACACTTGAGTCTGATCCATGCCATGTCACAGCCACGCCTGAGTCTGCTCCATGCCATGTCACTGCCACGCCTGAGTCTGCTCCATGCCATGTCACAGCCACGCCTCAGCCTGCTCCATGCCATGTCACAGCCACGCCTCAGCCTGCTCCATGCCATGTCACAGCCACGCCTCAGCCTGCTCCATGAAATGTCACAGCCACGCCTCAGTCTGCTCCATGCCATGTAACAGGGCAGCCTCAGTCTGCTCCATGCCCTGTTCATATTTGTTGTTTCATTTCTTTTTACACTTGCAGTATCTCTGTCCTCTCCATGTCTAACTGTAAAGCGAGTCAGAACTACTAACATAATGACTGTTGAAAATGGGCACCTTAATATTAATCTAAATTACAACATATCTGAAAGTGTAAATCCACAAATGCTTAGAATTGCCAATTACTCACCATTCAGTGGCCGCAGTTATGCTTCGAGGGCTAAGCAAGTGCTCATTCATTAGAGTAGCAGTATATGTGTGATTTCGTGCTATTCAAAAAAAAGATTGTCCCTGAATCTAGTCATGATTGGCCAATTGCTGATCACCAGATTTACGATGAAGATAGATCGGTGGCTGATCGAACGGTGCATCTCTAAAAGTTAGATTAATGTAAAGACAACCAAACATGCAACGATTTTTTTTTATATTAGGCTTTTTCTGGCACATACAAGTATAAAAATATATTGCTAAATATTTTTTTTGGTGGGGCCAGTGAAAATGTTGGCAGGACAAGTAAAAATCTGAACTACTGGCCCAACTCGGCAAGTGGGAAAAAAACCTTAACCCTTGTGCTTCAATAAAAAATTGAATAATATTCCAACCTGTTGGGGCAACTTTAGAAATGTAGACTTTCCTGGACAAGGTTACTCGAAGCTTTCCCATCCAGCACTGCAAGGCACAGCGTGCCAGTGTAGAGAAACAGAATATTATAGTGAGGTGGACTAGGATCTTGAATAAAGGAAAGTGGAAGTCCTGAAGCAAATGGAAATAACAAAAAAGTATTAAAGACAGCCATATTATTCCGAGCCAACAGTACAAATGAGGAGTCTCTTTAATACAAAATAAACAAAAAAATGTTTTAAGAAATAACATGCAAATTTTAATGTGGCGGACCTTTACCACACCTTCATGAGCCACTTGTTGTAGAATGTTATGCCAATTGAAAATACATAATAGAAAAGCACCAGCCCACAGTGCGCATCTCCCTGCAGATGAACTGCATCGGCATGCCATCCTGGACAACCAATGTGCAGCTTCTCTGGGGAGATATGGATGATTACAGGACCACTGTTATAAAAGAAGAGGGTAAATAAGTTTTAGTCAGACTCAGAGCCAGTGTGGAAAAGATGTGTTCTTCGAAGAGACCCACAGTATAGCAACATATGGAGTCAAACTTTGAGTAGTTAGATAAGAAGTTTGACACTCGTGGGTCGATTGCGCTGAATTGATCTACTGAAAAGTGCAACATATGTAGACACTTTAAAACAGTGGAGGAGGCTGCATTTTTATGAGATGTAACTATGCACCGTTATAGTAATGTGTTAAAGTGCGGGCTGGAATTTAGACTATCCTTCCTTCTTTCGGTTTGACTTTTAAACAATAAACTCAAATACTTTTATCAAATCTCGAAACATTTTCCCAAGCTTTGGGCATCGCGCCCATTCAAAGCGTGTTACCTGACAGATTCTGTGTCGTGTTACCTGACTGATCATGCATGCTGACTGTGCCATTTACAGCTAACTAGTACTAGTTCAAGTCAGTGTTCGCAGGGTTTCTTACCTCAGTGTTTACATAATCCTCGTAAACGACATCAAACGCTATGTGACCATCATTTGCGTGCAAGGGAGACATTAGCGCGCTACTTCTTCCTATACTTGTGTCATTCAAAAAGCTATCTGTTTGTCAACCAACAGGCACCCCCGAGTTACTTCAGCTATGAGGTGCACGTTGCTATGTTGACATAGTGTGAATTCCACACTGAGCAGATCACTAGAAGTGTTTGAACACGAAATGTTTATTTTCTTTCTTGGTGTAAATTCTCTCACTAGTTCTCCAAGCCATTGTGAACCGCGCCAGATCGCAGATACACGGTAAAGCGGTGGTCCAGTAATATTAGTGTCCTGAACTCCGAGATGGCGCTGTAGATTTTAAGTCACCTTCCAGTGGCGCGTAAGATGTAAGTGAATGAACATTATTTCCTGTTTCTGCAGATGCTGGTTGGGGTTTGTTGCTTTTGTTAGCCTTCAGTTTTAACATGTAAGTTAAGCATAAACACTGTGTGAATGTGTATACGTGTTCTTGATTTGCTCTCAGTCTGTAATGACATGTATTCTCGTATAAATGTGCCTTAATGTTGTATTGTTATTCATACTAGTTTGAATGCAAACAATGCTGCCTGGTTGTCTTCGTAGAGGAATGTTTCAGGGTCAGTACAGGTTTGTGCATTTGGGCCATAATGCTGATTACCGCATAGTAATAATAACTTCGAATCGTCTATCATTTCTTAAGAAAACAAATCACGATTACAGCAAAGCATTTACAATGGAACGGGGCCAGTTCATTAATGTTAAAATGCACACTGTTTCAAAAGTATAGCCACAAGACATAAACATTAAATCTGTTATCATGATCTTAATGTGATAAAATGAGAGATTTACCAGCTTTACGTCGTCATGACAATGAAGTTGATATATTGTAATGTTATATAATGACATTATATATGTAATGACATATAAGGTTAGCAAGCTAGTCACACTAAAATCATGTTAACAG
Source organism: Myxocyprinus asiaticus (assembly GCF_019703515.2). Lineage (NCBI taxonomy): Eukaryota > Metazoa > Chordata > Actinopteri > Cypriniformes > Catostomidae > Myxocyprinus > Myxocyprinus asiaticus. The sequence goes on along the minus strand of NC_059371.1, from coordinate 19,538,858 downwards.
ATATAATGTTTATGTCCTGTGGCTATACTTTTGAAACGGTGTGTATTTTAATGTTTATGGACTGATCCCATTTACTTTCATTGAAAGTGTCTTACTGTAAACATGATTTATGCTTCGTTTTTGTTTTTACCCTAGGTAAAAATGACACAGCGACGAGTTTTTAAGACATAATATTTTTTTGTCTTGCGTATTCCTCAATTAAGGTGTCTTTTATCATGTAAACAATTTTTATTTATTTATTTATTTTTTGTATTTAGTATATTTTTTTAGATTATAAGAGAAATTGCATCACTACCCCTAGAATATGTCTGTGGGTCCAGACATGTTTCCTTTGGTATTCAGTGCATTTAACACTGGTATTATTTTTGTAATACATCTTTTTTTTTCAGTTGCCATTTTTTATGTAATTAAATATATGTTAAATACCATGTTCACATTTATATTTACACTACCGTTCAAAAGTTTAGGGTCACTTACTCATTCTTTATTATATTTTTATTTATTTTTTCACATTTTAGAATAATAGTAAGTCATCACAACTATGGAATAACATTGATGGAACTATGGGAATTATGTTGTGACTAAAAACATCCAAAATAAATCAAAACTGTGTTATATTTTAGCATCTTCAAAGTAGTCACCCTTTGCCTAGAATTTGCAGACATGTACTCTTGACATTTTCTCAACCAACTTCTTGAGGTATCACCCTGGGATGATTTTTAAACAGTATTGAAGGAGTTCCCATCTATGTTGGGCACTTAGTGGCTGCTTTTCTTTATTTTTTGGTCCAAGTCATCCATTTCAAAAACTTTTATTTTTTGTTTTTATATACAATTTTAGTTTTGTAATTAAATTAATATGTTGGCACAATTATATTTTTGTTTACAAAACTAATTTCAAACATTTAAGCATACGCCTTCAGATCAAAAGATTTTTAAGATCATGAGAAACATTTCAGTCAAGTGACCCCAAACTTTTGAACGGGAGTGTACGTGTAGTATGGAAGTATAGAAAGTTGTCATTCAGCCGATGCTTATATCCAAAGTGCATGACATTATACCTATTACAGGGACAGTCCTCATGGAGCAAACTGTGGCCTTATTCACGACAACTGCACAATGGTAACATCTCCTGGACCACTTCTTAGTGTATTTGAACCGGAAATTTCTCACCAGTCTAAGTTTATCACAAATTATTTTGTTAAAAAAAAAAAAAAAAACATTTGATCCTAGTCCATTGTATTTAATTGTATGTGTTTGTGTGGGTAGAGTTGTTGAAACATGTCATATTTTACCACCAAACAGTTTTTCTGCTGCACAGGCTTTTTAACAGTGACGCAAAACTCCTACTCCATTGTCAATGTGTCTAAAACACTTCAAAATTTAATAAAAGATATATCAATCTTAAAATTTAGTTACTAATAAAATTATAATTAGAGTTAGTTTTCCTTGTAAAAATAAGTAGTTTATAAAGAATTAGCATCTAGATTTCACCTTGATCTTTTTTTACCCTCATTTGCATTTAAGCGGGGTGAAGCGTGAAGTGTTACATATGCGTTCTAGGGTTAAATAAAGAGGGATGAGACAAAATTATTATGTGTGGTAATTAACAAAATGCCACAATGCTGCCGATTGAGCTTAACTTGTAATATACCTGGAACATTCCTTGACGAGACACAGAATATTTTGATTCTTGAAATCCTGTAGAAACCAAATGTTGTTTCAGCTTTCATAACATTGTTGTGCATTTCAGTTGAAGAATGGCCGAGGAAGAGGATGATCCTGGCTTTGATGAGGATATAGACGATGGAGGTAATGGGGCAGACTCGGGCCAGGGTAAAAGAAAGCGACTTTTTTCGAAGGAGCTTCGCTGTATGATGTATGGTTTTGGAGATGACCAAAATCCATACACTGAATCAGTGGATATACTGGAGGATCTGGTGATTGAGTTCATCACGGAGATGACACACAAGGCGATGTCTATAGGCCGCCAGGGCCGTGTTCAGGTGGAGGACATCGTCTTTCTCATCCGCAAGGACCCTAGAAAGTTTGCGAGAGTGAAAGACCTGCTCACAATGAATGAGGAGTTGAAGAAAGCTCGCAAAGCCTTTGACGAGGCAAATTATGGGTCTTAAAATAGGCCATGATTCGTAATGCTTTCATTTTATTCAACCCATGTGAATATGGTTACTTATTGCCTCTAATGGAGTTTGACCTGTTATAAATATTTGTATGAAACTGTACATCTTGCATACAGTACAGTATTTTTTGAGTTGCATGATAGTCCATAAGGTTTTTGTCTTAACTTTGTGGAATATTTTTAATTTTTTTCCCCGAAACAATTTAAACTTATTTAACATGTAATGGAAGAAGGCAAAAAGACTATGCTTTTATAATATTTTGAGAAACAAAGTAAATGTAAACCTTGAAAATCCTATGAAAATGGCTCTTTTTAATTATTAAATTTGTTTTTTGTCTCTTATTTCCTTTTTGTTCAACCTTTATAGCATAATACCTTAATAACAGTTTGTCATATACATAATGGCATTATTTAATACCAGAAGCCAAAAATAATTGCTTTGGTAAATTGTGCCTGATATTGGCTGTTCACAATTGAACATAAAAGCAGTACAAATAGGATGCAAGTTCATCACACATTTATGTTTTGCCAGTAATATACAGTGCATTCATAAAGTATTCAGACCCCTTCAGTTTTTTCACATTTTGTTATGTTGCAGCCTAAATGCTTAAAATATTTTTTTTCCCCACAACAATCTACACTCCATGCCCTATAATGACAAAGCAAAAACCAGATTTTTGATAACTTTGCAAATTTATTAAAAAGAAAAATCTGAAATAATCACATTAAAATAAGTATTAAGACCCTTTACTCAGTACTTAGTTTAAGCACCTTTGACAGTGATTACAGCCTCAGGTCTTTTTGGGTATGATGCAACAAGCTTTGCACACCTGGATTTGGGGATTTTCTGCCATTCTTCTTTGCAGATCTTCTCAACCTCTGTCAGGTTGGATGGGGACCGACGGTGAACAGCCATTTTCAGGTCTCTCCAGAGATGTTCGATTCAGTTCAAGTCTGGCTGGACCACTCAAGGACATTCACAGAGTTGTCCCTAAACCACTCTTGCTTTGTCTTGGCTGTGTGCTTAGGGTCATTGTCCTATTGGAAGGTGAACCTTTGGCCCAGTCTGAGCGCTTTGGACCAGGTTTTCATTAAGGATATCTCTGTATTTTGCTGCTTTCAGCTTTACTTCAGCCCTGACCAGTCCCCCAGTCCCTGCTCTTGGAAGAGTCCTGGTTGTTTAAAACTTCTTCCATTTAAGATTTATGGAGGTCGCTGTGCTCTTGCGAACCTTCAATGCAGCCAAAAAATGTTTGTAGCCTTCCCCAGATCTGTGCCTCGACACAATCCTGTGTCTGAGCTCTGCAGGCAGTTCCTTTGACCTCATGGCTTTGTTTTTGCTCTGATATGCATTTTCAGCTGTGAGACCTTATATAGTCAGGTGTGTGCCTTTCCGTATCATGTCTAATCAATTGAAATTGCCACAGGTGGACTCCAATAAAGGTGTAGAAACATCTCAAAGATTATCCAGAGAAATGGGATGCACCTGAGCTAAATCTCAAGTGTAATAGCAAAGAGTCTTAATACTTATGTCAATGTGATATTTCAGTTTTTTCTTTTTGCTAAATTTGCAAGGTTATCAAAAATCTGGTTTCTGCTTTGTCATTATGGGGTATAGAGTGTAGATTGATGTGAGAAAAAAATCATAATTTAAAGCATTTTAGCATACGGTTGCAACATAACAAAATGTGGAAAAAAATGAAGGGGTCTGAATACTTTATGAATGCACTGAATATACAACTGATGTGTTAAGGCCGCTGAAGATAATTTTAAACTTGTGGTAGAGGTTGTAAACTTGCAATGTATTCAATTTTCACTGGCACTGCACCTTCAACTTATAGCCTTCTACTTATAATACTCCTTAAAAAGCCATTAAAATTTGCCACTTTTGAACATTTCAGTGTATATGACTCCAGCAACTTTACAATCTCTAGTTAATTTTTTGCATCTGAGGGTACGTTTAAACGACAACTATGTACTAAAAACTGAAACGTTTTTTCTTTGTTTTTGAAAAGTTTGGCGTACAGACGAAAACGTTGTAAAAACGATCCCCATTCACACGGATCCGCGAAAACGACTAAAAACGCTGTATTAAAGCTGCGTTCACATTGCCAGCGACATCGCGCGAGACAGCAACACGATCCTATTCATTTTCAATAAGAGCACAGCGACTTCCGGCGACACGAGCTGCTGCGGCCGTTGACGACAAGACAAGTTGAGAAAATGTCAACTTTATGCAAATGACGAGCGATATTCACGAGCGACTGCCAATGAGAGTGAAGACAGCAGAGCTTACGTCATCTGTCTCCTGGCAGACTAGGGATGAGTGCATGCAAGACAGAGAAGTTTCAGCATCCTGAGCGATTTTTTACTGTTCTGTATAATTTGTATGTAACCACATGCATGGATATAATAAAACATTGATGCGTGGAAAAGCATTCCGAGTGAGTTTGATTAATTCATTCATGATAGATTGATTGTCTTATTAATGATTTAATACACTGAACACTGCTGCACATTTTATAAAACACTCTACACTGCAGAATGTACAATTTTAGAGACAAGAGAACTGATTCCTTGTCAAACTTAATTTAACCAGTATTAGGTCTCATCCGTGATCAAATGTTTAAACGTTATTGCCAGACGTGCAGTCCTCCAATAACGTTACAGCGACATCACAGCGTATAGCGACACCAAGCCACAAAGTTGCTGGCAGTGTGAATGCAGCTTATGCATGCCAGGCCAGTAGTTGCCGATGTCACTTTGTAAAGGAACACTACGCGCCTGCGCACATAAGCATTCTTCCACAGAGCGGTGAATACAATGAAGATGGCGAAAACATCGAGCAATTTTGTCTGGACGGACGATGAGGTTGCTTTATTATTACAATTACTTTGCTGGAGAAACGTCAATAAACTCAAAATCTTGAGCAGCACTAACACAGTCCTGTAGTCTGCCATTGTAGTTTAAATGTCTCGCGCGTTGTTTTGCAGTACTCGCGCGCATGCCTATAGACTGAACTCTCGTGATTATTCAATAAACTCTGCTCATTTTTACCATCACTTCGTCTCCTGTCTTCTGTATTCCCCCTGCTGACTCTTGGGCTGGTAGGAGAGTAAGTTAACATAAGCTGTTGATGTTGACTGGCTTTGGATATCAGACAGAACTCTGATATATGGATATCTTCTGACAGAGAGAGGTCTTGTGAACACTGGATCTAACATGTATTTCCTCATGTTTTCATATTCTAAGCATATCATTGAGTACTGTACATGGCATCACATCTCTGTCTATAGGCTATATACATAAGTGTTGGGTGAATGAATTGCAGGGTAAAAGTACATCAAATAAAATTAAGTAAATAAATAAATAACATTAAAAATACAAATACATTTTCCCCATCTGAATCCATACATTAATTTCAAGGTTTTCAAGTTGCAGGTTCTGCCTAATGTACAATGTTCACACTACATACAAAACACTCCAAATGAATAAATTGTTGATTATTGTTATTTGCACAGACACCAGTATTCATACTGATAATTATACATCTCAAAATGATGCCTATCAATCCATCATTCTTTATATAACACATAACACGCGTGCGCATGACGTCATCGTTTTCAAAAACATGCACTTTGAAACCCGTTTTCAAAAGTTTGCGTTTTCAGGACCCAAAACGCTGTCGTCGTGTAAACGAACAGCCAAAACGCATAAAAAGTTTTCCGATTTTAGTTGAAAACGTTGTCCTGTGTAAACGGCCCTGTGCAATCTTTTAATTTGCAAATAATACTCAGAAGCCATTGACCATAAAAACAAGACAGTTTACTGATTTACACAGTTTGGAGCACACAGAAAATGTAATCTTGAAAATCTAGATCTCCTAATATGTGCAAATAGAGCAGAGCAATTAACTATGACTAATATAGCTACAGTAAATGCCATAAGCTAAATGCCATTCTGTAAGTGAATTATCACTTTGGTAATATAAAGGATTGGGGTTTGCAGTAAAATAAACAGTAATAGTTATAGTCTCATAGTATATTGCATAGTCTTTAGTATATACAGAAATTGTTAACTAATTGGGGTCAGGGACTTTGGAGAGAAAAAAGAATATTTCATTAATATATTCCTCAAAAAAACAAAATAAAAAAAAAAACAAAACATACAATTCAAAATGTCAGACCAACTAAACTTGAGAGTGTTTTATTTTTTATTATGTTTTTAAGCATTAGTTCTTCAATACAGTGAAGTGGTGGTGGCTTTGGCATTGGTCTATGCAGCGATAACAAGCTGCTGATCTAGACTAAATCTAGACTTAACACCCACTAACGTGGGGTCTACCATGGCACATGCTTTTAGCAGACTAAATGTCGTTATACATGATGAACTTGTGAACCACACCACAGCTTGGCTCCTTGGGTATTGCATGAGGGTCAGTGGGAGCCCAAGATCCGGAGCTTTGTAGGCTGAACCTTGGCAAACCCCACACAGGTGTTTATCGGTCTGTCTGAAGATGTGAGTTGGAGGTTTAGAGGCAGTGGGGCAGATTGATGACAAAAGGGGAAGGAGAGTTTGAGTGGTGTTGAAAGGATAGGGTTTTATTCGGCAGGGTGAGAGGAGGGAGGAATGTCCATGAGTCTCTGTTTTACTGCACGTTCTCCATCATCTTGAGGAATTCTGCAGAAAGAAGGAAGTGTTTAGTGTTATGTGTTCCAAAATTGCATCATAACTAGTTGAAATCCTTCATATATGAAATGAAATGTGGTAATGTAGTTTATAATACATAAACATACCATCAAAGTCCAGCATGCCATCGTTGTTTTTGTCTCCATCTTTAAGCAGCTCGTCAATCTCATCATCTGTGATAGATTCACCAGTACTGCGGATGATCTCAGCAAACTCTTCTCTGTCGATGTAACCATCACCGTTCCTGCAGAACAATAGTGTTGTGAAGTGAGTTTGATGTTGGGCCTCATTCCAAAACAGATGTACACAAGAAGATATCAAATAATTACATACCTGTCCAGCACACGGAAGCATTCAGACAACTCTTCCTCGCTCTTGCCAGCCTGGTCCTCCTTTAGGAGTCTCACCATCATGACCAAGAACTCCTCGAAGTCGATGGATCCGCTGCCTACAATTTTACATAGTGATGAACATAAGCCATTGCCATCTACATGTTTGTTTTACATGATTAATAAATAAACAGATCTTATAACTAATCTGTCATATGTGTGCATATATCATCACTTAGTGTAATATGTGGAAATGTGTCTCAAAATGCTCTGAAAGAGCTCATTTATTTATTTATTCATTTATTTTCCATACCGTCTTCATCAACCTCCTCAATGATTTCTTCCAACTCCTCTCTGGTTGGGTTCTGACCCAACATTCTCATGACGGTACCCAACTCCTTTGTGCTGATATCACCACCACCATCAGTGTCGAACATGTCGAAGGCAGCCTTGAACTCTTTAAAATGGACAAAGAAACCCATTTAATGGAATGGGAAGATGTAAGCGATGTATGTGACGTAAGAACTGCAATCAAACATTATAATGTAATTTTTCTGTTTGTACACTCACCGGCAAGCATCTCATCGCTCAAGTATGAGCGGGCCTCCTGTTGTGCATCAGTCTACAGAATGACAATGATTATATGGTGAAAGGCAAGTTTCAATTAAATGTTACAATGCATGAATCTGATCTATGATGCAGGAAAATCCTGGATCTGCTGGACAGTCATTTATTTTGTTTTCTTAATAATCTATAATTCAACCAATGCCTGTTATGTAAAAACAGGGTTTTTGCAATATTGTCCCCCACGCCCCCCTCCCCCCAGCTGGACAATATTGCAACTATTTTAAGGCTCAACTAGTTATCCCCTGAGTCAGTGGCTGAACATGGTAATTCCGAAATGGGACCCTTGGAATGTGTCGCCTAAGCTTTTAAGGAACTCATTTAACCTGCTGACCAGTTGCATATCAAATAGCATGATATCCACCTCCACACTTTAACTGATTTCTGTTCCCCATCCCTTTCATTTAAACACTAATTTATCCAAACCATAATTTACTGAGATGTGCAAAATTTTCATTTGTAATTAAAAAGCTGAATTAAGTAATATGACACAAATTGCACCAAACACCACAAGTGCAATATTATCTCATCCCATCTGAAGGCCATTTTTATTCCTCATTATATAAATGCACTCAAAACCGCATAATAATAATAATATTTTACATATTCCGTTATTAATAATAACATATATAATCTATTCTATATCAATAGGCCTAGGTATAATTTTTATAACTGAATACTTTTTGATTATTAGTCCATTTGCACATTCAATGTTTTCATTCGCTTAGATTATATAATGTCTTACCATGGTTGTGGATTAGCCTCCCTCACGTATATCCACGAGACAAGCAGTGGTCAACGCGCTTGCACCTCAACAGAAAGACTAGACGTCAAGTGACAGTTCAGACACACTTTAAACAGGTCACCCAAGACACGCCCAGCACTGGTGTCCAGATTTAGAGTCTTGAACTTTTAGGGTTCGGAGGCTCCCGTAAGCCAATAGAAATGTGAACGCTTATGGTCGGTCTGTTAAAACACTGGAAAATTGTGACTGCTTAATTCTGCTGTATTTACTGCCAGAAAGCCTGTATATTTTTTTAGTTGAGAGGGAATAAGGCTAGGTTTGACAGAATTTGAAATGCTGATGAAAGTAGGTTATTAGAATCTGTTTAGGCTGGGTTTAGGCCAAGACTTTTCTCTTAACTAGTTCTGCTCAAACCACATTTGTAAGAACTAAGTATCACTCTTCAAGCACAGCTAAAATGGCTCATGTTGTTATAACAATTTAAAGTAAGTGTCCATGCATAGATTTTAGGATTAGAGGAAGGAATAATATAAAGCTTTTTCTCAAGTGTACACATAGTGAGAGCTGACGGTGGTCTGTTCCCCCCTTTTAGTCAAGCAGAGAAACTTTAAACCTCTTGGGAAAGTGCTGTGTTGCAAAACGTTGGCGTGCCTTGAATAGCAGATGATTTAGATCTCCACTCCACCCCATACAAACCCCAATAACACAGGTACCCCACACACTAAACACACTCCTTATATGGCATGTGTTTCCTGAGTGAGAAATCATAAGGACGTGGATTGGAGAAGGATGCAGTGGAAACCCAGAGGAGATGTTACGGACTATATACCTACAGGCAGAAATGGGGTGATTTAAAAGAAGATTACCACAAGAACAGAGAAGTCCTGTAATGCCGCTTGCTGTCTAAATAATGTTATATTGCCTCCTAAAGGATGGTCCTGAGTTAAGCTTATGGCATCTTACCATTGCAGCTGTGGAAGTTGCTTTTACAGCACTGGCATGAGATACATCTATGAGCTGAAGACAAAGAGCTATCTAAAGGATCACAACCATGAGAAGAAAACATGGACTTTTGAGCTTTTGCCTCTTTTTCACCATATGAATATACAGTGTATATGTGTAACTTGCATGCCTTTACTGCTGTGGCAAGACAGGGTGTCTTTAGGAATCAAAAGGGATCTTTCCATGGCCTTGCTTGGTCATGTGAAGACTCTAAATATTGTGTTGTGTACATTAGTAGGCAGGGTAAATATGAAGGGGGGAAATAAATATTGCAAGAGACCAACTGAAGAAAAAATAAATACTAAATTCAACATGCGTTTCTGGATTTATTCTGGATGGCCAAATCGAAGAAAGTGACGGGGCAGAGGAAGGGGGTACTAACGTGATCCTGGGATGATCATTCTTTCTGATGGGGTGTAGGGTGGGTAAAATGATCATTCAAATCTCAGTTAAAGTTTCTAGAAATTTGATATTTTGCCACGTAACATTCTTTATTTAGGCCTGAAAGTGAACATTCTATCTTAAATTATTATGTTAAAGCACTGAGTAAATTAGCTGCAGTTTTCAAACACAAGGAGACAAAATATAATTTGTAATAATCAAATCAAATTTGTAAATGAGAGGTTTGGAGAAAACATCATGCTTTTACCTTTTATTAGATTTATAGAGATGCTGCTAACATGTTAGCTAAAGAACAGAGGAGATTTCTTATTGCTATGACAACACAATATTAAGTCAACTTTATCTGAGATAAAAAATATGGCAGGGTTATTTTAAAACATTTTAAAGGGTGAGGAAGATGTGAAGTGGGTTGAAAGAAGCTGGGATAATGTCTTGGGAAGGAACAGGTGTTGTGGGGGACAGCTGGGGGCAAATCATGGTGGGTGAGAGTATAGGGTAAGTGGTTTCCTCTTAAAAGGTATTGACGGTTATTTTTAGACATTGTCAAAGTCCAGTGCCTAAGGGACTTTGCCAAGGAGACTGGCAAATCCTCTTTTCCTATGTAGGCCTTGGCATAGGTTGTCCTCTTTGGAGTGCTGCTTTGGGTGGGTGGAATGTATTTTTTTTTCTTTTTTTTTTTTTTTCTTATTGGACATTCTCCATCATTTTCCGAAACTCTGGAATGAAAAGGGAAAATACAATGTCAAACATTTACCATGGTATTTATAATGTAATCCAAGACAAAACTCTTTTTCCAACTGACATTTTATACATACCCTTTCTGCAAACCCCCACATATCTCATTAGATATCAATTATTTTTGTGATTATAAGATTAAAAGAACAAAAAATTATTTCCTGGCCTTACTTATAGCCATGACAATTGAACCATCAGGACAAAATATTGTGTTTATTTGCACATGTGTGGCAGTGTGAGAAAATTAATGTAATTTTAATAAACTTTTTGTTAAGGAGCTATATTTAACACTTGGAACCATATAAAAACCATATACCATATGAACCATATAAAAACAAAACCATTCAGATCTGAACAATTATAGCTGTTACCTATAAAATTAAATCTACATCAAAACACAAGTAGCTGTAAATAATGCACAAGATTATATTATACAGCTCTCTACTGTCAACGGTCACAGTATATTTTAATGTCCATTTTAAATTTGAGTTATTAGGAGTTTTGCCTTCAAATTAAGTGTTTTCAGAGCATTCATGAAAAATCACTTCATATTAGCTACACATTAAACACTTGCCCAAGAGTCAGTGAATACAGATACTGTCTCTGACAGCTACAGGTCACTATGTTGTCTGCATCGAAACTAAACACACCGTATAACTGGACAGGTCTAGTGTAATATAATATAATTATAATATAATAATATTAAAGAATATAATGAAATGCAGTTTATCAAATGTTTGATAAAAAATAAAAGCAGATGAAGGCATTTTTGCCTCCACGCTTTAAATATTTTTGCCCCGAGCCCTGGTTAAATTCTGACACTTGTGTGTGGGTATTTGTGTGTAGTTATGTATTCTTTAATCCCACATGATGGCAGCACAGAAAACAATGATAATGAAGAGTAAATAAGATACCATCAAAATCAATCTTTCCATCTTTGTTTGTGTCTGCATCTGCCATGAGTTCATCTGTGTCTTCCTCTGTCACTGGCTCTCCAGTGGCATGCAAGATATCCCCAAACTCCTCACGATCTATGAAACCATCTTGGTTCTTGTTTAAAGATACCATTCAAAGTAAAAATACCTTACAGTATTTAGCATTTCAATAATATTTGTTGTAGTAGGTAAGAAAAGGGTGTTTGTCTAAAACGCTGTGGCAGACATCATACATTCACATGTCTGAATTTGATCAGTTCAATACAGGCAGACTGCAGATCTTTAGCTTTAAGCTAAAATTTGTGTAGTCATCATCTATCACCCTTATGTCCCTCCAAACTTGTATTACATTTTCCGTGGAACAAAATTTCAAAGCTGATCTTTTCCTTTCAATGAAAATGCATGGTGATTATGGATTGTAAAGGTAAATAGAAGTCCTTTAGTCGTGTCTTATCTCACTTGGATTACACCAAATGAACCAAGATAGCCCCTAACTGCACCACTGTTTAAACTCTAGTTCAGATTACCATATAGGTGACTGTGACATGAAATTTTCGAGTCTGAGAGTTCAGACTTAATCAGCACAGACTGGTATAATGCAACCAAGCATGCTTTACTTGCTTCACAATTAAACGGTTATAATTTGGCTAGGTGATGAACAATACTCCACACACGTTATGTCTCCGTGGCAACGCACTCAACAAGCCATGTGATAAGATGCGTGGGCTGACGGACTCAGATGCGGAGGCAACTGGGTTTCGTCCTCCACCACCCGGATTGAGGCGAATCACTACGCGACCACGAGGAATTAAAAGCACATTGGGAATTGGGCATTCCAAATTGGAAGAAAAAAGGGGGAAAAAATCATAAAAAATAAATACATAAAAATTAAAATAGTGCCACTACCTGAGGAGGCAAAACCGAGATACAGGAATAATGAAATAGATACAGGAATATAGCAGGGAAAAAACAATGTTGAATGCAAATAATACATTGCAACTACCAGAATGCAAATAACAATATAGCAACAAGTGGCAATTATTGAGGTCCAGTTTGGAAAAATAACCTAAATTGCCAAATAAGCAATTCCATTTCATTAATAAGTACTCTAGTTACTTTGTAGGTTTGGGGTTTGCAGACTTAAATGATTTCTTAACTAGTGGACAAAATTGGTAGTACATCTTTCATCTGTCATTCACAGTTCAGTTAACTTGCTGATCATTCTGATTTGCTTAACCAAAAGAAATTTTTGAAATTTGGCACATGTCCTCAAAGTGTCCTTTTGTCCCTGTGTACCACGTTTTGAGAAATTTGGACATTGCGCTCACAAGATACAGTCCAATTAGACATTGAGTACCACACCCAAAGGTGCATATCTGTCAAAAAATGTTATCCATGTCAGATGATAGGTAATTCAGGACTCGGTTGCAAGGATTCAGAATGTATGTTTTTTTTATTTTTTTATTCTGCTTCTGCCCAGGCACAGTTAGGACAGAAGAAGTAGAATAATAAGAGGAAAATAAAGAAAATCAGTATACAATAGGGTTCCAGCCCCTTCACTTTTTATTTATTTTTTTGATAGATTTTTTACAAGACCTCATCACATTATTAACTAAACAGTCTTGGCTTACTTGACATATTTTAGTGTGGTAATTACTTTGAAAAGCATTGCTAGCTTTAGTATCTCAGATTAATAACTTAATAACAACATCCCCACTTTTTTGGAAAGTGATACTTACCTTCAACTTTTCCACCTCCACTCTTCACAACTTTTCCCCTTCCCAATACCCTCTTTGGAATAATAGGGTTATAGATAAAAATTTGAAAATATGTCAAGATTTATTGGATGCTGATGGGCATTTCTTTTCTTTTAATAATCATATAATTTAGCTGATACATAGACTTAGATTTAAAGGTTATGTAAATATATGTAGGGCTGAGCCCACTGGTTTGACGAGACAATTCAAATTCAAAACAGTTTCGTAGTTCTTTATCCCTTTATCCAAGTGTAGCAACAAACTTATTCACAGTGAGTTTAAGTGTATTATTGTTGGTGACTTTCAGTGTGCATTTTGGATGTCGAAGTTTCCGTTAACATAGAAAACTGCACTCAAAACATTTCAAGACGTCTTTAAACAAAGATGCTAATACAAACATGCACATGTTCTTACAGCAAATACATTTGGTCAGATACACACACCACTAGCTACACATGTTTATTAACATTATATTTATGTACCAGAAACATGTTCAGTCATCGTAATGAGACGTTAGACAAAATATTAGCCTAAGTCACCATTCACTTTGGTTGCATCTTTTTTCCATACAATTATAGTGAAAGGTGACTGAGGTTAACAGTCACTCCCTAACATTCTACAAAACATCTCCTTTTGTGTGTCACAGAAGAAAGAAAGTCAAGCAAGTTTCGATGGAATAGCATGAGGGTGAGTAAACGATGACAGAATTATAATTTTTAGATGAACAACCCTAGAAATGTATAATGTGTGATGAGGTACAATTACTTAAAGGGATAATTCACCCAAAAAGGAAAATTCTCTCATCTTTTACTCGCCCTCATGCCATCCCAGATGTGTATGACTTTCTTCTGCTTAACTCAAAGATTTTTAGAAGAATATTTCAGCTCTGTGGGTCCTCACAATGCAAGTGAATGGTGACCAAAATTGTGAAGCTCCATTAAAACAATTCTTAAGTCCCAAGTGGTTAAATCTTTATCATCAGAAGTGAAACAGATCAATATTTAAGTCCTTTTTTACTATAAATTCTCCTCCCTGCCTAGTAATTGGCGATATGCACGAAGAATGCAAAACAAAAGAAGAATGTGAAACTGAAAGTGTAGATTGATAGTAAAAAAAAAAAAAAACTTAAATGTTGATCTGTTTCTCACCCATCACTTCTGAAGATATGGATTTAACCACTGGAATCTTATGGATTACTTTTATGTTGATTTATGTGCTTTTGGAGCTTCAAAATGTTGGTCACCATTCACTTGCATTGTGAGGACCTAAGATATTCTTCTAAGAATCTTTGTTTGTGTTAAGCAGAAGAAAGAAAGTCATACACATCTGGGATGGCATGAGGGTGAGTAAATAATGAATGAATTTTATTTTTGGATGAACTATCCCAGTAGGCTCGTTTGCACCTCCTGGGATTAATTTAGTGACTTACCATCTTCATCTCCTTCTTCAATGATGGCATTCAGCTCCTCTCTGGTTGGATTCTGACCCAACATCCTCATGACGGTACCCACTCTTTGGTGCTGATATCTCCACCACCATCAGTGTCGAACCTGTCGAAGGCAGCCTTGAACTCTTTGATGTGGAATGAAAAAAGGATTTCGCTACAGGATGTGAAAAGCTGCATGAACAGAAGTTTGACTTTTTTTACGTTAACAATTCTCCACAGGAATTTCAAAGGAAGGAAGAGTAACTCGAATGTTCCTCAGTAATGGGTTCCAGCAGCTGTTCAGGTTGCTCTTCAGCTAAATGTAATATGCTAAATCATGAAGAGCTTGTCAATGGCATGTTCACACACTCACCAGCAATCATTTCCTTACTCAGGAAATAGCAGGCATCAGTCTGGGCATCAGTGGGCTAATAAGAAAGAGAGAGATTACTGTATGAGAGCCTTATGGGGTATATATCAGTGTAGTACAGCATGAAAGTACAAAATTAACTTCTACCTTATTTCGGACTGGAGAACTTTATTTTTGCACTTGGCAGATACTTTTATCCGAAGCAGATACTTTTATTTGTGTGTGTTCCCTGGGAATTGAACCCATAATTTTGGCATTGCTAACATCATGATCTATCAGTTGAACTACAGGAATCCCAATAACTTTTAAGGGGGATTAACAAATAATTCCATGAATCTAGTGTATTATAATGTGGGAAATATATTTCTAGGATTATTAATGATAAATGCAGTGATGGAACAGGAACAACAATAAGGAATTATATGCAATCAAGAATGTAATCATGTAATCCATAAAAGTAACGGTAATCTGATTAAGCACATTATATAATTAAATATTTTCCATTTACAAATAATTTTTGATATTATGTAATCCAGATTACATGTAATCCATTACTACCCAACACTGAATATGTAACGTTTCGAAGGGAAACACAATAGCAGGATCTAGGTGCGGCATAAGAAGTTTAATAAAGAAACAACTTGTGGTAAAAATTAACATAGAAATCTCTGGAACACGGCAGAACAGAACTGGGGAATAAAACAAACAAAACATCCACGATGGGAACTAGGTACAACTGAACGGGAGAGAAACAGATAACAAGACGGAGCAGACATCAGGGGATTATATACACAAGGATAAATGTGGTAATGGAAGACAGGTGAAAACAACTGGGAACAGCTGGTAGTGATGAGGGCAGTTAAATATAGGGAATGTAGTCCGGGGAAACAGATGACAGGGGCAAAACACAAGGCAAACAATAATGAATCATTACATAACCCCCCCCCCCCCCAAATGGGTGGCTCCTGAAGCCCAAGGAAGGCTGGTAAGGGAGGCAGGGCCAAGATGGAGACGGAGACCAAAGAGGCCAGAGCAGATCAGATGGAAGGCCATGAAACCAAGGACACCAGAGTAGATTAGGCGGATGGCCAGGAGACCAAGGAGACCAGGACAGATCAGACAGACAGCTAGGGGACCCAGGAGACCAGAGCAGATCAGGCGGACGGCCATGAGACCAAGGACACCAGAGTAGATCAGGCGGATGGCCAGGAGACCAAGCAGACCAGGGCAGATCAGGCAGACGGCCAGGAGACCCAGGAGACCAGAGTAGATCAGGCGGATGGCCAGGAGACCCAGGAGACCACCTGAGGGTAGGGACTGGATCAGGAGGCATAGTTGGTGGCCACAGGGCTGAAACAAGGTCAGGAGGCCCGGGAGGCAGCCACAGGCAAGAGACTGGAGCCGTGGAAGACTTTGAGGGCGGAGCCGTGGAAGGTGAAGCTGTAGGAGGCTCGAGGGGAAAAGCCGTGGCAGGTGGAGCCATGGGAGGCTTGGGGGTGAAGCCGTGGCAGGTGGAGCCATGGGAGGCTCGAGACAAAGAGTACTGGATGACTGGGAAACATGTGAACATGGGAAGAGACTCGGAAATGACCTCCGTGGTCGTGGGCATGGGCAGAGACTCGGAGATGACCTCTGTGGTCGTGGGCACGGGCAGATATTCGGAAATGACCTCTGTGGTCGTGGGCACAGGCAGAGACTCGGAGACGACCTCTGTGGTCATGGGCATGGGCAGAGACTCGGAGATGACCTCTGTGGTCGTGGGCACGGGCAGAGACTCGGAAATGACCTCTGTGGCCGTGAACACGGGAAGAGACTCAGAGACGACCTCTGTGGTCGTGGGCACAGGCAGAGACTCAGAGATGACCTCTGTGGTCGTGAACACGGGAAGAGACTTGGGAACGACCTCTGTAGTCGTGGGCATGGGCAGAGACTAGGGAATGACCTCCGTGGTCATGAACATGGGCAGAGACTCAGAAACAGAAGCCTTTCTTCTCCTCCTCCTCCAGACGGACAAGGCTGGCAATGCAGGCTCTGGGATGGTTGAGGTTGGAATGGCAGGAGTGGGGGCTGGCTCGTTGGCCGTGGCAGGCATGGGCACTGGCTCGTTGGCCGTGGCAGGCGTGGGCGCTGACAATTTGTGAAGTAGGGTCTTCATGGCCCTATGCACCGACATCATTGGCAGATCATTCAACTTGGAGACAGGGGCCGTGGAAGGCTTCGAGACAGGGGCTGCGGGAGGCTTGGAGCAAGGAGTCGCGGAAGGCTTGGCTGTGACATGGCGTGGAGCAGACTCAGGCGTGGCTGTGACATGGCGAGGAGCAGACTCAGGCGTGGCTGTGACATGGCGTGGAGCAGACTCAGGCGTGGCTGTGACATGGCGAGGAGCAGACTCAGGCGTGGCTGTGACATGGCGTGGAGCAGACTCAGGCGTGGCTGTGACATGGCGTGGAGCAGACTCAGGCGTGGGAGGCTCGGAAACCGGGATCAGGACAGAGAGGGGAGGATCCTTAGAAGTGAGAGATTCCTGGGTTAACCTCACGTACTCCCTCCATATGTGGTTTCCCATCTCAGGCAATTCCCTTCATCGGTGAGCTGTTAAACCAGTCCAGTATACTGACTTGAGATGGGAGTCCGTGAAATCTGTGAGACAGGCAATGGTGCAGAAACGGCGGGAATCTTCCATAATGGGTAAGTCCTCCCGGCTCAACTGAATGAACACAGCCGCTAGATCCATTTGTGCCGTCAGTTCTGTAACGCTTCGAAGGGAAACACAAGAGCAGGATCTAGGTGCGGCTTAAGAAGTTTAATAAAGAAACAAAGTGTGGTAAAAATTAACATAGAAAACTCTGGAACACGGCAGAACAAAGAACTGGGGAATAAAACAAACAAAACATCCACGATGGGAACTAGGTACAACTGAATAGGAGAGAAACGCATAACAACCGACCAAGACAGAGCAGACATCAGTGGATTATATACACAAGGATAAATGAGGTAATGGAAGACAGGTGAATGGTGAAAACAAGTGGGATTTGCAAACAAATCATACTAGGACTTTCTCAGAATTGATTTGACTTTTCTTTGCTATTTTTTTTAAAAATGATTATAATTTATTATTATTTTTAGTTCAACTGGTCCCAAGGTCATTTTAGTGGATCTTTAAATATCCTTTATAATACACTGAAAGGATTAGTTCTACCAAAAAGGAAAATTCTGGCATAATTTATTCACCCTTATGTCATTCCAAACCTGTATGGCTTTCTTTCTTAAACACAAAAGATGTTGTAATGAGTATCAACAAAACAATATGGCTTGTTCAACTTAAGTTCTCGTATGAACACACGAGCCACTGTGAACAAGTTTCTTTCTGTCATTATGCTCATGAAATGTTCTGCTTGTAACGTATGCTTGTGTCCTTTTTATATCTTCCTTTATAGTAAAATGCCACTTGGTTTGATATTTTGTTATGTAAAGCAGAACATAGTGCACAGCCTATTTTTTTTAGGTGTACTTTAAGTGTCCAATTTCCATCCAATTTAGGGTAGTCTCAGTCGGTGGAGGAGGTGAAGTAGGTGTACACTATGTGATGGAAGCAGGTGGTAGCTACCTAATAACATTTATTGAGAACTAATGGAATAAGCCAATATCTAAAGGTGCTACCACATAAAACAATGTGGAGAACATGTGCAGAATAATGAACTCCAGTTTTACCATCCACCTGTTCTTGCCATGTCCTCAAATTATACAGATTGTGGCTTTCTATTTGAAGTTATGATGAGTTAGATACATACATACTAACTCATACAGATTATATAAACACTCAGAATCATGCCACAATCTCTGTGTTGTTGATACTGGCAATAATGTGTTCTCTTTAAAGCCCATTTGCAGGATTTGTTCAAGAAAATTATTGCAGACCACATATGATGTGCACAGACCTATCAAATGGAAGCACCTTTGTCAACTGCAGAAGTAAAATGTCATTACAACAATGCTTCTTCACCACAGATTCACAGATTTATAATGCGAATACTGAATACAACACGCACGCATGCATGCACACACATACACGCACATACACACACTCACAAAGTCATCATCACCTCGTTTTGAGAAAACAATCTTTTTAGAGAAAAAAAAGCCTCTGAAATTTTAAGGACCCCTTTAAACTGTTCTTTTTCATTTTATCACACTCTTTTGTGATATTTATTATTACTATTAGTTGATTGTGATTGTGTAAAAAAAAGATGTTACTAGAAACAGCATGCATGTCTTCCATTGTCCTGTGAAGTAAATACCTGGTGTCCCTTGTACACTCTTTATCATTGAGCTTTGTGTAAACATACTATTCAAGGCCAACATGAATACACAGTTTGTTGAGTTCTTGAAGCTAAAATGCTAAAACATGGCACTAAGTGCTTGGTAACAACAAGGTCGTGGGAACGTACAATCTGATAAAAATGCATAGCTTGAATGCCTTGTAAGTCACTTTGGATAAAAGCTTCTGCCAAAAGCATCATTGTAAATATCTGGTAAACTCACACAGAGCCAGAATTACATTTCCTGCCTTAGAGGTACGTGCTCAGTTTACCAAAGACAAGATGGTCTCAGCACTGTAATTAAACCCTCTATGATTATGTGGATTACCACTTTTCTACAGAGACATAAACAGGGCTAAATCCTGTCAAGCCAATAGCAAGAGATAGCTTAGAAATTACAGGAAAATTAGAGAGGGATTCTACCATCCACTTACAAATGTGCCTACTAAATACTTAACAGTAATGATAGTTTCAGTACAACTGATCAAGCCTGACTACTTAATTGCTTTGAATAATTCTCACCCAGTAATCTTTCAAATCACTGAATATGTTTTAAAAAGATCTGTATTTGGCATAGCATATCCTCAGATTGCAGTGTGCAAATTCAAGCACATCACATTTTGCATAGCTGAATCATAGCTTACTGTGAAAATGTAAAAAACAAAAAAACAGCATTTCTGTGCCTACTTATCTAGCAAGATATGTAAGTGCATGCTTAATGTTTATTTGACCATGCTCATGTGCTATTGACATATCCAATCCTGTGTTTAACGATCCAGATTCACAATCTTAACCCAGCCATGATGTATGTATCCCTTTTGCGCTCTCATGCTACAAAGATCAGGCATTTAATGGACCTTCATATCCATATCTAATCCATTCCAGAAATCTTACCATTGTAGGGCTTTACTGGTTGTTTAGATCAGTGTTACTATCAGAAATAATTAATAATTAATTAATAATTATTTCTGTAGTTATTAATCAATATTTAAATTAATTAATTTGATCTAACTCATTAAAACCTCATATGGACTCCAGTAAATGTAGTGTGCTACGTTTAGGAGCAAGTTTGGTTATTAGCAATAATTAATAATTATCAAAGATAATTATTAATTATTAAAATCAACAGAACATTGATTAGAATCAATGTTAGCTTTTTTAAATCCTTTAAATCAACAATTATCAAAGATAATCGTTAATTGTTAACATCGATGAAACATTAATTAAAATGAACACTAGCTTATTGATCATTCAAATTCAACAATCATCAAAGATAATGATCAATTATCAAAAATCATTAGAATATTAATAAGGATTAACACTGACAGGGCACCACCCTGGAATCAGGGACTAATAACCAAATAATATAACAGTCTCAATATTAGATTGTATTCTTAGGAAAATCAGCATCCGAAGAATATTGATGAATATTGAAAAAAAAACAATGAATGAAGGTTTGAATCCGAGCACTGACATCCTGTCAGCATGACACAGGCGTATGCAAAACAAACCAAAACACTTCTCTTTGTAATATAAACAAAGTTTATTTATGCAGTAATATCAATTAATAATTAATACAATGCAGTCAATAAACTTCCGACTTACAACTACAAACTAAACAGTGATATGATTAGATATGGAAATCAAAATAATCCTATAACACATAAGGTGTGTGTGTGACAGTGTGTGTGTGTGTGATTAGTAAGAGAGAGAGAGAGAGAGAGAGAGAGATGATTAAGTGACAGCCCGAAAGCCGATTTCGCGATAGCGGGAGAGAAAGCAGCTGTGTTCATCACTCAGAGACGCGGTTTTACGAGCGGGCTCGTAAAAGTCCTGCATTATTTGACTCTTTAATGGATGAACTCAGTTTCTGTCTCACCCGCGATGGCGAAATTGCACAATCCAATGTGGTTGGACCACAATACAGCAAAACAAATTTGTGATAATTAATACCCTGAGTATTAATAATGAGCGGACATGGCGGTCCGTAAACTGTACAAGCAAAAACCTTGAAACACAAGAATAACACACTATAATATTCTATTTCTGCCCAGACGTAAACCTCGTATTGTATCGCATGAGGACACAGGTAGAATGTGTTTTCCTCCATCCTTTAACTTTGACCCGGTTCCTTGAGGCTCGGGTGATGACGGGAGGCCGTTTCCTCGCTCTGTCGGCGGGCGGTACGGCTGTTGATTGTCAGCAGGCGGTACGGCTGTTGATTCTCGGTGGGCTGGCGGAGAACTCAGAAATGTCGACTTGATTGAAGATGGAAGAGAAATCTTTAAGCTCTTCACTTCTGTAGGCAAACGGATGAAGATGCGAATTGCTCAGTGGTCTCCTTCGGATCTGTTAGAGTGTTTGGTTGAACACAGAGTAATCTCAACTCGTCCAGCGAATTGGAGATTGTATGGCTACAGTTTCAAGTCGGATATTACTTCCTTGTGCCACGAGGTTGCACCGGAGAGCAGCAAAAGCTACGTCTTTATTCGGTGAACGAAGTCGCTGGAAGCAACTCACGAAACATTTCAGAATTATTTCAACTCCTGATGATGTCATGTTTGAGGGACGTTCTGTTGTGTGCCTCATCCAATAGGAGTTGAAAGTTCGATCCTTTAGTGAGCAAGGCTTCATGGATTTGTAGTCTGTTTGGACTCCCTTTGTTTGATTTTGGCGCGATTTGTATCAGTAAAATTTACGACATGGAATGTGTGGGGGCTGAGTTAGGTTTTAGGACTTGAATACATGAGGCCCAACACCATTCTGAAAGCTTGTTAGTGAGATCCATATGTTCTGAAGTGATCCAGTTGGTTTTGGGTAAGAACAGACCAAAATGCAACTCATTTTCTCACTATACTTTTTGCCATTGCAGTCTACACGATTATGAATTCAAGCATAATTACATTTCCTAGTGCTTCATACATGCGCAGAGCTCTACTAGATGGTGCTAGGAAGTGTAATCATGAGTGCCAAGGAGGATGTCAAGATTTATAGTGGGAAAAAAGTGTTACATTTTGGTCTGGTCTCACACAAAACCAATTGGATGGCTTTAGAAAATTTGGATCAGACCACTGGAGTCATCTAGATAACCTATATGTTGCCTATAAGTGATTCCCCCCAAAAAGTAAAAAAATAAATAGGTAAAGTAATGAGAGGTTATTTAAGCAGTGGATAAACAGACATTCCAGAAACATGTGCTGGCTACACTATCGCACATGAACATGCAAAGGCACAAACAAACACATGGATTTGTGCCATCACTCGCATGCTTGCATTTTGTCACCTTATCTGTCAGTTGTTCCATTCATCAGTCCCTCTGGCTGTGTATCTATGCCTGTGCTCTGTTAATGCCTCACTTGGACATCCTCATCACATAGACAGCAAGTATAATGCACAACAGAGCTGTGCAGGTTGTAGTCCTAAAACCCGGAAGAGAATTAGCATTTTCGACCCATGGGTATCCTTGAGAATTTCTAATGTGTTTTTAGAATAGCAGTTTTCGATTTATGAGTAAACTAAGGTCTGTGGTTGATATTATTTGCTTTTTATTCTTTAAAAATGTATGTTGCTGACAAATTGCTACATAAGGACTATAACTGTCAGATTCGCCAAACATGTAAAATCACATCCATGTGGTCGTTGTAGTCACACAAGGGTTTTAAAAGGGAGTGGTGGTAGCGTAGTGGGCTAAAGCACAGAACAGGTAAACAGGTAAGCGGTTCGATCCACACAGCAACTACCATTGTGTCCTTGAACACTTAACTCCAGGTTGCTCTGGGGGGATTGTCCCTGTAATAAGTGCACTGTAAGTCACTTTGGATAAAAGCGTCTGCCAAATGCATAAATGTAAAATGTAAATGTAAAATTCCCATGTGAGGTATGACTATGTGTAAATTAGGTTTTAGAACATAACCACCATTATTTTGCTCAGAAATGAAAAATCACTCCTAAAAATCACTCCATGGTGAGTTAGCTTTTTCGGTTGGCATACAAAATATAGGTCACATAAAACATAGCCTCTATTTAGAACATTAGAAAAGAAGTGTCTACAGGTGTTGGCCCTTACACATCACACATTGTTTAGTCAGTATATTGATTTGAACTGACAAGCATAGTCAAATTTACTGTATCATTGAGGAGGGAGTGTTGTTATCAGATAGTTACAGTATGTGTGATTACTTGTGAATACAACTTTTGGTGTCCAGTGATTTATAGGAGTTTTACAGATGTTCATAAATGTCATATCATTGTTAGGCTCAACAATAATGAAAAAAGAGAGAGAATAAGAGAAGTGGGAAAGGGAGAGAGATAAATGGCGAACCTAATATGACACAGACTGATCTGACAGTGAAATCAGAAATGGTAGGTTGAGTTTTCTTTAGCTAAAATTAGTCTGTGCTTACTGAAATTTGAAACACTGCCCCCAGTGGCCAAAGTGGTAAGTGTTGTTGAGCGTATGGGCATGTGTGAGCTCAATTTTCCTGGTGAAATGCTCACAGATGCGTGCAAAAGTGAGTTGTGAATTTCTTTTTTCTTTTTCTTTTTCTTTTTTTTTTTTTTTTTGATGTATATACAGGATGTAATACAGTGAAGAGGAATGCATATTTAAAAAACAGCACCTCATTGGTAAAATCACCCTTTGTATCAGCTCTTGTGTACCTTCCTGTTATTTTATAAATGCTCTCCTTGAATATGGGAAGAGCAAAACCATTCAGAATCTTAAAAACCAACACTAAATCAGCAAATATTATCAGATGTCCCCAGCTAAAAAAATAATATTTAATTAAAATACCACAGTGATGGAAACTATTTGACTTTTTGTCTAATAACTTAAATGCTTACTTATAGACAGTTTCAACAGGCTTAAGAATGGACTTACATGTTTGTGTCCAAGTAGTCATGCAATATGTAATATGTGAAAGAATCATAGCATTCATGAATAACACTGCTGCCTCTTTAGTTAAGCTGTTTCTAATTAATATAAAATTGGCTAGATTGACTCTCACTTTATTTACAACTTTGTAAATAAATGTTTTTTAAAAGAAAGCTGAGAATCAATTATTAATCCTAAGTATTTAAATTCTTGTACATCAAGCTACTGTCCCTGGACATATACTTCTGGTTCAATGTCAGAAATTGCACGCCTCACTGTATCACTTTTGTATCACTCTGCTTGTCTGTGTTGGCAGCGTCCTTACACAGGCTGTCAGAAAATTTCTGTTTAGGGAGCAAAAAATAGACAGAAATACTAGGCCATATTGTGTCGAAAATGTAAGAAATAATGTAAAATTATTAACTTCTTTATAGAACTGTTGTATAAAAGCAAAATCTCACTTGCAATTGTGCTGTGGTACTGAATAACAGCACTCTTTCTTGTGTGATGCTGCTTAAATTATTAGATCTCTATTGCTTGTATTTCTGTTTACAAAAGATTACTTCTCATTTCTCCCTCTCCCTTTTAGTCCATTCCTCTGTTCATCATTTCTTCTTCTGTATATTTTTCTTCTACAGTATGTGACAGCACAAGAAGTGACCTTTTCCTGCCTCTCATCATTACCCTTTCAAGCCTTCTCATAGTAATCCTCAATCTGATAGAGTTTTGTTGGCTTTGCAAATCTATCTACTCTCAGGCTGTGTCTTAGTCTAGTTAAGTATGACACAAATGCTTAACACTCCCTCTTAACCACTTGTAACTCACAAACAAAGTCAAATTGAAGCCATGGTATGCCACAGCCATATGTAGACTAATGTCATGGTTAAAGGCTAATATGATTGAAGGCAATTATTTAGCCAGGTGACGCTGATGTGAAATCATTATGAGCATGACCATGTCAACCACTGATTTTAGCCACTCTCTCTTTGACAGCCATGTGCACAGTAGGCACTTGTAAACTCATTATAATTACAAATAGCATTCAGTGGTAACACTTGACTATAAGGTCCTTTACGTTAACATAAGTTAATGAATTGGGTATCATGAACAAGAAATAATTTTTTTACAGCATTAGTAATCTTGGTTAAAGTTAATTTATAAATGTACTATTGTTAATGGCTAGTTCATAGTACTATTTACTCACCCTCATTCCATCCCAGATGTGTAAGACCATCTTTCTTCTGAAAAACACAAACAAAGGCTTTTAGAAGAATATCTCAGCTCTTTTGGCCCATACAATGCAAGTGAATGGTGACCAAAAGTTTGAAGCTCCAAAAAGCACTTATAGGCAACATATAGGTTATCTAGAAGATTCCAGTGGTTTAATCCAAGTTTTCTAAAGCCATCCAATTGGATTTGTGTGAGACCAGACCAAAATGTAACTATTTTTTCCACTTTAAATCTTGACATCCTCCTTGGCAATCATGATTACACTTCCTAGCATCATCTAGTAGAGCTCTGCGCATGTATGAAGCACTAGGAAATGTAATTGAACTTGAAGTCATAATCGTGTAGACTGCAATGGCAAGAAGTATAGTGAAAAAATTAGTTACATTTTGGTCTGTTCTTACCCAAAACCAATTGGATCACTTCAGAACACGTGAATTAAATAACATGAGTTTTATGGATTAGTTTTATGCTGCATTTATGTGCTTTTTGGAGCTGCTAAATTTTGGCCACCAATCACTTGCATTGTATGGACCTACAGAGGTGAAATATTTTTCTAAAAATCTTGGTTTGTGTTCTACTGAAGAAAGTCATACACATCTGGGATGGTATGAGGGTGAGTAAATGATGAGAAAACTTTCATTTTTTGGTGAACTATCCCTTTAACTAATGTTTATATACAACTTTAATGTTGAAAATATATTAGTATATGTACAAATATATATATATGTAACTTTAGTGAAGATTAACCCTCAGAGACCCAAGTATATACAGTATATACTGTATCCTTGATTGTGTTTTTGTAAAAATCTTGATTTTTAACCATATTTTGTTTTGGAATGAATTTTTGTGTGACTTCAGAAAACAATGGCAGTCTATGGTAAAATACTGATTCTTAAGCACATTTTGCCTTGATCTGACTATTAGTGACTATAGCGATCTAGACAAGCAATTTTTATCCCCATCAAAACTGTTGTTGTGATACAGTTTAGAGTGTCAGCTAATGTTATGTGTAGTTTTTACCATAAAAAAGTATTGCTTAATTGCCGTAAACAAACCTTGCAGATCTGCTACACCGTGTCTCTCTAATAAATGCTGTAAAAGCATTGTTCATTGTTGGCTCTTGTTAACTATTCAGTTAACTCACTAACCAACCAACTAACTAATTAATTTTAAAATGTATTTTGCAGTGGAAAGTGTGGAATATTTTTATAAAGTTGAATATAAATTAATCAAGTATAATCAATGTAAATATAGCCATTTTATTCTACAATTGTTTCTGGTGGTCAAGCATGTATCTTGCTGTGTGTGCCTGTGTAAGAATGGAATGTGCTCACATATGGTAAACTACTCTCCTGTGTTGACACTAGAGAAGACATATGGTGAAGCCCCTCCATGGACATTTCCTGTTCACTTCTTGAGAAATGTGATGGATGGTGGTGACGTGTGGAATGTATTAGCCACGCCTTGGTAGATCATATGTATTTAAGCGGGTGCAAACTCAGATTCTGCAACTTGGCTTTTTTATATCTGATAATAAAGTCTATCTTCTGGCATCAAAACCCCAAGACTTCAAGAGTGATTTTTCACACAGGTGGCAGAAGCCACAACAAAAGATGTGTAAGTCTCAAAATACATACTTTTGGTGGAAAAAATAATTTGATGATTATATATTTTTCTTTGAAACAAGAATTAATTTTTCCTTTCTGATTTATTAAATATTTAATACATCAGAGTGTTAAATTCAATATTATGATCTAGTCTTTCTTAGTGTAAATATATACAGTATATTCATGGTACTAATACTTCATGTATATTTCTTATGCCAAAAAATTAGAAGTTGATTTGTAGTAGCCAGTGAGTTGTGTGCAATAATTGCTTCCAGTCTCCCCTACATTTTGGTACCAAATTTCATGTCTCTAAAGCTGAAGAGGTTTCTATAAATGGATGAATTTGTAGGGGTGAATTTGATAATCAGAATAATTTACATTTTACATTTATGCATTTGGCAGACGCTTTTATCCAAAGTGACTTACAGTGTACTTATTACAGGGACAATACCCCTGGAGCAACCTGGAGTTAAGTGCCTTGCTCAAGGACACAATGGTGGTGGCTGTGGGGATTGAACCAGCAACCTCTGATTACCAGTTATGTGCTTTAGCCCACTACGCCACCACCACTTCATCATATAATAATGTATATCTGTATGGATATATCACATATCATGCAGTGGAGAAGGAGTGTCCTGTCATTATAGTTTCTAATTATCATGTACTGCTAGGCCAGCCCCCCGCTGAACATTACCCAGTCCTTTGTACATATCATCAAGGCAGACTGTGGTGGTGGGGTTTCTGTACATAAAGTAGGCAACCCCTGGGGGCTCAGATAACAAGTTCTTCATGAGTGACTAATATCACTCATAGCTCTCTAAGAGGCTTAAGCTGAGCTAAATGACAGCACCACCTGCAATCTCTCTCCCTCTTTGCCTTCATGTCCTTAGCGCTCCTCTTTTTTCTCTCGCTCTATTCTTGGACATTCTTAAGGACAGCAGCTGAATCTTGGAGAACTAGATATGTAGGAAGAGAAATAAGGAGAGAGTAGTGAAACACCTTCCCTCTTGTCTTCTTTAAACACCAGGGGTGTAAAGTAACAAATTACAAATACTCACCTTACTGTAATTAAGTAGTTTTTCCCATGAATTTTACTTTTTTAAGTAGTTTAAAATTTTTACATTTTACTTCTACTTGAGTACATTTTAAGTGCTGTAACTGTATTTTTAATGTGCAATTTTCCCACTGTCTGTGTTCACTACTTCCCTGTCCTGATTTTACTTTTATATATCAGCATGATTGGCTAGGGAGAGTCTCGTGACTCCCGTCAAATCAAATCACACGTAAAAAAACTTGAATGGCAGCTGTTGATCTGGCGCCAACTGTTATGGATGCCTCAAACACATTTCAACAACTGAACATCACGGCCGCACCTGAAAGGGCTTTTCACAGTGAAAAAGGCCAATTGCTTGATAAGGCTGGTCGATAAAACAATCTTGATGTTTATCTGAAAAAAAAGAGAGATATCCTCGATATCAATGGTAAACTTTTAAATAATTTTCTATACTTAGCCTATGTTCTACATCTAGAACAGGGGTGTTCATTACATTGATCGTGATAACAAGACAACCACTGGTTGGTTGATCTAAATAAAATATGAAAGATTGACTTTTTATTTCCTGGCATCTGTAGCTGCGTGCTGTTTGATTGACAGGCGGCTAATATTTGTGCGCTAATGCGGGTACGCGCCTAAATGATCAAATACACTTTATAATTCCACCAATGCCCGTCTTGGTGAGGCATTAATGTAAACGCAGTCGGTTATGTCTAAAGTGAACGTAAACAGTGGGACAAAAAGTGTATTTGCATCAAAATGTCAGACTTGAAGTGTAATTGTAACCGAATTGAGCACTGTCTAGTAGGCTATGTCATAAAAAGGCTATTAATCAAACAACAATAACAAGAAAACTATTCACTACTTTTGGCTGAATAACTTGAGCTTTAAAAGTGTTAATGTAATAGAATAAAACAGTGACATTTTTAATTATACTATTTTTTTAATAATATTGTTAGTTTTTTTTTTTAATAATACCAACCCCTGATGTAGAGAGTGTGTTAATTTGTATAATAAACTACCAGGAAATTAGAGATGATAAAATAATTTATAATTATGCTTAGCCTGTATCAAGCTTTTTCTAACGCTGATAGAAAAGTATCTAACTTTGTAGAGCAATACTTCAGGCAGAATATTCAACCAGTCTCAAATACACTTCAAAAAATTGTGCATCATGCATGAGAATGAGAACACAACTATTTCTGGGCTTAAAAGATACAAGAACTAAATCAATGTGGAACATTATATCTCAAAAGGAGGACAATGTGGCCCCCCATGTGCTACTTAAAGAAATAATTCACACAAAAATTCTCTCATCATTTACTCACCTTCATGCCATCCCAGATGTCTATGACTTTCTTTCTTCTTCAGAACACAAATTAAGATTTTTAGGAGAATATTTCAGCTCTGTAGATCCATACAATACAAGTGAATGGATGGCAAAATGTTGATGCTCCAAAAAGCACATAAAGGCAGCACAAAAGTAATCCATATGACTCCATTGGTTTAATCCATGACTTCTGAAGTGATATGATATGTGTGGGTGAGAAACAGATCAATATTTAAGTCCATTTTTGCTAGAAATTCTTCTCCCTGCCCAGTAGATGGCGATATGCATGAAGAATGTGAATCACCAAAAACAAAAGAAGAAGAAAGTTTAAAGTTAAAGTGGAGATTGACTGAGCAGGGAGGAGAATTTATAGTAAAAATTGACTTAAGTATTGATCTGTTTCTCACCCAACCTATCATATCTCTTCTGAAGACATGGATTTAACCACTGGAGTCACATAGATTAGGCTAATTTTATGCTGACATATGTGATTTTTGGAGCTTAAAACTTTTGGCACCCATTCACTTGCATTGTTTGGACCAAAAGAGCTGAGATATTCTTCTAAAAATCTTTGTGTTCTGCTGAAGAAAGAAAGTCATACACATCTGGGATGGCATAAGGGTGACTAAATGATGAGAGAATTTTCATTTTTGTGTGAATTATTCCTTTAAAGCCCGATGTGGCCCCTGTACCAAACAACTGCTCTACCGCCTCTATTGTGCGGGACATGATGCGACAAGTGACCCTGCTTTTTTTGTGTTTTATTTTTTATTTTTTATTTTTTTGCATTCCTTGCATTGTTTTGAACATGCTTTATGCGCAACAATAACTCTCTTAGTCGGCACTGAGGGAAATTGAGACCCTACACATAAACTGATTTTAATGTAATTGTTTCATACATTATGGTATTGAAAATAACTTTTTCATCTTTTCATTTCTGTAATCATGTCGCCCTTTTATTTATTTTTAAAATCAGATTCATTTAGTGTTTACAGTATCATAGATAAGTGATGTATTTTAAAAGTTGTCAATCACAAACACCTATAAAATACCTATATTTTTTATTCTTTCTGGCAAACAGCCATAAAAGGGAATGTAAATTACGGTATGTGTGCCAAATTTCTAAATTGCAGCATAGAGTTTTTATAATAAAGGGGTATAACTTTCGCAACTCAATACTCAATACTCACTACTCATGAGTACTTTTAAATGAGCTACTCTTTTACTCTTACTTGAGTAGTTTTTAGGACAGGTACTTTTACTTTACTCAAACTAAATTTTTTATGAAGTAACAGTACTTTTACTTGAGTATTATTTTTCAGTACTCTTTCCACCCCTGGTAAACACTGAATGGAAGTCATTGGAAAGACTTAGATTCACATTTAAGGAATTTAAATGTCATTCTCATCCAGAGCAACTTATAAAACTGCTGTAGCATCACATATGAGACCATTGTGATCAACAGATGGCAAACATGACATTTGGAACTTTATCTCCTTTATACAAACAATTGCTAGGAGTACAAGAAATCTACTTAATATTCAATACAACCAAGTGCAAAGAAACAAGTCAATGCAACATTAAAATATTTTCATTAAAGGAGTGTTCTGGGTTCAATACAAGTTGAGCTCAGTGCCAATTTGTGGCATAATGTTGATTACCACAAAAATGTACTTTGATTTGTCCCTACTTTTCTTAAAAAAATAAATAAAATAAATAAAAAAAAATCTTGGTTCCAGTGAGGCACTTAAAATGGAAGTGAACACTGAACAGTATTTCAACAATCTGATTTACTTTAACCAATGTCATTGTTTTAATTGGTTATTTTGTTGTGGTAGCCTTTAGGGGTCTTTGAAATAACTGAAATAATTTGGCAAAGTGATGTGGAACCGTTATGTGGTCAAGACCTGGAACTATTTCATAGCTATGCGTTTACTTGAACAATAATGGCACACCTTAGAATGGTATATGGTATAAATATTCGGGGGGTTGTACTTGCTTGTTTTGATTATTGGGGGGGGGGGGGGGGGTAGGGGGGTTTACCCAAAAGATCCTGGAATTTACGCCCCTGGATAATAATAATAATAATAATAATCATCACATAACTGAGTAACAGGGTTTTTTTTTTAATCAATTATAGCTTGCTTCCAAGGTTGCTCCAGTGCTTCAGTTCTGTGTTGTAATATTTATTTGTTTGTTAATTATTTTATTTTTAACATGCAGATTAAGTTTTGAGATGAAGTTGAGACGAAGTTGGTCACAATGTACATAAAAAAAACAAACAAACAAACAAACAGAACAATGAATAAAAAACATTATTAGTACTTGAAAAGGATTTGTGATTCTGTGAAAAGAAACTGATTGTGTGATCTGATTAACTTTTGCAGTGGCAGCTAATTATTACACTATTCATTGACCTCATTAGTTGCCTCTCTCTCTCTCGCTCTCCCTCCCTCTATCTCTCTCTCTCTCTCTCATACACAAACACACACGCACACATGTTGGTGCGGCTATCTTTATGAGGACTCTCCATAGACATAATAATTTTTATACTGTACGAACTATAGATTCTATCCCCTAAACCTAACCCTCACAAAAAACGTTCTGCATTTTTACATTTTCAATAAAACATAGTTTAGTATATTTTTTAAGTGATTTGAATTATGGGGACACTAGATATGTCCTCATAAACCACATTTATAGCATAATACCCTTGTAATTACTAGTCTGTAACCTAAAAAAAATTTCCTCATAAAACACCCATAACCCGCCCACACACACACACACACACACAAAAACACACACACACACACACACACTACAATTATAGTCTACAAAAACCTTGCCAGTGGTTTTTTGCGAACAGCCATTTTCATTGGTAACCTAGCCCATTTCATTGATAAGTTTCTCAAAACATTCATGTATAGCCAAGTAAAAAAAAAAAAACTGAATTTCTCAACAAAAGTCTACCAAAACCTACAGCTTTTTCACAGCATAAATATTCATTAGTGAAAATAATCAAGTCGAGCTGCAGTTTTCAAAAGTGGCATGAGTGACTTTGAATAGCGAAATGCTTACTGTAATAAATAGATATTTATTGTTTAAAGGCTATTTAATTAAAAATAGATGTTTAAATGCTTTTTTAATTTAATAGCTAGTGATATATATATATATGTATATATATTTTTTTTTTTTTTTTTTTTTTAAAGGGCAATCGGTATGTCAAAATGAAACAAAGTGTTGTCCTTTCCATTTCAAAGCTCTTCTCTTTTTACTGGATGTATTTTCTGAAGGTTTGCCCTCTTTGAATGAATATTAGCTCCACCTTCCTATGAGTCACTCACCTGTCCGCATCCGTTCCGCTGCTCCTTCTGTGGGTAGATGCAACAAATGCAAGCATCACCGACCATGTCAAAAGAAAACACTGCTAATCTGATACTCATCCACTGGGTTTTTACCTTCGTCCAAATGTGTTTCAAACATGCCATCCCATGTTGCATTGTATGGACTGCTGTCTATGCATGTCTGCCTCCTGCACAGCTGGATCACAACATCACTTTTGAGATTCCCCAGTCGTTAGACCAAGGGAGCTGCCTCTTCAGATCCATCCTGCCTTCAGATACAGCTGTGCAGGTACTGGTTTGTGTTTTTTTGGTGATGACCATCATCTCTCTTGTTGTTAATGGCTGCACTCTGTTCGGTCTTGGACGTTCAGAAGATTTATCCTGGGAGCCACGGTTTGCCTTGCTGAAAAATCTCATTGTGAGTGACATTCTGCTTATTATCACCCAGGGTCCGACAGTAATACACTGCCTGCTGCAGAAAACCACACTGCCATATGGAGCTTGGTGCCTCACCCAGTTCTTCATTAACACCATCTGTGTTTTCTGCACTGTGCTGACTATCACCTGCATGGCTCTGGAGCGTTACCTGTATGTGTGCCAGGCCATTTACTACCTGAGTATACTAACCACTAAGCGCCTTTACCTCATAATTGGGCTCACCTGGCTTATTCCAGTGTGCTTGTCTACTGTGATCACTGTGCTGCTAAGTTTAGGGCACAATCACTTATTGCTGGGAAAACCAACAACAGGAATCCTTTGTGAGCCGGACACCATGGAGGCACACCTGGGCTTTCCACGGGCTCCAGCCGTCTTTCGTAAAGTGGTGGGGCTTGTAGTGACGCTGCTTTGCATCTTTTCTTATTCTTTCTCCTACCTGCGCATGTATCAGAAAGCACGCAATGCCATTCAGCCTTTCCAGCAGGTTAACAGAAAGGCACGTAAAACTGTGGTCTTCTACTGCACCATGCTACTGCTTCAGCTGCTCCCCATCTTTCTGAAGATAGTTTCTGATGCTCTGTGGGAACTTGAAGGCAGCATGGCCATGATCCACTCGATGGATTACCCTCCAGGCTGGACCTCAGCAGGGACCCTGCATGTCATGTTAGTGGTGATGCTCCAGGTGCCTCCGTGTATTAATCCACTCATCTACGGTCTGCGCAACAGGGAGGTGAGGGAAGCTCTGCCCAGGTTGCTGTGCTGGAGGAGGGAAAATCAATAAGTGAGCCCCACACAGGGACAGAGACTTCTGACAGAAGGTATTGTTATTGCAAGCATTGTATTGCAAAAAAAAAAAAAAAAAAGTCCCCGGAGATGTTTCAGAGAAATTAAAGTCCTGTGGCAAAATTCTAAAGTCAGAGAGTGAAACATGAATATATTAAATTGTGTATGACTGTGACTTGTTATTAAACATGTATAGATCTTTATTATTATTATTATTATTATTATTATTGTGAGATTTAAAAAAAAATTATGTGTAAGATGCACAGGCATCTTACAACAACACAGGTAAAGTATATTATTTAATGTATTATAATAGTCAAGAATTTAATGCAGGATGCTTTAAATGCAACTCATAATAAATGTGACTCTGCATAGCAGGTGCCTTTTATTTTGTCATGTACTTTTTTGGTTTTATTTGAATTCATGTTTTGTACTTACCTTTTCACAGTACTTATGTTATAAGTTTCTTTGTAAATATATATTTACAAAGTGACCCTTTGAATTTCACAGATGGTCAATCCCTGGTGTTTACTTACTCAAATCAACTTTTAAAATGACTATAAATGTCTGACAGATTAGAACAGATGGTTTATTACTATGAAATGGTACAAATATGCTCAAAGTTGTGAAATGTAACCATGTTAACATTCTTAAAGGGATGGTTCACATACAAATAATTATTCTGTCATCATTTACTGTACTAACCCTCATGTCATTCCTGTTAAGACTGTTAAGGATTGACAGCCTCAGTCCATATTCACTGTCATTCAAGAGCAGCGTCAATATTCTTCAAAATTTCTCTTGTGTGTCACAGAACAAAAAAGGTAATTTGGGTTTAAAACAACAGAAGGGTACCTCATTTTCAGGTGAATTAACCCTTTAATAATTACCTGGTACAGATATCATGTTCACACTCTTAGTACTGCATTAATTACCTGTTAAGTATGCAGATATAATGAGGCATAGCAAAAAAAAAAAAAAAAAAAAAAAGTGTGCTGTATTGTTTTAAACATTGTCATTTACTTGTTAATTAAACGTGGTGTTAATTAAAACTGAACATGTTGATGACTTTTTCACCTTCTTAAGTTTTGTCAAAAATTTAGTATAAAAATATAAAAATGAGTAAAAGAATATATATATATATATATATATATATATATATATATATATATATATATATATATACAGTAATTTTATATAAGTATTTTGCTTAATTAAAGAGTGTATTACAATTCTGTCATCACTGTCATATAACTATTGACTACTGATTATTGGTAGGTTCAAAATAAAAATGTAATAACATGCTGAGTTCACACCCTTGTTAAAATAATGTAGATCAGTCAGGGAATGGAAAAGTATCTATTCAGGTGTCTCCATAGAGATGTGTATTTGCAGCAAAAGTGCTTATTAAACTGTTTTATATGGTGAGCAAATCCTTTATAATTGGACTAAAATTACCTAATTGACCATTAGGCCCACTGCTTCTTTTGTAATAATGCCATTATAGGCCCTCCCCCAACAGACATTCAGTGGTCCCCATCTGTGGGCACGTATTACTGTGCTACTTTTTAGAACATTTGCATTTTCAATACTTTGTGACAAGGCCATAGGTAACTGAAAGCGTACTTGAAAATTAAATCAAGGTGAATTGAATGAAGAATAATATGAAGAATAATATTACAAAGCAACCATTTCCCGATGGACTACTGCAAGACTTAGTATTTTGTTCTTGTTAAACAGCTTTAGCCTGATGTACTCTTCTATTGCTTGTACTAAGGGTTAGTATTAAAATGTGTACATTATCTTGCACTGTCTTTGCTAGACAATAGACACATGACACATACTTTTCTAAGAAACCAGATTAACCCGATTTTTTAATTTTAATTTTTTTGCCTGTGTTCAACATCTGTATGGATGTCATTTTCAGCACCCAAATGAATGTTTTCTCAGATCCCCTGACTCTCCATTGGTTACTAGTCATTTTGGATTATGCAGTATGTATCTTGCCCCACAAACATGCAGGGCCGTGTCCAGGATTGCGGAATGTTGTCACACTGTGACTATCCTTGTGGCCACGCCCTTGCAAACATGGTCATTCAGTAAATCTGGTGATCTTATACGGTTTAACCAATAAGAATCCACAGATAGTAGATATTAGTATGTACAAACACATAAAAATGCACTCAAACAAATATTTTAGCCAGTTTTCAAGATTTACACATTGCAGTTTCATAACACAATTCCATAACATTTTTATTTTGTAATGTTTCACGAAATTAAATATAATGTACAATTTTATTATTAAATATTAATATAATGTTAACAACTAATTATTTAAAATATTAACTTTTTATTTTAATTTTATTAAAGATTACTCAATTCACTTTGTTGGAATTTTGTAATGAAGTTGAAATGCATAAATCATAAAATAATTTTTTTGAGTGTGGAAGTGAAACTAGCAGATAGATTCAAATCGATACTGATAAAAGTAAAACAAAATAGAGTTCCTTTGTAGAAGGGAATTCTTATTTTATGTCTGTGAGGGAAGCTACACTTAGCTATTCTCAGCACCAGAGTTTTGTACAGTCAGTGAAAAAGCTTGGTAACCTGAGATTGTGAAATTATTTGAATAATAATTGCACAGAAATGGGTAAATCTTATGGCTGGTGATGCAGAAGTTGTAGGCTTGGTCCTCAGTAGAAATTATCTGTGAACTGGAGTAGCATTAAAGGAACCTTACAAGGGTGCATTCACAACATCCAGCAATATATGGTCAAATTCTGATGTTGACAGTCTGTTGTTTTTATGGTGCATGTGTGTAACCAAAGCAGCAAAACCACATTCTGTGTTGCCCCTCCTGCATGTTCTGTAAGGGAAAAATACACATTATAGGAAAAGGAACAAATTCTTCAATTGAATCTCTTAAAAACTAAATATCTGAAATTCCCCTCATAATCTATATGAGCCCACTCAGCCCAGTTTTCCCCTTCTTTTTGTGGCACACTTTCTTCAGGTAACATCCAGCTCACTTAAACAATAAATGTTGAGGAGTTCAGAACATGGCTCATTAGTTCATTCAGTTGGTCTTAAAGATCTGATCTAATATCAGATTTTTTATTGAACACACAGTGTACTAAATGTTTCAGCAACTGTAAATCCAATGGGTCTAGCTAGGTATTTAAGAGCTTCCTCTAGTGGTTATAGAGGGTATTATACAGTATATGCCTTCACCATTTTAGAGTCACATTTTTTGATGCTCTCCAGTGTCCTGTTCAGTTCAAACACTCCCATCCCTCTTTACTAGGGATGCAAAAGATATCTTAATAAACACCTATCAAAGTTTTGGTTTATATAGAGAATGAGGGCAGTATGTAAAAATAAAATCCTATTTAGATGTAAAAATTATTTTATAATAATAATTTAAAAAAAAAATGTTAAAAAAAAATAAAAAAAACAAACAGTGTTAAGTAATTTACTTTTTTCATCTCAGGTGTAGAGAGAAAATAGAATGAGGAAGTGATGAGCCATTGTGCAATCAGTGACTTCATGTTGATGCATTACAGTAAGGGAAATTAAACAGACACATTCTCTCACACACACACTCACACACAAGCCTGAGGAACTGAACAAAGACAAATACATAGGTAAGAGCTATTTTACAATTCATATTCTTTTTATCCATGCATCATGAGTTGATGTTCAGCTGGTAATTTTAACGTGTTATAAAATAAACATCTGCAAGATACTTGTTTTTCTCTTTATCAATTGACATTTTGGTTAAAAACTTCATTTACACATACTTTTAAAATATGCCAGTGCAACGCAAAGATGTCTATAGTTCTGTTTGAAGGCTCTTTGTGTGGAATATACTTATGGAAAATAGTTCTCTTGGCTTGGCTTTAACTCTGATCATGAAAACTGTGAGCTCTGCAAGGCTCAGCTTGAGAGCAAAACTGATGCATTCTTTAAAGAGTGGCTGGTAGATCCAGATTTGTTTGTTGCCAAACCCTCAACTTAAAAAGACATTTATTTAAAAACTGGTACAACTAGTATATTTATATTTTGTTTTGGTGGGGTAAGGATAATGTTGCGAGAATGTATTTTTATCAATGTCAGTTTTCTACCTGGTCAGGTTGTATATCAAAGCAAAATTATCCACATTAAAAAAATATATATTATACATGTTGGTGACTTGCCATCATACAGTACAATCACTGGCAAAGAGAAATCCACCATTGCTTGAAAAAATAAAAAATCTTAATAAGGTATCTTTTTCTATGTAACACTTCTGCGCTAAGGAAAAAGTTGGTTTTCTTCCAAAAACTTAGTCTTCTGAAGGCATACAAATGCTTTTTGCATCTGTCTGTGCTATTTTTCTATAGTTTTTCCAAGTATCACTGTTTCTTTATTCAGTGTCTCGTACAGGAGCGTCACATTTTTTAGATGCTTTGTAAGGTTAAAAAGAACTTCAACTTTTAAATACGCATCTCGAAACACCTGCATTCTGTTTTATATGCTGCATCTAGCCTTTTTAAATGTGAGAGCGCGTTCGGACTGAACAGCCTCTAAGGGGTGTTGGCATAAGTTCTTTAACAATGTACTTTTTTGAAATACCATTTGGTGCCTCTGAAGTTGCAGGAATGACATATTTCACTTTTCAGTATTTTACTGTCTCTGAATATTGAAGTATGGTGCCATATTCCATATTGTGTATTTGTCCCTTGAAACTTTTTTCACTGTCCGTCCATTTAAATAAAACATTTTGATCAATAAACTTTTGGTGGTTGGTTAATGAGTAAACTTTTTGTAGAACAGCAAACCATTTGGAATGAGATAATGAATTATTAAATTTACTTACTTGAAAACACTAACATTTCAATTTTGTCATAATTCAACTTAAAGGAATAGTTCACCCAAATATGAAAATTCTCTCATTATTCACTTACCCTGATGCCATCCCAGATGTGTATGACTGTCTTTCTTCAGCAGAACACAAATTAAGATTTTTAGAAAAATGCTGAAGCTCTATAGGTCCTTATAATATAAGTAAACGGGTGCCATCAGGCTGCTGGCAATTTGACGGTCCAAAATGCATATTTAGGTAGCATGAATGTATCCACACGACCCCAGTTGATCAATTAATGTCTTCTGAAACAAATTGATAGGTTGGTGTAAGAAAAAATCAATAATTAAAACCTTTTTATCTTCACATCGTTGCTTCCGGCCAGCACTAGGATGCTGTTTGAAATGAACTTACTCCCGTGTGACGTTTGTTCCTCAGTTGTATACAAAATGCGTGCTTCCGACTTCTCGTGTCAACGCGCCAAAGCGTTTATGTCACTGATGCGTCGACTGCTGGCAGGAAGCGATTTCTTAAAGCTAATAAAGTTTTAATTATCTATTTGTTTCTTACACCAATCTATCGAAATATTAGGTTAATTAGTTTTACCTGTCTCCTATTTCCTTATAACATTTTAAGTAAAACTGCCACATCTTACCCAGTAGTGTAATCTAGACTCTAAGGCATATGCAGTCATATGCCATATGCCCACCTATCTTTCTTAAGACTTTGCGTATGCACACCTAAAATAAGTGAAGATACGTGTAGACCTTATTCACGCTAGCGCCATCTTTGATTTTTAATAGGAATGACCACAAGGCCGTGAGGGATAGATGCACAGTCTCTTCAGTGGGCTGTACTGAGTGATTATGGATCATTCCGTGGACAAAACATTGATAAAATATCTGTCCAAGAACATTCAGTATACAAAGAACTCCAGACAACATGGGTTGTGGAAAATCAGATGTGATCTAGGAGATTTATACAGCTTTATACCGTTTGTGCCATTGAAGAGATGGTAAGTCTATCCCACACAGCCTCATTGTCATTCCCATTAAAAATCAAAGATGGTGCTAGCGTGAATAAGGAATATTGCTGCCAGAACAATGAGAAGGCTTCTGACCTGGAACTTTTTCAATCTACTAATGAGATGCCACAGCACATCACTGAGTGAAGTAAGTTTTTTTTTTGTTTTTTTTTTGGTATGGAGATTCTCTCTCTAAACGCGCACGGAACAGCGGGAGGCGGGAGCGACACCGATGGCAAGGGCAAGACAGACAGTCCGGCTAAGCTGATCCACCAATCACAAAGTTAATTTCCAACGTGATTGGATATTTGCTAACAAATCATAGGTCATTTCCTATTTCAGTAAGGGGCGGACCATTTCCAGCATCTAATGCTGATGCACAAGCATCCCTGGAGTAACCATAATTGCTCTTTCCAAGCTGGACAACTGTGTCCCGTAATCATATCAAATGTTGTTGTTTTTTTGCCTTTTACTGCTGTCGGTGGTGCCTTTTTCTCATTATATCAAATCATTTCAATATACCCAAGTAGGAAAACAATTTCACTATTCACAAAAAAGCACATTATAGTACACATCCTTCATAAAGTCACAGTATGCCCAGCTCTTCAGACACTACTACACCACTGATCTTACCCTTCTACACAAGCTTTACCCCCCAAAAGTTTAGTGTTTCTTTGGAAAATGACAGGGGAAGGGAATATTATACATGTGATTTTTAAACAAAACAAGCTATGTTCTCAACAACTAATGTATCTTTTCAATTCTAGCAACAATAACCAATGTTCAGTGGAAACCTTGAACGACTGCCTTGCTCTGATCACAGTCTAGTGTTTATTTGCAAGTTACCTGCAAGGGAAGGTTTCCAGTCAGTGGACAACCAGGAGCCTATTCAGATCAAACTTCCAGCGCAGTGCAGTGTCCACCAGCTTCATGTGCAGCTGTGTATGCTAGCAAAGGAAACGAACAGACTTCCTGAGCCGTTTGCACTTCTGGACCCAGAGAGATACAGTCTGCTGTACCACAAGCATAAAGAGTGGTATGCAATCTATGATGACTTTTAGGTATTGAGAATTTTGGATACACCCTGGTTTCAGGGAACTGATGGTCTTCAGACTGTTTGTGTCACTGTTTTGGCTCAGCAAACTGCCTCTGAAGAGAGAATACACTTCCATCGCATTCTGAATGACCTAATCGGCTATGATTTGGACGCTTCAGATACTAATCGTTTAAGTGAGCTGAGCTTTACCCGAAGAAAGTTTGCCACACCATGAAGGAAGGAACTGAAAAACTGGGATCCAAAAGCTTATGCCATAGAACCGTGGATAACTTCTACACCACTCCCTAAGGACCAACAAGATCAGCTTCAGTGGAAACTGCCAGTGATGCTTTATTACAATAATTTGTGTCTTTTAATTAAAGCTAATATGAAACATACCCCCACTGATCTACTCAAGATCATTTGGAAATCATTGCCAAAGGGGGACCAGTAATTTGAAACATGGTCTGTTGATCATGTCTTCAAGGTGTGTGGTAGGGAGAAATTCTTGAGTGAAGAATTACAACTCTCAGACTTTCTGTGGGTGGAGCTCCATCTCTCAGTGGTTGCTGTTTCATCCCTTCCAGATGACACAGTGAGAAAAGAGTATTGGCCACTGGTGGACAGTCCCACGAGCCTTTCCGGCTCCCATGAGGAACTTTCCCTCACAGGAAAGGAAGTAGAGGAGATTGTGATGATTTCCCTGTAGGATTTTGAGAGAAAATTCTGGGTAAAACTTCTAGGGTTTGACATCCCAGAACTCCCAAGTAAAGTATCTCAGTTTGTTTACGTGGAAGCCACCATAATCTATGGAAGCAAGATTGTGAGATCAGTTTTTTCAACTCCAAAAAAGTTTACAGATGAAGTGCTGTGGAACACTTGGCTGGAGTTTGATATTTTGATCAGAGATATCCCTCATGGAGCTAAATTAGGCCTCATGATTAACAATGGATGACATGTTGTCAACCAAGGACCCAAAGTCAAACTCTTCTAAAGTGCCAGATGACCAGAAGGGAAAAAAGAAAGTTCTAGATTTTGTAAATCTCCAGTTGATTGACCACAGATGTCTCCTTAGCCAGGGCACTCACACACTGCATATGTGGCCATTCCCAGAATGGGACGAGGAGGCATTCACTCATGAAGCTGAAAAGCTCTCTACTGCCACTACTCCTGATGTGGCCAAATCTATGGCAATTACTTTTATGTTGGATCGCTTCAGCTTTCCTGTTGTCCTGCAGGAGCTCCACTGGTTCTTTCTTCGCTGGTAGAGGTACATATCCTGTTTCAGACACCTCCAGAATCCAGACCCCCCCCCCAAAACAAACAAAGATTGTCTCAAATTTACCCACGTCATCTACAGTGGACTGGATGTCCAGGATGTCCACTGGCTTTTGAGTCACTGGGAACCAGAGGGCAGAGAGCTGCCTGTGGCCCTTGAGCTTCTAAATGTGTATTATTATGTGGATATGAAGGTCAGAAGATTGGCTGTTGAAAGGTTAGTGATGCTGTCAGGTTCTTAAGTACCTGCTGCAGATGGTTCAGGTAAAAAGCTATTCAGAATACTGTAAGTTTAAAGACCTATATAGTAATGTTATAAAGTAATGAGTCCTTTGATGTTGTTAATACAAACTAGGCTTTTGGAACTCAGTTTTTACAATTCTGACCTAATTAATCTCATAAAGCATGTTTCTAAATTGTGCCATTTTGTATAGACTCTTAAAGTTGAGCTGTATCATGATTCCTCCTCAAATGAGCACTAAGTGTGAGTGATTGCTTCCGGTGGTGCATTCTCAAGTAGAGGATGTATTGCTTTTCTATGCAAATTATGTTCACTAAAATATTATACTAAAATAAATTCATCTGTCAGAAAATGTTTAACATCATGCACTGTTACACTTTTTGATATATGTAACACAGAGCCAGCGAACTGGACATTTATTTGGATGATTAATTTTGTCCACCATGATGGATTCTGAACCTAACGGTAAATTGTTAGTACACAGTGCTGATCAAGTAGGTTGTGAAAATGTCTCAGCAGTGTGTACAGTAGCTGTGTCTCGTTTCGTCCTCCGGAGGTCGCGTTTATCGGCCGCATACATCATCAAGTCTGTCTTGTTTCAGAAAAGCGAGTAGGACACTCTGAATGCAGCCTTCAAATGTGACCTTCTTTCACGGGAATTCAGAGGATGCATGAGAATGTATCCTTCTTGGTCACTCACAACCCACAATTCTTTGCTTCAATGGAAATTAACATAATTTGTCTGAAAAAGAAAATGATGCCAATTTGCCTGAAAATATGATGTTCAAATGCAAGTAATGTTAATTCCCAAGTTGAAGTACCTCAGTAGACGGTTGCAGAATATAAAATATGTATAATTATAGTAATATTTAATTAAAATAAAGTATTATAGACTAAAAGTACACCTGTAAAATCTA
Source organism: Myxocyprinus asiaticus (assembly GCF_019703515.2). Classification (NCBI taxonomy): domain Eukaryota; kingdom Metazoa; phylum Chordata; class Actinopteri; order Cypriniformes; family Catostomidae; genus Myxocyprinus; species Myxocyprinus asiaticus. The sequence goes on along the minus strand of NC_059371.1, from coordinate 19,495,388 downwards.
TTTTCTTCTCTCTCCACATCATTATAACTCTCCAAAAATGTACAGTGCTGTCCTGATTTCTTCTATTTTTGTGTATTTTTCATACTAAATAGTTTTAGATCTTCAAACAAGATATGACATTATTGCAAGTCGCCCTAGACCTGAAGCAGCAAAGCATCCCCACACCATCACACTACCACCACCATGCTTGACCATAGGTATGATGTTCTTTTTGTGGAATTCTGTGTTTGATTTATGCCAGATGTAACAGGACCCCTATCTTCCAAACAGTTCCACTCATCAGTCCACAGAACATTCTCCCAAAAGTTTAGAGGATCATCAAGGAGTGTTTTGGCAAAATCCAGACGAGCCTTAATGTTCTTCTGGGTTAGCAGTGGTTTTTGCCTCACCACTCTTCCATGGATGTCATTTTTGGCCAGTGTCTTTCTGATAGTGGAGTCATGACAGTGACCTTTACTGATGTGAGAGAGGCCTGCAGTTCCTTGGATGATGTCCTTGGCTTTTTTTGTGACTTCCTGGATGAGTCATCGCTGTGCTCTTGGAGGAAGTTTGGAAGGTCGGCCGCTTCTGGGAAGGTTCCCTACTGTGCCAAATTTTCTCCATTTGGAGATAATGGTTCTCACTGTGTTCTTTGGAGTCCCAGAGCCTTTAAAATAGTTTTGTAACCCTTCACGGACTGATGCATTTCAATCACCTTTTTCCTCATAATTTCTGGAATTTCTTTCGACCTTGGCATAGTGTGATACTGGGTGAGACCTTTTAGCTAACTTCATGCTGCTGAAAAAGTTCTATTTAGGTGTTGATTTGATGAACAGGGCTGGCAGTAATCAGGCCTGGGTGTGTCTAGTCCAGCTGAACCCTATTATGAATGCAGTTTCATAGTGTCACAGTCTGGCCATGACTGTGCCCCCTCTATCTGTCAGTTTGTCTTGTCTGCATGTTTCCCTGTGTTTCTCTCCTTTCCTCTTGTGTTTTGCAGGTGCCACATTGAGTTTGCCAGCTCCAGTTGCCATGGCTGCCATCATTACCCCAATCAGCTGATTATCCGTGGCACCTGTCTCCTAATTACCTCTCCATATATCAGCTCCCCTCATGTTCAGTCCTGTACTGAATTGTTTTGTTTGTTTGTCAGTTTCTGGTTCTGCTAGTTTCATACTAGTTATTTTCTTTTGTCCTGTTTTTCTTCAATGAGATTTTTTGTTTTTATTCCATTTTGTTTGTTTAATATAGACTTATTTTTTTCCTGCATCCCCACATTTGGGTCCTTCATCTCAGCAAGGTTACGTAGATTTGGGGATTTAGTAACTATGGGGGCAAATACATTTTCACACAGGCCCAGTTGGTATTGTAAATCTTTTTTGCTTCAATAAATATCATTATCATTTATTAACTGTATTTTGTGCTTAATCAGATTGCCTTTGTTTTATGTTGGATTTTGTTTTAATTTTTGAAAGAATTTAGCATGAGATATACGCAAAAATATAAGAAATCAGGATGGTAGCAAATACTTTTTCAAAGCACTGTACCTCATACATTCTCTTTCAAAGGGACTTTGTTCCCTTCTCACTCAAAGCGCTCAGGCTTGTTAAAGAGTGGCCTGCTGTCATAGCAACCATGATAAGTTCTGTTTCCATTTGTCCTATGAGGGCCGTCTCATTTAAACGAGGCTTGTTTAAAGGAGGACGCTCTGTATACTGCTGTCTTCAAAGGACGCATCCTAGCTAGTGCACAGCCTTTGAAACGAGGCACAGCGAATGTCACAAGCCTTAAAATATGGCAGCATAATTTAAAGGTGCTGTAAGCAACTTTAGCGTTCTGAAGCTTTCACGTGACTGAGCCATTGATTTATCCACGCTCCCTCATTCAAAAACCCCACCCTCCAAAGATAATTTTGAGACCAAAAACGAGATAAAGAGCAGCAGGCTGTCAAATTCAACAGTGGCACAATAGCGCCCTCAACTGACAAACATTATTAATCATAGCCTCAATGATACGCTTCAAAGACAACAGGATGAGAACGAGCAAAATGATTGACAGGTGAAAAGCGTCAGTGTCCGCGGACACATTTTTGTTTGTTGTTTACAAGGTCTACAGCTGTCACAGAGACCGGTGAGATACAGTTGAAGTTAGAAGTTTATATACACCTTAGCCAAATGCATTTAAACTCAGTTTTTCACAATTCCTGACTTTTAATCATAGAAAACATTCCCTGTCTTAGGTCAGTTAAGAACTACTTTATTTTAAGAATGTGAAATGTCAGAATAATAGTAGAGAGAATGATTTATTTCAGCTTTTATTTCTTTCATCACATTCCCAGTGGGTCATAAGTTTACATATACTCTGTTAGTATTTGGTAGCATTGCCTTTAAATTGTTTAATTTGGGTCAAATGTTTTGGGTAGCCTTACACAGGCTTCTCACAATAAGTTGCTGTAATTTTGGCCCATTCCTCCAGACAGAACTGGTTTAACTGAGTCAGGTTTGTAGGCCTCCTTGCTCGCACACGCTTTTTCAGTTCTGCACATACATTTTCTATCGGATTGAGGTTAGGGCTTTGTGATGGCCACTCCAAGACCTTGACTTTGTTGTCCTTAAGCCATTTTGCCACAACTTTGGAGGTATGCTTGGGGTCATTGTCCTTTTGGAAGACCCATTTGCAACCGAGCTTTAACTTCCTGGCTGATGTCTTGAGATGTTACTTCAATATATCCACATCATGATGCCATCTATTTTGTGAAGTGCACCAGTCCCTCCTGCAGCAAAGCACCCCACAACATGATGCTGCCACCCCCATGCTTCACGGATGGGATAGTGTTCTTCAGCTTGCAAGCCTCACCCTTTTTCCTCCAAACATAACAATGGTCATTATGGCCAAACAGTTACATTTTTGTTTCATCAGACCAGAGGACATTTCTCCAAAAAGTAAGATCTTTGTCCCCATGTGCACTTGCAAATTGTAGTCTGGCTTTTTTATGGTGGTTTTGGAGCATTGGCTTCTTACTTGCTGAGCAGCCTTTCAGGTTATGTCAATATAGGACTTGTTTTACTGTGGATATAGATACTTGTCTATCTGTTTCCTCCTGCATCTTCACAAGGTCCTTTGCTCTTGTTCTGGGATTGATTCACACTTTTTGCACCAAACTATGTTAATCTCTAGGAGACAGAACGCATCTCCTTCCTGAGCGGTATGATGGCTGCATGGTCCCATGGTGTTTATTCTTGCGTATTAGCATGAATCACTGCTGATGGCCCAAGATTTCAGACCATAATAAACATTAATAAAATGATAATCATCTATCAGAAGGCTAATGCCGCATTTACTGTTCACTTGCATTCATTTGTGTTTTTTTGTTGGCCTAAGTCTGTTTTTATCAGTGCTCGAACTGAGGAGGCTGGGGGGATCTGGGACCCCCCATAAGGCATTAGGGACCCCTCATAAGAAATAAAAAATAGAAATTGGGGGTCCCCAAGTATTTTTATTTTAGTAAAGATAATAATGGCAAGTAAAAATGTAAACGCCCCTATTTCACAAGACCGCTTCTAACAAATGTTGACAGACATTCAAAAATTATCTAGACTGGGTTGTACCAACAAGGATTATTCTTAAATTTAGATCAATTCAAGGTTTATCTGATAATTCTGTTGCAACCAACTTTAAAGTTTGTTTAAAAAGGATCAGGGTTAAATTTAAACCACCATTTTTATCCTGATTTAAATGTCACAGAAAATCTAGATTTATTTTAATCCTGTTACTCCATTAATTGAAACTCTGATTTAAATATCAGTTAGGGATTAACTTTAAACTTGCAGCTGATGTGGTTTAAATAAAAACGGACTTACAATTAAACATGAATGACTAGGTTAGCGAACAGTAAATGTGGTGTCGGCCTAATATCTTTTTATTCATGTTTATTATGGTCTGAATCTTGGGCCATCAGCCACGATGAGCGCTTTTAAATTCGGGGAGTACAATGGCTCATAGCTTGGTGGCGGCGCGATTAACCGCTTAGCCATCGTGTACATCCGAGTACACGCGACAGAGACGGGTCTCTCAAAGAGAAGCGAAGAGAGCATTAATTCGCCATGTAACGAGAACGGTTACAAGCGACAAGTGACCGTTATTGTTCCCCTCCTCTCTCATGCCCTCTACAGTCGGCAGCCTTGGCTCTTCGTTTCTAGCCACAATAGTAGCGCTGTGGCGAGGGGAGGCGATTTATTATGGGATGAGTATAGTATCAAAATTATTCACAAATGCGTAAACATTTAACCATCAATTTAATAAATGTCATACATGCATCTTACTATCCACAGACAAATTATTTTCAACTTGTGTCTGTGAATTAAATGAATGTCCTGCGATTTGTACAAATAGAGACATATTTGTGAATATAAATGTTCCCTTTTGTACAAATAAATCAGTTTGTGAATGCAACCAAATGAAGATGTACCGAAATGGCCTTGTGAAGCATTGAACGTGCATTTGTGGATCAAGTGATACACGTGCATTCATTGACATGTTTTTGTATCTATTCTGTTTTATTTATTTGAATTTTGAGACTTTTGTTGAGCTTTTGCCATGGCTGACCCACACACAAACAACTACTAATGAATAAGTCCTAAATTCATTCATAAATATGAGTTCATCTACCCATCAATTTGGGAAAATTTCACAAATGTGTGTTATTAGCCTTAAACAAGTGTATCTGTGTATTTTATTATTAAATGAATGTGTAGCTATTTGTACAAATAGAGACATATTTGTGAATATAAATGTTCCCTTTTGTACAAATCAATCACAGTTTGTGGATTAAATCAAATTAAGATGTTCCAAATACAACATAAAATTATCTTGTGAAGTATTGAATGTGCATTTGTGGATGTGCATACATTCACTGATGTCTTTTTGTGTGTTTTCTGTTTCATTCATTTGAATTTTGAGACTTCCTTTCCGCTGGTTTTGCTTTGCACGATCCACATGTAACTTTGTGTAATAAAAGCAGCTAACACTAGATGGTGGTCTCATTTTACAGATGTACCATCAGGCAGGACGTGGTTTATTCACAAGGTTACTCAGCATGTGCAGTTTACAAGCGCCACTTCAAACAAACATCGTCTGAGATCAGCAGAAAGAATCAAAGGTTTGTCTCAATTTTTCTCATATATAACCAAGGATAATTTCCTGTCACATTGTAAAAGCCAATTTTAGAGTGTAAGTCCTGGTGGCAATAAGTTTGTTACATGTCAGAAGCTTTCTAGCTAAAAGGATTCCAGCACCTGGCTCACCGGGTCTTTGTTCCAGGTCAGCGTTAGAGTCTGCTACTTCAATCTTAACTAAGTTTCTAGACTAAAATTCCTGTCTACACAATAGAAAATATCTGTTTGTGTAGTCAAAGCATGAGTACAATTCTTAATGTTGTAGTATCCAATAGGGCTGGGCGGAATGGCTACGTGTGGATCATGCAAGGCAAAACCAGTGGAAAGGAAGTCTCAAAATTCAAATGAATGAAAAAGAAAACACAGAAAAAGACATCAATGAATGCACGCATCACTTGATCTACAAATGCACCTTCGATACTTCACAAGACCATTTTGTGTTTCATTTGGAACATCTTCATTTGGTTGCAACCACAACCTGTGACTGATTTGTACAAAAGGGAACATTTAAATTCACAAATATGTCTCTACTTGTACAAATAGCTGCACATTCATTTAATAATAAATTACACAGACGCTAGTTAAAAGGACATTAAGGCTAATAACATGCATTTGTGAATTTTTCCCAAATTGGTGGGTAGATGTGCCCACACTTATGGATTTAGGACTTATTCATTGGTAGTTGTTTGTGTGTGGGTCAGCCATGGTAAGAACAGCGAAACAAAAGTCTCAAAATTCAAATAAATAAAACAGAATAGATAAAAAACATGTCAATGAATGCACACATCACTTGATCCACAAATGCCCGTTCATTGCTTCACAAGGCCATTTTGTGTTACATTTATAAAAAAGGGAACATTTGTATTCACAAATATGTCTCTATTTGTACAAATAGCTGCACATTCATTTAATTAGGAATTTCACAGACACAAGCTGAAAGGTATTTGTGTGTGGATAGTAGATGCATGTATGACATCGAACTGATGGATGTTTACACATTTGTGAATAATTTTGGTACTATATTCATCCCATAGTCTCCGAGACCCGTGCCACTTGCGTCTTGTTTCATATTATCTGTCCTTTTTCACTTAAATTATGCTGCCATATTTTAAGGCTTATGACATTTTACACACTGCTGAGACATTTTCTCAACCAACCTGATCAGCTCTGTGTACTAACGATCTACCGCTAGGTTGAGAATTCAACATGGCGGACAAATCGCAGGTGAAGGTTCTAATCTAGGGTGACCGCAACAGACGTCGCCGTTTTCCGGGGACAGTCCCGGTTTTTGACGGTCTGTACCCTACTGGAGCTGTCCCCGAAAATGTCCCTGTTTTTACGGCGCGTTCAAAACAGTCCGTAAAGTGAAAATATATGGCAAGAAAGCCTACAAGGTTTACCGGCAACAAGGTTTACCGTGTGCTGTTTATGTTGACCAACAGAGGGGGCTGCTCGCTATAGCAGCTTTAAGTCATTCCTTACCTTCACTGATTACTTGTTCGCGCCAGTTTTGCCATAAGAACTGGACCAGGAATCATCATTATCAGCTTCGAGGTACAGCACAGACTAGCTATGTTATAAAGAAGTTATATTGTTATGTATTATATAAAATTAATGCATTTAAAATAAGAATACAACATTAATAACATGGAAAAATAAATGAAATGTTTAATAAAGTATTTGCAAAGAACAACAATAAATGTAAGTCAGCACATTACAGCATAGATTACATTGCGCTTTGCTGGGAAAGAAGTGACTGAAAACAAGCATCATAATGCATAAGAGTTGATCAAAATAAAAGGTATAATCAAGAAAAACAGGTCCATAGGAGATAACTGATAGAAACAGTTCAGTGAAAAAGTGTAATAATAATAATAATACAATATTGAAAATAAGTGTTTCGTATGATTTCAGTTGTAATACTGAGTGAAATGGTAGTCAAGTGAGCTCATTTCTTTTGAAATTGCCAGTTTGCCAGCAAGAGTTAGCAGCCTACCGTCTTACTTTTTGGAAAGTGCCAGGTAAAGTTGAAGACAAAGAGGAGAAGAGAAGGAATTTTAGAAGAGAGTAAGAAGAGTGATGTAAAGAGTGTGACCAAGGGCAGGTGTCCCTGTGCTGTGGAGTCAGCTGCAACAGTTCCTATATTCAAACATTGTTTATATATGTTTGTTTAGTTCACTTTTATGCCACAATATCATCTACTGTATACAGTGTAGAAAAGAATGAACTCATATGCAACAGAAGACAGTTAAAAATGATCAACTTTACCTCTGTATCAGAATTCCATTTAGACATATTCAGTAGAGTATGGTTCACATTACTACATTCACCATGGTAAAATACATAACATCCGAACTGTCTCCCTTTTTTAATTCATAGATAAGTAACGTGAAATTTCTATGACATATTTACCACTGAACTAGAAATGTCCCTGTTTTTCATTTCAGAAATCTGGTTACCTTATTTTAATCACAGGTTAAAATTTTAATCTCTGATTTGTTAAACAGTATTTAAAAGTAAGTGGTGCAACGCAACTCAAAATAAAAATTGGATCAGCAAACACTGAATTAGCTCTAAATTAAGCTTAATATAATCCTTATTGGTGCAACCCACTGCTAGATAATTATCACGCACCTTGCTTGCACAAAAGACAAAATAAGAGATCTGGAACAATACAGCACATTATAACCACTCTAAATTTACATTAAATTGTGTACTGTATCTGTCTTTGACACAGGTATGATTGAGATTGTGCGAGATGCAGTCACTATTGCTTCTGTTCAGAGGAGCCAGGGAGGAATGGCAGGGGCATTTAAAAATAATGCCTTTTATGACTGGCTTGAGAGGAAGTGTCCATCCAGGAAAAAGTAAGCAGATATACTACTGTAATTCTCTCTTATATGAGCCACCCTCTCTCAATCTACCGCATTCCATCATATTTGCTTTCTGTCATGCTTAGCACCAAAAAATTAAACCAAATGCCATGCCTCTACTGTCTAACAAACATATATACTGGCGGCCAGAAGTTTTGAATAATGTACAGATTTTGCTGTTGCACTATTTGAAAAAAGTAATTTTTGATCAAATCTAGACAGGCCCCATTTCCAGCACCCATCACTCCAATCATGCTAAATTGCTAATTTGGTACTAGAAAATCACTTGCCATTATATCAAACACAGTTGAAAGCTATTTAGTTCGTTAAATGAAGCTTAATATTGTCTTTGTGTTTGTTTTTGAGTTGCCACAGTATGCAACAGATTGGCATGTCTTAAGGTCAATATTTGGTCAAAAATAGCAAAAAAGAAACAGCTTTCTCTAGAAACTCATCAGTCAATCATTATTTTGAGGAATGAAGGCTATACAATGCTTGAAATTGCCCAAAAACTGAAGATTTCATACAAAGGTGTACACTACAGTCTTCAAAGACAAAGGACAACTGTCTCTAACAAGGACAGAAAGAGATGTGGAAGGCCAGATGTACAACTAAACAAGAGGATAAGTACATCAGAGTCTCTAGTTTGAGAAATAGACGCCTCACATGTCCTCAGCTGACAGCTTCATTGAATTCTACCCGCTCAACACCAGTTTCATGTACAACAGTAAAGAGAAGACTCAGGGGTGCAGGCCTTATGGGAAGAATCGCAAAGAAAAAGCCACTTTTGAAACAGGAAAATAAAAAGAAAAGGTTAGAGTGGGCAAAGAAACACAGACATTGGACAACAGATAATTGGAAAAGAGTGTTATGGATCTTAACCCCATTGAGCTTTTCTGGGATCAGTTAGACTGTAAGGTGCGTGAGAAGTGCCCGACAAGACAGCCACATCTATGGCAAGTGCTACAGGAAGCGTGGGGTTGAAATGTCACCTGAGTATCTGGACAAACTGACAGCTAGAATGCCAAGGATCTGCAAAGCTGTCATTGCTGCACATGGAGGATTTTTTGATGAGAACTCTTTGAAGTAGTTTAAGAAGTTCTGAACATTTTTTTAAATTGTAATAGTAATTTTTCACATTATTCATGTCCTGACTGTCACATATTCCCTGTTTTTTGTATTGACTTATGTTGAAATTCTTGTTTATGTTCCTGTTTCCTGTTAGTTTGTAGTCCTTTTGTAGTTTCATTTTATGATTATTTTTCCCCTGATTGTTTCCACAGGTGTTCCTTGTTCCCTTGTTTGCCCCTGTGTATTTAAGCCCTTGTTTTCCCTGTTTCCTTTGTCAGTCTTCACATGTATTGTCATGTTCTGTACTGGGTTCACTGTGTTTTGTTTTCTTTCTTATCCTGAGTTACTTTGTTCATCTTTTGTTTCTATTAAAGGCTGCACTTAGATCCTCCATCCTAGCCTGCCGTGTTACACTGACTATACATTGTGATCAGTTGAATGCCACTTTGGTGAATAAAAGTCCAATTTCTTTCCATAAGAGCAAAATATGTACATTATTCCAAAGTTTTGTCCACCAGTGTATCTGATCATTTTCTTCCTTATGTCTTTAACTTCAATGCAACAGCACTTTCAAGCTATGGAGAAGTTTGTGAACTCTTTTCACACGTTATTGTGTGGCCACATATGTGCTGGGTATTAATGACCGCCACAATGACAACATTATGATCACTGATCAAAGTAAAAAAGAGTGCAAGTTTTTGTCCTTTGTCTCTGAAAAGAATGAAACCATTCACTTTTCACATGACTTATTCAGTAAACTGCAAAAAAAAAAAAAAAAAGATCTATTAAATTCTTCAGTCATGCTCTTGTTATAACTGATTATTGAAATGTATTCATACATCTCACATATTTGACATTGCCACCCATATGAAAATATGTGAAGTTACATTATAGGTCATATGGTGCAGTCTGATTAGTACAAAAGAACAGAACATTTAGAGTGAACATTGGCATTAATACTTGTGCCTGTTTTTTACTCACGAATGTGTCCACTGAGAATCTGACTAATATTTTGACCTGCTCTGTTCTTCTCAGGGAATTTGTTTCACATTGATTTTGGGGATATCTTGGGCAACACCAAAAGCTTCCTGGGGGTGAACAGAGAAAGGGTGCCCTTTGTCCTCACCCCTGACCTCCTCTATGTCATGGGCAGTGTGAAAGGCCGTCACAGCCTCTACTTCAAGAGATTCAGGGTGCGTTCTGCTTCACGGTTACTCTTCAATACCTTCTCAGGGTTGTGGGGCGTTGCCATCAACTGTTTAACATTTGGTAGGCCCTTGATTGGTACTCCTGTAAGCCTAGTTGAAAACAGGCTGGGTCTGAACCTAAGGGGCCATTCAGACCGAACTTGTTGTTGCATTAAAAAAAAGCTAGACGCAGCCCAACGAATGGTGCTTCGAGGGCGCATTCATAAAAGTTGAAGTTTGTCTTAAAAACGCAGCACTCTTTCACAAGATGCTGAAAAAACAGCGAGGCTCACTGCCCATCATTTATATACGCAACAATAAGCTGAAGACTATCAAAAAGTGGCTTATTAAAAAAAAATTAGAACAACGTAAACAAAACAAAGTTTGTTCAAACTGAACTCAAACTGGATAGCCACTGAAACCGGCTTTGTGAGACAGGCCTCTTGCAGCTTATCCAAAGTGCACATGTCTTTTAAACATTTTGACACCAAAACTGGAAAAACCCTGTTAATTACAAATGTTATGTAAACACAGTTTTCTTATGATGACAGGACTGACATTTTTTAGTTATTAGCATATTGTTGTGCATGTAAACATGCTCATTACGACCTTTCCCATTTACACAACCTTTACACATTGTCAGGCTATTATTACGCATAATTGGTGTAAGATCAGTACAACAGGGAGAGCAATACAACAAATCTGTGATCTTATGTGGTTTATTTACCCAACCTGCTCAGAAATTTAGTTTGAACCAGCTAACAAAATGTAATTACACCCTTTCTCTGAGCTTCAAGCACATTAAAGAGAGCAAGAACCACCAGTACAGTTCAATCACTCTCTGTTTACTTCTCATAGGACACCTGTATTAATGCTTTTCTGTCCCTTCGGTCACAGTCCCGCAACACAAATAATAAATGTCATTCTGTTTGCCACAGCAATGTGTTTGATATTTTTTCAATTCAAGAATCATTACGTAATTTTAATCACAGAACATTGTGACCATGACCATACAAAAGACCATCATCAGTGTGTCATGACAATAATGTGAGTAATGAGGGTGACAAACCAGGAAATGAGATGCAGGTAAACAGTGTTATCACATAGGCTACTTTCATATGACAAACAGTCTGCTATTTATAGCCATTGCCTTTAGAGGGCACCCTGGCCCATATT